>NC_141689.1:1096950298-1097550298 GCF_964263255.1 Lissotriton vulgaris | reverse complement strand
CAGAGGTGAATGAGGACAAAAAAAATAAGTAGTGAAAAAAGATTGCTTTCTTTATACAATGCATAGAGGAGGGGAAGAATTGAATATGACAAACACCGCCATCAGTGAGTATACTTTTCAGACATAAAATAGTCCGATATGCATTTCAAAAGAAGCACTTCCAGGAAGGTGTGATTATGGAACAGATAGCATGAAGGCCCACCGCAGCAGATATCTGCAAATTTAGAAGCCTTAATTTCTTTAAGATGGCTGAACAGAATTACATCAAAACACACAAAGCACACTTTCTGAGTAAAGATCTAACTTTCTGACAAGTTTACTTTAATTCTGCCTATTTGTTTTTTCTATATCATTGTCTAAGAAAACGGTTAGAATAAAGCAGGAAAATATCAAATAAATTAAGCACGATCCATAAAGGAATAAGTTCCCTATTCTGTAGATCAGGATCAGAACTTTGCATTTCAAGAACCCGCTAAAGAGTTCAAATTCAGGGATAAGAGTGAAATCCAAGGAGCATAAAACTTCAAAGCTGAATTAATGTAGAAGAACTCCCCATGAAGAGTAGACTCAATACATCTAATTAAATAAGCATACATTTGCAGTAGCATTCTGTCTAGTCAAGTAGCAAAGGAAGGGAGGGAGGGAAAACAGTAGCAGCAGTAGCCACAATCATCAAGGACCTGGGTCTGGGGCAATCCTCCAAAGAATCTGACTTAACTACCCAGGGGAACATACTAATATAAAAGTCTAGAAAACATGTCGACAATATTGAAACAGGCTCCTTTCTTCACAGACCAACCAGGGAGCCGTGTTTTTCTGTGAGCAGGTTCAGGTCCTCCATTCTCACGGAGATCCATGTGGCTTATACTTTTTATCACACGGTTAGCTACAGACAGTTTTTTGTAGTTAGATTCTGGAAATTTCAGACTTGGTTCCATAGGCCTTCAACTGTGAGAAAATGCGAAATCACTGTTAGGTTATGCAATCTTCCTAATGCATATCAAACATTATGGTTTAAAATGCTCAAGCTATTCTATTCAATGATATATGAAACATAAGTAAATAGGAAGTTCATGGCATTCAAGAATAGAATGTGGCTGATAAAGTAATACATTTGTTGAAAAATAATATTCTACAGTAATAAAAACATTTCTAAGCATCTCATTCACTTTAAGGTCAAGCTCCTCAATCATGCTGTGCACATTTCAGCAATATTAAATTGACATCTAGTTATGGAAATCTTGCTTCACACCCTTTCTATGGCCTGCACAGATAACTGTGGCTGCCTGTTGTGAATCAGCAAATTTCAAATGTATGTCAGTTTAATGTTAGGTTTTACACTCTTCATTGAACATTTAGCTTTCTAAGTTAATTTATTTTCAGTTTAAATTAATGGACTATATTACTTGAATATGAACATTTACCTCCATGCCAATATAAAAGTATCCAAGCCAGAATCATCATCCAAGGATACCGTATGTCAAATACTGGTGGCCACGCATAAATGCCCAGCGCCCCAATAACAAGTGAGAGATAAAAGGACCAAATGAAGAGTTAAGCCTGGCTCTAGTTCATATGTCTTTGATTCACTCTAATAATCAAATTTCAGTATGGCTATATTGCATAGAAGCCCTGAGAGCAGACGCTTTCTTCTTATGATTTGGAAATTGACGGTGTAAGTTAAATTGTTGAATAGCATCAAACGGGGTTTTACTTATTTTTTGGACAAACCCAGTGGCCTGTCTAATTATGACCTTAGAGTAACTTCCCTTAATTTTTTGTTATTACTGGAAGGGAGACGAAAACTGTTGTTATTTATTTATTTCTCTTGTACCTCTAGGCGCATTATCTATTATTGCATTTTATTGTAGCGAATTCTATAACTTCTTTAGGTCATAAGGACATCGGGGCATATTAGCAACAAATAGCGATATTTATCGTTAAATGAGCTTAACACATTTTTTTTTATCGCTGCGCATCGCCGGATTTTATTGCTGAGATAACGTGCTATTAGCAATGTTTACCTCTAAAGCGAGAAAATATCAGGCGATAGCGGCTCAATGCTTTATTATAGCTGGAAATGCAGCGATATTCAGGCATTAACCCTAATAGGTTCTTAACCTGAATATCCACCTCCCATTGGATATACAGGTTAAGAAGTGGTCTGAGCAGGCGTTAGGTTTTAGCGATATTCGCGCTTAGCGTAAATTTTTCTATCGCTTCACCTGCCTTGCTAATAAGCGATACCTGTGTTAGCGACTGTTTTTAGTCGCTAACAGCTTGGGTATGCCCACTTTGCATGTCATTAGTGATAAATATGGCTGACATGCAAAGCTGGCCCCAAACCGGTCGCTATCGCCTAAAATCTGTCGCTAACTGTTGTTAGCGACAGCTTGCTAATAGGGCGATAAAATTATCGCCGCTTTAGTGGGAAAAAGTGCCGCTAAAGGGGCGATAATGCCCTGGCTAATATGCACCATTGTTTGCTGTTTTCTTACCTTTCCTTCTGTTGTTGTATGACCCCATTACACCTCTGGAAGCTATTTTGGCTTTGTTTTTGTATTTTCTTTCATCATGGTGAGTCCAGGTCTGATTGTTTTACTCCCTATCATTTTGACTGGACTGGTTGTCTGTTAACGGAGAGTGACAGTATACTGGCAAAAGATTGTAGTGTTTCGCTCTAGTTGTTACGCCGTTGCGTGATGAGGTAGAGCGCAATCGCCATTTTGAGGAGTGTTCCTGGCGCTTTCCTATAGTAATTAATAAATACCACTTACTTACCTGCAACCTGAGTGAGCTCATCTTTGGGGGAGGAAACCTCATCATTACAGTGGCGACGAGGTCGGGACTGAGAAAGAAAATACGGAAAAGAGAAGCTCGAGACCACAAGGCACAGAACCAAGGTACCCACATGAGATCCACCATAAAGGTGACACGAGAGTGTACCAGCCCCAAGCAGGAAACACCATAGGAGAGCGTGGCAGTGGACAGCGCTACAGGGGTCAGAGAAGCCCACTGCGCACAGAAGCCACCCCTAGTCGGGTGAACACAGCCCAGAGCCAGGCAGAGGATACACCTACCCTGCTGTGTGAGCAGAGAAAAAAGTCTCTGCCGGCCACCAAGACGACACACAGCCGATGGATCACGGAAGCACGTGGAGAAAGGGGGAATCTGCCCACAGTGAGTACAAGAACCACACTGAGAGGGAAAAGCCGGGGAGTGAGCCTCTCATCGGCACAACATAGCCATATTCGAAGAATTAAGCCTGTCAGCCCAAAGCCCTGGTGGAGCACACGCCACACAGTGAGGGGGGCGATTCCGGGCCTCAACAAACCCACGCATACCAGCGCAGACTAAGTGCACCTGGCAGTCCCAGAGGAGAAGAAGTACTACCAGAGAGGCAAAGGGAAATGTGTGCCCAGGCATCCTCGCTTACGACACCAGCCCCATTCCTACCCAAACCAGGGGAACCTGTGATGAAGTGTGAGGATTGGAGGGAATACTTCATGAATTATCTGGAAGCCCTAGAGGATGAAAATGAGGAAGCATTTCCCAGCAAGAGGAGGAGGAGAATACTACTCCACCAACTAGGCCCGGTGGGTATCTGTCAGAAGTGTACCTGAATTCCTGCGGTTCTCCGTGGGAGCAGACGACTTGAAGGGAGGTCCCAGCTGAATAATTCCCAACTCCCTCACCTCCCTGAGCCCGGATCTCTCCGAGACCAGGAACGAAAGGGAAAGGGGAAGTGGATAGACAAACAAGAGAGACGTCCACACAGGTGTCTTCTGGTTCTTCAGCACAGCATGTTACACCTAAAACATTAAGGACAACATTAATACTGTTCCAATAACTACTGGCCTATTCTAGCGCTAACTCCCTTGGGACTGGTCTCCTACCTTGTGCTTGTGTGGATTTAGCTGCTCTCTTAGATTGTCCAGTATTACTCTCAAATGCTGAAGATATTTTAGTACAACAGTTCGGTGTCTGGGGCTACTCCTCTGGTTGATGAAGAAGATAAGGTGGTATACAGCAGTATTAATTATATGCATACAATTGAATACCCCTATCTACTGGAGCACATGTACGCACTCTCGAGTGATGATTGAGGAGATGAGAAAACCCTAGACTACCAATTCATCCAAAAGTAGACTTTTCTTAGGTTGACAAAGTTCCAGAACAGTGCAGGAGATACCAACACCAGTAACTAGTTTCTCAGGAATACGCAGTAATAGCTTGGAGCGATACGCAAATAAAGTCTTTGCAATAGTCTCTCAAGATGACATTAAAGTCTTTAACTGTCAACTCGAAACACAATGGAAACCTCCTACTTGTGGTTCCGACGAGGTTCTGGATTCTCTCCTCAAAGCCGACCCTCAGGATTCCGCTCAAAAACCTGAAGCTGGAAGATCTTCTGACTGGAATAACAGGATACCGGATAGAACTCAGCTCCAGAATCAGAAGTGACGGGAATTGGGAATAGGCGCAGGAGCACCTCAGAATACTATATCCGTCCCGGAATTCAAAGAGAACGGAGGTCTCAAAAGACGGAAATGGAAGGGGGAAGGATGGGTCAAAAACCCCGCTCCAATGGTAGGGTCAAAACTCAGTATATTACGGAAATTGGACGAGCCTCAGAAAGAAGCGACCGTCCGTCAGAAAATGACAGTTGAAGTGCCCAGTACTGATAGAACGAGCGCACGAAATGTCCGACAGTCAGCTGGAAGCTAGAACGCTGACCACCGTAACATAACGGCTCACCCGGAACCAACCAATCTAGACTGCCCTCAGTTGCGCTACTCGCTGACGCCAACTCCACAAGGATAGAGTAGGTATCGGACCAGAAAGCTTAGGGTATCATGATCTCCTAGACTGATTTTGACTTGCTGCAGTTCGGAACCTGACAGCATCAGAGTTTTCCAGAATCTAGTTCCCACATCATGACAGGTAGCAGACGACGACGTGTTCCAACACGCGATCGACGATCTAAACAACCACTCAAGACCGGCGGTGTGCACATCCATCGACAGGTACAACTTCCAACAGAGGAAGCAGGCAGCAGGGGAGTCTATAGACGAATACATAGCGGCATTAAAGAAATTAGCAAACCTGCCAATGAAAGCAAGAATGCGTGCTATAGGTGTGGGAGTCCATCCCACGCAGCCTACGACAAACGTTGCCCGGCCTTCCGCGCCAAATGCATGTTCTGCAGTATCGTGGGGAACTTTGAAAAAGTATGTCGCCGCAAGCAGTAGAGACCGACGGTCAAGCACGTAGCACAAGAGTCGGGAGGGGAAGGAGAAGAAGAAGATGAAGAAGAGGACAATGTGCTGTGCATAGAAGAACACATACTAGGCATCGACTGCAACCGCTCCAAGAAACCGAAATGTGACCTAGTCGTAGGGGGGATACAGATCAAGATGGTGGCAGACTCAGGGTCCCTGTATACCATATTACAACGTGCGGTGTGGAACGAACGCTTCAAACACAGCCTAGGACCTCACCTGGAACCTCCAGACATTCGACCAGTCACATTTACCGGAGAGCCCATCCCTATGGTTGGATATTGACTCCTGAAATTCGAGTTCAAGGATTGCAGGGCAGAATTCAAGCTATATGTGGCTGAAAAAGGCCCTTCGGTTCTAGGATGGATGGACCAAGGCGACCTAGGTATACAGCTGAACTCGGGTGGCACCACGCAAGTTCTGATGGCTAGCCCGGAACAACAGCCCGATGTCACAGGATTGAAGGAAGAATTCCCCACAGTGTTTGGAGACAGAGTCGGAAAATTTACGAAATTTACGCACAAGATTGACCTCAAAGTCGGCACCAAATTGGTATGCCACAAAGTGAAAAACATACCGCTGGCAATCAGAGAGATGGTGCAACAGGAATTACAGAGGCTGGAGGAGAATGGCATCATCGAGCCAAAAAACAGTGCTGAGTGGCTGGCCCCGCTAGTGGTGGCAATGAAACCCAACGGTAAGGTCAGCTTATGTGTGGACTTGAGGGAATTAAACAAGAACATAATATTTGAAAAATTCCTGCTACCAAGAATAGATGAAATGCTAATAAAAACCAAGGGGGCAAGATAGTTTTCCACCATAGACCTCACCTCGACATACCATCAGATAGCACTACACCACACGAGCCACAAACTGACATCCTTCATAACGCCTTTCGGATGCTACCAGGTCCGCCGGATGCCGTTCGGACTGGCATCGGCGGCGGCTGTATTCCAGAAGCTCATGCACAGACTGTTTAAGAACGTGGAAGGAGTACAGTGCTTCCAAGATAACATCTTGGTGATGGGCAAGGATCAAGCAGACCATGACAGAAAGCTGTCCGATGTACTGCATGTTTCGGATCAAAATGGGCTCACAGCAGAATGGGAGAAGTGCGGGTTTGGAATGTCATCAGTTACCTACTTAGGCCACGAGATCAGTGATCACGGCATCATGCCCAAACACGCCAACTTCAAAGCCATATGCGAGGTATCCCCTCCGAAGAGCAAGGAAGAAGCAAGATCGTTCTTAGGAATGGCTGAGTATTATAGTAAATTCGTGCAGCACTTCCCCACTAAGACACACCAACTGTGCAAACTCCTACGAGACAAGACAACCTTCGGGTGGACGGAAGAGACACAAGGAGAATTTCAGAATATCAAGGAGGACATTAGCAAGGCGGTCCCTCAACAAGGATTCGATCAGCAAGGGAAATCTATACTGAAAACTGACGCAAGCGAAAAAGGACTAGGAGCAGTCCTTATACAGGAGAGGAAGAACGGAGAAATGTCCTCAATCAGTTTCGCATCCAGGTCCAGGTCAGTATCACCCACGGAGCAGAAGTTCAGCATAATAGAAAAAGAGATGCTAGCTGCAGTGTGGGCCATGGGGAAGTTCCGCCAATTCCTATGGCACACAAGATTCAAGCTCAAGACAGACCATAAGCCAGTGGTCAAAGTACTCACGTCCAGTGCGAATGCCACCCCACGCATTGCTAAGATGACTCTGAAGTTGTTGGACTACAGGTATGATGTGGAGTACATCCCGGGGAAACAAAGTAGCCGACTATCTCAGATGAGCTTCTACCATGGAGGAGGCCCCGCATTACACGGAAGAGGTTGACGTCAGTGTCGCATTCATGGAGGATAACGAAAAAGTAATAAGGGGCAAGAGTGGAAGAGAGCCTACCAGGACAATCCAGACATTACAGAAGTCAAGCGCTTCATACTGCAAAGATGGCCGGAAAAGAGACACATGAAAGCAGAGCACAGGAAGTTCTTTGAGGTGCGGGACGAATTATCCATCGGAGACCAGGGGACCTTCCTATTTAGAGGAGATAAAGTAGTTCCTCCCGCTACACTGGTGCCGCGCTTACTTGCCATTCTACATGAAGGACACCTCGGCATTGTGAAAATGAAGCTGAGAGCAAAACAGATGTACTGGTGGCCGGCAATGGATAGCCTGATCGAAAAGCATGTTCATGAATGTGAACAGTGCCAAAAGGCGGACAAGTCGCAAACGTTGATGCGCCCTTCATTGAGAAAGTTCTACAACCCATCAAATCCATGGGAAGAGTTATCGATAAACATCTTGGGCCCAGTACTGGATGCACATGAAGTTTCGAAATATGTCGTGATACTCATAGACAGGTTTTCCAAGTGGTCAGAAAAAGACGTCCAGGAGGAAATGGACACAGAGATGGTGCTGAGGTTCCTTACCACCACTTTCCTCCGAGAAGGCATTCCCCGCTCCATTCTGAGTGACCATGGACCCCGGTTCACATCGGAGAAATGGAACAACTACATGGTAAGAAACGGCATCAAGATAAAACACAGGTCTGTATATCACCCCGCTGGCAATGGCTTGGCCGAAAGGTTTAACAGAGTCATCATGGGCTCCATACAATCTGCAATTGGAGCAGGAAAGGACTGGGAAAAGGAGGTGAGGAGCACCTTGTGGGCCTATAGAATAACCCCAACTTGCACAGGATACAGTCCCTTCCAAATCCTGAGAGGACGTGACCCTTTTACGAAGGACAATCTTGCGTGGAAGGAACGTACCATCACAAGCAAATGGTCCCCTGCGGTAGTCCATTACAATTTGGAAAGAGAGCAAAGAATATATACTGAATACTTCAACAAAAGGTGTAATGTGAAGGAAACAGAGTTAGGAAAGAGGAGAGTGGGTCAGAGTCAAACTGGCCCAGTTGAGAAGAAAGGGGGACAGCAAGTTGAGTGCGCCCTTGCAAGTAAAGGAAGTATATAACAGATCCGCTTTGTTGAGTGATGGAAACATTTGGTCCCAAGATCGAATGTCCAAGTGCAACAAGATACTGCAGACGACCAAAGAATAAGACTTGCAGGCAAAGAACCCAGATGATCTACTGGATGACACTGTCCCGCAGTGGGAAGATGAAGTGAACTCCGGAATGGAGGGAAGAAAAGAAGAGTTGGAGAAAGGGGATAATCCTGTCGATCTCGAACATCTGGGCGGTTCATGTGAAACACCGCGGAGAGAAGATCCCCAGGGAGACGGAAGGATGGGAGTAAGAAGTCCTGAAGAAAGAACAGAGAGTCCCTCCACTAACCCGGTGAGACGTACCGTGCTGGGAGAACTAAGATAAGGCCTGTGAGATTCAAAGACTATGAGATAGTGGAAGTGAATGGCATAGTCAGCAGTTGGACTTTGAGACTTTCTTCTGTTGTCGATCTATAAAGAGGGGAGATATGTAGTGTTGCGCTCTAGTTGTTACGCGGCTGCGTGTTGACGTAGAGCGCAACCACCGTTTTGAGGAGTGAGAGCAGAGTCCGATCTCAGTACGGACGTGTTCCCGGCGCTCTCCTATAGTAATTAATAAATTCGACTTACCTGCAACCTGAGTGAGCTCATCTTTGGGGGATGAAACCTAATCATTACAGAGATTCAGCCCTGAAGAATTTCACCTCGCCATATAACCTTACATGCCCCAAACATGTGACATACAAACAAATTCCTCAGAAGGCTGACCATAAGGGCCCACTGGATTTTGGCACCTTTGTTGTGAATGAGAGCTAGCTTTGTCAACTTGCCACCCGGGGGTAAAATGCTGAGCAGTCCTGGGCCTGAGACAATTACTGGCATTTATATTCAAAGCCTGACATCTTCCTGTTTCCAGAAGCCCTCTCTGCTCTCTCAGTGAATGAGATGAAGCTATTCATTTGCAGACGTTGCCTCACTTCCCATCTCCCATGTAAACGGTGACACTTCCATTCTAATAAGTAGAGCTATTTTAGACACACTGACGAAATCAAAGTGCAAATCAAAAAGTACTTCCAATTAGTACCAGCCTTGCAAAAGGGCCTCAGAAGGGTCCTGAAAAATACAGATAAACAGGCTAGCATTAATAATAACAGCTCCTTTTCTTCTTTTGTGTTCCCACAGGCAGAGCTCAGTCAAGATAAAAAGGACCAGCCCTTTCATGTAACAGTACTGATTGACAGATACCAGCCTAAATGATTCTGGAAAACTGAGATGTCGTGCTTTGATCTGACGTGGGAGGCTAGCTCTGAATTGTGTATCTTACTATTTATCTGCTTTTTTAATTACTAAAAAAATGAATGCAGAAAAAAGCATGTCTGAAAGTCAGCGATAGTTAACTTAAATTATATACAGTTTTAGATACTGATTGAGTTTTTTTGTAGTAAGCTTTACATGCCAAGGGAACTAATGAGCTGTTTACCAACTAGAAATTATATCTTCTTACACTGGGTGGAACAATACACGTTGGTTAACTGGGTGAAAAGGTACAAAAAGGTTTCTGTAGAGTTCGATGGCCTGACCCTATGGAGTAGAGTTGTACCTATAAACCTATGGGTGCTTGATTGTGGTTAGTAGAGTAATAAGTATTAAAAATTGTCTTTGGTATTATGTTCTTCTTACACCTACAAGAACACAGTTCATAAATTATTTCTGTTTTGTAGAAAACCAGATACCTTTTCTTGGACTTTGTGAATGCTGGTATTTATCAGAACTCCTTTCAGAGGGCCAAGGCTTAAGCAGGGGTGAAGCGATAAAGCGCTCTCTAGCAAGCAGGTTCCCCTGAGGCCGACTGCATCTTAACTGCATCTGTGGGATAAGAGTGACAGGAGCTCCTAACAGCGCCCCGCCCTTGGGTGCTAGAGTGGCAGACCCTTAAGTCCGGCGAGTTTCCTGCACTTGGCTCAAGCAGCCGGCACTCTGTGGTCATAGAGTTCATCAAACATGGTTACACCACAGCAGTGACCTGAAGTCTTTGCAGGTTCTCCATGTAGGATAAATCTCTGGTCCATTCCACAGTGGGGGTTGTGCAAAGTTCCGGGTGCAAATTCTTTGCCCCGCTGCAGGTTTGCAGGGGTACCTATGGTAACCGTACTTTTCTGACAACAACTCCAACTAGATCACACGTCTTGCTGGTCCCGGTGACCCTCTCTGGCATTTAGTGTCACAGTAGAATCACAGCACATGGTCTCCAGCCTAATCGGAGCAGCAAAGTCTTCGACGGCAGCCCCTACTGGCATAGGAAGTTGCTGCTCACCACGGCCCAAGGGCTATGGCTTTCACAGCATCACAATCTTCTTGTGGCTTCTCCTTCTGGCATACGGAGTCACTGGCTCCTCACTACGCACTAGAGTTCACACCAGTCATATGTGTATCAAAAGCCCTACTCTTTATGATTCCGTTATTTGCCCTATCTCCTTCCTGATTTGTGCCCAGGCCCCTTCCTTGTGACCTCTCTCTGATTCAAATCGCACCCTATGAAGACTACAGGGGAAGCCTGGCTCACCCCTCTTCCCTATGTCCCGCCTCGCTTACAGTAAGGCAGCAATACACACATCTGTCTGGGTGGGATTCCCGTACCTCCTCTGCTCACGTTTCACCATGCAGGCCTGGGTTTCCCAAAATGAAACCCATAGTTTGCCATCAAGTGTACCATTACAGACAATCATACACCCAGAAAATGCATTTAACATACATGACACAGCACTGTATCCTTTATGCACTGTACCGCTCACTATCACACATACACCTATTTACATGCGTTTAACATACATGCACATCACAATATCCTTTATGCACTTTACCACTAACAGGCATACATATACCCAAAAACTCATTCAATATGCATGCACTGCACAGCGCTGCATTCTTCATGTACTGTACCACTCGCAGGCACACATACATCCACATAATAATTCTACATGGAGGCTCTGCACAGTGCTGCATTATCCCTGTATTGCATCCTTCCCAGGCGCATACTCATTCAGTGCAGATACACCATTCAAGCTCGGTGCAGGACTCCACACCAACCCAAGTAGGCCCAAGGGTGAGTTAAGCAATCAGCAGTAGAACTTTGAATGAGTGAACCTGTAGGCCTCACTTCAGTGGCAAAGGGTAAAGAGGACGTGTACACTCCTACCGGTCACTACACAGTATGCTGCCACCACAACGCTTGTGCTGCTCAGCTTCTGGAGAAGGCAGTAGCCTTCCATCAACAGTTTATAGCTTTGGGCACTCCTCCCTGTCCAACAAGACCACAATCCATGAGAAAGGCTTATGTCACGATGCACACTTTTGATCTCTATTAGCCTCTGCCAACAAAAATTGGCATTAGGGATGCATAGCTCTTTTCCAACCCAACAGTATTATACTACCTTTAATTACTGTGCTGTCAACTCTCCTCCATTTCACCCCTCTGAACTATTTTACCTTTGTGTTTCGTCGTTTGCTTCCTTATCCTAAAGCCAAGACCTTGCCAACATGTTTTTGTGGTTTTTGGCTTTTGCCAACTGTTAACAGGGAAAGACCACATACCATTAGTGTTGTGTTACCGATATCAGCAAGGACCGTTATAAAAGCTGCTGGCTTTGTCCCACTGACACAGAAGTAAAAATAGTGAGTTGGCCTAGGCGGGCCTGTGACGCAGCTGTTCACTGAAATCGGAGGCATCCATCTGACTATTCCCTAAGACCCTCACTGCACTCTGAGAGACATGAGATCTAATTGTCGAGCCAGCTTTCGCCCCCGCTCTGTCATCTGACATCTTTTCCCTCTGAGCTTCAGAGCACGACTAGTCTATGGTAACACACAGTAGACAAAACAATGTGTTCACTCAGTGGTGGCTGGCACGTGAAAGCTTCAGATGGAATCTGAGGTATATAGCATATCAGGCAAGGAAGGGGTAGGGAAAATGGAAAATGATGGAAGACAGCCTGCAGATACAGAGCCTTGAAAAGAGGATGAAAATGAGGAAGCATTTCCCAGCAAGAGGAGGAGGAGAATACTACTCCACCAACTAGGCCCGGTGGGTATCTGTCAGAAGTGTACCTGAATTCCTGCGGTTCTCCGTGGGAGCAGACGACTTGAAGGGAGGTCCCAGCTGAATAATTCCCAACTCCCTCACCTCCCTGAGCCCGGATCTCTCCGAGACCAGGAACGAAAGGGAAAGGGGAAGTGGATAGACAAACAAGAGAGACGTCCACACAGGTGTCTTCTGGTTCTTCAGCACAGCATGTTACACCTAAAACATTAAGGACAACATTAATACTGTTCCAATAACTACTGGCCTATTCTAGCGCTAACTCCCTTGGGACTGGTCTCCTACCTTGTGCTTGTGTGGATTTAGCTGCTCTCTTAGATTGTCCAGTATTACTCTCAAATGCTGAAGATATTTTAGTACAACAGTTCGGTGTCTGGGGCTACTCCTCTGGTTGATGAAGAAGATAAGGTGGTATACAGCAGTATTAATTATATGCATACAATTGAATACCCCTATCTACTGGAGCACATGTACGCACTCTCGAGTGATGATTGAGGAGATGAGAAAACCCTAGACTACCAATTCATCCAAAAGTAGACTTTTCTTAGGTTGACAAAGTTCCAGAACAGTGCAGGAGATACCAACACCAGTAACTAGTTTCTCAGGAATACGCAGTAATAGCTTGGAGCGATACGCAAATAAAGTCTTTGCAATAGTCTCTCAAGATGACATTAAAGTCTTTAACTGTCAACTCGAAACACAATGGAAACCTCCTACTTGTGGTTCCGACGAGGTTCTGGATTCTCTCCTCAAAGCCGACCCTCAGGATTCCGCTCAAAAACCTGAAGCTGGAAGATCTTCTGACTGGAATAACAGGATACCGGATAGAACTCAGCTCCAGAATCAGAAGTGACGGGAATTGGGAATAGGCGCAGGAGCACCTCAGAATACTATATCCGTCCCGGAATTCAAAGAGAACGGAGGTCTCAAAAGACGGAAATGGAAGGGGGAAGGATGGGTCAAAAACCCCGCTCCAATGGTAGGGTCAAAACTCAGTATATTACGGAAATTGGACGAGCCTCAGAAAGAAGCGACCGTCCGTCAGAAAATGACAGTTGAAGTGCCCAGTACTGATAGAACGAGCGCACGAAATGTCCGACAGTCAGCTGGAAGCTAGAACGCTGACCACCGTAACATAACGGCTCACCCGGAACCAACCAATCTAGACTGCCCTCAGTTGCGCTACTCGCTGACGCCAACTCCACAAGGATAGAGTAGGTATCGGACCAGAAAGCTTAGGGTATCATGATCTCCTAGACTGATTTTGACTTGCTGCAGTTCGGAACCTGACAGCATCAGAGTTTTCCAGAATCTAGTTCCCACATCATGACAGGTAGCAGACGACGACGTGTTCCAACACGCGATCGACGATCTAAACAACCACTCAAGACCGGCGGTGTGCACATCCATCGACAGGTACAACTTCCAACAGAGGAAGCAGGCAGCAGGGGAGTCTATAGACGAATACATAGCGGCATTAAAGAAATTAGCAAACCTGCCAATGAAAGCAAGAATGCGTGCTATAGGTGTGGGAGTCCATCCCACGCAGCCTACGACAAACGTTGCCCGGCCTTCCGCGCCAAATGCATGTTCTGCAGTATCGTGGGGAACTTTGAAAAAGTATGTCGCCGCAAGCAGTAGAGACCGACGGTCAAGCACGTAGCACAAGAGTCGGGAGGGGAAGGAGAAGAAGAAGATGAAGAAGAGGACAATGTGCTGTGCATAGAAGAACACATACTAGGCATCGACTGCAACCGCTCCAAGAAACCGAAATGTGACCTAGTCGTAGGGGGGATACAGATCAAGATGGTGGCAGACTCAGGGTCCCTGTATACCATATTACAACGTGCGGTGTGGAACGAACGCTTCAAACACAGCCTAGGACCTCACCTGGAACCTCCAGACATTCGACCAGTCACATTTACCGGAGAGCCCATCCCTATGGTTGGATATTGACTCCTGAAATTCGAGTTCAAGGATTGCAGGGCAGAATTCAAGCTATATGTGGCTGAAAAAGGCCCTTCGGTTCTAGGATGGATGGACCAAGGCGACCTAGGTATACAGCTGAACTCGGGTGGCACCACGCAAGTTCTGATGGCTAGCCCGGAACAACAGCCCGATGTCACAGGATTGAAGGAAGAATTCCCCACAGTGTTTGGAGACAGAGTCGGAAAATTTACGAAATTTACGCACAAGATTGACCTCAAAGTCGGCACCAAATTGGTATGCCACAAAGTGAAAAACATACCGCTGGCAATCAGAGAGATGGTGCAACAGGAATTACAGAGGCTGGAGGAGAATGGCATCATCGAGCCAAAAAACAGTGCTGAGTGGCTGGCCCCGCTAGTGGTGGCAATGAAACCCAACGGTAAGGTCAGCTTATGTGTGGACTTGAGGGAATTAAACAAGAACATAATATTTGAAAAATTCCTGCTACCAAGAATAGATGAAATGCTAATAAAAACCAAGGGGGCAAGATAGTTTTCCACCATAGACCTCACCTCGACATACCATCAGATAGCACTACACCACACGAGCCACAAACTGACATCCTTCATAACGCCTTTCGGATGCTACCAGGTCCGCCGGATGCCGTTCGGACTGGCATCGGCGGCGGCTGTATTCCAGAAGCTCATGCACAGACTGTTTAAGAACGTGGAAGGAGTACAGTGCTTCCAAGATAACATCTTGGTGATGGGCAAGGATCAAGCAGACCATGACAGAAAGCTGTCCGATGTACTGCATGTTTCGGATCAAAATGGGCTCACAGCAGAATGGGAGAAGTGCGGGTTTGGAATGTCATCAGTTACCTACTTAGGCCACGAGATCAGTGATCACGGCATCATGCCCAAACACGCCAACTTCAAAGCCATATGCGAGGTATCCCCTCCGAAGAGCAAGGAAGAAGCAAGATCGTTCTTAGGAATGGCTGAGTATTATAGTAAATTCGTGCAGCACTTCCCCACTAAGACACACCAACTGTGCAAACTCCTACGAGACAAGACAACCTTCGGGTGGACGGAAGAGACACAAGGAGAATTTCAGAATATCAAGGAGGACATTAGCAAGGCGGTCCCTCAACAAGGATTCGATCAGCAAGGGAAATCTATACTGAAAACTGACGCAAGCGAAAAAGGACTAGGAGCAGTCCTTATACAGGAGAGGAAGAACGGAGAAATGTCCTCAATCAGTTTCGCATCCAGGTCCAGGTCAGTATCACCCACGGAGCAGAAGTTCAGCATAATAGAAAAAGAGATGCTAGCTGCAGTGTGGGCCATGGGGAAGTTCCGCCAATTCCTATGGCACACAAGATTCAAGCTCAAGACAGACCATAAGCCAGTGGTCAAAGTACTCACGTCCAGTGCGAATGCCACCCCACGCATTGCTAAGATGACTCTGAAGTTGTTGGACTACAGGTATGATGTGGAGTACATCCCGGGGAAACAAAGTAGCCGACTATCTCAGATGAGCTTCTACCATGGAGGAGGCCCCGCATTACACGGAAGAGGTTGACGTCAGTGTCGCATTCATGGAGGATCACGAAAAAGTAATAAGGGGCAAGAGTGGAAGAGAGCCTACCAGGACAATCCAGACATTACAGAAGTCAAGCGCTTCATACTGCAAAGATGGCCGGAAAAGAGACACATGAAAGCAGAGCACAGGAAGTTCTTTGAGGTGCGGGACGAATTATCCATCGGAGACCAGGGGACCTTCCTATTTAGAGGAGATAAAGTAGTTCCTCCCGCTACACTGGTGCCGCGCTTACTTGCCATTCTACATGAAGGACACCTCGGCATTGTGAAAATGAAGCTGAGAGCAAAACAGATGTACTGGTGGCCGGCAATGGATAGCCTGATCGAAAAGCATGTTCATGAATGTGAACAGTGCCAAAAGGCGGACAAGTCGCAAACGTTGATGCGCCCTTCATTGAGAAAGTTCTACAACCCATCAAATCCATGGGAAGAGTTATCGATAAACATCTTGGGCCCAGTACTGGATGCACATGAAGTTTCGAAATATGTCGTGATACTCATAGACAGGTTTTCCAAGTGGTCAGAAAAAGACGTCCAGGAGGAAATGGACACAGAGATGGTGCTGAGGTTCCTTACCACCACTTTCCTCCGAGAAGGCATTCCCCGCTCCATTCTGAGTGACCATGGACCCCGGTTCACATCGGAGAAATGGAACAACTACATGGTAAGAAACGGCATCAAGATAAAACACAGGTCTGTATATCACCCCGCTGGCAATGGCTTGGCCGAAAGGTTTAACAGAGTCATCATGGGCTCCATACAATCTGCAATTGGAGCAGGAAAGGACTGGGAAAAGGAGGTGAGGAGCACCTTGTGGGCCTATAGAATAACCCCAACTTGCACAGGATACAGTCCCTTCCAAATCCTGAGAGGACGTGACCCTTTTACGAAGGACAATCTTGCGTGGAAGGAACGTACCATCACAAGCAAATGGTCCCCTGCGGTAGTCCATTACAATTTGGAAAGAGAGCAAAGAATATATACTGAATACTTCAACAAAAGGTGTAATGTGAAGGAAACAGAGTTAGGAAAGAGGAGAGTGGGTCAGAGTCAAACTGGCCCAGTTGAGAAGAAAGGGGGACAGCAAGTTGAGTGCGCCCTTGCAAGTAAAGGAAGTATATAACAGATCCGCTTTGTTGAGTGATGGAAACATTTGGTCCCAAGATCGAATGTCCAAGTGCAACAAGATACTGCAGACGACCAAAGAATAAGACTTGCAGGCAAAGAACCCAGATGATCTACTGGATGACACTGTCCCGCAGTGGGAAGATGAAGTGAACTCCGGAATGGAGGGAAGAAAAGAAGAGTTGGAGAAAGGGGATAATCCTGTCGATCTCGAACATCTGGGCGGTTCATGTGAAACACCGCGGAGAGAAGATCCCCAGGGAGACGGAAGGATGGGAGTAAGAAGTCCTGAAGAAAGAACAGAGAGTCCCTCCACTAACCCGGTGAGACGTACCGTGCTGGGAGAACTAAGATAAGGCCTGTGAGATTCAAAGACTATGAGATAGTGGAAGTGAATGGCATAGTCAGCAGTTGGACTTTGAGACTTTCTTCTGTTGTCGATCTATAAAGAGGGGAGATATGTAGTGTTGCGCTCTAGTTGTTACGCGGCTGCGTGTTGACGTAGAGCGCAACCACCGTTTTGAGGAGTGAGAGCAGAGTCCGATCTCAGTACGGACGTGTTCCCGGCGCTCTCCTATAGTAATTAATAAATTCGACTTACCTGCAACCTGAGTGAGCTCATCTTTGGGGGATGAAACCTAATCATTACAGAGATTCAGCCCTGAAGAATTTCACCTCGCCATATAACCTTACATGCCCCAAACATGTGACATACAAACAAATTCCTCAGAAGGCTGACCATAAGGGCCCACTGGATTTTGGCACCTTTGTTGTGAATGAGAGCTAGCTTTGTCAACTTGCCACCCGGGGGTAAAATGCTGAGCAGTCCTGGGCCTGAGACAATTACTGGCATTTATATTCAAAGCCTGACATCTTCCTGTTTCCAGAAGCCCTCTCTGCTCTCTCAGTGAATGAGATGAAGCTATTCATTTGCAGACGTTGCCTCACTTCCCATCTCCCATGTAAACGGTGACACTTCCATTCTAATAAGTAGAGCTATTTTAGACACACTGACGAAATCAAAGTGCAAATCAAAAAGTACTTCCAATTAGTACCAGCCTTGCAAAAGGGCCTCAGAAGGGTCCTGAAAAATACAGATAAACAGGCTAGCATTAATAATAACAGCTCCTTTTCTTCTTTTGTGTTCCCACAGGCAGAGCTCAGTCAAGATAAAAAGGACCAGCCCTTTCATGTAACAGTACTGATTGACAGATACCAGCCTAAATGATTCTGGAAAACTGAGATGTCGTGCTTTGATCTGACGTGGGAGGCTAGCTCTGAATTGTGTATCTTACTATTTATCTGCTTTTTTAATTACTAAAAAAATGAATGCAGAAAAAAGCATGTCTGAAAGTCAGCGATAGTTAACTTAAATTATATACAGTTTTAGATACTGATTGAGTTTTTTTGTAGTAAGCTTTACATGCCAAGGGAACTAATGAGCTGTTTACCAACTAGAAATTATATCTTCTTACACTGGGTGGAACAATACACGTTGGTTAACTGGGTGAAAAGGTACAAAAAGGTTTCTGTAGAGTTCGATGGCCTGACCCTATGGAGTAGAGTTGTACCTATAAACCTATGGGTGCTTGATTGTGGTTAGTAGAGTAATAAGTATTAAAAATTGTCTTTGGTATTATGTTCTTCTTACACCTACAAGAACACAGTTCATAAATTATTTCTGTTTTGTAGAAAACCAGATACCTTTTCTTGGACTTTGTGAATGCTGGTATTTATCAGAACTCCTTTCAGAGGGCCAAGGCTTAAGCAGGGGTGAAGCGATAAAGCGCTCTCTAGCAAGCAGGTTCCCCTGAGGCCGACTGCATCTTAACTGCATCTGTGGGATAAGAGTGACAGGAGCTCCTAACAGCGCCCCGCCCTTGGGTGCTAGAGTGGCAGACCCTTAAGTCCGGCGAGTTTCCTGCACTTGGCTCAAGCAGCCGGCACTCTGTGGTCATAGAGTTCATCAAACATGGTTACACCACAGCAGTGACCTGAAGTCTTTGCAGGTTCTCCATGTAGGATAAATCTCTGGTCCATTCCACAGTGGGGGTTGTGCAAAGTTCCGGGTGCAAATTCTTTGCCCCGCTGCAGGTTTGCAGGGGTACCTATGGTAACCGTACTTTTCTGACAACAACTCCAACTAGATCACACGTCTTGCTGGTCCCGGTGACCCTCTCTGGCATTTAGTGTCACAGTAGAATCACAGCACATGGTCTCCAGCCTAATCGGAGCAGCAAAGTCTTCGACGGCAGCCCCTACTGGCATAGGAAGTTGCTGCTCACCACGGCCCAAGGGCTATGGCTTTCACAGCATCACAATCTTCTTGTGGCTTCTCCTTCTGGCATACGGAGTCACTGGCTCCTCACTACGCACTAGAGTTCACACCAGTCATATGTGTATCAAAAGCCCTACTCTTTATGATTCCGTTATTTGCCCTATCTCCTTCCTGATTTGTGCCCAGGCCCCTTCCTTGTGACCTCTCTCTGATTCAAATCGCACCCTATGAAGACTACAGGGGAAGCCTGGCTCACCCCTCTTCCCTATGTCCCGCCTCGCTTACAGTAAGGCAGCAATACACACATCTGTCTGGGTGGGATTCCCGTACCTCCTCTGCTCACGTTTCACCATGCAGGCCTGGGTTTCCCAAAATGAAACCCATAGTTTGCCATCAAGTGTACCATTACAGACAATCATACACCCAGAAAATGCATTTAACATACATGACACAGCACTGTATCCTTTATGCACTGTACCGCTCACTATCACACATACACCTATTTACATGCGTTTAACATACATGCACATCACAATATCCTTTATGCACTTTACCACTAACAGGCATACATATACCCAAAAACTCATTCAATATGCATGCACTGCACAGCGCTGCATTCTTCATGTACTGTACCACTCGCAGGCACACATACATCCACATAATAATTCTACATGGAGGCTCTGCACAGTGCTGCATTATCCCTGTATTGCATCCTTCCCAGGCGCATACTCATTCAGTGCAGATACACCATTCAAGCTCGGTGCAGGACTCCACACCAACCCAAGTAGGCCCAAGGGTGAGTTAAGCAATCAGCAGTAGAACTTTGAATGAGTGAACCTGTAGGCCTCACTTCAGTGGCAAAGGGTAAAGAGGACGTGTACACTCCTACCGGTCACTACACAGTATGCTGCCACCACAACGCTTGTGCTGCTCAGCTTCTGGAGAAGGCAGTAGCCTTCCATCAACAGTTTATAGCTTTGGGCACTCCTCCCTGTCCAACAAGACCACAATCCATGAGAAAGGCTTATGTCACGATGCACACTTTTGATCTCTATTAGCCTCTGCCAACAAAAATTGGCATTAGGGATGCATAGCTCTTTTCCAACCCAACAGTATTATACTACCTTTAATTACTGTGCTGTCAACTCTCCTCCATTTCACCCCTCTGAACTATTTTACCTTTGTGTTTCGTCGTTTGCTTCCTTATCCTAAAGCCAAGACCTTGCCAACATGTTTTTGTGGTTTTTGGCTTTTGCCAACTGTTAACAGGGAAAGACCACATACCATTAGTGTTGTGTTACCGATATCAGCAAGGACCGTTATAAAAGCTGCTGGCTTTGTCCCACTGACACAGAAGTAAAAATAGTGAGTTGGCCTAGGCGGGCCTGTGACGCAGCTGTTCACTGAAATCGGAGGCATCCATCTGACTATTCCCTAAGACCCTCACTGCACTCTGAGAGACATGAGATCTAATTGTCGAGCCAGCTTTCGCCCCCGCTCTGTCATCTGACATCTTTTCCCTCTGAGCTTCAGAGCACGACTAGTCTATGGTAACACACAGTAGACAAAACAATGTGTTCACTCAGTGGTGGCTGGCACGTGAAAGCTTCAGATGGAATCTGAGGTATATAGCATATCAGGCAAGGAAGGGGTAGGGAAAATGGAAAATGATGGAAGACAGCCTGCAGATACAGAGCCTTGAAAACACACACAACTTTTATGCTTCTACATGAGGTGGCCAACCAAATTAAAAGTATGAAAAATAAAAGAGTGTGTGCAAGTATCAGTAAGGACTCAGATGTGCCAGATAACCTGTCAAACTAAACATACTTGCAAACGATTAGGCTTGGGACGGCTCAACTCTGTCAACATACTTATTAAAAGGATATTTTATTTTGAATAGGAATTTTCTAGCTATGTTATATGTAGCTAACTAAACCAGATCAAGCAGAAATTAGCAACAGTTTTAACATTAAATAGCTAAGTGGAAGTCCAGAATTGGTCCGGGAGAAGTGACGCTATCTTGTTTTCGTTTAGGTTTAAATTTATAGAATATTATACATGTAATCAGCAATGTGTTTAAGGTAAACCTGTGTATCGATGACCTTGGATGGAAGTCTGGGTCAGGTGAGTGGGAACAGACAGGTCTTCAAAGTTATTTTGAAATAGAGTTGGCTGTGAATGCATCCTCTTCTTGGTAGAGAGAACTCCAAAGGTTGGCTCTTTGTAAAGAAAAGGAGAAACGCAGAATGTTCTGAACCTAGGAGTGATCACAAGGGGTGCTAGTCTGGTTTGAGGGTACATCATATTCGGTAGGTTTTGTAAGACTATCAGGCTTTGGGAGGCCGTGTGCGAATGAAGAGCTTCCTGAAGGGAATACACCTGGTCTGCCAGCCCATAGGTGACTATGAAGAGTACAATCTGCTGGAGGCCATGTTTTGAAGTCACTGGAACCTGCGGAGAGATTTGTGTGCCCCTTTGTAGTCTAGTTCACAGTCGAAATAGGAAAGAATCAACGTGACGGGGGCATATAAACTGTGAGAGAACTCAAGGTGTGGAAAAATGCACCATGGGACAAACATATTCTGGTCAACTGCCTTGTAAAAGCTTAGTATGCTAGCTGGATAGGAAGCCAAAGATTGCTACTTCTGCCAAAAATAGAGCCCTCAGCCCCCAATTCTTTGTGAGCGGTATTGAATGTTTACTTCTTTCATCTGTTCCCCTAACCCCATTAGATTCCTCTTAATTATTTGCCTTTGTATTATGTCCTTTGATACATCATAACAGGCCAAATGTTTAACTGCAGTCAGTTGTTAGCCAAATGAGACCAAATAACCAATGGAATTGGCAATTTTGCATGATTCCTTCCATTGTGGTGTGAGACCAGTGCCAATCGTTCACCTCACACATGGGGATATTTACTAGAGGTTTGTGCCACAGGAAGGTCACTTTTGCCGATGTTCGGGTGAAGCAATGGCCTGCACCATATCTACAAAGTGGCATTAAGCCACCTTTTGTGGCCTAACACCGCTTTGTAAATATAGTACCTTTTCATGCAGGTATCTCTGTGAGGGTGTGCGCAATGGGTGTTGCTGTGAACGTGCCACTGCAACACTCTTTGCTTTTTGGCGCTACCCCAGATTTACAAGGATCTGTAAATCTGAGGCAGCACCAAAAGCTAACGCCATGCAACAGCAGCCGTTGCAATTGAGCAATGGGGAGAAAAACTTTTATTTCACCTTGTTTTTGTTTTTCTATGTGTACTGTATTCTGCAGCACACATAGAAAGAGGAAAATGCTGTTAATCATCGTTTATGTGGAGAAAGGTGTCCCTTCCAGTTCAAAAACAATCACTGAATAAAAACAATTTGCTACTTCTATGTGTGGTGGGAATGCAGGAAGGGACACCTTCTTCCACATAAGCAATCCTTCCCTGCAACACAGGCACCCTTGCAGTATGGCACAAGGGTGTCTGTGTTGGAGCTGTGTTTCGATCATCCAATCCGCCAAATGCAATCAAAGGCTCCTCACAAGGAAAAGCCATCACAGCACTGTCACGACCATCCACAATTGTGGCTTTGTTGGGACACAAAACTGCTGAATTTGTTTGTCTGACTCCAAGGAAAAAACTATAGCAAATCTGAGTTTGGAATACATTTCTGGACCTTACCCAGTTTGCTCAAAATGTATTTTATTCCTAGGAGCACTCTATCCTGTGAGCAAAATAAGAAGAGAACCTCCCATTACACATCTATGCATCGTCCCTCGTCACATCTGTCGTCTGTCTGTATCCCATCTGAAATGCAGAACAACATACATTCAGGAAAAGAACAGTTCTGCCTGGGGAATTGTGCAGTAAAATCTTTGACCTAGAATTACTATATAGGGCCCGATTCACAGAATGAACTTAAGACTAAATCCTAAACTTACTACTATTTGGTATTCACAGAATGCACTTACTGCTTTCGGGATTCACAGAGTGAACTTACTACTTTCAGGATTCACAGAATGAACTTACTACTTCCGGTATTTACAGAATAGATTTAAGACTACTAACTTTACGTCCGCACTCGGGCCGTAAATTCCGGTTCGGAGGCGGGGATTCTGGCTTGGGGGCGGAGCTTATGGCCCAGAGGTGGAGCTTCCGGGCCGGAGGCGGAGCTTGCGGCTTGGAGGCGGAGCTTCCAGCCCAGAGGTGGAGATTTCAGCCATGGCTAAATACCCACCTCAGAGCCGGAAGCTCTGCCTCCAAGTCGCAAGCTCCGCCTCCGGCCCGGAAGCTCCGCCTCTGGGCCGTAAGCTCCACCCCCAAGCCAGAAACTCCGCCTCCGGGCCAGAATTTACGGCCCGAGTGCGGACGTAAAGTTAGTAGTCTTAAATCTATTCTGTGAATACCGAAAGTAGTGAGTGCATTCTGTGAATACCAAATAGTAGTGAGTTTAGGATTTAGTCTTAAGTTCATTCTGTGAATCGGGCCCTATGATTTTCAAACAGGGTTGTGTCACTCTACTAAGCCATGTGAAGCCACTTTGCATTGCTTTGCGTGGGTAGTAAATGCAAAGTAACACAAGGCAGTGCATAACGCTGTCCACGTTTGTTTGCAATGGGTAGACATTACATGATTGGACAATGAGCATTCCCTTGCATCAACACGTGTATTTTGATGCAAACCCAGACTTATAAAGACTTGTAAACCTAGGCTTGGGCCAAATATGGTGCACCTACCCATCAGAGGCCTAATACCTTGGTTTTTCCTTGTTACTTGTTTTGTGCAGAAAGATTCCTTCCAGTGCAAACAAAAACTTTCCTGTAATGCAGGCACCTTGGCAGTATGGTGCAAGATGCTTGCATTGTCGTTAGGCATCACACAGTGCACCAGCACAGGAAGAAGAGCAGGAATGCTTAATATCGTTGAAATTATTGTTGAAAAAACATTTCTGCTCTTGTTCTTTCACACAAATCAATCAATCAATCAACATTTGTAGAACAAGTACTTTCTCCCTGGGGGTATCTAGGCGCTGAGGTGTGAGGTCCCAGTCAATGCCAGGGGCCTCATTTATAAGCCTTGCGTCAGTTTTGCGCTGCTGATGCGTCACTTTTTGTGCGGCGTAAAACATGCGCCTTGTTGCGTCATATTTAAAAAGTGACGCATCTAGGTAGATGCATCACCTTTTAAACCCCTGCGCCACATTATACCTGCGTCAGGTATAATGTATGCAGAGGGGGCGTTCCCTCGCAAAAAGCCTCGTAATAGTGACGCAGTGAAATCTATGAGATTTCACTGCGTCACTTTTAGGATGCTGTTGCGTCAAAATCTTGCGCCTGCCTCACAGCAGGCGTAAGACTGACGCAAGCCCTTTCACATGGGGCTTTCCCCATGAGAAAGGACGCATGGCTTGAGTTGCGTCACTTTTGTGACACACTCCAGCAATGCGTCACTTTTGCGCTTACAAATGCGTCAGAAATACTGACGTATCTGTAAGTCCTTGCGACATGATGCGTCATACATTCAATATTACGCATCATTGGTGTCGTCAGGAGTGCACAGTGAAAAGTGACGCATCGCTGTTTTCACGCAGTGATGCGTCACTTTTCATAAATGAGGCCCCAGGTCTTTAGTTTCTTTCTGAAGTCCGCAAGGAAGGGTGCTGTTTGAAGGTCGTATGGGGGCTTAGTGGGGATGAAGGAGAAGGAACGGGCACCACTGTGACAGAAACAGGGTGTGTGTGTGAGCTAGTGAAGCAGAGAGCAGGTGTCTGGTGGGTTGATGGAAGTTCAGTCGGTGGTGGATGTAGGTTGGTCCATGATTGTGTAGGGCTTTGTAGGAGTATGTGAAGATCTTGAACAGGCATTTCCTCTGGACGTGGAGCCAGTGTATTCTTCGGAGGTAGGTGGTGATATGAGTCTGTTTGGGGAGGTCCAAGATGACTGGCTGCAGCTGTCTGTACATAAATCTGCGTATCATGTTCCCTTGTTGCGCCACATTGCGTGACATGATAGCAAACGTGCCCTTAGTATATCTGGCTAAGTAGGATAGAAAAGAACTGGAAAAAAGAAAGGAGGGGGACGGATGATTAAAATTCCATCCTGGATTAAAGAACTATAGTTTTCTTCTTGTATTTTAATTCAGGCTGGGCCCAGTCAGGGTAAAAGCGTGAACACAGAAACACCTTCTGTCTATAATAACTTTGACATGAAAATATTAACAAAAAGAACAATTGATGGACCGAGTGCTGAGAAATATCAAACACTCACCCCCAGTCGGAAATCTCTGCCTAATTCCATCGTTTTGTTTTTGCTCACCACGCCCTTCCAGTTTGGACTCAGCCATGTACAAATCAGTCTTGCCCTGCTCCTCAGTACTGGCCTTTCAGGCATGCAAATGCAAACTCCTAGAATAAGTGAAGGTCTTTTCATTTTTCTTCTTTGTGCACTCCTCAAAAAGCACAATGCAATAGAAATACACATACAAATGTATTTAACGTTACATTAAAGTGGTAAAACAGAAAAAAGTGAAAGGTTCAGTGCAAAACACTTAAAAGGGTATTGCTTGTGTATACAATGTATGAGGGTGATGTAGAATTAAATGTGTGATTAAAAAGTGTACTTTCCGATATATAAATGTCCAGCCTTTATTATATTAACAAAAAGAACAATTGATAGACGGAGTGCTGAGAAATATCAAACACTCACCCCCATTCAGAAATCTCTGCCTAATTCCATCGTTTTGTTTTTGCTCACCACGCCCTTCCAGTTTGGACTCAGCCATGTACAAATCAGTCTTGCCCTGCTACTCAGTACTGGCCCTTCAGGCATGCAAATGCAAACTCCTAGAATAAGTGAAGGTCTTTTCATTTTTCTTCTTTGTGCACTCCTCAAAAAGCACAATGCAATACAAATACACACACAAATGTATTTAACGTTTTCATTAAAGTGGTATGTTGGACCTGGCCTTGTGGTGTGGTCCCGCTCCTCCCGCATGGCGGATCCCGGACTACCTCGACCCCTGTTTCCCGGCTAAGAGCGGCACCTTCCACCTGCCACGAGTGCCGCCCCTCCGGGCTGCCCCCAGTTCTCCCCCGACGGAACTCGACCTCATCTTCTCAACCCTCTCGGCTGGTCCGGACCCTTTCCCGGAACCTCATCTCCGGCCCAGCCGCCATCTTGGACCCTACACGACCAGGCCTCATGGCCTCGGCCCGACCCCAGCTGCAGGCCCAGCAAAACCCCGACATCGAGGCACCACAAGCCAACCAGGGGGGTAAAGAGACCACTTGACAAGTCAATGGGGGGAGACGTTTCGATGGACCCCCATCAGCCTGGTTTCAATCGCCCCCAGCCTCCCTGGGCGCTGGCTCTACCCCCCTGCTGGGTGTCTTGACTCGCCCATCCCGGACCCTCCGACCTCCAAGTGCGAGGGTCCGGACATCAAAGGGCCCCAGCCCTATAACTGGGGCAGCTCCAGAGCATGAAGGCAGTTGTATCCTGGAGTCGAGAGACACCGAGACAAACTCATCCTTGGAGGCCTGCTGGCTCTGCCGCGGCTCATCTTCGTGAACCATCCTTGGAGTCCTGTTGGCGCTGCCGCGGCTCATCTTCGTGAACCATCCTTGAAGGCCTGCTGGCACTGCCGCGGCTCATCTTCGTGAACCATCCTTGGAGTCCTGCTGGCGCTGCAGCGGCTCATCTTCGTGAACCATCCTTGGAGTCCTGCTGGCGCTGCCGCGGCTCATCTTCGTGAACCATCCTTGGAGTCCTGCTGGCGCTGCCGCGGCTCATCTTCGTGAACCATTCTTGGAGCCCTGCTGGCGCTGCCGCGGCCCATACCAGAGAACCCTCCAGCTCGAGGATTGAGAGCTGTACGTCAGGCATCCCTGTACCAGACCGGTACTAAGACTGTCTCGCTACCCCCTTCCCACAGAGACTAAGCCTAAGAGGGATCCCAGTATCCCGTCCTTCTGTATTGCTGCAATAACCTGCCTAAGAATACTGATAAAAGTGTTGAGAACCTATCATTGTGTGGTGTCTATCTGTAGGGGGGTGGGTGCTCGTCCGTACGATCAGAGGAGAGGGCCCTCGCCAGGAGGCCTCTCCCCCTTGCTCGGCCAACCCTCAGGTTTCCCGTCTAACATTGGTGGCCAGCGGCGCGATTCGAGCCGACGCAAATCGTACGGAGAGTAGCTCGCCCTACTACAGACGAAAAAACACGCAGCGACCATGACGACAAAAGAAGCCGGAACAACCGCGAAATTCCAGCTGGAACGGCTGGAAGATTACAGTCACAAGGAATTAAAGCAATTCTGCATAGACTTGGGCATCGCTACCATAGGACTAAGTACCAAAGACGACCTCAAACAGGCCCTGCAGACTTGGGTGGAGACGGGAGCGTCGCCTCCACAAAACGAAAACATTACAATCACCGAGAACCTTGCAACCCCCGAGGAAGAGAGGAACCCGAGCCTCTCTCACGAGGAGGCCCGAGAACGAGAGAGGAGCCGGCTCCACGAGTTGGAACTGGCTAGACTACGCTTAGATGGGGAACTGAAACTAGCAGAAAAAAGATAGCCCTGGAACACCTACGATTACAGGGAGAACGGGAAGAGAAAAAAAGCCAGATGGAGTTGGAGGAGAAGAAACTCGCGTACGAACACGAGCGCGGTTTGAAGGAACTAGAAATTAGGAAACAAAACAAGGACCTCGGCGTCTCCGAAAACCAAAGCTCCACTCCCTCTGCGGACACTAAGGTCCACATCCCCAAAGATGTCGTCCGAGAGTACTACAAGAACGACGACATCCAGCAATGGTTTAAGGCCTACGAAGTAGCTATGACCTCCCACCGGGTTCAGCGAAAAGACTGGGGGGCCGGGTTGTGGGGGAGATTCGTCAATGAGGGGAGAGATGCCCTGCTACAGCTCCCTGACGCTGAGATGACCTCATACGAACATATGAAAGCCGCCCTCCTCACTCGCTATGGGCTCACCCCCGAGATGTACCGGCAGCGATTCCGAGACTGTAAAAGGATCCCCGGTACCACCTGGGTAGAGTACGTGAACTTTTTTAGCAGAGCCCTAGAAGGGTGTATCAAGGGCAGCCAGGTCACCACCTACGAACAACTGTTCGATCTCATCGTATAGGAACACCTCTCCAATAACTGTTTCATCGAACTAAGGCAGCATCTCCTCGACAGCAAACTGACCGAGCCCCGGAAACTCGCCATTGAAGCGGATCAAAGGGAGAGCACCCGGGTCCCCCGAAACTGGGCGGGAGATCAAGGCCGAGGATCACAGGGGTCCCACCGTCCGCGAGGAGGAGGAGGAGGGGGCCAGGGCCGGGGACGAGACACCGCAACGGTGCCTCTCCCTAGCACTCCCCCATCCCTGGCCGGGAGAGGAAGCCCCCCAGCATGGCCGGGATTCCGCTCCAACGTTACCTGCCACAAATGCCAGTGACCCGGTCATTACGCCAATGACCCCAACTGTCCGAGAAATCAACCATCCAACCCCACGGGTCCGCTAAACCGCCAGATCAACGCTGTCTCCCTAGGGTAGGAACAAGGCGAAGAAGAAGTCGAAGACTGTGAACAGTACCAGCCCGTATGGGAACCCGCAGCCATGTCCCTGGTATGTCTGGGCGAAAGAGACATGATCCCACGGGCCCCCATCCCGGCCAACACGCAGAAGTACAGCCAGTGGGTCACCATTAATGGACACCGGGCCGAAGCCCTCCGCGACATGGGAGCCAGCGTAACGGCCGTCCGTTGCCATCTGGTGACCCCGGATCAAATCCTGCCCAATGTGCTATGCCCAGTACGATCTGCGGATAACTCCAAAAGCCTGTGCCAGATGGCCCGCGTCCCCTTTGAATGGGGGGGAATGTCGGGCATGTCAAGTCAAGTCAAGTCAATAGATTTATATAGCGCGCTACATACCCAGAGGGTCTCAAGGCGCTTGAAGAAGGAAGGGGAATTACTTGTCGAATATCCATGTTTTAAGTCGCTTTCTGAATGCTAGGTGGTTCTGAGTAAGGCGAAGGTGAGTGGGAAGTGAGTTCCAGGTTTTAGCTGCCAGGTAGGAGAAGGATCTACCTCCCATGGTGGTTTTGTTGATGCGAGGTACAGTGGCAAGGGCTTGGTTGGAGGATCGTAGCTGGCGGGAGGGGGTGTAGAAGGACAGTCGTGTGTTGAGGCATTCGGGTCCGATTTCGTAGAGTGCTTTGTGTGCGTGGGTTAGGAGGCGGAAAGTAATCCTCTTATTGGCGGGGAGCCAGTGGAGGTTTTTCAGGTGATCAGAGATGTGTTCTTTACGCGGGATGTCTAATATGAGCCTGGCTGAAGCGTTCTGGATGCGTTGGAGTTTTTTCTGGAGTTTTGCGGTGGTACCGGCGTAGAGGGTGTTTCCATAGTCCAGGCGGCTCGTGACCAGTGCGTGGGTGACCGTTTTTCTAGTTTCGGTAGGGATCCAGCGAAATGTTTTCTTGAGCATGCGAAGAATGTTGAAGCAAGATGAAGAAATGGCGTTGACTTGTCTGTTCATGGAGAGTGAGGAGTCCAGGATGACGCCCAGGTTCCGTGCGTGGTCCGTCGGGATGGGTGCTTTTCCAAGGGTCTCTGGCCACCAAGAGTCATCCCAGGCGGAGGGGGAGGTGCCTAGGATGAGGACTTCTGTTTTGTCTGAGTTCAGTTTCAGACGGCTGTGCTTCATCCATTCGGCTACTTCTTTCATTCCTTCATGCAGGTTGGTTTTGGCAGTGTTAGGGTCTCTGGTGAGTGATAGGATAAGTTGAGTGTCATCGGCGTAGGAGATGATGTTGAGGTTGTGTTGGCGTGCGATGACCGCGAGGGGGCTCATGTATACGTTGAAGAGGGTGGGGCTGAGTGAAGATCCTTGTGGTACGCCGCAGATGACTTCAGTGGCCTCTGACTTGAATGGTGGAAGGCGGACTCTCTGGGTTCTTCCGGTGAGGAACGAGGTGATCCATTCCAGTGCTTTTCCTTGGATTCCGACGTTTCTGAGGCGCTGTAAAAGGGTGCTATGACAGACTGTGTCGAAGGCTGCGGAGAGGTCGAGGAGGATGAGGGCGACTGTGTCTCCATTGTCCAGTAGAGTTCGAATGTCGTCTGTTGCTGCGATGAGGGCAGTTTCAGTGCTGTGCTTGGCTCGGAAGCCGGATTGTGAGGAGTCGAGGGATTTGTTGGTTTCGAGGAAGGCGGCGAGCTGGTTGTTGACCGCTTTCTCGATGACTTTGGCCGGGAATGGAAGGAGTGAGATAGGGCGGTAGTTTTTGAGTTCGGTGGGGTCAGTTGTGGGTTTCTTCAGGAGGGCGCTGAGTTCGGCATGTTTCCAGCTTTCCGGGAAGGTTGCGGAGTTGAGGGAGCAGTTGATGACGTCTCGTAGGTGCGGTGCTATAATGGAGTCTGCTTTGTTAAAGATGTGGTGAGGGCATGGGTCTGTGGAGGATCCTGAGTGGATAGAGTTCATCAGACGGATGGTGTCCTCAGTGGAGATTGGGTTCCAGTCATTGAGGATGTTCAAGGGGGGTGGGGGTCCTGCAGAGGGTTGGGTGGGTTGGTCTTCGGGTCGGTTGTCGAAGCTGTTGTGGATGTCTGCAATTTTGTTGTGGAAGAATGAGGCTAGGGAGTCGCAGAGGGCTTGAGAGGGGGTGATGTCGTTGGAGTTGGCTGAGGGGTTGGTAAATTCCTTGACGATGTTGAATAATTCCTTGCTGTTGTGGGCGTTGCTATCTAGTGGGTTCTTGAAAGCGGCTTTCTTGGCGTACCGGATCAGTTGGTTGTGTATGCGGGTGGAGTTTTTGAAGGCGTCCTTGGTGCTGGTGTTTGGGTCTTTTTTCCAGGCTTTCTCAAGGGAGCAACAGAGTTTCTTGGATTTCTTAAGATCATCGTTGAACCAGGAGGCCTTCTTGTTGCCTAGTTTGATTTGTCGTTTTTTCAGTGGTGCTAGGATGTCGGCGCTGTTGGATAGCCATTGGGTGAGGTTGGTGGCTGCTTGGTCGGGGTTTGAGGAGTGGGCGGGGGGGTTTTGAAGAAGCGATGAGGAGATCTGGTCGATGGTGATTTTGTTCCAGTTTCTTTGCAGAGTGGGTTGGGGGTGGTTGTTGGATGTGGACTTGTTGTAGGTAAAGTGAACGCAGCTGTGGTCAGTCCAAAGGAGAGCTGTGGTGTGGCTGAAGGAGACATGTTTGCTGGAGGTGAAGATAGGGTCGAGTGTGTGGCCTGCGATGTGGGTGGGGGTAGTGACAAGTTGTTTAAGTCCGAGGTTGGCGAGGTTGTCCAAAAGGGTGGTGGTGTTGCGGTCGTTGTTTTTTTCAAGGTGAAAGTTGAGATCTCCCAAAAGGATGTAATCCTCGGAGGGGAGCGGGTGTGGAGTGATGAAGTCCGTGATGTCTTCACTAAATTGTACGCGGGGTCCTGGTGGCCTGTAAAGGAGGGTGCCTCTGAGTGTGGTCTTGGGGTCGATGTGGATCTGGAAGTGAAGGTGTTCGGTGTTGGCGAGATTGACGTCTGAGCTGGTTGAGATGCGGATGGATTTCTTATGGACGATAGCGATGCCTCCTCCTGTTTGGCCGGTACGGTCCTTGCGAATGATCTTATAGCCTTCCGGGATGGCAATGGTGATGTCTGGGGCTGATGTGGCGTTCATTCATGTTTCAGTTAGGAAGGCGACGTCCGGAGAGATGGTGTCTAGTAGATTCCAGAGGTCGATGGCGTGCCTGTGGACCGAGCGGATGTTGAGCAGGATGCATTGAAGGTGGTTGGGGTCGGATATCTGTTGTGTGTTCGTAGATGAGGAGTTGTTCTTGGAGCCGTCGAACTTGCAGGAGTTGCAAGAGAAAGGTCCATGGGTGTGTCTAGGAGCGGCATGGACGCAGTTGGGGGATCAGCCGGGGTTAAGGGCTAGGAGGGTGGTGGCATCGTAAGTAATGCGGGAGGGGTGGGCATTACGAGGACCAGGGGGTATGGCGCAGGGCGCGGTCCAGGCGCGGACGGGCGTAGACGGGCTTACCTTTGGCGCACCTTCGGCGAGACCGCTGCGCGAGACCGCTGCGCTAGAGTTCATCTATCATATGCGGATAGTGGAGGGGAGGGGCGAGGGAGGGTCAGCAGGGAGGCGGGGTGGAGATCAGGGGAAGGAGGCAAGGCAACAATAAACAAAATGGCAGCAGCAAAACAGGCAAACTTGCAACAACACTGGGGCACAATGGAGGTGAGCGCGATGTCAGAGGCGGCGGCGCTAATACACAATGCAATAGCAGGCAATCTTATCTATTCAGGCAGCACGGTGCAGGAGCTGCTGTCACACAAGCGCACTTTGGGGGCTTCAATATGTTAATGGCCTCGGCGGAATTCTAAACAAATGCTGGGAGGTCGGGGCAGTCTAGCGCTACACACAAGCTAGGCGCTTCTAAAACTTCAAAAGCTGTGCAGGCTTAATCAGGTGAGAACTCTGCTAGCGCTACACACAAGCTAGGCGCTTCTAAAACTTCAAGAACTGTGCAGGCTTAACCAGGTGAGAACTCTGCTAGCGCTACACACAAGCTAGGCGCTTCTAAAACTTCAAGAGCTGTGCAGGCTTAATCAGGTGAGAACTCTGCAATAACGATACCAAATCCGGAGGCTGGGAGCGTGGAGCGGCCGCTTCTGCTGAAAGCAGGACGGTCACAGCGCGATCGTGGAGGGGCAGCGAGGTCAGTATCAGTGGGAGGGAGGGTCAGCAGGGAGGCGGGGTGGAGATCAGGGGAAGGAGGCAGGGGAACAATAAACAAAATGGCAGCAGCAAAACAGGCAAACTTGCAACAACACTGGGGCACAATGGAGGCGAGCGCGATGTCAGAGGCGGCGGCGCTAATACACAATGCAATAGCAGGCAATCTTATCTATTCAGGCAGCACGGTGCAGGAGCTGCTGTCACACAAGCGCACTTTGGGGGCTACAATATGTTAATGGCCTCGGCGGAATTCTAAACAAATGCTGGGAGGTCAGGGCAGTCTAGCGCTACACACAAGCTAGGCGCTTCTAAAACTTCAAAAGCTGTGCAGGCTTAATCAGGTGAGAACTCTGCTAGCGCTACACACAAGCTAGGCGCTTCTAAAACTTCAAGAACTGTGCAGGCTTAATCAGGTGAGAACTCTGCTAGCGCTACACACAAGCTAGGCGCTTCTAAAACTTCAAGAGCTGTGCAGGCTTAATCAGGTGAGAACTCTGCAATAATGATACCAAATCCGGAGGCTGGGAGCGTGGAGCGGCCGCTTCTGCTGAAGGTGATCGTCCGAGACGATGCCCCCGTAGACTGCCTTCTCGGGAACGACCTCGAGAGCTCCCCCTGGGCTGCCGTTGAGCGGAGGGAGCACCTGGGAATGCTTGGCCTTCTTGAATGGGTCTGTGCGACGACCCAATCCATGGCCGCCCGCGCCATCCCCGCCACCGAAGAACCCAAGTGGCCCGAACCTCCACCACCCGTAACCACTGAAGACACCGACCCGGAACCCGGTCCACCGGGGCCCAACGACGAAGAACCTGACCCGCTCCACGACCTCCCGGAGCTGGGCCAGTGGCACCAAGAAGGTGGCCCCACTCAGGAACAGTTCCGCCAGGAACAAAAAACATGTCCCTCCCTCGAGGGGATCCGACAGCAAGCCGCAGCCCAGAGCACAGGAGATGCCTCGGGGGCTCACTGGATCTATTGGGACAATGAGCTCCTCTACAGTGAGCAGAAGATTGCCGAGCTAGGGGCCAGCCGGGTGCTGGTAGTCCCCCTCCGATTCAGAGACTTCCTCCTGAAACTGGCCCATGATGTGCCTCTCGCCGGGCACCTGGGGCAGGACAAAACTTACAGCCGCCTGGTGACCCACTTCTACTGGCCCAAGATGAGGAACGATGTGATCAACCACTGCCGAGCCTGCCCCACCTGCCAGGCCAGCGGGAAGAGCGGCCGAAAACTGAAAGTCCCCCTGCAACCCTTCCCGGTCATCAACACTCCCTTTGAGCGGGTAGGGATTGACATTGTGGGGTTCCTGGAGCCCCGGACATCACAAGGTCACCGGTTCATACTCGTCCTGGTGGACCATGCCACCCGCTATCCCGAAGCCATCCCTCTCCGGACCGTGACAGCGCCCGCGGTGGGCCGAGCCCTGATGGGGATCTTCTCGCGGGTGGGCTTCCCCCGAGAAGTCGTCAGTGATCGGGGTAGGAACTTCATCTCCAGATACATGAAGTCCCTCTGGCAACAGTGCGGAGTCACATACAAGTTCACGACCCCCTACCACCCGCAAGGGAACGGACTGGTTGAACGCTTCAATCGAACCCTCAAGGGGATGATCATGGGTCTGGAAGAACCCTTACGACGCCAATGGGACGTGTTGCTACCCTGCCTCCTATTTGCCTACCGGGAGGTCCCACAGAAGTCCCTGGGGTTCAGCCCCTTCGAACTATTGTATGGGCACCCCGTCCGGGGTCCCCTAAGTCTGGTCAAAGAAGGATGGGAGGTGACCCCCCAGAGTGCTCCTCCTGATGTGTACCGGTACCTCCTGACCCTCCGGAACCAGACTCTGCGGTTCAGGGAACTTGCCAAAGCCAACCTCGAAGCCAGCCAAGAAGACATGAAACACTGGTACGATCAAAACGTCTCATCCATCGAGTTCGAGCCGGGACAACAGGTCTGGGTCATGTCCCCGGTCGAACCCTGCGCCCTCCAAGACAAATGGACAGGGCCCTTTAAAGTGGTGGAGTGCAAGGGCCCTGTCACCTACCTGGTGGACATGGAGTCCCCCAGGAACCCCCTCCGGGTCCTCCATGCCAACCGACTCAAGCCTCACTTTGTTCGCTCAGAACTTAGTCTCCTGATGGCTACCGACAGTGGGGCTGAAGAGGACTCCGAGCTTCTACCCGACCTCCTGAAGACCCTAGAAAAAGGCGGCTCCGTGGAAGGAGTCAACCTCTCCTCCACCCTGAACCCAGCGCAACGCCAAGACTGCCAAGACTTATTACAGCAATTTGCCGATCTATTCTCTCTCACCCCCGGGGTCACCCCATGGTGTCTCCATGATTTCGACACCGGGGATAGCCCCCCTATCCGGCACCGGGCCTACCGAGTTCCCGATCGGGTGCGCGCCTGCATCCAGTCAGAAGTATCCAAGATGCTGGCTCTGGGAGTGATCGAGCCCTCCGACAGCCCCTGGGCCAGCCCGGTCGTGCTGGTCCCCAAAGGCAGCCGCCCCTGGTGTCGCCCCTGAACTCAGACTTTGTGTGGACTACCGGGGCTTGAACGCCGTCACCCGAACAGACGCTCACCCCATCCCTCGGGCTGATGAGCTGATCGACCGCCTGGGGGCCGCCCGCTACCTGAGCACCTTCGACCTAACTGCAGGCTACTGGCAGATCGGCCTCAACCCGGGCGCCCAGGAGCGATCCGCCTTCTCCACCCCGGATGGCCACTACCACTTCAAGGTGATGCCCTTCGGGATGAAAAACGCCCCCGCCACGTTCCAGAGACTAGTGAATAAGGGGCTGGCGGGGCTCGAGGAGTTCAGCGCTGCCTACCTAGACGATATTGCGGTGTACAGTCTCCACTGGGCCGAACACCTCCAACACCTCCATGAAGTCTTGGCCGCCCTCCGACGGGCAGGGCTAACAATAAAAGCCAGCAAGTGCCAAATCGGCCAAGGGTTCGTGACCTACCTGGGGCACCAGGTGGGAAGTGGCCAGGTGGCCCCCTCCAACCCAAGATCGCCGCTATCCGGGCCTGGGAACCCCCGGTCACCCAAACAGAGGTCCGAGCCTTCCTGGGGCTCACAGGATATTACCGGCGCTTTGTGAAAGACTACGGCAGCATTGTGGGGCCCCTCACAGAACTCACGTCAAAGACACACCCACCGAAGGTACACTGGACACCGGAGTGTCAGGCCGCCTTTGAGACCCTCAAGACAGCAATGTGCAACGCCCCAGTGCTCCAGGCCCCCGATTACAGCCGGGAATTCATAGTACAGACCGATGCCTCCGATCACGGCGTCGGAGCAGTCCTCTCCCAAATCAATGCAGAGGGAGTTGACCAGCCAGTGGCCTTCATTAGCCGACGTCTACTGGTCCGAGAACAATGCTGGAGCACCATTGAGCGGGAGGCCTTCGCCGTGGTGTGGGCCCTCAAGAAGCTCCGGCCCTACCTCTTCGGCACCCACTTCCGGGCACAAACTGACCACCGACCTCTGCAATGGCTGATGCAGATGCGAGGAGTAAATCCGAAGCTGTTGCGTTGGTCCATCTCCCTGCAAGGGATGAACTTCACTGTGGAGCATCGCCCCGGCAACGACCACGCCAACGCAGATGGCCTGTCCCGCTTCTTCCGCCTCGGCGAGGAGAATACCCAAGACGATGGGTGACTCTCCCTGCCTTCAGCTGGGGGGGACGCATGTTGGACCTGGCCTCGTGGCGTGGTCCCGCTCCTCCCTCATGGCGGATCCCGGACTACCTCGACCCCTGTTCCCTGGCTAAGAATGGCACCTTCCACCTGCCACGAGTGCCGCCCCTCCGGGCCGCCCCCAGTTCTCCCCCGACAGAACTCGACCTCATCTCCTCAACCCTCTCGGCTGGTCCGGACCCTTTCCCAGAACCTCATCTCCGGCCCAGCCGCCATCTTGGACCCTCCACAACCAGGCCTCGTGGCCTTGGCCTGACCCCAGCTGCAGGCCCAGCAAAACCCCGACATTGAGGCACCACAAGCCAACCAGGGTGTAAAGAGACCACTTGACAAGTCAATGGGGGGAGACGTTTCGATGGACCCCCATCAGCTTGGTTTCGATCGCCCCCAGCCTCCCTGGGCGCTGGCTCCACCCCCCTGCTGGGTGTCTGGACTCGCCCATCCCGGACCCTCCGACCTCCAAGTGCGAGGGTCCGGACATCAAAGGGCCCCAGCCCTATAACTGGGGCAGCTCCAGAGCAGGAAGGCAGTTGTATCCTGGAGTCGAGAGACACCGAGACGAACTCATCCTTGGAGGCCTGCTGGCGCTGCCGTGGCTCATCTTTGTGAACAATCCTTGGAGTCCTGCTGGCGCTGCCGCGGCTCATCTTCGTGAACCATCCTTGAAGGCCTGCTGGCGCTGCCACGGCTCATCTTCGTGAACCATCCTTGGAGTCCTGCTGGCGCTGCCGCGGCTCATCTTCGTGAACCATCCTTGAAGGCCTGCTGGCGCTGCCACGGCTCATCTTCGTGAACCATCCTTGGAGTCCTGCTGGCGCTGCCGTGGCTCATCTTCGTGAACCATCCTTGGAGTCCTGCTGGCGCTGCCGCGGCTCATCTTCGTGAACCATCCTTGGAGTCCTGCTGGCGCTGCCGCGGCTCATCTTCGTGAACCATTCTTGGAGCCCTGCTGGCGCTGCCGCGGCCCATACCAGAGAACCCTCCAGCTCGAGGATTGAGAGCTGTACGTCAGGCATCCCTGTACCAGACCGGTACTAAGACTGTCTCGCTACCCCCTTCCCACAGAGACTAAGCCTAAGAGGGATCCCAGTATCCCGTCCTTCTGTATTGCTGCAATAACCTGCCTAAGAATACCGATAAAAGTGTTTAGAACCTATCATTGTGTGGCGTCTATCTGTAGGGGGGTGGGTGCTCGTCCGTACGATCAGAGGAGAGGGCCCTCGCCAGGAGGCCTCTCCCCCTTGCTCGGCCGACCCTCAGGTTTCCCGTCTAACATGGTAAAACAGAAAAAAGTGAAAGGTTCAGTGCAAAACACTTAAAAGGGTATTGCTTGTGTATACAATGTATGTGGGTGATGTAGAATTAAATGTGTGATTAAAAAGTGTACTTTCCGATATATAAATGTCCAGCCTTTATTCCAATAGAGGAAGAAGGATACATCCACATGGCAATCGAAAGAAGGTGAGATTAAAATACTCTTGTCAGGTAGTCTAAGACTTATTTGGCAATAATGTCTCAAGCCAGTGGGTGAAGCTTACTGAGTCAAAAAAGAGAAAGGATGAAGGAGGCTGAAACAACATTCTTAGATTACTTGAATATTACAGTATGTTGATATGAATGTTGCCGGTGCCTCTTGGATTTAGCCCACTCTGCAGGATCACCCCCTAACATTTTGCTTTCACCTCTCCTATGTTTCTGAATTACTATTTGTTGGCCTTACGATTCTGTGCACTTTACCAATGCTACCCAGTGCTAAAATTCTAGTGCTCGCTCCCTAAAACTTAGCAATATTGGATTACACCCAATTCGCATATTAAATTTACTTACAATTCCCTAGTAAAGTGATATATCAGATGCCCAGTACCTGTACATTTAATGCTACTTGTGGATTGCAGCACTTATTGTGCCACCCACTTAAGTTGCCCATTAAAATAAGTCCCAGGTCTGCCATTGCAGCCTGTTTGCAGTTTTTAACTGCAAATTTCACTTAGCAAAATACTGTGCTTGCAAAGCCTTAAACCTCCCTTTATTACATATAAATCACCCATAAGGTAGACCCTAGGCAGCCCAAAGGGCAAGGTGCATTGTAATTAAAAGGTTGAGCATGCACTTTCAAATTTGACATGTCCTGGTGATGCAAAACTCCTCAATTCGATTTTCACTACTGTGAGGCCGACCTTCCCCATGGGATAGCCATTGGGTTGTCTTGTGACATTTAAGAGGTGCTGTATTTTGAGTAGGAAAAACCAAAGGAAATGATGGATAGAGCATTGACAATACAAGCACTCACCCCCAGTCAACTGATCTGGGTTTAATCCATCACCGTTCTTTAGCCCGCTCTGCCACCCCAGTTCAGACATGGCCATATGCAAATCAGTCTGACCCTGTGCCTCATGGGAACAGTCCAGCCTGAACTGCCAAGCCATGCCTTCCCTGGACCGGAAACAAGCTACAGAGGACCGGTTTCTGGCATTTCAGCCGTCTTCAGCCCGGCTTGCTTGAATCCAGTGGCAAAGTGAGCAAGGGACTCACGTCTGAGCATACCCTGCCAACTTATGGCCTTTAAAGGTAAAGTCTGATTTTAAGGTTCAATTTTGAAAATGCCCCTTTTAGAAATTTATCATTTTCCTGCCCTAACTCTTTGGTGCCTGCCGCCTGTTCCTTGGTTACATGATGCATTTTCCACCCAGACAGCCACACAACAGAAGGATTAGGTATGCCTGGATGGACCATCAGTGACAGGATGGGGGGATGGAGCTGTGCACAACTCCCTTGCAGATCCATTAGCTGTGCATGCCTTCACACAAAGAACTTCATACTAGTCCATTGTGCCTGCAACCAGGCTGGAGCCAGAGCAGCGGAGGCAGGAAAGTCCAAGAACTTCAAAGGCAATGTCTGGAAACTTCTCCCTACTTGAAAGAAATCACCAGGCATAAATCAGGACCCTCAGACTCACTCTTCAGTTCACTTTCTGAACCAGAGGAAGGACACTCAGAGGACTGCCTGCTGCTGTGGTGTGCTGTGTACTTCAGAAGACTGCTTTGCTGCACCCAGAAATACTGCTCTGCTGCTGAAGCTTGCCATGAAACCTCAAAGACCTGACCTGCTGCCTGAGCCCTGTTCCCCTGCTTGAACCCAAGACTACCTTAGAGACTCCTGGAAAGGAGCAGAAATTATACCTGTTTTTAAGACAGGGGACAAATTGTGCCCAGGGTATTATAGGCCGATCAGCCTAATAGATTCTTTGCAAAAGGTAATGGGTAGGCTGGTGCTCAACAAAGTTCAAGAATGGATCGGTGAATTCAGCATTTTATCGCCATTATAAGCAGGGTTCCGATTTGTTACTAGCACAATTGACCAAGTGTTGAGGTTTATTTTGCTTTTTTGAAAAACTGTATCCTGGGTAAGGGCAGTTTGTAATCCGTCTTTGTTGACCTTAGGTCAGCATTTGACCTTGTACCACGAGCTAAACTCTGGCGGACATTACAAGAAATGGGGCTACCACCTGACCTATTGATAGATATCATTACGATGCATGAGGACAACAAGGCTAAGATTCGATGGGGTAAGAAGGTGAAGTCACGGAATCTTTCCCTGTAGAGAAGGGAGTTCGACAAGGATGTGTGATGGCCCAACTCTATTTTTCTTATACATCAATGGAATAGTGAACTGCATGAGGTCACCCCCCACGGATACCCCGACACTAGCAAGTGAAAAAGTCCTCATACTAATGTTCACAGGTGACACATTGATAATTTCCAAGACGCCGAGTGGGCTCCAGAGAACTTTAATAACTTTTGAGGAGTTATGCTCGCGGTGTGGACTGAGGGTCAATGTGTCAAAAACTAAACTGATGGCCTTTAATCCGCATAGGGCCTTCAAGGGGGGCATCAAAATGAACAACCTCCTGCTAGAGCAAGACAAGGAGTTCACATACCTAAAAAATCCAGGAGGGGCTAAATTGGGCACACCAGGTGGATATAGCATCCCTAAAACACCGACAACTGGTGGGGGTGCTGCAAAAGGAATATAACACCTCATTCTCTAAGACAATCAGCCCGGCAATCGAGATCTATAACATGAAAATCATCAACTCTGCCTTATACTTTGCTGTGCTTTGGCGGTATGAGAACTTAGCTAAGCTTACACTTTCAGAAAATAAGATCTTTAGAAATATTACCAACTTGTCAAAGAGTACCCCAACATGCCCGTTATTAAACGATCTTGGGAGAAAGCCAAGCGCAGACATTGCTAAACTACGTCTCCTTTTGTACTGGCATAGACACTGGTCTACCCCAGAGCCTGCAGAGTATGGGGCTGGTTTCCTAGACATAATAAGGGTAGATACATTGCACCAAATAAAATGGTTGAGGGAGCTTAGATCTAATCTATCGAATATCGATATGAATTCTCTGTGGGTGGATCCCAAAAATACTATTTTTCCACCCATAAAGATTTTTAAGGCCAAATATTGGGAATCGGTCTAGATTAATATATTGAGAAGATGTGAGTCCTCTTCTTTAACAAGGCTATTCCTGGACTATAAACCCATCCATAGGCTGGAACAATACTGGGATTTCATTACAAACCCCATGAGCGAAAATTATATTTCCAGTTTAGGGTGGGTAGATTGCCACTTTGGGCCTGATTCTGATGCGGGTTGGAAGCTTCCTGACGGAATCGGTTTGGAAATAGTTTCCGACCCACTCGGATCGGGAGAGTCCGACCTACGGAGTACGATGCATCCGGTTGCTTCCAGATACGATTTGGTTGGACTTCCATTGACTTCAATGGGAGCATGTGTTCCTAACCGCTTCATAATTGGACCCTAGGTCGTGTAGACACGTTCCCGATCCGATTTGGGAGGAGCAAATGCCATTAGGATGCCTTCCTAACCGCATCAGAATCAGGCCCTAGGTGGGAATGCTTTCCTAACCGCATCAGAATCAGGCCCTAAGAGTCTTTACTAGTAAATGGTGCAAACTTAGCAATGACTTGTGTCCAGTAGGCCAGCATGGCAAAAAAATCACTGGACCACCTATTGTTCAAATGAATTGGATACAATGCACCACGCCGTGTCTGGTTGTTAATAATTTGCAAGCTCTTGGGAACAAGAAGGTCGAGTGAAGCTGAAAGAATCCTAAGGTATGACACAACAGAAGTGATTGTCAAAGCAATGGCAAAATACCTGGGGTGGGCAGGGGCAATAAGAGCATGTTTCCACGATTAAGCATTAGATTAAATGAGATTATGTTATGCTATAATGTATTTTCGTGGAATCATTTGCCCTTTTCTAAAACCACTTTGCCTTGAAATCTGATGTTCATATTATGGAACAATTTTAAAGTTTTATCATAACAATTTTTATTGCATTTTTTTATCTGTACATAGCGTTTTTATGGTAATTGTATTTCTCCATCCATTTGGGTGTGTATGATATTTGAAATGGTGTCTTATGAATTGTTTCAGATGTCTTATGAACTGTTTTAGATGTGTTTTTGTGTGCTTTTATTACTTAACACGTTGAATAAAGCTTTTTTGGAATGGACTACCATAGTGAATCCAAGGGCTAGTTGGCTGGCCTCCTATTCAGAGCCTCAGGGACAAAAAAGACTCCAACCTTCTTAAACCCATACCTGGACCCAGCTTGTGTGAGTTCCAACCCTCCAAGTGTTGCCTCTCCAGTATTGGACCCGTAGAAGTAGCGCTGCAGGTGACCAGATAGCCATAATCTAAACCTTTTGGCTCAAAAGTACTCTGAGAACTGAGAGGAGACCAGGACCTACCTTCTTGTCAATCTGCCCAAGGTGCTTTGGCGATCGGCCTGACTTTGCAGCAGGTCCTGCGAGATTTCTCTCTGCAGCAGCAAATCCTTTTCAGTGGTCCTACATAGCAGTGGTTTCCAGCCTTGTGGAGCCCCCATCGGCTGCAACCAACAACTTTATCCTTAGGAGAATTTGTACTTCTGAAAAAGAGACTAGGGGGTTTATTTACAAGCATATTGTGCCACCAGTACGTCCCTTTTCCCAAGAAGCGCCTTCCCAGGGCAGAGTAAGGCAATGCAGAAATTTGCTCTGAGTTGCCTTACTGTAGATTTATGGAGTCAATCAGGGCTACAAAAAAAGTGGCCTTGCGTAGCTTTATAAATCACATGTAAGGTTTGCATCACTCTTGCACCAAGTTACATGATGCAAGAGTAATTCCAACTGTCTCATAAATAGGCCCTTAAGTTCTTCGATAGGTGGCAAGATCCCTTGGGAAAGAGGTATGAAATCTAAACCATTTTTTATGAAGAAGGTGTACTATCTAACGAGTGAAAAAAATGATTGGAAGACTATGTCTCTTTTTCTAACAAATACGACTCATGGGTGGAATTAAAGAGGTTGAAATTGTTTTTTATGGAGCCAGGGAAATATAAATTAAGAAAATATAGCATGTGCGACTGCAGAAAATATACTATTGGGCCGATCGATTCACGAAACGCTTATGAGTACAACAGACTCCTCCAACAGAATCTTGGTGTGTCCTGCAGTTACCAGTCCTCTAAAGCCCGGAGAACCTGCCCTGCCAATATTACTAAAAAGGACTATGTCTCTTGTGAGCACCGGACTTCGTCAAAAGTAACCGACTCTGACTCCGTGAGTCGCCACCACTCCGCTTCTAGTGCCCGGAGCCTGAGTGACCCACTACCCTAAGGAGGTCCCCCTGGGCAATCCTAGCCTGGATCCCAGTGACCCCTGAATCTCTTTGAGCTCCTAAACCAAATCTGCAGCCAACAACTGAAAGATCGCCCCAACCGCGACCGAAGCCAACACCCTGACCGACTAGGTTACCGAAGCAGTCCAGAAAGAGCAACAGCGACCGTCCGACTAAATCTGTCTCTGAATGCTTGTAGTTACAGGATGACGACTTCCAAAGACCCCATTTGCCTCATCAGCAGCTGACCATCTTGGAGGAAACTCGACCTAATCTGCAGCATCAGCCAAGACAGCATCCTACACCCAACCTCCCCAGTGCCACTGGTGGTGTTGTTCTTGTTTTGGCCATGGGGTCCTACAGTGCCGACCTTAACAACAGGAGCTTTTATTTCCCAACCTGTTGGCCTGTTTGCCGCAGTCCCCAAGCCCAGGACCGTGCTTAGCCCATTGGCTAACATGTGGTCCCTGCACTCTGCACCCGGCCGCCTCTGTGCTGCTGGGGACTTGAGTGCCCATTTGACTGAATCTTACCAATGGACCTGTAAACCCAGTTCATCCTTCTCAGGACTAAATGTGGCTCATGAGTAGTACTGTAAACCTGCATTGAGTTTGAAAAAAACAGTATCTCCTTTTTCCTTCCCTCAGAAAATTGCAAGTGTGTAGATACTTTAAAAAAGGATAAACAAGTATTAGTTCAAGTCGTTAAAGAGCCTGAAAAGCCTACTCCTAAGTCATATTCTTCTGTTAAAACTAAAAAAAAACCTTTGATCCAAAAATGTTTTAGATGTGACAAAGTAGGTCATTTAGCCAACAAGAGTAAATGCCCTTCTTTGAATGTGATTTGCTCCAAGTGTGAAAGGAAAGATCATCCTTCTGTTGTTTGCAAAACGAAGAATAGTTCTCCTAATGTGAAATCTGTTGAAACAGAAATTTTGGAGGAAGATTTTGTCTGTGGACAAATTGTGGTTCAGGTTGTGTTTCATGGAGAAGTTAAATCTTGTTCCTTTTTATTTCATTCTGGTTGAAGGAGAATCAACAAGAGTTTTTTTCGACTCAGGGGCAAAAATCACTATTATTTCTAGAAGCTTCTTTGTATCTAAGCTGTCTCACAAGGTCGTTCTTCATAAGCCGGACATTCGTCCCTTAGCATATGGTGGAGAAATCATTTCCCTAAAAGGTTCCTTCATTGGGTTCATTGAATACAAAGGACGCTATGTTTCGGGGAAGGTTTATGCTTCTTTAAAAGGTGACAGCATAATAAGCTGGTGCCACTAGGGTGATTTGGGGGTAATGTTGGATCCTAGTAGCGATTGTCCCATCAAATTGAAAGAGATTGTTCAAACCATTAACAATTCCACTGACAGTTCTTTAGAGTGTAAAGTCAAAGAGAAATGTCTGCATGTTTTCAAGAATAATTTAGGATGTTTCAAAGATTTTAAGCTAAAAATACCACTTTGTTCTAACTCACAACCATTTTGTTGTAAGGCAAGAAATGTTCCTCTAGCAGTGAGGGAGGAAATTAAAAAAGAACTGTGTAAACTAAAAGATGGAGGCATTATTGAGGAGGTGACAGCAATTGATTGGCTTTCTCCAGTTGTAGCTGCCTTCAAATCTGATGGGTCTCTTCGTCTTTGTGTGGACTTGAGGTAGTTAAATAAGTGTGTGGTTGTGGACCGGTATCCTTTACCAAATATCTCTGAATTACTAACTTTGTTGGATGGGGCTAAGGTGTTTAGCACAATCGACTTAAACTCAGCCTACCATCAAATTGAGTTGGACGAAGCCTCCAGGGATTTCACTTCATTCATTACCCTGTTTGGTTCCTTTAGGTTTGCACGCATGCCCTTTGGCCTCGTATCATCAGCAGATGTTTTTCAACACATAATGGAAAAGACTTTGGAGGGTTGTAAGGGCTGTTGTGTTTACCAGGATGATATTCTTGTATTTGCCAAAAGCCACAAAGAACATGAAAGGTACCTTTATGATGTTTTGGGTAAGCTGGGTAATGCCAATCTCACTATCAAATCTGAAAAATGCAAATTTGGTACCTCATCAATTCATTATTTAGGCCACACTGTCTCAAAATATGGTATCACTCCAAAGTCAAGTCTTATTGATACTATAACTTGTATGCCACCTTTAACTTGCAAAGAAGAACTAGCCAAGTTTTTTGGTATGGTGGAATACTACAACAAGTTTGTTGAAGGGTTTGTAGAGTTGTCTTCTAATATGAGAAGTTTGTTAAAGAAGGTTTGTGAGTTCAAGTGGAATACTGATTGTGATAAAGAATTTATTTCCATCAAGGAAAAACTAAAATTACCACCTGTGTTAACAAGTTTCGACCCTTGCAGAACTTCTGTTGTTACCGCTTATACAAGTCTAAAAGGGTTAGAGGCTGTACTCCAACAAGATTGTAAGGATGGCGTGACTATATTATGTTTGCATCACATGGTTTAAGAGATCCTGAGTCCCGGTACTCTATTATTGAGCGCGAGGCTCTGGCCGTTTTCCGGCCATTAGAAAGTTTAAAGAATTCCTATGGGGTACTAAATTCATAGTGGAGACTGATCACAAGCCTTTGTGCGAGACATTTTCAAAGAAGGGTATTGATCTTATCTCAAGAAGGATCACCAAATGGGTCATTACTTTGCAAGAGTATGATTTTGAAATTAAGTATATCCTGGATGTTGACAACAATGTTGCAGACACACTCTCTAGGTTGGTAAATGATTGTCATGACGAGGTTGCCTTGGATGAGTGGGATGATCCTGAGGTTCATGTTTGCCTTATTGATGAAGAGACTATTAATCAATAGCAATGGAAGGCCTTATTGACTTTGGATTCTGTTTTATCAGAGGTTATTTCTCTTCTTAACAAGGGTTGGAAGAATAGAAGGAATTGCTCTAGTGAGGCTTCCAAGTTTTGGTGTGTAAAGGAAGAGTTAGCTATTTGTGATGGTATGTTGTTACGTGGTACCAGGCTTGTGCCTCCTTCTGAGCTTGGTGGACAATTTATTGACTTTGCACATAAGTCACACTCTGGAATATCTAAAACAAAAGAGAGACTATGTGCTTGTTACTAGTGGCCAGGTATGGATATACTAATTGAGAGAGTTGTCAGGGAATGTTTGGTGTGTGCCCACAGTGATAAGTCTAAAGTTTTGAGGGTTCAGCCTATTGTGATCAGAGGGCTTCCTAAGAAACCTTGGAGTGAAATTGCTTTCGATATTGTGGGTCCTGTTCATCATGAAGGTCAGCAAATGTTCATATTTGTTCTCTTAGATTTGTACTCTAGATGGCCTGAGATTCATTTCACATCCAATATTGAGACCTCTCAAGTTATAAAATTCTTAGAGTCTCTCATAGCTAGAAAGGGATATCCAGCCTTAATTCTCACAGACAATGGAGTACAACTAGTCTCAAAAGAAATGAAGTGTTTCTTGAAGAATAGAGATATTTGTCATAAGAAATGCTCGCTCTATCATCCAGAAACCAATGGAATGATTGAAAGGGTTAATAGAGAGTTAAAGTAAACAATCTCATGGGCTAAGTCTTCTGGTCTTAATTGAAAGCAAGAAGTTCTTTAAAAAGTTGAGTCTTATAGACTGACTCCACACACATCTACTGGAAAGTCTCCTTTCTATCTTTTCAAAGGTAGGGATCCTAGTACCCTTGTTGAGCCTTCTTGGGAGAGAGATGTGGGTGGGTCCGTCTCTAAGTCTTCTTCACAAGAGCCGGATTGGTGTTTAAAAGAGAAGCATGAGTGTCAAAAGAGAAAAGCATCTTTTGATCGCAGGAAATCAACAAAGAATACAGTAGTGAGAGTTGGTGATTTTGTAGTTATCAAAGTTCCTGGTTCTAAAGTTAAATTTTCGGATCCAATAAAAGTTATTAAAGTGTTCAAAATTGCTGTGAGAACCCAAGATCATAGGATGTGGAACCTTCATAGGGTTTCTGTGTTTTCGGGTCCCATGAATTTAGATTTAGCTACTCTTTCAAAGAAGAGTAATGATGCTGTTTTAGGTACTTTGCGCACATCCTCTAGAACTACTAAAAAAAAACATGTATTAGAATATTTACGTATCTTGATCTTTTGTTTTGTTATTTTGAGGGGGAAGATATGTGATATTCTCATGCAATTCATGTACCATAGTAACTCATACACCATAGCAACATATGACATCACCCATGATTCTGTTCCACCTCTGTTCTCAAGGTTTAGGAATGTTTACATTCAGTTGATGCTGAGCAGTTACCTGGGCTGGCTGTGGTTTGAATGGGTTCATGTTTCCTAAGAAATAAACTTGGATTATATTTTACTATCATGCCTGCGTCCATCTTGATCCTTTCTGCTGCTTGGAGATCTTACAGACCCTTTTTTACGTATTACTCTCTGTGAAAAGGCTGTTTAATGGGTGTTGCTGCCGGTTTCTCCAGGCAACATCCGTGGAACCTGATGCATTCCCAGACTAACAAGGTTTTCTAAACCTGAGAATGTGTTGGATTTCTACGCCTTCCCAGGGGAGGATAAGGGAGGCACAAGGGAGGCACAATGAGGTAAAATAATTTTTTTCTCCTTGTTTTTCCTTATCTTATGTGTGGTGCATCGTGCAGCACACATAGAAAAAGGAAACAGCTCTTGTGATTGTGTTGTGCTGGAAGGTGGCCCTTCCTGCACAAAAACAATCACCCCCTACAATGCAGACACCCTTGCACCATGGCACACAGATGCCTGCGTTGGCGCATGGAAGCCAATTGTGCACCAGCTCAGGGGAAAAGGACAGTAGTGCACCGTATCTTGTAGGCACAGAGCATTCCTGCCCATTTCTTTTGCTGCACGCAGCGCAGCAGGAAGGTTTGCAGCGCTGCCGTGCATCAAACTATTGTTAACAATGCCCTAAGAGTGATGATGGAAATGTAGGGACAGATTTACAATAAGTGGCGCATCCCTGCATATCAGCAGGGATGCACCACTTATTGTGCGCCATGCGTCTGCCACCATTGATGCGCCGCATTTAAAACAATATTTACAAAGTGACGCATCTAGGTAGATGCGACACTTTGTAAACCCCTGCCCTACATTATGCCTGCACCAGGTATAATGTATGCAGGGTGGGGGGGGGCGTTCTGACGCAAGAAAGGGTCCTAGAAGTGACGCAGTGAAATCTATAAGATTTCACTGCACCACTTCTATGACACAAATGCGTGAATTTCTTACGCCTGCCTCACAGTAGGTGTAAGACTGAGTGTGTCCCTTTTGTGACACACTCAGGCAATGCGTCACTTTTGCGCCATACAGATACGTCAGAAATACTGACGTATCTGTAACTCCTTGTGCAATGATGTGCCATACTGTAAATATGACGCATCATTGGTGTCGCAAGGAGGGCGCAATGAAAAGTGACGCATCGCTGTTTTGACGCAGCGATGCGTCACTTTTCATAAATGAGGCCCCTGATGCGGGGGAGAAGTACTGTATTTCTCTCACTGGAAAGAAAGGAAAAGTTATATTGTTAATCGAAAGGCGTACAATGTGCACGTTTTGGTGTTAAAAGTTGTACATTATTTTTTGTGCTACCTCACGTATGTAAATGTATCCAAAGTGTGTACTCTAAAATTGATAGTCATATTATGTCAAAAAGGAAAATTGTCTAATTCGTCTTCTGTTAACAGCAGTGCACAATTTGTGAGCGAATGCTAGTGCAGATCATACTGTCTATGAAAGTAAAAACAAGCGAGTTAAATATATCCAGTGTAAGGACAAATTTCTGTAATGTTTTAGATTTCGAATTAACATTCAATTTGTCTAGAAACGAATGCATTCGTAAGTTCTATTAGCAGTTCTTGCGCAGGACGTTTCAAAACACGGGTAAATGACAATCTAAAGTCGTTTGGCCATAATAAGTAGCTATCAAGATCATTTCTTGTCATCTATCCCCCTCTTGTGGCCACTTGTGGTTTCAACTCTCTGAAGAGGAGTTACTGAAGCACCCGTCCTATGGGCCTTATTTATGAGGCTGTGCGTCACTTTTACGCCACCGGTGCGTCACTTTTTGTGACGCACCAGTGGCGTAAAAAATGCGCCTTGTTGCGAATGCGCCTTGTTGCGCCATATTTACAAAGTGAAGCATCTAGGTAGATGCTTCACTTTGTAAACCCCTGCGTCACATTATACCTGCGCCAGGTATAATGTATGCAAGGGGGGGCGTATTAACGCAAGGAAGGGTCATAGAAGTGACACAGTGAAATCTATGAGATTTCACTGCGTCACTTTTAGGACGCCGTTGAGTCAAAATCAAAATCTTGCGCCTGCCTCAGCAGGCGTAAGACTGATGCTGGCCCTTTCACATGGGGCAAGCCGCATTGCTGGAGTTGCGTCACTTTTTTGACACACTCCAGCAATGCGTCACTTTTGTGCTTACAGATACGTCAGAAATACTGACCTATCTGTAACTCCTTGCGACATGATGCGTCATACATTAAATATGACGCATCAGGAATGTCGCAAGGAGTGCGCACTGAGAAGTGACGCATCGCTTCTTTCACGCAGCGATGCGTCATTTCTCATAAATTAGGCCCAGCGGGAATTGCTGTCTGAACATATAAAATATACCTATTTTCATGTGGATGAAATGAGATTTAGATCTTTGGAGTTACCTTAGTTTGAACAAAGAGGTGCATCATGTTTCTCAGAGGTCATGCCTCTATCCGCCGAGGACTGTCCCTGGAAGACAGAGCACTCACCATGAAAATATTAATCGTGCCTTGGTCAGTGCACATAGCAGTGACCACCCATTCCCAAATATGTTTCCACAGCTTATTCAGAACAAGAGAAGGAGGTCTCTTTGGAATGGAACAGTAGACAATGACACACATAGGAAAATATGACTGAATATACCTTTGCTCTGAAAATTGCAGCTTGTAACACGTCTACAAACATTTCTGCATTACGGCCTCATATTTTGTGCAATTTTAGGTCTGCCCTGAAGTCATCTTTAGCTGTTTTTGCAGCCTCAATAAAATAAATAATTTAAAAAACACATACATACAGGGGATTTGAGTAATCCTTCTTCATTCTTTGGTTTGTTGTCGTGTCATTCACATTTTGCTTCAGCACTCGAGAGCATACGGCATTAGGTGATGGGCCAGCCCATTTCAGTTAATGGCTTTCTTGCACAGTGACAATTTTGCTTGTACGGGTGTGCAAATCCTGCCAAAATGTGCAATTCGGTGATTTTTGCTTTCGATTCTTGATCATATTGGGGCTAATTTACAAGCCCCTTGCGCTACTTTTGCATCACTTTTAACATGGGAATAGTGATGGAAAAGTGGCGCAAGGGCCTTGTAAATCTGCCCCATTGTGTTTAAATTATGACTTTGGTTTACAGTAATTCCAAACCATTAATCCTTTTTTCTTTACTCCAGCGATTCACATTAAAACCAAAAAGGATTGCTATCCCAGTTCTTAGTACCTCTGCTTCTACTGCTCTCTTAAAATTATAGGCTCTGGTTAATTTACTTTGAACTTGGAATATTTTATCGTTAGCTCGTTGTATGTTTTCTCCTTTTTGTGTTATTTTTTTGCACTAAAAAAGAAAAAATAACCATTACGCCATCTTGCAAAGGGCAGTATAAGTGGCTTTGCTAATACATGTTAATTGTGAGGTGTGATACAGTGTATATGTAAGGTAAAGGCAGATTTACAAAAATTGTTTGGGCCTCATTTATGAAAAGTGACGCATCGCTGCGTGAAAACAGCGATGCGTCACTTTTCACTGCGCCCTCCTTGCTACACCAATGATGCATCATATTTACAGTATGACGAATCAAGGCACAAGGAGTTACAGATACCTCAGTATTTCTGATGTATCTATATGGCGCAAAAGTGACGCATTGCTGGAGTGTGTCATAAAAGTGACGCAACTCCAGCAACATGTCCTTTCACATGGGGCAAACACCATGTGAAAGGGCCTGGGACAGTCTTGTGCCTGCTGTGAGGCAGGCGTAAGAAATTGAGGCATTTGTATCCTAGAAGTGGGGCAGTGAAATCTTATAGTTTTCACTGCGTCCCTCCCATGACCCTTTCTTGCGTTAAAACGCCCCCCTTGCATACATTATACCTGGCGCAGGTATAATGTGGCGCAGGGGTTTACAAAGTGACACATCTACCTAGATGCGACACTTTGTAAATATGGAGCAACAAGGCCCATTTTTATGCCACTGGTGCGTCACAAAATGTGACGCACCAACGGCGTAAAAGTGACGCACACCCTCATAAATGAGGCCCTTTGTTTTTTATGTAAAATTTGTTTTTCCTTGTTATGTCCTTGCACCAGATACCCTTATGGCTCCTGGATAACCTCATGTGACATTTAGAACTCTAAAAATCTACTGATTGATAATTGATTCATCAAAAGCATGTACAAGTTTTAACCCTCTCCTGTATGTCGTTTCCAGAATTACTGTAATCGCCGCTAAGAACTGCACCTGAGAGGAAGGCAGAAATGTCTCGGATTTTGGCCCAGATTCACAAAGGTTTACTTTTGTAATGCTAACCCGATGCTAAAACTGTTTGGGGATTAACAAACCAACGTTAATTGGTATCAACGTTCGTCTATAAGGAACAGTGGTGCAAAACAGCTCCAAATGCTGATTTGCAGTATTTTGCGTTAATGGGGCGTACATGGCCACGCAACCACCTTTACTTTAGATGCCAAACCTTATTTACTTACATCACTATACAGGGTTTAGCTCCCGAAATGAATGTCATTGCAAAGCTGGTGTTAAAAGGAGAAATGTTTTCGTTTTTCCTTTCTTTTCCTGCTTTGTCCCTTTGCTGCATTATGCAGCACGCAAACAAAATAGTAACTTGTTTTAAACTTGTCTAGGCATAGTATTTTGTACAAAAGGGGTACCCTTCTTGTACAAAACCTTTGCTACACTCAGACAAGCACCTAAGGATTATGGCACTAAGATGTGTGCCTGGCACACGACAGCTGAAATCAGCACCAGCACTAGGAAGAGGGGAAGAGAGGGACATATCTCTGTGAATATGGTGCCCTCCTGCTCTCTCCCTGTCACGCAAGGCAGCTCATCCTCTTTGGGTGCTGCGCTGCGTTGCGTGACACCTTTTAGAATCTGGGCTCTTGTGTTCTGTCCCATTCGAAGGCACATGCACATGTACCTATGCTATCTGGCAGTTCTTAAAACCCTAATTGTGAAAATGAACATGCACAATCAATGGTAAAGGTTCTTCACTCGCCCAGTATGACCTATAAAGGCTAATTTGATTGATGTGGAAATGTCAACTTTGAGAGTTTTTGAGGAAATGGTTGAAGAATTAGTTATTGACTCACAGGATTTAAATAGAACAAATGGGAAAAATAGAAATAGACTCCAATATCATTGGTTCTGTATGAGCCAATAGGTGGGTATCATGGCTTCTTGTGCCCTAGGACTTAAGCTGCTCCTCACTGATGATGGAAACCAGAGGCCACATGTGGCTTATGGTTTCTTGTGCTCTCTTGCAAACATGACATGGCCTAGCAGTTTCCTGGGGGTGAAGACTGATTCTGCGGCACAGTGAGTGAAAGAACAATGCACTGGTGCATGGGTTCAAAGAATAATCAGAGTCTGAGATGAAATCATTTATTCCATCAGTCACTTTTTTCACATTCAGTTGCCCCAGAAGGGATGGATGTGCAATTGTGAAGTCTAGGAAAATAATAGGCGTATGGATTCGATTTTGGAGGCAGCGCCAAAATGAAGACCAGGAATATCCTGGTCTTAAGTTGTCGAAAGGAGGAGAAATGAATTATTTCTCCTCGTTTTTGCTTTTTTCATGTGTGCTGCTTTGTGCAGCACAGGTAGAAAAAGCAAAATGCCATGGTTTTCTTATGTACAGGAAGGTGTCCCATCCTGAACATGAACAAACCTTTTTTAAAAATGCCAGTTTGTAACTTTTATATGTGCTACATGAAGCAGCATACATGAAAGTTACACAATGGCATTTTAGGATTGTTTATGTGCAGGAAGGGACGCCTTCCTACACATACACAATCCTCCCCTGCACACAGACACCCTTGCACTCTGGTGCAAGGGTGCCTGCGTTGACTCTAAACGCAAGGCCTCACCACATTCTTGAAAATATGGTGCAGCCTTGCATTTCCGAAGTAGCAGAGCGTGTCGTTAATCCAAAGATGCTCCTCCATTCCATTGCACATATCCACCTGTGTTTTTAACATGCTCCCCTTAATACACGGTTTGTAGTGTACTTAGTACAGCATGTTTCGTGTGTGTGAGGAAGCTGCAGACTTCGTGCTGGCAAATTATGTCCACAAGGGACACATGTGTGTCTGCAGGTAGTTGTGCTTTCTCAATAGAATTTTTTCATTATTTTGTGGATGTTGTAACTTTTATGAACTTAGGACTTTTTATAGGTATCTAGGGGGCTGATCGAATACACATCATTTCCCTGCAAATTGCTTCTATCTGCCACGATGCCTAAGCTCCGTCACCGACCCTTATGTAGTTAACTGTGTACTAATTTCTAATTTAATTTAATTTAAAATGCTTGTAAAGCGCAGCATACACCTTGCGGTTTCTTGGCGCTGAAGGTTCAGTGGCTGAGGGGAGGGAAGACCAGGGAGAAAAATTTAGTTGGGGAAAGCCTGGCTAAATAGGAAGGTTTTCAAGTCTCCACGGAAGGAAAGGTACTGAGTTGCGGAGCGGAGGTTGTCAGGGAGAGAGTTCCAGAAGGAAGGGGCCAGAGTAGAGAAATTGGATCCACCCCACTTTTTGCGCGAGAAGCGGGGGATCAGGAGAAGGGACTTGGAGGAGGACCGGAGATTTCTTGCGGGGAAATTGCCATGTGGGTTGCCTTGCAATATCTGCCATCCAGAAACTAGGAAGGATAGCAAACTTATCATAAGACTTTCTATAGATTTCATTGAAATATAGATTTTAGCAGACCCTCATTCCATAAGACTGCTGAGAATGCCTAAATATTTTACATTACAATAGTCAAATGGTCACATGCTATTGTATGTTGCACCTAGCACATAAACACTATGGGGCTTATTTATGAGCCCTTTCGTCACATTTGCGCCACAGATGTGTCACTTTTTGTGACACACCAGCGGTGTAAAAAATGTGCCTTGTTGCACCATATTTACAAAGTGATGCATCTAGTTAGATGCGTCACTTTGTAAACCTCTGCGCCACATTAAACCTGCGACAGGTATAATGTATGCGGGGGGGGTTCCAACACAAGAAAGGGTCATAGAAGTGGCGCATTGAAATCTATGGGATTTCACTGAGCCACTTCTAGGACGCAAATGTATCAATATCTTACGCCTGCCTCACAGCAGCGTAAAACTGACAAAGGCATATTTCACATGGGACTTGCCCATGTGTAATGACCTATTGCTGGAGTTGCGTCACTTTCGTTGCACACTCCAGCAATGCGTCATTTTTGCGTCTACAGATACTGACGTACCTGTAACTCCTTACCCTCACCAAAATGGCCTCATACTATTTGAGGAGATATTTCAGCCCCATAAGGTTCTATGATCTCAGCCCTTTGCACCTATCCTTGTTCCTACAGGGTTTTAAACATTTCATGACAGTGGGTTTATTTAGAGTTTTGGCAGATTGTACTTCATTCCACCAGGAAAGCGGAGGCTTTTATTCTGCTGCCCTGGCAGACTACAGCCTGCCACATTTAGAGACTCCCGCCTGCATGATGGAGAGCTCTGTGCCTTCAGAGGAGTGGCCACAGCTGCGGCTCGTCTGAAGGCACTGCAAGTCTGCTGATTAGCCGGCATGTTTCATTCATTCAGGTCAGAACAAAAATGTATTCTTCAAAATCAAAATCCCACGCGATAGTTTTTTTTTTTTGAAAAGCAAAACACTAGTGACAATCTGAGAGTTTTCTTCGAGGGTGTGGGGTCATTTTTAAAAAAAATATATATTTTCTTTTCTCATTCCAGGTTAGATCTGACACCAGAAATAGTTCAGTAAAAGAAAATTGAATCACTACTCTCTTGTAATAACATATTACAAATAAGCAGTGACCTCCTTTTGCTCCCGCAACTTCAGCTATCGAATGAGGAAACACGGTTGCACTTTCCTTCAGCATTGCTACACGGTAAATGAGCTGTGCTGTCAATCACATGGCAGGTACTTAATTGGGTTGTATGTTTCATTCTGTCTCCTACTTATGGTACACATCAGTACTGTTCTGACATCACAATATGCCTAATATTTTCTTGTAAAACGCTTTTATAACAGAGTAATGATGTCAACATGCCTTGACCTCAAATTACTGCTACATTGTGTGGTTTGTTGAAGGTCAAACCATGCATCTGAAACACTTTTCCTTATGCACATTAGTTTAAAATATGATACAAACTCAAATAACTTTGCACAGTACTTTATTTAACGAGTTCAAACTAGTAAACTCAAGTAATATATCTCCACTGTCTTACCCATGCCCACTTTTTTTTCCCAGCAGTGCATTCTTTGTGAATCACAAGATGTATTTTGGCATGCTGGGCATGAAAACAGAGGCAGCAGCACAGAAATAATATTGTAAGAAATTGTTGACATAAAGCGGGATGGCAGGGACAATAATGCTTCGATCACTTACCTGTGATTGCATTACTCTGAGTTCTTCTCTCACAGTGATGAATTACTAACATGAGGCCCTTGTGCCTACCTTCAAACCTCCCACGCTATAAAAGGACACCCCACCTTACTTCCTGGTCTTTACCAAGCCCATTCTATCTCTCCGTTGGACGGGCAGACACGGTGGGAAGGAGGGGTTAATTCTTCACGGCAAGTGCAGGACTCAGGGTAATGCAGTTCTCATTAAGTAAACAAAGTATTACCTCCTCTTCTCTCTCACCATGAGGAATTACAAACATGAGATGTACCCAAGCCACAAACTGGACCAGGACAAATGTAACCATAAACCAGAGAAAAAGCTTTAACCATAAAGAAAGACAAATCAACTGATTAATAACAGACGTCAATACTTTAGAATCCAATGAATCAGGCAGCTCCAGACCATGCACCACACGATAGTGGTTAACAAAAGTGGACGTTTCTGTCCAAGGGGATACCAGACAAATGTCTTTTAAAGAGACCCCCAGAAGTACTGCCATGAAACTCAACATTCCACAAGTATGACTCTCCTGGATCCCCAGAGAAAAACACATACTAAACTGCTTGTATACCAAAGTAATTACAGATCTGATCCATGGCTTAAGGTCTAAGTAGAAGGTTTGCCATCCTTATGAGTGGGACCAAAATTAACAAACCAGGTGGATGAATCCCTGAACTTCTTTACCCTCTTCACGTAGATCAAAACTGCCCTCCTGAAAGTCACTTCCTCTGGAGAATAATAATAATAATAATAATTTATTTGATTCAGTTCTCTTACAAGAACAACACATTTTTACACAATAAAATTTACAGTTTTTGCTGATAAAGTTATCGCATTAATATAATTTTAAAAATGACTTAAAAAAGTTATACATGTTAATACACACAAATTCATTGGATGGAGCTTGGGAGAGGGAAATCAACCTCTGGACTGAATATATATTGCATTTTTCTTTGATCGGAGTAATGTATCTGTTCCTGGCTGCTACAACAGTCTCATTTGGGCATACAAACAGAACGTGTTCTAGGTCTTGCACCCCACCTTTACATAAGTCGCAGAGATTAGTCCCTCCTTCTTTTGATGACCACTTGAAAGTGTGTGATTTCAGGGGTAAGATCCCGAGCCCGTATTTGTATAATGCTTCGCAGAACTCCGTGATTTAAGTTAAAAAAGATATATGGTTGCATTTTTTTTAAAACTATTGTGTCCGCGTACTGCTTGTACGGTGAGAGCCTGGAGCAGTGTTGAATGTCAAGTTCCATGCTTAGCCTTGGGGTTAGGTGCTTCAAGCAGAGTTTCAGTTGTGCCGGTGACCAAGATTTTAACATTTCTAGAGGAAACTGATGTTAGTTTAAAAGCGGTGCTTAGGTTTTTAACGAATACATACTTCAGAGAGTTTTGCTCAAGTGTCTCTATTTTTAACAGTGCTCTTAGGGTTCCTTGATCAGCATGAACCAGGTAATTATCTTTGTGATCCCTCTGGCGTAGGAGCTGACTAACGATAGTTCTAACCTAAGAGCCTGAACCTGAACTGCTCGCGGCAATCTGGTTATATTCCGCAGGATTTTCCCTTCTTTGATGTCAATTTGTTTCCATTCTTTTGTTGGAATATGTTCTATTGCGTATGATATAAAGGCAGGGATTTTTTAACTTTAAACCTGGAGCGAGGAAGAGAAGTGTCTTAGACCAGTGGATGAATAAAGTCTTTGGAAGGCCGCTGAAAGGACATCTGCATTTCGACCCATTTTTTGCAAGTGAGGCTGATTGTGCAAAGAATGAGTGAAAGCTCTCCCGAGATCTATGTATTCTCTTACAATTTCCAATGGTTTTCCCCCTAATAGCCAATTATATTTGTAATAGGTCTTCTTTCTTGTGAATGGTAAATTTTTTGTTTTGGTGACATTTGGAATTAAATCATTTACTTCAGTGTATCTGGTAAGTGCCAACAGATTTCTTTGGAGGCCAAATGGGGTCAAGTCTAGGATTACTACATCGTCTGCATACATCAACCAATGGATTTTAGTAGTGGCAATCTTCGGCGGAAAGTTATTGACCTGGTTAAGATTTTCCGGTAGATCGCTCAAATATAAAGAAAACAATAAGGGAGCTAAGAGACACCATTGACGCAGGCCATTTGGAGTTGATATTGGGGCGGTAAGACCCTTCTCCCTCCCCATTTGGACTTGGCACCATGTTCTCGAGTAGAGTGATGTTATTAGATGAAGAAGATTTTGTGGGATTCCCATTTTCTGGAGTTTGGTCCAAAGCTTGACTCGTTCAACCCCATCAATATTATCTGTGACCGAGTGTTTGGATCTGAACTCAGCTTGATAGAGTGGAATGGAGCCGGTTGAGAATGCCCAGTCTTTTAGGTGGTCTAGGACAGCGGCTGCAAAAAATCTTCCCGGTTGCATCCAGGAGAGCAAGCAGGCGGTAATTACCGGGGAGCAGTCTGGTGCCTTTCTTGTGAATTGGAATGACAATACTTCCCTTCCAGGAATTTGGAGTTTCCCTTGTTTTGATTATGTGATTAAACAGGTGTACTAAAAGCATACTCCACTCCTTTGAGTTGTTCTTTAGGACCATTATAGGAATTTGGTCTGGACCCATTGCAGCCGAAAGGTATTGCATTTTTTATGTAATATTCTATTAGAGATGGTGATGGGGCCTCGATGTGTATGCCTTTTTCCTGTCCTCTGGAGACTAAGAGTATAGTAAAAAAAAAACAGTAAGAATCACCCTCGGTTGCATATGGAGCATCAACTTCACCTTTATGACAAACCTATGACCCAACTGTATGACAATCCCATCATCAAATAACCTAAAATATGGTGGGAGACAAGAAACAGAATCAAATTCACCCAGGTGGTGAGCAGAATTGATGGCCATCAGGATGAACACCTTAAGAGTCACAAGATTAATTTCAACTGAGGATAAAGATTTAAAAGGGGGATATTTTAGAGCCTGGCGCACCAACTGAAGGTCCCAGGTAAGAAACAATACATGAGGGACAGTGCATAGATTAGAGAGTCCCTTAAAAGCCTGTAAGCCAACCCCTGTTTGTCTTCCAAATAACCCCTAGGGGATCGAAAAGCCTTAATGGCATCCACTTCACTGTAAGAGTGGCCGGACTGAGGTCCCAAATGAAACACATACTGAAGGTACTCAATGACTTGAGAAAGCGAAACAGAAAGGGAGAGCAGTTGCTTTCAAGAGCACCACTTCTAAAAAATCTTCCAGTGTCTGGCATATGAAGACCAAGTAGACAACCTCCCAGAAGCTTGAATAGAAGAAGACACCGAGTTGGAAAGACCCTAAAGAATCAATCCCTCCATTCAACCTCCAGGCTGCCAGTTTGATCTTCTCAAGGAACTTGACCTGGAGAACAGGAAAAGTCAGAGGGGAAGGGACCAAGGGAATCCACCACTCCAGACCCACTTTCATTGCTTCCAGGAGAGGAAACCAGGACAGAGCTGGGCCATGTTGGTGCCAAAAGAATGACCTGAGCCTGCTCCCTCCGTAGCTGAATTCGAAACCTCTGGATTAAATTAAATGGAGGGAAAATAAACATCAAGCTGGATGGCCAAGGACATGTCAATGCACCCACTTCCCATAGAAGCCCATGTTCTGGTGTTAATCTGGGCTTCTATGGGAATTCACAAGGGCATATTATCAAGCCCATTATCGGCGCTTTAGCTGAAGTTTCCCGCCGATAAAAGCGGCAATAATGTATCACCCTTTCTTGATAATATGGCCCTGGGTTTCTTCACTTGCAGCAGATCGCCCAGCTGAAATGCCTGACATCTGGCACATTTTCTGAAAAGAAAGTATAGGAGGCCCCCTGATGTGAAGGTTCAGGGACCAGGGGAATAAAATTGAAGGAGGTAGAAGTGTCCCTAAGAACGAATATCCCCGTGGGGTTGGTAAATGAAACGTTCTAACACCCACTGCACTATATTACTGCACAACCACCAAGTGTGTATCTAAAGTCTTGTATCAATCCACAACGTTTCTGTAAAACCTAAACACAATCACAGTAATATCAACATTCACAGCCTCTTACAGTACTACAAGGGATACATCTTGCATAAAATTGCACATGATTTTATTACATTTGATAGTGATTTTTTTTTTACAATTATCAGGTAATATCCAGAGAGATTACAAAAAATAAATCATCCTGGACTCCCAACATCAATATGGTTCCCAAGGATATCTAAGCCTTTGAGCGTAGTGTATATAAAAGTGTAGATGATCTGTTAAATAAGAAACAATGGACTAAATATAATCTTACAAAAATGAGGCAGCCGCACTCTCAGCATTACAGAACAACTTTGACCTCACAATTAAACCAGCCGATAAAGGCGGAGGTATTGTAGTCATGGATACGACAGATTACAATAACAGAATGTATTCCTTATAACACAATAAAAAACATTATAAACCATCTAACCTCAATGAATGGACCCTCCTCAAAACAACAATCCATACTCTTTTACAACATGCAAAAGAAGATGAGGTAATATGTGAAGAGGAATACACCTTCCTCAATAATACTAATCCCACTACTCCAGCATTATATGGACTCCCTAAGGTCCACAAAAATATGGTTAATCCACCTATGCGATAGTTTCCAGCATCGGCTCTCTTACCTAGTCTTTGAGCAAATATGCAGACGTATTTTTAGAGACTCTTGTTGTGGCTCAAAAGGCATACATTAAGGACACCACTTCTATTATACAAATACTGGAAGGTCTTGAAATTAATTCAGAAACTCAGTTCTTGGTTACATTGGATATCGAGGCGTTATATACTAATATCCCTCAGGACGCCACTATTGAAATGATCAAATCCATGCTCAGTACAAAAGAGAGAGACCTTAATGCCCATGAAGTTTTTTATATAATAAAGACCTGTATAAACAAACTAAAGGTACCAGCATGGGAGCAACTTGTGCTCCTAGTCTGGCATGCCTTTATGTTTCTAGATTTGAAGAACATCATATTTTTAACAGTCTTGCACCATTTTTAAAAAAAATCACCAATTGGTCCCGTTATATTGACAATGTTTTTTTTATTTGGACGGGCCTTTAGAAACAGTGGAGGAATTCATCAGCTGGTTAAACCTAGGAGATAGCAACCTTAAGTTCACCTCCCACTTTGATAGACTAACATGTGAATTTCTTGATTTAATCATCAAACATGTCGATGGACATATAAATGTAGAGCTATTTACAAAACCAACTGATAAAAACACGATGCTCCATTTTACGAGTAATCATCCTCCCTGTCAAGTTAATAACATCCCCTTTGGTCAGTTTTTGCATCTTAAACGCAACTGTACAACAATCCAAGATTTTGATAGACACGCTATGATCCTCAAACAAAAGTTCATAGACAGAGGATATCCAAAACGTATGGTGAGACACGCTTACAAATGGGCAAAATACTATGATAGGGACAGCCTGCTCGGCACCAAACAAAAAACAGACACCAACTCCCAACCTCTTATTTTTGTCACTAATTACAGCTCAGCGAGCAATAAAATCAAAAACATCATTAACAGAAATTGGCACCTTATCAATGACAAACAACATAATAATCTCCCTAAACCAATGTTCTCATATCGCAGGAATCGCGCTATTCGTAACAGCATAGTGCATACATATAGAGACACCAGTAATTTTGCGCAACAGAGTATTGATAAAGCGCCCCTTCCCACTGGCACCTTCCTCTGCGCTGGGTGTTCCAACTGTAAGGATATCATCAAAGGCAATAATATCAAAAATAAGAATAACTCTGTTGCATGTGAGGTACGCATTCGTATGAATGAACATAAATCAGCAATAAGGACCCAAAAAAAAGGTGCACCCCTAACAGACCATTGGCAAACAATGGGTCATGACATCAAAGGGTTTTAATGGTGCTGCCTAGAAGCAGTCACCATGAATGCAAGAGGGGAGACTTAAATCAAAAACGAAAAAAACGTGAGCAGTACTTTATGTCAAGGTTAAATAGTGTTAGATTGGGACTGAATAGTCGGGAAGACTAGGAACATATCATTAGTTGAATGAATAAAGACTATTCCACCAGCAATCTGTGGTTTGTATACACTGAGTAACTATAGGTTCAATAAAGTTTTTCTTGTAGACAAATTTTTCCAAAAGCTAGGTAACTGCTGATGAGCATACCATGTATAATCGCTATTAACATGGTATACCAAGGGCAGGTATATATACTAATTTATCCATCTATGCACTGTCCAAATAAATCGCTGCATTTGGCGTCCCATTTGTTAAAAAGCAATATTGAACAAGACAAGGTTTGGCTGAATATACGGGCACTAGCCGTTGCGGTTCGGCATTAATAATTATGCTTTAAGGTAAGAATAACAATCACTAATATTCTCCAAAAACAATTAAATAAATATTTTTATGGAAGTTTATAGACACTCTTTACAGAAAAAAGACTACAACAACGGTTTATTTAGGATACCGCGATCACAAGAACACACATTAGACAATAACGTGATCTCTTACAGAAACCAACTGGAAAGCTCTTTGCATTTAAATACTTCTCGGCTTGCCTGGGATACTTCCAATTGAAAATAGCAGAACCCCGGATGCTGTGAACGGAGGAGCAGGGAGGCCGGTCCTTTTCATTACGGTAAGCACACGAAGGATGGTGTGCAAGCAAGGCGGTTTTGAAGTTTTAGATAGTTAATGCCCCTCCGTCTTCGAGATAGTGCAAATCAGCCTTTAACAATGTGAGATCTTTAAAATTTAGTTAATGTGCTTATTAGACCATGAGACGGTAGGTTTTTGCTAGTTTCTTTAGCTCCGGTATTCTGAGTTTAAAAGTCAATGAGTGGACGAATAACCGGAATTACGTAGCACGAGTCGACTCTGACGAAAGAAACGAGTAGTCCTTAGAACTCCAATGATGACATCGAAACAGAGATATATCTACAACAGAAACCCTAAAAGCTGCACTAGATCAAGGGAGGAAGGCAGTCCTAATCCTCCTTGATCTATCTGCAGCATTCGACACGGTGTCCCATGCCATTTTATTACATCGCCTAGTTGAGGCTGGCATAGGGGGCACCGTGTTGAACTGGTTCAAAAACTTTCTGTTACATAGAAAACAGATAACCATGTTAGGACAATACCACTCGGAGTAGAAGGAGATTGGTTCAGGGGTGCCTCAGGGCTCAAGTTTGAGCCCCACTCTAGTCAATCTTTATATGGCACCCCTGATCAACCTAATTGCTTCCTATAATGTGAGCACGGTTGCATACGCAGACGACACTCAAATGGTCCTGGTTCTGGATGATGATACAGATAAGGCCGAACAGGTTCTGAAAGAGTGTCTGACTTCGACTTTCAATTGGATGCATGATAACCACCTTAAATGCAACTCTGCTAAAACAGAGATCCTACCATTTGAGAAAAACAATCTCTTCTCTCCACACACTTGCTGGCCATCTGATGCGGAAGCTCCCCCAAACACCATCAATGCAACTCGAAACCTGGGCATAAAATTTGATGACATGCTCTCCTTTAAACAACAATCTAAAGAAGTAGCTGCCGTCTGTTTCAACATCATAAAAGGCCTACGCAAATTCTTTGATTACCTGCCTTTGTCTGCCCGCTGCACAGTAGCAATTGCTTTAATCACATCAAGAATTGACTACTGTAATAGTCTGTATGCAGGGGTGGCAAAATCTACCCTGCATAAATTACAGATGGTTCAAAACGCGGCGGCTCGGCTGGTTCTAAGGTGGCCCAGAAAATCATCAGTGTCAGCCGCCTTAGACATGCTGCACTGGCTTCCCATCCAGAATCGTATATTAATTAAAATCCTCGTGATTACATTTAGATGTTTTCACAAGCGTGGCCCAAATTATCTGTCCAACAAATTTCACAGATACCACCCCATTAGAGAACTTAGGTCAGCTACGGCCAATTTGATGACTGTCCCCAAGTTCAGACTTGCCACCAAGGGCGGAAAATCATTGGCAGTTCTAGGAGCCAAAGCCTGGAACACACTCCCTGCTCACCTTCGCCTAATTACATCAGAACAGATCTTCAAAAAATCCCTAAAAACCTGGATTCATGGATTGGCCGAATCAAAGTGCAAAATTCTTGTCTAAACTGTATACAACACCTAGAATTCAGCTAAAACATCTGATAATCTACTAGCAATGAAGTCGAAGCACCAGGATGCTCCCTGGAGTGACAGTGCGCTATATAAAAAAACTCCAAACATCAAACATATATAATAGCGACAACGGCCCAGACCGAAAAGTATTGTTAGCAAAAGAAGCGTATAATGAATGTAAGATAAAAAGAGCAGTTTGTCATTGGTAGTAATATTACGCTACAAGACGTCAGAATGTTACACAAATATAATTAAATAAATAAAGATAAAGAGTTAATAGGGAATTATTCATACCCTAACAGAAGTCTCTAGATACCGCGAGGATTTTCCGATATCGAGAAAGAGCTGACGAGGCAAATACAGCACGCGGCTACAGTAATTGGCAAAGCTCCCTTTCTTGGTGAGTCTTAACGGATAGGCATAACCTCTTGAGACCAAGATGTACTGATGTATAAGAGTCATGTGAGCCTCCTTTTATTTTTATTTTTCAGAATGACTAATAGTAATACTACTAACAATCGGTGGCACCTCCGACACAGCAGGGACTTAACTAATTTGGTAATAAGGTATATCCCTATGCAACTGTGATCAAATGAATACGATAGGAGTATAACCATGTATGATTTATGAGATGAATCTAAAAATATTCCTTTGTTTTTTCGATTTTATAGACATTATCAAATACAACTAGACCCAGCCCTATTATTTTGGCAAGTTGTTGTCTCAAGTGTGGACCTATATCAGGACACCATTTTAGTATCTGATCTCAGTAATCAAAACTTGAGCATGATACAGAAATACTGTTTTGAGGTAAGAGAGCCCTAACTTCCTGATTACATTATTCTCTTTGTAATCGTGAATTAGCACCTTATTTCTTGCGTGCTACTTTTAAATGAAATTTTCTGATAGTGAGATATCCCGCTTGTTTACTGGCATAACCATCAATACAGAATAGAAGATGCATTTCTTATATTCAACTAAACTGTAATATATAGGTCCCATCGAATTGGATGTACTTGTAAAGTCATTCTACCATATATGCATGATATAGTTTTCTCTTGATAAATCCTAAACAACAAGAATATCCAGGAAGGTATCTTGTGATTATAGAACTTCTTTTTGCATAAAATGTTCTCGATATGCGAGTGCACGACAGTCAGATTATTTATACCTGTTCATAAACATTGCACGAATGTTGTCAGAACTGTTTAAGTAATTTTTTGTTTCCTTATAGAAACTGCCCTGAAGAAGGTTTTTAACTGAAACGCCGCGTCGACTTTTACTCTCAAGATTGTTTTTAAGTGTTTGTTTATTATATTGGATAATTTCCATAGACTATTTGTCCTTCTGAACATTTTTAATTTATTTGTGCAATATATTGTATACTGTGTACTGATTTTTTGTAATCTCTCTGGATATTACCTGATAATTGTAAAATAAAAATCACTATCAAATGTAATAAAATCATGTGCAATTTTATACAAGATGTATCCCTTGTAGTACTGTAAGAAGCTGTGAATGTTGATATTACTGTGATTGTGATTAGGTTTTACAGAAATGTTGTGGATTGATACAAGACTTTAGATACACACTTGGTGATTGTGCAGTAATATAGTGCAGTGGGTGTTAGAACTTTTTCATTTACCAACCCCACGGGGGTATTCGATCTTAGGGACACTTCTACCTCCTTTAACATTTTCTGAAAATACATATATTTTTGTTTCCTTTGACTTTCAACTACTCTCTGAAGTATGGCTTCATGATCCTTAGTCTTAACATCCTTGTCCCTAATGGATGTAACTAGCCAAGTGGGATATAGCACCAATGTATATTGATGACCCCTAAGAAACTTGAACAGAGTCACATGGGTTACTGAATGTGAGGTAATGCAGTAAAACCACAGCATGGATGTTATGGCTTCCTTCACATCGTAATTATTGTTATTTGCCCACTTGACGCCATCCAGTACCACCCTGTTCATTCACTCTACCAGACCATTCATCTGGGGGTGATAAAGATAACTCTTAAGATGCTTGACCCCTGACACCTTCAGAAATCCTCTATTTCAGAATTTATGAATTGCACCCCATTGTCACCAGAAATTAGATGTTCCAGGAACCTCTGTCTCAAGAATATGTCTCTAAAAAATAACACAGCATTGGATCCTGTGAGCATTTAAAAGAAATTCACCTCTGGCTACTTACTATGGTAGTCCATCAGAACAAATGCATAGTGTAGGTGCTGTGGTGAACAACTAAATGGTCCCACTATATCAACTCTTATTTTGACCCAAGGTCTGTCCGGCATTGAATGGGCTGTAACAGTGGAATCACCACTTTAAAATCTTTTTCCGCCTTACAGCACACTACACATTCCTTCACAGCCATGTCAATGTCTTTGTACATTGAGATCACCAATATTAGGTTCTAGCTGTCATCTTTGTCATGGTGGACCCCAGATGCCCCTCATGTGCAATTTTAATCAGCTTCAGACACTAGTCACACCTTATAATGACTCCATCTTCTATGGAAGGTTTGTCCACAATCTTGCAGTAAGGTGGTGTCTTCAGACACACACACCTTTCTTTAGGCCACCCATTTACTATGTACTCCTGAACCTGCCTTATCACCACATCCTCACCACACACACTTTTCCACTTAGCTTCTGAAAAAGCTTCATTAGCTGACACATCCACCAAGGCAACAAAGCAATTCTTTGTCATCTTCAGGGTCTGCCACTTTCTTGGTCACATGCTGGTAGCCTGGACAACAAGTCTGCAGTTACATTGTCTCTACCCGATATGTGTGTAAATCAAAATCATACGGCAATAGTTTTGCAGTGAGCTATTTGTGGTGTAGTATATTTGACTCTTTCACCACTCTGGATGTACACGAGTGGGAATAGGGCACTCTACAACGCAAACATTTACAACACATGCCTTTACAGCACGATTTTTACATCGCAACATCCATTACAACACATGATTTTACAACGCATTTTTAGAAACTACAAAATCAACGCATTCCATTACACTCATATCTATTACAACGCATGCCATTATAACTAAAAATATTTTTAGGGCAATAGTAGGATTAGTGTGGGATAGTGTAGGGATAAAAATTACTATTCCTACTCTAGTGAGTGCAACAGTAGGATAAGTGGTGGATAGTGTAGGGGTAGAAATTACTATTCACACTCAGTGAGTGCAACAGTAGGGTAAGTGTTGGATAGTGTAGGGGTAAAAATTACTATTCCCCAATACTTACCTTATAATGCGTTGTAATGGCATGCGTTGTAGTGACTTGCGTTGTAATGGCATGTGTTGTAGTGACATGCATTGTAATGGCTGCATTGTAATGGCTTGCGATGTAAAGGCAGTTGTGTTGTAATGACTGTGTTATAAATGTAGTGCATTGTAATGACTGCGTTGTAATGGATGTTTCCATACGAGTGCTTGTGATCTGTCTGGAGTTCAAACTTCCTACCCACACATATGACCTGAACTTTGGTATGGCCCAGTAACAGGCTCATCATTCCTTTTCTACTACTGAAGGGCCTCAATTATGAAGAGTGACGCATCGCTGCGTGAAAATAGCGATGCGTCACTTTTCACTGCGCACTCCTTGCGACACCAATGATGCGTCATATTTAATGTATGACGCATCATTTCGCAAGGACTTACAGATACGTCAGTATTTCTGACGCATCTGTAAGCGCAAAAGTGACGCATTGCTGGAGTGTGTCATAAAAGTGACGCAACTCCAGCAATGCGTCCTTTCACATGGGGAAAGCCCCATGTGAAAGGGCTTGCGTCAGTCTTACGCCTGCTGTGAGGCAGGCGCAAGATTTTGACGCAACAGCATCCTAAAAGTGACGCAGTGAAATCTCACAGATTTCACTGCGTCACTATTACGAGGCTTTTTGCAGGGGAACGCCCCCTCTGCATACATTATACCTGACGCAGGTATAATGCGGCGCAGGGGTTTAAAAAGTGACGCATCTACCTGGATGCGTCACTTTTTAAATATGGCGCAACAAGGCGCATTTTGTACGCTGCTGGTGCGTCACAAAAAGTGACGCACCGGCGGCGCAAAACTGACGCAAGGCCTCATAAATAAGGGCCGAATAGTTTAGTTCAAGGTCATGCAGCACCTGGAGTCAACACTGCGCCTAGCCCATATATACTGGTATTCAATGTGATTGTACAATTCTGGATATTAAAAATGTAGCTATAACACTTGTCACCTCTGATTTTTCCACTTGAAAAGTCTCTTTACAGTTCTCATCAAACACAAACTGCATATTCTTTTTGAGCATATTAGCAAGATTTTTCATTCTAGATCCTATCTAGGGATAAATCTGAAATAGAACTCGTATAGCTCAGTAAAAGAGAAAAGCTCATCTTTGTCCTTGGGGTTCAGGTAATCCACCACAGGTTTGACCAAGGCAGGTCTTGGGAAAATACCCTACCCTGAAATGCTGTAACCCAGAAACTCAATTTTGTCCTTCCAAACTCACCATTATTTTTCTTAACAATTACTGCTTTCTCTGCAAATATCTGGAGAACCCTTTGTACTATCTTATCATTTTCTTCAAATCATTTGCCATATATAAGCACATCATCTTGAAACAACACGACCCCATTAATGTTTCCCAACAACTGATGCATGATGCTCTGAAAAACAGAGGTGGCAGGTGCCAGCCCAAATGGCATGTGCCAGAACGGGTATGTGCCAAAAGATGAGTTGAACGTTGTGTAATGCCTACAAGATTCCTCCAATATGACCAGATGATACTCTAAGACTAAATCGATTTTAGAAAACCATTCATCCTCCCCCAGTTCACCTGACACATGCAACCTATCTGCAGGAAACAAATTCCTATCACCTAATGCTTCATGGAACAGCTCGGAGGTGATCATCACAATTCTTGCACCTGAGTCAACTAAGATGTGTGAATACCTGTCACCTACTACTACATCTATATATGCTCCAGCAGCGCCAGGATTGACTTAGGGCATGGTTACTCTCTGCCCACCAGCCCATTAGGAGACCGAGGTAAGTTTGAGCCTTTGCTCAATCCTCACTCTCCTAATGGTCATGCCCCAGCCTAAACAAACACTAGTGTGCATGACTGGGCACGGTGCAATAATTTGCCGACCTCTCCCACTCATGTGCACTTATGCTGCTGCCTGCCCCTGGTCTGACAATGCCTGTCAGTCAACATGACACCGGACCGCCCACCGCCTACATACTCTGAAGGGGTGGGCGGTCCGACATCATGCTGACTGACATGATTGTCAGTTCTCCCTCTGCATCTCTGAACTTTAGTAAACTGAGAGTTTACTTAAGTACAGAGACTCCGAGGGAGCAGCGGGTGTGGGCGGCTTGTGGGGCAATGCCCCAGAGCCCTTATGGATGCAACACCCATGTCCCATCCATCCTACAAACAACACTCACCAGCATGTCGTCACAATCTTCCTCTAATCCTACTGCATGTGAGTTGATTTTTGGTCTTTCGTGTTTATTCTTACTCGACCACCAACATCGCAGAGTACCACAAGGCAGAAAGGCAGCAGAGAACTCACTTGAGCAGGCATGCTGTGCCTTTCCAAAGGCAGAATACAGAAAAAAGGAACAGGAAGTGAGGCGGCGGAGGGGTATATTATAGCTTGGGAGGTTGTGAAGGGAGGCACAAGGGCCACATATTTGTAATTCATTGCGTCGAAAGAGGGACGAGGAGGTAAGGAGTGTATGGTGTGACTGGAACACAGATGCAGCCAGATGTTACTAGATATCAAAGCTATACATCTCCCTCCAGCAAGATGGTTAAAACGCGTGCATGCGTGCATGTATCAGCAGTCCAGTTAGTCACACTCCCACAGAACTGTTCTCACTGAATCTAATGGTTACTAATTAGATGTCAGCGCTCTGAGTGCACAACTCGAGTTTTCTAAGACAGTGGGCGACCACTAGTAGCGGAAGGAGATATCTGGTGTGCCCTATCCGAGTCTGAAGTGATTATCTGCAACACTGTAAAATAATTTATTTATTTGCCAGTAACCTCTGCAAAATGTTACATTCTCAGCATGCTGCTGGCTGATCTAGAGTGTGAATGATACTTTAGGCAAGCATTGCTGAAAGGGGCAGATTCAAAATCCACCTTCTGCGTGTTCTGCATGACAAAATGGGTATGGGGAAATTTACTTAAAACTAAAGCCATCATTCATGGGGATTTGGCTTTGGTCACTGCCTTGTGCCAAAATGAAAGGGCAGGAATGCACTGCATTTAAGGTAAATTGTGCTTTCTTGTCCTTTCTCCCTGCCCCGGCGCTGTTTCGGCAGCCGAGCACCAAAGCAGGCACCCTTGTACCATGGTGCCTGTGCTGGTGGCCGGATTGTTTTTGTGTAGGAAGGGGCACGTTCCTGCACAGAAACAATCCCAAGAGGTGTTTTCCTCTTTCTATGGGTGCTGAGGAATTCAAAACACATACAAAGAGGAAAAAACTAGGCCTGGGCGGAGCTGGCATAGTGCCTTTACGTGTAGCTCCGCTCCCTCCCCACTCCCAAATGCTTTAAAAAGATATAAAGAAGGCACTTGCCTGTATTTCTGCCGCCTCCCCTGCCTGGCCGCTCTCCTTCTTGCTCCCCTCACGTCCTAAACGTCCTTCTTCATAAAAGAAGTACTATGTTGTAAGTCTTGCGCATGCGCACTCACAAGACGTACAACTTAGTGTTTTTTTTATGAAGAAAGACATGGACCAGGAAGGAGAGCGGCCAGCCAGGAGAGGTGGCAAAACACAGGTACGTGCCTTCTTTATATATTTTTAAAGCATTTCGGATGGGGGAGCGAGCGACTAACTCCGATTCACCACTGAGGCAGGGTTTTTGCCTACTCCGCGTTCGCCATGGAGCGCGGAATAGGCAAATCTTCGCAAACTCCGCTGTCGGAGCGGAGTTACCCACCTAGGGTTAGAAAAAACAAGGAGAAGTAAAATGATTTCTCCTTGTTTCGCCTCACCTAGAGAGACTTAAGGTTTTGTCACTTCGGTAGGTTTACATGTGTAATGTTGCACCCATGAGGTAATGGGTGCGCCCCTCGGGTGAACCGATCATGCTTCGGTCAGAGGGGTGTGGCGAGTGTTTCCAGTGGCCCAAGGTCATGTAACCTTAGTACTAATAAACCAGCCCCCGTGGACGTGACGTCAGTCGGCGCACGGACGTGGGAGACAGAAGAACGTATATACAGCTCTTTGTCTTTATTTCCCTACAGGCCCCAAGTGTGCGATCTGTGCCCCCCCAGCGCCAAGGTTCCCGTGTATCACGAGGGACACAACAACACGCTATTGTAAATTTAGAGAAGTGTCAAAATACATGGGTGTTGCATGGAAACACTCACCACAATGCCCATGGAATGTCTCCTGAGCGCAGAGCAAGGCAACACAGAGATTTGCTCTGCCTTGCCATACTCCATATCTATGGGGCCATTCAAATCCACACATAGAGAGGCTTTTCGTGGCCTCATAGATATGATTTTGTGATTTGCGCCGCCAGACCATCACTAAAAGGGACGCTCCAGCGGCGCAAGGGCTTGTAAAATATGCCCCTAAATTTGGGTATGCTTACTATTGTTTAAACTTGTGTAGCGCAAGGATATTTTATTTTGTGCTTTCTGATTTCGTTACTGAACTTATTCTATGTGCCACTAGATGGCAGCAGAAGGTAAGGCTTAGACATATTTTTAACAGATGCGCCGCAGTATATTTTTGTGACATCAGTGGTTGAATTTCTTTAAAGTCCTCCTTTATAATTATTGTTTGTTTTAATAAAGCTGGATGTGATTTCATTCAGTCGTTAACACAACTATTTTAATTTTTTTTTCTTTTAACAATTTATGCCGAATTTGATGTATAGCTTTTCCTTGAAAATGTTTATATTTCTATTCCCGGTAGGTACATCAAGTGAGTTGGTTTTGGCTGATAGATTTTCATGTATCGATCTCATAAGTTTCCATTCAAGAAGTAAACTTGTTCTTGTAACGAAAACAAGTACTGACTAATTGAAATATGTATCTCAAATTAATTAATTACCAGAAATATGTAAAATATGGAATGTCATCGAACAGAGGCATAACTTAAGAAAAATAGAAATACAGAAATATGAAATCACCAAGCTTGAGATAATATGAAAGCTGCAGCGAAATTGCGGGCGCATCCAAGGATGGCACAACAATATTTGTCTAAATAAATGGGAGGCAAGGCCACGATTTAGAAGTGCGTGGAAAAGTGTCATCAGCCCAACTCTGTATTCGCCTGCCTCATTTAGATGTGGCCATCCAATGTTGGAGTTGCCTCTAGTTCTATACTTGGGATGACCAGTGGGCACTATTGGCACCATCCGAAAGAGCTTGGCTCTGGTGGCCCAATTTAGACTGGTGGTCTTCCGCCATGTCTGAGAAAGCGCGCCATTTAAAACATGGCGCTCATGCAACGTGACCACTTTAAATATGACTGGTGTGCAGGGACAAAACTCCTGCCATGTCTGGGACATCTCTAATGAGAGTTCTGAAAATATACCACCAGTACCTCCGAAATTGCTGCAGCACTCTGCCATGTCAGATGAGCATGGGTCATATGGTGGTGTGATATTCACAGTGTGATTCGGTTAATGTGGGGGGGTGGTGGGGGGGGAGGGGGTCGAGGTTTATCTCCCACACAGGCCTGTGCAGCATACAATGCCCGAATTCTGTTGACTTTAAGAGCCTTTTCAATGCCATGGCCAACTCAATAGGTGAATACAGCACGGAAATCCCCACCCATATGCCGTAACTCCTAAATTATATATGGACATATCGAACCCCAAAATAGGGAAGAACTCCTAACCCAACGCATGTTTCCCACCTCCCTCAGCCACAACAAAACCATCGGGGGCTTATTTACAAGCCCAATGTGCCGCCCTCACTGTTTCAAACATCAAAAGTGACGCGCCGGTGGCAGAGGGGCTTGTAAATAAGCCGCTCGATATATTATTAACAACTAGACTGCCAGAAGCCGAACATAAAGGGAAGCCAAATGACAGCATGCTTTTAAAAAACAAAAAACGGGCAACAACGGTCAAATTAGGAAAAAACAGACCAGCAACTGAAGAAAAATATCAACAAGAGCTGTAGCAATGTGCACCTCACGCTCACCTCATTTGACACATTTTTTTTTAAATTTGTTTTTATTGAGAATTTTCAACACAAGTGGCAGCAGCCATAATGCACATAGTGCTATTCATATATCCATAGATCAACATATAGCTGAGCTTACAATGAGTGTTATAAGCATGGCATACGTGAAACAATATGAGAGACAAAAGATAAATTAAGAAAATAACAATTGACATGGCAGTGCAGCTTAGATTGCGGTTCTTTTCTACCCTCAATGAGAGAAGCCGTGATAATCTCCCTCCTAAAACCCTATAAAGCAGCCAACCTCTGCGACTCATACAGACTGCTCTCTTTAATCAATGTAGACGTTAAGATCCTGGCCAAACTTATTGCTAATAGATTACAGCCACTCCTACCCTTATAGCCAGACCAGTCTGGCTTCATTCCAGGCAGATCTACAGCCCTTCGTACTTTCTTTGCTGTTATTCATCAGCCTGACCCTCAGCTGCCAGCTGTTGCTGCATTCGTACGCCACCAAGGCATTGGATTCCCTTGAATGGCCTTTCCTGTTTACTATTCTGCCCAGACTAGATTTCAGCCCCAATTTAATTAAGGTTATCAGTCTGCTCTATACTAAGTCCACAGCTCGTTTAAGAGCTAATGGCCTGCTTTCAGAGCCTTTCCCTGTAACACGTGGTACCTGGCAGGGATGCCCCTTCTCACTGCTGCTATTTGCAGTATCAATGGAGCCCCTAGCAGCCAGAGTTAATCAGCACCACACTCCTCGTGGGCTGGGGTTCACAGACAGAAGTCTCATCATCTCCATGTATGCAGACAACATTACATTGTACATCCGTAAACCAGATGAGAATTTAAACCCGGTGCTGCGGGAAGCCCTAAAATTTGGAGATATGTCTGGCATAAGGGTAAACTGGTCTAAATCATCACTCCTGCCCTTAACGGACGCCCTACTAAGTACCGAACCAGAATTCCCGCTTACATGGCGGATGGCACAGTAAAATACCAAGGTGTGTTGCTGAGCAGAGAAATGCAGGAAATCTGGCGCATGAATTTTGGGAGGTCCTTGACTGGCTGGAGCGCAAGTCAAAATTCTGGTCGTCCTTGTTTTAGTGTGTTAATGAAGTGTAATTTTTAAGAGAAATTTTTAATAGTATATGTTTTGGTTGTGGACCAAAAGTCTAAATATACGTGATTTTAAAACTGAAACTGGTCGTCCTTGCCCCTATCCTTAGCCGGGAGAATAGCCATTACGAAAAAGATTGTTCTTCCAAGATCCTATATTTATTATCAAATCTCCCCAAGCCCCTAACTCAAGCTTTCCTTTGGTAAAGGCCGGCAAGCAGCCGCGGGTGGGCTGGGAGCTACTAACACGTCCACTTCCACTGGGAGGGCTGGGGGCCTCCGGATTCTGAACTCTATGCTCTATGTGCACAAGCCCAATATCACCATTTCTGGGTGCATCCCACCCCATTTCAACCACACATGGCAATCGAGAAAGACGTGGCAGATCCAGTCCCCTTACCTGCTGCATTATACAAGCCATACCATAGGACAACGAGGGAAGTTAACACAGTTGAGACACTGCGCTGGGCTTTGTAGGGCTTTAGAAAAAGCATTGGGACACCATTGCTATACACGGCCTCCACCCCACTTGCACACCACCCACTCTTCCCTTCCCTTCAAGACAAAGGCACTATTACACGCGCCCGTTCAATGGGACTAACCCCATTAGGAGATCTCTACCCACAGGATACATTTCTAGAGACAGAACAGAGTCAAGAAGGTACTCAAGCACCTTTTTTAGAATTGCGCCTGTATTACCAATTTAGAGCCACCTGTAGAACATTACACCCCTCCTTCCCAACAGCTCCCACTACAATGAAGTCCCTCGAGCATATACTCGTCACTCCATCTCCCTGAAAATTGCTAACCAGATTATACAACCAAATGCAGTGGAGGGGGAATTACCTACAGATGACCAATGGTCATTCTACTGCTCCCAGCTTAGATTTTATCCCCAAATTACAGACTGTGGCTTATCCATTTAAAATTTATACACAGGCCGTACCGCACTCCCCTACAACTACAGAAATTAAGTCTACGTCCTGACACGATTTGCTGGAAATGCAAGCAAGAAGACGCCTGCTTCCTACATGTTGCGTGGACCTGCCCATCTCAAGCCAAATTCTGGGAGGTGGTCTATGCAACTGTACACGTGGTCACTGGGGTCTCATTGGCCAGCAGATGTCAAACCCAAGCGCATTCATGCATGTAGTTAATAAAGCAGCAATACCTCAAAAAAAAAAAATGCACACCACTAGTAGCTCTAATGGGATAAGTAGATGAAGTCCCTTCTGAGAAACGCCGATTGGCGGCTATGATGCTGCTACTTGCTAAACGTAGACTGCAATGCACTGGGGTGCCTTTATGGTCCCCAAACTAACCAATTGGGTGCAGGATATCCCTTACTGCCAGGAACAACTACCTGTGTTCAGGAACCTCATGCCCACAGCCTCCCGCCCAAAAGATATCTGGGAGCCATTTGTGACCTGGCTTAGGAAGAGAGATCAGCTGTTGCCAGATGCTTCCACATTAACCACAGTCTCACCATAGTCAACTTAATCCCATCTGCCGACCTGACACACACTCCTGAATGTGCGCAGCTCTTACAGGAGCTATGCATCCGTATTTGTTTGGCCCTGTACTAAAATGATATTGTTGATGTTTATATGTGTTAAGGTGATGCCCGACAAGTTTCTTTGGGTCCCGGTGATTACCCAAGATATTGTAACCATGTACCTGTTTCAGTCATATTTAAAGCATGGGATTCTGGAGGTGAATGCAACAAAAAGGGGGTTGCTGGACTGTTCCAATGGAAGATTGAGGGAGATTTAATTGGCGTGACCAAAGGTGTAGGAGTAACACCCTGGGGCATCCATTTTGTTGGATGGATTTGCCTCACACACCCAGAAGGGTGTCATGCTTCATCATTGGCGGTTGCTCCTCGTCGGGGAGGCGGTGCAATCCCCGACGGGCTCACCTCAAAGAGGGGCTCTTTGGCGGAGATCTTTTTATCCAACAGCCTTATGGTGAGGTGTGGGTGTGTGGGCGGGGATGGTGTGTGGTAGTGACTGGGATATTAAAATGTAGCTAGGGGTACCGGAATTCACTTTATTCTGGGGGTCCCCTGGCTGCAATTAAAAATAAGGGGCTAGCTCACTAGGTGTCAACAAGTTAGGTCAGGTGACTCTAGATGAGACTAGGGGTGAAGGTGTTCGACATGTTTCTCGCAATGGGTAATTGCCCGCGATTCATCAGGACCTTAAGAAGGGGAAAAACAACATGCTAGTGTCATGTGTATGCTGGTGTATGTTACCTCGGTGGGTTGTCCTATGCCTATACATAGGGAAGAGATAAACAAACAATGGTTAAGTAAGTTTGCAATAAGGAAAAACAGGTCACGTCAATCATGAGATCTGTGAACAGTGTGGCATGCTGTTGGTATTGTGGAGCATTTAAACAAAACCACTGCATGCCTAGTCAATTGCGTGTGCATAGTGTAAATGGTGGAGCACACACTACTACAACCACTGTGCTAGTGAGGAGGGTTGTGGGGTGGAGGAAATTTAAATGGTTAAAAAGGGTTAAAATATTTAAAAAAGTTGTACAGCAGCTATCCAGGCTAGAGGCATTCACCACCTGGGTTCTTAGCATGTGCAGGCATTGTAAATAGACAGAGAGAGACACACACACCGTTTGTAGTTTAATGTGGCTAAGTGCAGAACACACATAAACTCTGTGACTAGCAAAGTTGTAAGGTCATAAAGGTTTTAAAGGTTTATATCCCCTACTCACCCAATGGTCAAGAACTAAAAGCCACATGAGGGGTCGGCGGGGCGAAACATCAGGGATGAGCCCTTGGGTTTTAGCTGAAGTAGGGACATAAAAAGCGCCAAAGGGTTACCTAAAGTTGAGTAACTCGTTAGAGCCAGAGGGGTCCTATATATCTTGCCCTCGTTTCCCAATCAAGCACTCACCTCGAATCTCCTGTGTCCGTGCTCTGTGACCTACCCTTCTCCGCCGAGCTCGAGTAGATGTGTGAGCTCGGCGGACGGGGTTATTTAATCAAAACAAACCGAATCGGCGCAGAGGACGCGTCTCCGCCCCCTGGCGTGTCACGTGATCGCGGCCGATCAAGTGGCGGCCATCTTAGACTAGTGTATCGGCGTGTTTAGGGCTGGTAGCTGGTGATGGCTAGCTGCTGTTGCCTACAATCGTTCTGCCACCTTTGTAATATTGTCAGGTATCTATCAGTGGGCCACACTGAGAATTCCAACTCCCACCTGATACCAGCCCCCACTGGTACCACACCATCTTGTGCACCACACATACTCTATACATAGTTCCCCAACCCCTGGGACACCATGGACGAACCTATTGCCACTCACTCAGCCAGACTATAACTCTGTACACTCTCTGTGCCAACTACACCTGTGTCTCTACCTCCCTAACGCACACGAGGCAAAGCGACAAACCTAAGGTTACCAGAAAGTCAATGGATCCCCCAGCGCCACAATATAGATACTGCCCTATCTCCAATGCTTCCATAACTTTACACATTGTTTAGCAGTACTAGGCGCAGTTAATAAGAACTAGTGTTCCAGGCGCTGACATACCACTACGATATGCTGCCAAGACACCGATCTACACCACGTGACACGGCGCCAGGGGCTCTGACGCGTCACTCACGCCGACCCATCTGGGCGTCATATTACATATCCATAAACGGATACTTGTAACTTTTGCCAATGCCACGTACTTTACACTTATTTGTCCGTCAGGCTCCTCGCTTGCATAAGAACGATTGTAGGCAACAGCAGCTAGCCATCACCAGCTACCAGCCCTAAACACGCCGATACACTAGTCTAAGATGGCCGCCACTTGATCGGCCGCAATCACGTGACACGCCAGGGGGCGGAGACGCGTCCTCAGCACCGATTCGGTTTGTTTTGATTAAATAACCCCGTCCGCCGAGCTCACACATCTACTCGAGCTCGGCGGAGAAGGGTAGGTCACAGAGCACGGACACAGGAGATTCGAGGTGAGTGCTTGATTGGGAAACGAGGGCAAGATATATAGGACCCCTCTGGCTCTAACGAGTTACTCAACTTTAGGTAACCCTTTGGTGCTTTTTATGTCCCTACTTCAGCTAAAACCCAAGGGCTCATCCCTGATGTTTCGCCCCGCCGACCCCTCATGTGGCTTTTAGTTCTTGACCATTGGGTGAGTAGGGGATATAAACCTTTAAAACCGTTATGACCTTACAACTTTGCTAGTCACAGAGTTTATGTGTGTTCTGCACTTAGCCACATTAAACTACAAACGGTGTGTGTGTCTCTCTCTGTCTATTTACAATGCCTGCACATGCTAAGAACCCAGGTGGTGAATGCCTCTAGCCTGGATAGCTGCTGTACAACTTTTTAAAATATTTTAACCCTTTTTAACCATTTAAATTTCCTCCACCCCACAACCCTCCTCACTAGCACAGTGGTTGTAGTAGTGTGTGCTCCACCATTTACACTATGCACACGCAATTGACTAGGCATGCAGTGGTTTTGTTTAAACGCTCCACAATACCAACAGCATGCCACACTGTTCACAGATCTCATGATTGACGTGACCTGTTTTTCCTTATTGCAAACTTACTTAACCATTGTTTGTTTATCTCTTCCCTATGTATAGGCATAGGACAACCCACAGAGGTAACATACACCAGCATACACATGACACTAGCATGTTGTTTTTCACCTTCTTAAGGTCCTGATGAATCGCGGGCAATTACCCATTGCGAGAAACATGTCGACCACCTTCACCCCTAGTCTCATCTAGAGTCACCTGACCTAACTTGTTGACACCTAGTGAGCTAGCCCCTTATTTTTAATTGCAGCCAGGGGACCCCCAGAATAAAGTGAATTCCGGTACCCCTAGCTACATTTTAATATCCCAGTCACTACCACACACCATCCCCGCCCACACACCCACACCTCACCATAAGGCTGTTGGATAAAAAGATCTCCGCCAAAGAGCCCCTCTTTGAGGTGAGCCCGTCGGGGATTGCACCGCCTCCCCGACGAGGAGCAACCGCCAATGATGAAGCATGACACCCTTCTGGGTGTGTGAGGCAAATCCATCCAACAAAATGGATGCCCCAGGGTGTTACTCCTACACCTTTGGTCACGCCAATTAAATCTCCCTCAATCTTCCATTGGAACAGTCCAGCAACCCCCTTTTTGTTGCATTCGCAGATACGGACACACGCTGTGACTGGACCTGCCACCACTCTGAGTGGTAAACAGTGTCTGTTGATCAAGTGATCACATTGTCTTCCTCCCTCCTTTTGACAAAAAAAAAAATTCTGGAGGTGAAGTCACTCTTTGGGTTGAAACTTAGCAACACCTGTATTAGCTGACTACTGTTTTATATAAAGGTGTATACTTGTGATGTAAATGCACAGTGCAACACTGCCAACAATATGTTACATTGATATGTCTGGAAAAATGCAGGGCCATATAGTAGTAATTTGTGGGACACATTCTATCACAATAGGTTAGCCATTATCCCAACCATTAACAAATGTGGGTGTTGCATCAATCACTAAGTTCTGGATAGAGCAGTTGCTATGAAAGAAGTGGCTTCCATATGTTTTTGGGTCGGGAAGTAGGGGGAAGCAGGGATGAATAGACATCACTCGTTGTTTCACAGTACATCTAGTCTTTCAACCAGTCCTTCACCAACGGGGGACGATCCACCCCAATGCAAGGATACCTGCCGTTTGGTTAGCAGCATCGCTATTTAATCCACATGCACAGGCGGTTGTGTAGCGGGCACGCTGCTGGCGCACCTAAGGCATGCCAATGGCAAGCCCATCTGCGCCTGTCCATGCATGGACTGAGCCAGGGGCTAGGAGCCCTGGTTCTTTTGCAAAGGACACAGTTTGCTACTCCTCAGCAATGATTCTGGCTCTCAGGAACTCAGTTGAGAACGACTGCTTACACTCAATCACGGTGGGCTCAGGAATGAAGGGTTGTAGGAATTGTAACTTTTTGGTGACAGCAGCCACAGAGGAAAGGAAGAGGGGGGTATTGGAGCCAGTGAAAGACTCCTTACTCTGCCTGTCTCTGAACTGCAGGTCTTTCAGTAAGCACAGCCATGAAATTCATGATCTAAAGCAAGCAGCATTTTACTTAGTTTAAACATGGCTCCATGATCAATCAGCACCTGATATTATGGAAGCATTGCCCAAAGGTTATGTTATTCTGAGGGTCGACAGATCCGGGCAGAAGGGTGGGGTGGCTTGAGGTGATTTTTAAAAAATAATACCAGATAAAGATGTCTAAACTGCTGATGTCTGGCTGTGAAGCTGTCCTTTTTAACATGTCTCTTAATAGCGAATGGTCAGTTGTGGGTCCCCTTATCTATAGACCTCCGGGCCCAGCCAGAGAATTTATTAACAAGTTGGCCGAGACAGTTCCCCCCATGCCATCCGCTACCCCAATTCTGTAATTTTAGGGGATCTAAACGTACATTTAGACAATAAAGAAAGTCGAGAAATTGGTGAGATGAGAATGGGACTACAATCCATGGGCTTAGAACAGCTGGTCCACACCCCTAGGCACATTAAGGGCCATATTTTAGACAATATTATTTCCAACAGTACACAAGTAGAAGCACTACCACCTGTGCCTATAGTCTGGTCTGACAATTCGATTCTCCTTTTTAGGATTGTGAATCCGAGAAAGGTCCCCTGCAATCTGGAAAAGCGTCCTTTATCCATATTGACCCAGAAATGGTAGCTACTCACTCACAACTCTTTCAGCGTGCATCTGGATGATACCAATAATATGCACAATGCACCTGCACCACCAAATATTATAAGTAAAAATTGGGAACTCCGAATCCACCCCGCTCGAATGGCTGAGTGAGTGTCTGCCAATTCACCCATGCCTGTCGCCCCACACATATTTATTTATTTTATTTATTTTATTTTGAGAGTTTTATATAGCGCTGGCTAGACCCGGAGGTATCAGAGCGCTTTACATAAGGTTCAACAGAAATTACAAAATTACACCAGTTACACGTTATATCAGTTACTAGAAAAACATTTCAAGAGTGTAGAAGGCAAAATAAATGGAGTTTAGAAGAGTAAGGGAGTGGGGTAAAGGGGTAGGAGGTAGATAGGATGGAGAGAAGAAGGAGAGTCTGCCCAAAGTATGGCTGGGTAGATGACGGCCGAGGTGGAAGTCCACAGCCCATCTCCTCCTTAGCTATCAGGTAGCTCCACCGGGCATCAGCCAAACAGCTAGGTCTCAACGATTAAACAATAAAAGAGCAAAGAGGAGGGACAAATGCAGCGTAAAGCAGAAAGGAGGTGGAGTAAAGTGGTAGGAGGGAGAATAAAACAGAGAGACAAAGTAATACCTATGTGGGTCTCATTAGGATGACTGACCTAGCCCCATTTTTATAGAGGAAAATAGAGGACACAATGGAGACACAATTTCAACTTATGGTACATCAAGTAAGAAGAGAGCACGTGTTACTAGGTGTGGGGGTACCTATCCTGTTCTCATATTTGCGAGCTTACTCAAGTGAAAGTCTGTCATGGAATAACATTCTACAAGAGACTACTGATTGATCCAACATCTCAACTTCAGAATACCATAAAAATTATGATCCATGACGCAGAAATAAACTCATGGATATCACAAAAAGAAGCTGAGTATCTTGTAGCACAGGAACCTAGAACAAAGTTTTTCTATTCACTCTCTAAAACCCACAAAAACAAATCACCCCCACTGGGTCGCCCGATAGTTTCAGGAATAGGCTCTGTACTGGAACCTCTGTCCAAATTCGCTGACCAGTTCCTAAAACCTTTAGTACAGCGCACACCAACTTATTTAAAGGACACCCAGGACCTCCTGAATCTACTCACGGGAATGAGCTTCGAGCAAGAAACAATGTTACTAGTAGGACTAGATGTTGAATCACTCTACACTAGCCTACCGCAAAGAGAAACACTACAGACTCTAGAAAACATCTTATTTACTACAGAATGGAATCACCGGCCTCCCTGACACTTTGTACTAGAATGTTGCCGTTTAGCATTAACAGAGAACTTCTTTGAATATAATGGAAAATTATTTATACAAAGCCATGGAACTTCGATGCGAAGTGCTTTTGCTCCATCAGTAGCAGGATTGTATGTCAGTGAGTTTGAGTCCCAACATGTGTGGAATGATACCAACCCATTCGCGGCAAATATATTGTTTTGGAAACGATATATAGATGATATCGTTATGCTCTGGAAAAATGATAAAGACCTCAACATATTTATTGAATGGCTCAACCAGAGAGATGAATGCCTTAAATTTACTTTCACAGGAGACAATAAGAGTCTGGACTTTCTTGACATAACAATTTTCGTTGAAAACTGACTGATTGAGACAAAGACCTATACAAAACCAACTTCAAAGAATAGTCTTTTGTAAAATCAGAGCCTCCACCCTAAGCCATTGTGTGATAATTTACAGTACAGCCAATTCTTGAGGCTGAAATGGAACTGCAGCAAGACTGATGATTATAGATCACAAGCAAAAGAACTCAGTCAAAAACTACAAAAAAGAAACTATCCACCGAAAACAATAGCGAAATGTCAGAAAAGAGCAAAACATCAGCAGAGAGAATGCCTTCTCCAGACTACAGTAAAGGAACCGATCACTGACCTGATGACGTGTGTAACAACATTCTGTCCAGCAACATATGAAGTACAAAAGATTGTGAACAGGAATTGGCAAATTTTAACATTGGGAAAAATCAACTGGCCAAAACCTAGGTTCGCGAATAAACGTACCAGAAATATAAAAGACATACTTGTACACACACGCCCGCAGAAAAGACCAAAGACTCCTATAACTAGGAACTTTGAGATGTTATCCATTACAGGCCACTTTCCCTGTGGTACCTACCTTGTGTGCAAACTAACTACTGCAACAAAAACATTACAACTAACGGACACACTGACCTGGACACAAAAGCAACATACGAATTGCAATTCAACACACGTAATATATATGGTGACATGTCCCTGTGGAAAGAAATACATTGGGATGACAACCAGGAAAATAAAGATACGGATTGGGGAGCATAAGAGCAACATTAAAACCAAGAAGAACACAACAAAATTATGCACCCACTTTACAGAACAGGATCACAAGGCAGAAGATCTGAGATGGACAGTCATTGAAATGTTGCATAACAAAACCCACACAACAGAGAAAATTCTGTACGAGAAGGATCAAAGATGGGTGGACCGTCTAAAAACGAACATTGACGGATTAAATGATAACATACCATGGCATCATTTCTCCAAATAGATGCTCTAATAATATCTTTGTCAAGAATAGATCATTCTATTTGCCGCTAAGGTCCTTTTTGGACCAATGAGATGAGAAAGCCATATATATATTAACAAAAAAACCCTTTATTAATAAATATTCACAACTTTTGGTCTCTTGCATATTCGAGAGACCACAATCTCTAGATGAGGTGTGTGGTTGTGCCACATTTTAAATATGACAATCACCTTTATTTTTCACAACAATGGGAATTTAATTCGATCTTATTCCCTGAGAAAACATCCAGAATGAAGGAGTCCCGCAAAACTAAAATAGGTAGTGAAATATGGAAAGAGAAACATTGCTCTCGTGAACACATTTTTTTTTCATAAATAACTTTATTGAGAAACACAAATGTTTCTTCAAACATCTATTCATTCTGTTTAGAATCACGCCCGTTCCTTATGAACAGTAAAGAACCTGGAGAGAGAATGAGTCCTATCTTGATCTCAATAGCTCAACTAAGCTAAAAGACGCCGGACACGTTGCGTCCGTGTCCGGGGGCAGAGCCAGCACCAGAAGCGGAGACGATTCCGAATGCAGGTAAGGATGGTACGAGAACACCCGCTCGAGTATCTCCGAACTCCCTCACCCTACTAAAATATGTCTTTGTTATTTCATCCTTTTAGCCTGAAACCCCCGAAGACGCTCGTTTTAGCAACTTACGAGGTAACCCTTTACCGCTTAATGTGGATGGATGGGGGGGTCTTACGGTAGCATATTATTGAGTACCATGAACAGTGGATAATCAAAAACTCCATTACTTAATATCGACAATAGCAGAAGAAATATATATTTTTCACCCCCATAGAGATTGAGTACTTAGGACCCACATGATAGGTCCGTACACACACACGAAACACAACGGAGACATTGACAGTAACGAAAACGATGTAATAAGAAGATGGCAAGTATAGACACCTTTGCGAACAACTACTGTGAAAGAGTAGCACGAATGTAGTCTATATAGTAAAGAGAAGGTGTATCCAAAACCTTCCAAAATCAATGAGCCTTTAACAGTAGGTAGCAGATTCTATTAGAGCTACTTTTCAGTTTAAGACCTTCTCTACACGTAGCTGAAACAAGATGGTCACCATACCGATGCTTACTAAGTTAGAATGATAGCATAATTATGCCTTTTAAATTAAAGCTCACCTCAAATTAGTATTGAGAATAGCACAGCATATCTAGCTGAATGTTAAGTTGTAAGCTACCCACCTGTATGTAATTTTCACATTTTTATGTTTCTATTACTACAGGTACAACAAAACCTCGATAAGAAACTTAGTGGTGACACAATACCCACTTTAAATACTACATAAATGGTGTGAGTATAACTTTCTTTTATATGTCCTGACGAATGCCCCATAGACCCGGCTGGGCAAGGAGGGGCAGAAACATATTGACTGTTATTTACAAGTGGTATGATATGATCTAGTAACATGATCTACAACTATACCCAGATTTTTTATTAACAAGCTACATCTCACCCATATTAAAATCCGTATTAGACGTTAGCTTGTTCTTTATTTTTATTTTTTCACTGTGGGCACTGATTTATCTCTGGACACTACCGCACTGTACCAGAGGTTGCCTCAGGCTTGAGGCAGGCATACAGCACACTTAATAAACCCGATGATGATGCCAGAACGCGAGTGTGGGGCGGAGAAAAGATACACCGCTTAAACGATCTTATCACCGCGTCTATGAGGGTTTTTTAAGAAACAGAGGTAACGCGGTTCAAGTGTCCATTCTATTTTTTGATTCTTTGTATACTGATAAGTGGAACTGAATGGACAGCTATTCCTCCTCCCTCCCTGTTGATTACCATAATAAAATAAAGATGGCCAAACTGTATACCTATAAAAGGAAGATAGAGCTACACAGTGTACCTTTATAAAAGCATGGAATTCCAATGTGAGCTGCCATATCCCTATAATGTACCAATCTGGGGGTACATTATGCCGTATAATAAGGGGCCCCTTCTAGTTTCATTAGCAGGCTGCGGAGCATGTCAAAAAAAGGCAACCATAACTGGGATAGGGATATTCAAGAATAAGTACAAAAAACGGGGCAGTACCACCATTTTAATGATCGCGATGTGACCAGCAATAGATAGTGGGAGCGCTATCCAACGGTCTATCTGTTCCGACAATCGATCTAGGCCAGACCGTAATTCAATTGGACAACCTCTGAGGCCGTGCGGTCTAGGATTATTCCCAGGTATTCGGGTGGGTCATCACACCAGCATAAGGGGAAGTCCAGTGTGAACAGAAGAGTGGCTTCCGTCAGCGGAAAGATCTCAGACTTGGTCCAATTTATGACCAATCCCGAGAACAATCCAAACCGAACCACCTCACAGATAATTGGGGAGAGATTGGTGGGGGCTAATGAGTGAATAGAAGAGTGTCATCCACGTAAAGAGAAGCCATAAGGGGGCCACGGTGAAATCCAATTTCCGGATGAAGATGACGCTCTTGTAAGTGCTGCACCAAGGTGTCTATTGCTATTATGAACAAATAGGGGTGAAAGTGGGCATCCCTGTCTGGTGCCACGCGATAGTGAAAAACCATTAGACAATACTCCATTAATTCGGAGTTGGGCGACTGGGTTGTGTATAATAAACGGACTAATGAGTGAAAGTTCTGAAGGAAACCAGGTTTTGCCAATGCTGCCTGGAGAAACTCCCACTCCAGGGAGTTGAATGCCTTTTCTGCGTCTAGGAGCACCACAGCAGCAGGGAGGCAGAATTGATGTGGGTACTTAGGGTGAAGAGCGTGGGTAGATTCACCGACGTGGAGTGGCCCGTAATAAAACCTGACTGAAGAGGGGAAATTATTTTATCGATTATAAGTGATATCCGTGTTGCAAGCACTTTTGCCAGTATTTTATAATCTTGATTCAGCAGAGATAGTCGCCTATTGGAGGCACACCTCTTTGGTGGTTTACCAGGTTTAAGAAGCAATGTGACTATTGCCTCGCTCATCGTAGCCGGTAGCTCACCCGATTCCAGTGTCTCTGTATAAACCTCTATAAGATGGGGTAGCAGTAATGTTTTGTAAGCTTTGCAGAACATCCCAGTCAGGCCATCTGTGCCGGGGGCACAGGAGCCATCTAGTTTGTCTATGGCATCCTCGATTTCATCCGACCAAAGGGGCAAAGCGAAAAAATCTTGTTGCCCCTTTTCCAGTCAAACCATCACTATCTATTTTAAGTAATCAGAGAGCTGTACTAGTCTGTGGGGAGCTTGAGGTATATAACCAGGTGTAATATGTCCGAAAGGTTGATTGAATGTCTACGTCCCATGTGGCCCAGGAGACCTCTGTGGTCTGGAGTCAGGTGACATATGTAGCCTGCCATTGAGGGGTGAGTAAGCCAGCCAATGTACATCCCGGCCTTTTACCCTCCCCATATACCTGCACATATTTCCCCAAATAGGCGGTCTTGCAAGCTGCAAGGTCCTGAAAGTCGCTCAATAGACTCTCCTATTGGTGCAAGGGCAGAGGGTCCCCGCCAGTCAAGGCCCGGGCATCAAGATCCCCTAAGTGCTTGTTTGGTTTTATCTAGGTCTCGCTGGAGGGTGCGCAGGACCCCTGACTACTTAGCAATGCAAACTCCTGTAATGTGGACTGTTAGGCAAATAGGGACCCTTGCGTCTAGTCAAGTTAAGAGGGTACGCTCCTAAAATAACTCCTGCTTACCCCTGCTCACCCCCTTGGTAGCTTGGCATGAGCAGACAGGCTTATCTCAGAGGCGGTGTGTAAAGCATTTGTGATCACATATAGTAACCCAGTGACAACACTACAGATGGACACCACACAAGTTGTATTAAAAAAATGAGTATTTTTATCTAGGCTTAACACAAGACCACAAACGACAAAATTCCACAATACTGTACTTTAAAAATGGTCGAAATAGCGTAGTTCTCTTTAGATGTAAAATGTGACACTTTAAGTTCAATGTACCTTTGGATGCGTAACTCTAGAAGAACAGTGATGCGTCGGGTCCCTACTGCTGGGTAGGGGATGGGTCGGTTCTTCTCTGCGTGGGGAGGTGATGCGTTGGTTTCATACTGCGCTTCCGTGGTGTAGCGATCAGCAGCACCATGATGCGATGAAGATCCAGTGCAATGAAACAAAAATGGCGTCTTCTTCTCGATGCAACATGATGCGTGCACACCCGTTGGCCCTGCGGCGACTCAAAGATTCTTCCGAGCAGCGACAGGCCCTTCTCCAGTGATGCGATGGTGTCTGATCCGACTGTAACACTCTTCTCCGGTGATGCTAGATGCTTCAATGATGCGATGTGACAGCGGCGACACCCTTCTTCAGTGATGCGACAACAGCAGCTGCGGTGGCGACGCGCTTCTCTGATGATGCGACGGCGACACTCTTGTCCAGCTATGTGAGGAGCTTCTGCGAGATGAAGCGATGACATCCTTCTCCAGTGATGCGACAACAGCAGCTGCGGCTGCGACATGCTTCTTCTTCGTGAGTCGAGCTTCCAGCTCCTTGCAACACGCAGTCCCTCTGAAAGCTGAGCACAACAGTAGGCACTTCCAAAGAACTCTTGGGGAGCTGGTGGGTGACGTCTGTTGTCCCTGAGACTTCAGCAGGAGGCAAGCTCTATCTCACGCCCTTTACAAGTTGATCTAAAAGTAGCACAAAGTCCTTTCTTCTTTCTTTGGCAGTTAGGCAACCACTGCAGGCCAACCCCCAAACAGCACTCAGCTTAGGGATAGTCTCCTCCTCAGTTTCTCTGGTTCCTCTCCTCAGCAAAGGTTCTTCTTGTTTCCCAAAGTGATCTAAAGCCCTGGGGCCTGGACCCCATATTTATACAACTATTTTCTTTGTTCTCTGAAGGTAGAAAGTGTTTGTACCTAGTCCAAACCAATTCTGGTCAGCCTGGAGCATTTTCTTTACAGGACTCCTTCTTTAATTTGACAGTGTAGGCCAGGGACATCAGACGCACCACAGGAGGTGGAGCCAGCATTGTGGAGGGAAGGCACAGCCCTATTCAGGTCCCAGGTGCAACTCCTCCCACCCATCTACATGCAGATAGCACTATTCAGCCCTGTGCTGACTCACCTGTCTACTGGAATCCCTCAGCCCCTGTCACTCAAACTCCAGACAAGGAATACACCGCCTAGCAGAGGCAGGGTTGGATAGTAAGGCAAGAAAATACCTATTTTCTAAAAGTGGTATTTTCAAACCTGAATGTTTTATTTATTTTTTTTATTTTAAAAGTTTTAGATAGCACTGGCTAGACCCGGAGGTATCAGAGCGCTTTACATGAGATTACAGTGAGTTACAGGTTACTTAGTTACATCACTTAAATCAAAGTATCACAGGGGGAGAAGGAGGGGGAGGGGAGGAATACACAACAGGAAAAATGAGAAAAATAATGTCAGATGTCTGGCTGGGTAGGTGACGGCTGAGGGGATGAAACCAGGGCCAGACTCATCTTTAGCTGCATATGACAGCTCCACCGGGCATCGGCCAAAGTTGCTCGTGCATCGAGGTGAGTACAAACAGTTTTGGTAACTGCCCAGGGGGCTTCATCAGAGGTCCATCAGAAGTTCAGAGGAAAGTTATTATGAGTTATATATAGTGCTGGCTAGACCCGTAGGTATCAGAGCACTAGCATTTCTTCCCTGAGTCAGTTAGGATTATAAGATGTTATAATCAAACTGCCCATTCTGGCCTATGGGGAACAGGTAGCCTTGCAATAGTGAAAAACGAAAATGGCTGTAATTCTCTATTAGGACATGACACACACATCAGGGCATGTCCACCTTTTACTTACAATGCACCTGCCTTAGGGCCTACCATAGGGGTGACTAATATGCAGAAAAGGGAAGGTTTAGGGACTGGCAAGTGGGTGCACTTGCCCATAGAGCATGGCAGTACCAGATTGCCCACAACCTCTGCAATGGAAGACCTGAGACACACTTCACAGACTGCTTCTGTGGGTGGCACAACCAGTGCTGCAAGCCCAACAGCAGCATTTGATTTACAAGCCCTGGGAACACGCAGTGCACTGTACTAGGGTCTGACAAGTAAACCAAACCAGCCAATCATGGAGTCACTAATCCATACATCAATTTACAATAGGGAGAGACAATGCACTTTAGCACTGATCAGTAGTGTAAAGTGCCCAGAGTCCTAAAACCAACAAAAACTCGTCAGACAAAATACAGGACGAAGGCAAAAAGTTCAGGGATGACCCTGCAAAAAGGGACAAGTCCAACATAGACCTTGAAGGCCTCCCATAGAGTGGTATGGCACAACAGCGATTCCGTATTTGTCTGAAAATATTCCACTATTGCCGCTTGGACCTCACTTCCGAATGCAGTATCCTGTAGGGCTTCCAAGGGGAAGCACCAGGGCCTGTAGAGGTGGGTAACAGTGGGCAGAAGTACTGTCAATATCATGGGAGAGTGATCCGACAGAGTACAGGGCAGGTGTTCAACTCCCTGCAATGTGACCAGATGGTCTGGTGTTGCATACCATCTGTCTATACGTGACCAGGTGCTGTGCGGTGCTGAATAAAATGAAAAACCCTTATCCATGGGGTGCAGGTGCCTCCATGCATCCGCTAGTAAATGTGCATTTAATAGCACCTCAAGTTCCGCCGTGGAGCTTGGTTTTGTGATGTGGCCTGCGCCAGTGGTGTCTGTGGATGGTGGCAATGTAAGGTTAAAATCCCTGCCGAGTATAACAGAGTCTATCGGCGTGGTCATGATATGTGCGGATATTGTGGCAAAAAAGCCGCGAGCATCTACATTTGGGGCATATAAGTTAATGATAAGTATGCGCTTCACTCCAATATTCCCAGCTACCAGTAGATATTGCCATCCGGATCCACAATAACAGACTGGGACATGAACTGGAGTGTCTTGTGTATGAGCACGCACACCCCATGGGAGTTAGTGCTATAGATTGAGAAAAATCTATTATCGCCCCCAGGACTCTGCAAAGCGATTGTTCAAGTTAGGGGCATATTGGGTCTCTTGGAGAAGGGCAACATGTATCTTGTGTCTTGTTCAGTAGGCTAATATCTGACGTCCCTTGCAGGGATTCAAGAGCCCCCTCACATTACATGTTATACATTTAAGCTCCAATACCCTTCTCCCTGTATATTGCCCTTCATGTGTGATAAGGCCACTTATGATGCGATGTGACAATGCAATCACTTGTGGATGGTGTGCCAGTGATTATGTAGAAGACCTGCAAAGCATAAAAAATTCGAACCATACATATCTTCCTCAAAACCCCTTCCCCTCCTCCCACATCAGATCGCACCCCAACTTGGATCTGGTGAATCCCAACCCATCATGTCAAGCATACGACAAAAGAAAAAGCATAAGAAGTTATACAAGTTAGGAGATCTCCTGGGAAGGAGGGGCAGCAGCACCCAGGGCAGACCGCTAATCCAATAAAGTTATTGTTCGCAAATAAACATGCTGCTACTCACGGAGGAGGATTTGAGCCACAGTCATAGCAATCAGCTAGCAACATAAACAGATAAGTACTGCAGTCAACTTAGAAGTGGTTACAGGGTTTGCTTGCATAGCGTTCAACATTCATGTCCAGTATGCTTGTTCGCTGAGCCACCTTCCATTAAGGACAGAAATGGGTCATTTTCCTGGAGAGGGATTTGTGGCACTTCCCAAACTCTGCCACCTCCACTGGGGTGTCATAAATTGAGGTTTTCATGTCCACCTGTATGCGGAGTCGTGCCGGGTACAGCATTGCATAACGGACATTGACATGGCACAGTGTGCGTTTGATGTCCTGAAACTTGTGCCTGGCTTCTTGTACAACCGGGGTGAAGTTGGGTTAGATGGACAGCAACATTCCCTGGTATTGAATGTCTCCCACCTCTCTGGCCTTGCAAGAGGCCACATCGCATTCTAGATAGTTAAGGAGGCGTGTATAAATTAGCTGCGGAGGAGCTCCGGGAGCAGATCTGGGAACAAGAGATCTGTGGGCCCTTTCCACAGTGAATGTAGCAGAGAAACAGTCCCTGCCCAAGAGGTCGGTAAGCAGACCTTCCACAAAGAGCTCTATAGGGCCAGTGTTGATTGACTCAGCCACTCCCGCAATTCAGAAGTTTTTGCAGTGTGATCTCGCCTCCAGGTCCTCTGCTTTTATCACTGTGGCTTTGAGAAGGCGCTTCATGCACTCAAGGTGCTTGGCCATAGCTGCTTGCGTGTTTTTCGACATCAAAGATGCGCTTCGCTATCGTGTCTATTCAGGCTTCGTGCTGCTCCACTGGATTCTGGAAGATGTCTATTCACACGCCCAATTTGTCAAAGCTCGCCCGCAGCGGAGACATTATAGCTGTAGCACTCTCCAACGTCAGGTCGCTCGCTGTCAGGGGATCAACTTGCTCAGCCGAGCCTCCACTTGCGGCACTGTCTCCCCCCTCCCAACTGGGGGTTTTAGTAGTGTCAAACAAGAGTTGCCACTGCTTTGGGTCGCTGCACCCCATGACTAGCACAATGGATGCTAAGTATGCACGTGTTGTGGGGTGCAGGGCAATCTGGATCCTCACAGGGCGCAAGTGGTTGCAGCAAGTGCGGTGAGTTTGATAATTACCTCGGAGGCTGGGCTACCCACCCCGCGAACGTGCTACAGGTTACCCGCTTCAGCTGGAATTTCATAATGGGGCCTGGGCCGGTCTTTCAGTGGCTGCATTTCTGTGCCAGGAGAGCTGCGCGCGTTCATCCATGGATGGTTTCTACTGTGTGCTTAAATCCTGCTCCACTCTGTGTTTACGGTTCAGGGTCCAGTTAGATGCATTGCAGGCCCTGCCACAGTCTCTCTAGTCTGTTCTGCAGCTATGGAAGCTGCTGTGCTACGTGGCTGCAGTATCCCATCAGACCTCTCAGCAGGGAAGCCCAATACCATGTGCATGACTCACCACATGGAGGTCGATGCAGTACATCAGGCTGCGAGTAGTTCCTTTACTCCGCATTCGTAGGCCGCAGAGCCATGCTCTGGATTTGTCAGTGCGCTTGCGCTCTGCAGCGACGACCCCGCCCTCAGACTCGCCTGTGACCCCTATTGTCGCCGGGCCTCCGAGAGCAGCGCCAGGCCGCCATTGCAGTAGCAGTGCAAAAGGGGATTGGAGGAACTTCCACAGGGGCCACTCAGCTCCGTCCCCGCTCTATTATGTGCGGCGGTCGCAGCAGAGTTTGGGCGCTTGAACGGCCACTTCGATCCATCGTGACCAATCAGAATTAGAGTGGCTGCCCTGGAGCTCCAGAATGAAGCCACCATCTTGGGGCTTAGTTAGGCCACGCCCCTCTTCTGACACATTTCAAAAAGCATAATAACCATACCCCGCACCACTATCATAAACTGAGAGCCACGAACAGTGGAACCTATAAAAGACGACCTCCTCAATTGTGAGCCACCCATGTGTAAATCCATCTTCCACTGGTACACATTAAATGCCATGTCATGAAAAAGAGAAAAGCACACAGGAGAAGGAACTGAAAACAACAAAATCACTGCATGACGTTTTTAATTGAGGATGTGTCCAGAAGTATAATCCATAAAGGAACTCATCATGAGGTTCGCCTTCTGGAATAATTATCACATTAAACCCACAAAAGGATGCGTCAGGCTATGTCTGACGAGAAAAACACATTAAGTTAATTCTGATATTCTGTCATGCACACTCAGATAACGCCCTCTTTATTTGTTGATACATTGTCAACATTAGACCAACTTTATTAAAACAATCCAACACACATTGATGAACATAGGGTCGTGCAGTATTCGTTTGTACCACAGGTTACAATTGTATTTACAATTCAGGATCTCCAGATCCACCCTGGATGTGGGTTGTACCAGCAGGCCACAACCCACCTCCATTGCTTCCAATCCATTTCAGGTAACTACCCGTTGTCTACCCCCTAGACGCGGCCACCTGGTACTGCTTTGCGCCTTTCCTTGCGCCCCAGCTTTCCCCAAATTGCTTCTGCCAAGCACCAGCATCTCTGGTAGGGCCGGAGAGTCCAGGAACACCAGCAGGACAGCCCCCTCTCCCGCCAGCCTGGAGCCCCATCTACTGCCCTCCTTGTTCCAGGATGAGCCAGTCCCCGCCAAAAAAGGAATCCCCAACATTTTTCTTGGCCGGGACCCCGCCACCCCGCCAGTTCTACCTTTAACAACAGGGATGGGTGAGGGGGCAACTTCCTTCTAGCTATGACCTGCGGCACCCGAGGCAAGAGGGCAAAGAGGGCTTCTCACTCGTAGAGAAAAGTGTTTGTATTTGGAAATGTTTGTAGAGCTTCCTTTATTGGTATTCTTCAAAAGGTGGGACAAGATAACTGGTTTCGTCTAATTTTGGATTAGGGTGGATCAGCACTCACTCAGTTGTCATGAATGTCAAACATTGATAATTGCCCAGTGTCAGCAGTGGTTGATGGCATCTCATGGTTTGAGTTATACTTCTAACAACCTCTTTAATACCCAGTTGAAGCAGGTTGATATGCTCTGTTAGGGTGGATTTTCTTTGGGGGTCTCCCCATTAGTTTTGATTTTTCTGTGATATTGTATTTTGAGTTCCAGATTTTCATTCATATTGACTGTTCTATACCTCTTACCTTTAAATATATGTCTGAGTGCTGTTATCATGAGTACATAGGTCTACACCACTCACCACTAAGACATCATGTAATGGTTTCTAGTCTCTGTTGAAAATAAGAGGGGAGATGAGAGAACATTCCACTCCACAGAGAAATGAAATCTTGAAGGATACAAAATTCACCAGGCATGTCCTCAACTGCCATACCAGTTTGGTGCAAATGACCCCTGTCAATAGTCCTATCTGAAATTATCAGCTGTGCCCGTGCAGGTAAAAGCAGTGGGGCCGGGTGGGGGGGATTTCAACAGATGAGGGAAAATTAATAATTTATAAAAGTTTCCTTTGTGGTTGTCTGTCAAATTTCCCCCCAATCTTGCCCCACTGCCCCACCGCTCTTACCTGAAACGGCTGCAGCTGGAAACTATCACAATTGTTTCTTCTGTTTTTTTCAAACCCCTATTTTCTGCTGTCTCAAAGGCAGTCAAGAGGTCGAGCAATACTAAAGGCAAGGGTTGGCGAAAATCAGTACTCATTGCCTTGCACCAAAATGAACTGTCTGGAGCCAGAGTGCCTTTGAAACAGAACTTCACTTGAATACAAAAAGTTGGACAAGTGAGCCTAAATGCTTTTATCAGAGGCGGCTCCTTCACTAAGGCTGAGGAGCGCTTTGAGCAGTGGGAAAAAGGAAAAATAAAATGATAATAAAGCAGCATTACTATCGTTTTATTTTTCTGTACTGTGGGAGGTTACAGGGCTTGGCTGGGTTGTCATCAGAACCAGCAGGGGAGGAGTGGTTGGGGCACTTAAATTCTCATGACAGTTTGGCGAGCCTTCTTGGGCCAGCCAAACAGTCATGCACACTTTGCATGTTCTTCGGTGTCTGTATTGTACGTCCTGGGTGGAGAATATGCACAGGCCCATGTTCCCTGTCTGAGCGCTGAACCACGGCTCTCAGACCAATCACCACACTGCTGTCATGGTGAGAGCAGCATTGTGATTGGCTTAGGGGAGCCTGTGTGTGCTTCCTGCTTCCGGCAGGAACAGAAGAGGATGGAGGTGAGCCGGGGCAGCAGCCGGCAGTCAGGAAAGTCATTATATTCTGCCTCATGGTGCAGAGATGTGTAAAAACTTCCATTAATCAATGGGAGTTTGCTCTGTGAGCAGTTTTGGACCACTGCAGAAGCTCCTGAGTAGTAAGAAGTGATACCTCTCATCAAACCTGGCCTTAAATTTGACAGCTCCGGCCAGGAATCCTGGCCGGAAATGTGACAGGTATAGTCTTAAATGTGACAGCTCTGACAGGAAACGGCTGGCAGGAAATTTGACAGGTCTAGTCTTAAACTTCTGGCCTTAAATTGACAGCTCTGCGGGAAACACTGGCCTTAAATTTGACAGGGCCTGGGTGTAGACTGTTGGTCTTAAATTTGACAACTCTGGCAGGAAACCCTAGCCTTAAATTTGACAGGTCCTGGCCTTAAACTGTTGGCAACAAGTGACAGGGGGGACTAGTGTTGACAAGGGTAAGCAGCTGGCCCGGAAGGGGGCGACTGTTATGGTGTAGAGGTATACGCCCCTTTTAGGGGTTGTGGCTTCTTAGAATACATATAAGCCTGTGTCAGGAGCCTGGTATAGCAAGCAACTGTTGGACTACGTGAAGGATCGCCATGGCAGAAAAGAAGATCTACACCCCATTTGCGAGAAAACATTGGTTTGGTGGCTCACAGATCCCCGTCAGTAGCTTTTACAGAACCACAGGCCCTATGGTAATGGACGAGAATGCTCAACAAGAAGAACCTTTTGGCTGTGGGTTTGCTAAGCAGTGGCCGCGCCAGCTGTCCCCGATTAAGCGGTACAGCAGCTCTAGCGAGTGTTCGAGTGGCGACTTGACGGTTGAGCAAAGCATACTCTTGGAGTCGGAGGATGCGGAAGACACCATAGTTCCGCCTAATACACCCGTCTATGAAGACTTGGGTTTTCACAAGAGTCTTTTTCCTGAGAATGTTCCTGTTCAAAAGCCTGATACAAGCGTGGAAGATGAGGGGGCATCGCAGGATATTAGCGCCTCTCAAGATGTCAGAACTGTGGCTGATGGAGCATCGCAGGATATTAGCGCCTCTCAAGATGTCAGAACCGCTGCTGATGGGGCATCGCAGGATATTACCGCCTCTCAAGATGGCAGAGCATCCGCCGAGGGCTGTGAAAATGTGGTGGTGAGTCAAAATCTTAGGAGCAACCATTTTGCATAAGGATGTATTTTTATTTCTTCAACTATCGAACGTTAAGCTTTCGTATTTTTGTTTGTGCCCCCTCTAGAGAGCAACACCACTGGGATACGCCTACTTCAAAACACCCCTAGGAAATCAAAGTAGGCCCCCTCCTGATACGCACATCTATGAAACCATGGATGCTGAGATGACGAGTCCACCGAAGGTAGTTGTGCAACAGCCTGGTACGAGCGTGGAAGATGAGGGATCACCGATGGATATTACCGACTCTCAAGATTTCAGAGGCGCTGCAGAGGGTGGTGAAAATGTGGTGGTAAGTCAAAAAAAAATGTTAGACGTATATCTTTTACATGAAACTTTGTTGTCTTTCTACAGCTAACGGTGTGTCAATATTTATCTTTTGAACCTAGGATGCAATACCGAAAAGAATTGATGCACAAGGGCAGACTGCAAAAGGTCGCAGCTTGAACTTGTCATGTATATGCTGTGCAAACCAGACTGGGAGTTCCGCAAATTCGAGTTCGCCTGTGCCTATGGAGTGTGAAGATGGCTCTAAGAATGCTGCCTCTGAAAAAGCAACGACAGAGTTCAACAAAGACCCCATTTCAAGTGTTAAAGGCTTCGTAGCTATAGTTGTACACACCTGCGTCAAAAGGGACTATTACGGCATGTGTTTCGGCCATCGTATTAAAGACCCGCAACAGGGGGCGCACGAGTGTCTAGCCGAATCATACAGAGACCGTGTAGTCCGGTACATATGTAGTATTCTAGACCCGTACAAGATGTATAAGCTGCTAAGGGTGGTGCACGGCCTGACCGCTGAAAATAGTTTTGTCCACCCGAACATGTTGAAGATCATAACAGCGACAGTCAAGGAGATACGCTACGCCAACGACCCCTGCGCAAAACTAAGAAGTATGCCGTGCACACGTGTGAGCTGTGACAAAAAGATGGCACAAAGACTCATAGAAAAGCGCATGTGTAATGTGTATCTAAAAAGCAGAAAAGTAGTGGCCCTGGCACCACAAAGGCTATTTTATAATAGCTAAGTCCTGATGTATTGCTAAATGCTAGCGTGTATTAAAGTAGAGTCTTAGAATGTTACACCCAAAAACCGTATATGTGTGTTAAACCATACTTACTACGCATACTGTGAAAAGATATGAAACCCCCATGTCTGTGATTATGGTAATACTCATTATTTTTAATAAAATGTTCTTACACAAAACAAGCGTCTTTCATTTCCTGTACTGTAATGACTGCTAACATGTCGGAGGGCATGTTAAGAAAACTTTATTATGATACAAGAGGGGTTGGCAGCTTTGGAAGCGGCGCCGCTCAATATAGAAGGGCTAGGGCTGAAAAGGAGTCGGTAAGCAGAGAAGCTGTGAAGACATGGTTATCAGGAGAGAAGGCGTATTCACTACATAAGCCAGCCAGAAGACGCTTTAAGAGGCAATGCGTGTATAGATTATCAGTGGCAAGCGGACATAATCAGCCTTCAAGATACTGCAAAACATAACGACAGCGCCTGTTATATATTAACAGTCATAGATGTGTTGTCCAAATACGCTTACGCAGAGGCGCTGCGCGATAAAAGTGGAGCTAGCGTCACAGCCGCTTTTAAAGCCATCTTCGATAAGGGGCGTATTCCTCAAAAACTACAAACAGACGCAGGAAAAGAATTCTTAAACAAGTCATTTCAGAAATTATTAAAGCAGCACAATGTTCAACATTTTGTAACACACACCGAGGTAAAAGCAGCGGTTGTAGAAAGGTTTAACAGAACTTTAAAGTCTAAGATGTGGCGGTATTTTACGGCCAACAATACGTACAGATATGTGGATGTTCTACATGCTTTTTTAGCTGTATATAATGCCAGTTATCATAGGACCATCAAAATGGCACCTGAAGAGGTAACACCTAGTAATTCGTTAACTGTTTGGAGAAACTTGTATGGTCCTAACTTTGGGACAAAGGTGAAGAAGTCTGTTTTTAAAAATGGTGATCACGTAAGGATTTCAAAACTGAAAGGAGTCTTCACAAAGGGTTACCAACAGACCTTTAGTGATGAAATATTTATAGTGGAAAGTGTGGAGCTTAAGGAAGGGCTGTATATTTACAGGTTAAAGGACTACGAGGGGGAAACGGTGTCGGGATCCTTTTACAAGGAAGAGTTACAAAAGGTGCCCTATGATCCGAACCGCGTGTATAGGGTTGAAAAGGTTTTGAAAAGGAAAGGTACAGGGGCTAAGAGCCAGGCATATGTCAAATGGCGCGGATGGCCTGAGAAATTTAACAGTTGGGTGTTGGCCAGCTCCCTGAAGGGTGTGTGAGCTAAAAGCCGCTGCTACGATGGAGACTACACCCTTTTATATAACCTTACCGTCCAACGCTTCTAAGGACATGTTCCCCAACAATCAGATTTCTAATTACACCGTCAAATTGGCTAAGGCTGTGGACCTGAAGGGGGACTGGGAGGTTGCCCTAACAGAAATACAATACCCTAGAACATGGAATACATTTACCGTGGCCGAAACCAAGTTTCACATCATGAGAGAACAGGACCCCACTGGCATACACACATCCTTCCCACCCGGCTACTACCCACACGTTTCAAGCATTATCGAAGCCATCAACAAATCCATAGCCGGTATAGAACCACATCCGAATATTCATCTGGTGTTAGATAATGTGAGAAGGAAGGTGTTTCTTAAATCCATAAATCGAAACACCTTGTTTAACTGCTCAGGTAAATTAAGAAGGATTTTAGGGACAGTACAACATGTGAAAAGCCCCGTGGAACAAGATCACACGTGCCCCGATATTAATGGGGGGTTCTACACGCTCTACGTGTACAGCGATATTGTAGAGTCTCAGAGGATAGGTGATAGTTACTCACCGTTGTTAAGATGGGTGCATGTACAGGGTGATAATAATTCCATGGTCAACATACAATTTAACAAACCTGACTACGTCGCAGTTTCTAAAAACCATTTTGACACTATTTCAATTATGATCTACGATGATCAGTCTGAGCCGGTGGCCTTTAAATATGGGAAAGTTATTGTCAAGCTTCATTTAAGGCGTAGACACGACAGAGGGTATTAGGCAGCCATCATGGTGGTTATGAAAAACTACGGAGATCCGTCTATGTACAGAGACTATTACAGAAGTCAAGCCGGTTATGGAGGACCACCGTACTTTCAAGGTTCACCTGTTATGTACGGGGCTGGATTAGGAGGATTCTTTAGGAGTCTGTTTAGAAGAGCTATGCCTTTCCTGAGACGAGGCTATGAAATTGCAAAGCCTCATGTTAAGGCGGCTGCCACGAACATTGCCCAGGAGGTGGTGGGGTCTGTTACATCGGCGGTTGCAGAGCGCATGAAGAAGCAGCCTCAAGAAGGAGCTGGTTTGATGTATAAGCCACGAGCGAGTGTCAAAAGGAAACAGCGTGTTTCCAGACGTCGGGGGCCCCCAGCCCCCTATAAAAAAAGGAGGACCCTTTCAAAACGCCCTCAGAAAAGAAGAGCTCCAAGACGGAAGAGAGCTGCAAAGAAGCGACCCGGCTCTAAAGTAAATATTTTTTAAAGCCTTGTAAACACAACCATGGCCTTCGTACATTGTGGATCTGGAGAGTGCGCCAAATCAGAGTTGGACTTGTTTAGTCTAAAACCCATGCAGACAAGCATCGAAAACAGCTTCTTCATGGAGGTGTCGCCTTTAGCAGCATTGACACCGCTGGCACCTATAGAGTTTTATGTGTCAGGGGCCACGGATATGTATTTGGATCTCAACAACACTCTGCTGCATCTTATGTGTAAAATCGTAAAAGCGGATGGGACCGACATTGACGACGGGTCTAAAGTGGCACCAATCGCTTACCCTGTAGCGACCATGTTTAATCAAGTGGACATCACCCTGGGCGACCGACTCATCACCCAGAACGATAACATGTACTCCTACAGAGCCTACATAGAGAGTATTCTAAATTACAGTAGCGATGCCCTTGACACACAACTTGCAGCCGGTCTCTTTCACCGGGATACACACGGCCAGTTTGAAAGCACAGCTCTGGATGGTGATAATAAGGGCTTTATAAAAAGAGCGGGGCATGCTACAGCCAGCCGTACCTTTGACCTCCTGGGGCGCATTCATTCGGACCTCTTCTTCCAAGATAAACTGCTCATCAACGGAATTGATCTTAAGATCAAGCTCAATCGTAACAAGGACTCATTCTGCCTCATCAACTGGGATGCAGAACAGTACAAGCTGAGAATACTGTCCGCGAGCCTGTTTGTAAAGAGAGTGAAAGTGTCCCCGAGCGTCAGGCTAGCGCACGCCGAAGCTTTGGAAATATCCAACGCCAAGTACGCTGTGGAAAGAGTAGCTCTGAAGGTATTCAGCATCCCTGCAGGTACCCGCTTAACACAACAGCAGAATTTATTTCTGGGACAACTACCAAAGCTCATCATCATAGGGTTTGTGGACAATACAGCTTTTAGTGGTACCTATGCCTCAAACCCCTTCAATTTTAAACACTACAACATCAACTACGCAGCCCCGGTCCACGAGGGCAATGTGATTCCTGCAAAACCCTACACACCCAGTTTTGAAGCCGGTCATTACATCAGGGAATATCAAGGACTGGTTTCGATAACAGGAAAGCATCAAAGGGACTGCAGTGTAGCTGTGTCAAGAGAAGGCTATGGCCGTGGATACTCGCTGTTCGCATTCGACCTGACACCGGACATGGAAGATGGCGATCACTACAACCTGGTCAAAAATGGGAATCTAAAAGCTGAAATACGATTCGCAGCTCCACTGCCGGCTAATGTGAACATGGTCGTATTCTCTGTATTCGACAGCATAATTCAGATCAACCACGCAAGGCAGATTTTATTTGACTATCTTTAAAAACATTTGTGAAATGGATACTGTGCAGATACGTGACTTCTTAAGCAGACATAAATACGCTAGGAAATACTTTTTGGGTGTTTTCCCTAGCGACGGGCTACCAGGCGAAATAGGGGCAGAAAGACCATGCACCCTAGTCTTTATCACAGACCCGCATGACCAGGCTGGGACACATTGGGCAGCCATGTTTATAGATGTTGACAAGGTTACAGTGTTTGACAGCACCGCAGAGTTCCCTGAGCACAGACTCTATGCACCCCCTATATTCAAGTTTGTGAAAAAAGCTGCAGCTGTGGTGGAGTATAACAAGCTAAGAGTGCAGGATTCCATGGCCATCACATGCGGGGAACACTGTATTTATTTTATCAGTAAACGGTCCCAGGGTCTTTCGTTTAGAAATTTCTTAAAGCTATATCCTGGGGATCTTGTTAACAATGACCGTATAGTTGCGAAATATGTAAAAGAAAACACACGGTTGTCGGTCAGACCTGTGAAAACAGAATATGTACCTTATCAAAACTGTAAGGGTTTATAACAGTTGTATGCTTAATGTTGAACGTGTAAAATAAAAGACATTATATTTTTTTAAAAAACATGCATTCAGATTCGTTATTTCAATATACATGCACCATAAAATGTTTTTTTGAAAGACGACTGAGACGGTTTGTAAAGTTATAACAAGGTGTTTATTACAAATATTTAGTTGACAAAACTTTATTGAAGAAACCTAGGAATAAAAAACCGCACACAATTATTCAAAAATCCATGCGAAGGGTGATTTAGGCACTCTCTTTTTTCGAGACGGCACCGATGGTGCAGGAGTAGTCCATTTAGGGGATAGCCTTGGGACTTCAGAACCTGTAGGCGATGGCAGTAGGGGACTCTTCAAATTGTCTAGCAGTCTGCGGTGTTCATTATTACCAACGAGCGTGGAGGGTATATTGAGTTCAGCAGCTGCCTGCAGAAACTGCTCCCAGCCTCTCGGTGCATTTTGAGGCATTAGGATTTTGGGGTGTGTGAGACCTTTGACTAGATCGTACATATGCGACCCTGCAACAGGTTGGCCCCTGTAGAGGAACTCGCCTCGCTCATTCCAAGAGGTTAGGTCTTTAGAAGCGGCTAGTTTACTCATGAGCATCTGCGCAGCCCCTCTGTGCCTGTGGCCTATATTTTTTAGGAGGTCTCCAACAAAGGTATCTGAGGCTGTCGCACCAATCGGGAGGCGGTTGTAGAGGCTGTGGGTCAGGGGCCTGAGCAGCTGATTGTTCAGAGTCTGGGGTATATAGAGTCAACTTGTTCTTCTCGGTATTCCACTGGTTGTAGTAATTTAAGAATTTTTTGAGAGTGCTGGTGTATAGGTTGGCCTTGTCGTAGGGGTTTAGATCAGTCCTGCTCAAAATGTCTTTAATTTCAGTATCCAGGCGTAGAGTCTCATTTCTACAGATATCCCAGGCGTTGTCCGATGAAGACCCCATTTGCTCCATCTGCTGCCTAGGAACCAGATACATTTTTGTGGCATGGTCCATCACTGACCCGAGAGCAGGCTTGTAATTACAGGTATAGCTATCCCCAGCAAGTTGCCTATAAAACCTCCAGACTGTTTCACCAGTTTCTTCTTGGTGATGAGTGTGGCCCTTTTATTACTGAGCTTCTTGATAAGCCCCTTCTTCTTCTTCAGAACCTGTAACTGACGCTTTGATATTGGGACGTTGCCTTTTAGGGTGTTTAGGGCTATTTCTGAAATGGCAGCCACTAAATCGTCAGAAGCTGTTGCCAGGATGGCCTTTCGATGTTGGGGACTGGCTTTAACAAGCATTTTCAGGAGGGCTAAATTGCGGCGTAGGTGTGCAGACATGGTCACCACTGTGCGTTATAAGGGTGGGGCTGTAAATGGTTCTAAAAGACATCAGCGCTGCTTTTTATAGGTCCTGGTTTTGGGCTTTGGGGTGTAAACTACAGGTAGCTCTGGGGGAAAAATATCAGCCCTTAGTCTATAGTCTTCTAGAGTTTCATTTTTTAAGTCTACCAACAGGTACCCGTGGGGTTTTGCTGTAGCGTCGTTAAAGGCGTCCATGAAGAAGTGTGTGTTTCCTGGGTACATCTGTTTAGCGATGACGGCTATTTGCTGCTTGTCACGAGGGTTTTTAAATAAAACAAGGTATGAAGCGTTGAGAGCTATAGACCTACTGTTCTTGCCTTTGTAAAACAAGTTCTGCACAATGTAGCAGATGCTTAGATTGCGATGATGTGAATATTGAGTAAAAGCTCTCTCTAACTCGGGATGATCACCACCTTCACGCATCAGATCATCAACAATTATCATGTTTACAAGGGTTGGGGGTAGTAGCTCATCATCGTTGAGGTTATCAGGTATACCCTCTATAAATTTGATATGTGGGAACCGGCGGCCCAAATCTGTATAAAGAGGCTGCCAGCATGAATAAAGCCACTCAATGTTGTTAGGGGTTTGTGATAAAGCAGAGCCGGCATTTTCTAAGATCTTTTTTATAAAGTAGCTTTTCCCGCAGTTTGAGGGTCCTGCTAGCACGCAGGAGAGCAGATGCTGTAGCCTAGTGTCCATGCTGCTGCGGATGGTGTCTCTCTAATGGGTCTAATAGCCATAAGGCAGTGTTTTATAGTCAGTGGTCAGGACCCTTTTATCAAAAACAACTCGCAATGTTTTATGTAGAGGCTGCATTGTGATTTCCCACTTCTTTTTGGATCTGACTATGCAGGGCTGGTTCACAACTATGGCTTTAACATTCTCAGAATCGTCTGCTGTAGCGTATTCATGCACCAGATTCTTCAAACTATCAAAATTGATTTTTAGGGTGTTGCTGACATTTAATGTTATCCCTTTGACCTTCATACACACCTTGTTCTTGTTGGTACGGTAACTGTATGTTTTAGGTCCGGGGGTGTGAATTCTTTTATAAACTCATCCTTATCTAGCTCACTGGTTAGATTACCCAGATAATCTCCCAGAGGAGGGTCTTCATCCCCCGGCTTGCTCAGAAAAATCACAGAATCTGTATCGTGATACAAGCAGCGATCCTGGAGCTTATCCATAACCCCGTAAAGCTCTAGACGAGCGTGGGCTGTCGTGAAGCAGGCTATGAAAATGTTTATGTTGTTACTCGATGTGGGGTACTCTTGGGCGTATTTCCAACACAAAGCTGCGGTATCGTCATCGATAAAGTCGCAGCTGGACACCTCGTAGCATGGGGCAAACAGGTACTTGAACAGTTCATCAGGCTCTGATATTAAGGTAGTATTTGAAAGGTTTGTGCGCTGTGCAAATTTTCCCCATAAGGAGTTGAGACAGAGTTTGGCTAACTGTCGGCGTGCAGGATTGACCTCTATCAGTTGGGGACGTAAATGGATACCCTCGTGAGCGTAGTAGTCGTCAATGTATTTCTGTTTTGCATCCTGACTAGTACACCATTCAGGATACCCTGAGGCCTCCTGTTTGTCTCTGAGAAACAAATTAATGTAGGGGGCAAAGAGTTATGTTGTAGTGCTCTTAAAATGCCACACTTTGTGTACTCTACCTAGCCTGTACCCTTTCTCTAAGGCAGCTTGTACCTCGATGCTACACCAGGTCCCTGTGAGCATCCTTTGTTTATCGGTGTGTCTGCAGCCGTCAACATCTTTAAACATCGCACATGTTCGACAGAGGGGGAACATCAGCTTGCCAGCGACTCTGCATGGTAACACCGGGAAGTAAAGCTGCTTAGGAGGATAGATTTCACATTTGATAAGCCCAAAGAATTCGGATAGGGGCTTAAAATCTCTATAGACGATGGTGGGATGACCCAGAGGGTACAACTTCATCTTGTTCACAAAAGGGTACAGACTGGTGAAATCATAATAGTGTATTTTCTCACCCTCACCAGCGGCCTTGTACAGTTGTATGGCATTTGTACGCCCCCCCCAAATAAGGCATCACGGGGTTCCAGAGGTGTGGGTAAATCACGAGTCTTAAGAAAAGAGCAGAGGACTTTGCCGGTTTTTAACATGTCTAACCACTCGTGCTCCCAAAGAACTCGCATAGCAAAGCCCTGGTTTTCAACATACTGGGCCTTTGTCAGAGTACGTCTGTATAAGTGTTCAAATTTGGCACCCAGCATTTTGTTATACTCGTGGAGCTTGTAACACTTGGGGCAGCCGTGGTAAAAACAACTGTTGAATTCAAAGGCCGTCGGCACACCCTTAATTACAGAGAAGCCGTCCAGGTAATAGGGCCCCAGGCGGTATTCACCACCCTGTAAGGCATGTTGAATTTGTATTTCTTCCTTCTCAGAGACGTGCATGAGCCATTGGATAGAGGGGGTTGAATAACGTTTCTGTTTACCGTTACAGAGGTCTGGCGGTACTAGAGCTATAGTTTCTGGCCTCAAAAACATGTGTTTGTAGATGGACATACACATGGATGCCAGAGTGACGTTTTGAAATGGGTCTATGTATTCGACCGCATGCCGCGTTTCAGGGGTTTTGGATGTCAAGGCCTTGACTTTCTTAGTCAGTGTCTCAGGCTTCAACACCGTTACTTCTTTAGTCATAGACACCACAGCATCTCTGAAGAGGTTACAAGCTTGCCGCAGGATCATTACATCAGCCTGACAATAAGCTTTCAACTCTGTTTGAAAGTGAAACTCCTTTTCACGGTTTTCAGAGTACCATTGTAGAAAGCTCACTTTCTCATTAGGCATCATGTATTCCACCCCGTAGCTGTCGGTAGGAGGCAGGGGTCCCACATAATTCTGGTTAGCCCAGGTGTTAAAAAAGTGTGGGAAATAACCTTTACATCCTGGGAACCCAAAGGCCTTTGGCAGCTTGCTCAATTTCATGGGTAGGAAATTCAGGGTGTCTATGAAGCGTATTTTTAAAGGGCATACCGTCATCCGCATCAGTTTAGACCCCTGGGTTATGAGTTCCACCTGTATCTTTTCACGAATCATGTCTCGTAGAATAAAGAAGGAGTCATAGGCTTTCGAGATGTGGGCGAGCATGGTATATCCTTGGAATTTGGCTTGAATGAAAGTGCTCAGGAAATCACCAACGCACGTTCGTCCCTCAAACTCCCAGCTGTCGTCGGAAGTTAGATGGTGGGCGTAAATATAGTTAGGCTGGTGTACCCCCGTCTCTTGTGTGCACTCTATATCAAACACTATATAGTCCTCGGTCTTGGTCTGAGGTAGACCTTTTACCATATAACACTGGTGGCTGGTGCCTGACTCGTAAGACACATGACACCGGGGACATATCATACCTTTGCACTTGTGATCCGATGCCACATACCACCCACACTCACTGCAGTCCTTTTTAGGGACGCATGTGAAAGATTTCTCGTGTGTGCTCAAGCAGTTTTGCGAGCGACACAACATCCTACATGTGTCGCACCTCACCTTCAGAGTAGCATCTTCTATACAGCCGTCCCTCTGACACATCTTACAATGCATTTCACACTGGTGGTATGTTTTATTGCTGTATATATGGTCACAGTGGGAGCACACATTCCTGACCCCCAGAAAACCTTTAAGGTTCAAGATGCCGTAAAAATGATTTTCGGCGTGGAGGACATATACGGTCTTGTTTCTCACAGGTCCCCCGGTTGTAAAGTACTTCCAGTTACCGTTGTGATGATGAACTTTCACTGTCACGGCGAAATAGTTCTCAAAAAGACCTATATCGCCAAAGCCGACCATTCGGTCAGGAGGTATTTCAAGAACCTCGTGGGCTTCAGCAGCTCTAGACATGATGACAGCGTCAGGGGTCTTGCGAGCCATCAGCAGCCCCACGATGCTGGCCGCCAGACATGTGTTGGCAGAGGGGCTGTTAAAGTTGAGCAGCCACCTCTGTTTCTTACCAATTATTTGCCTGTAGCGTATACTCTTTAAAGGTCTGCAAACACCACCCTCACGCCCCCGTACAATGAGGGCTATGACTCTAAAAGTGCCATAGGCGACTAGTTCTGCCTTACTCTGTAAAAGCCTTGAGAGGTTTTCTAAAAATTGCACAGCGTCAAAAACATCTCTGGTCTTCCGCCTGGTGAACAACGGAGTGTCAAAACCCTGCCCCTGGAAGCGGAGTTGGAAAAAGTCATTAGGCCCCACATTGTGTAACAACCTTTCTATGAGCTCCTGCACAGCCTGATGTATAGCCAGAACACCATGAGCGGATGATGTTATTTGATGGAGATTAACAAATCTAAACTCCTCATAGTGTTCTACGGCCCTAAACCTCTCTACATTGCGAGTGTAACTTCTAACGCTCTCTAAAAACAAGGGTTCTGGGCCCTCATCAGTAGGAGTGTGAGTTGCGGAGGTGTTCTCTGTTGTGTCATTTTGGGGGGTCATGGTGGGACATGTCTCAGGGGTCTTTGTAAACCTTCGGGTAGCGCATATTCTAGCCTTCTTCAGCTTATTTATTAAACGCCGGCGTTGCTTTGTACTATTAAGCCACTTTTTTTTTCTTTTACGCGCCCAGGCTTTTCTAGACACCATGCCCCAGCCTATCTGAACAGGTAGGTCGGTGTCGTTGTACGACTTGTTCATGGAGGCATCCGCTACAGTTCCACCCCTAGGTCCTTCTGAATGTTGCTGTGTTTGGAGTTTTAAAGCCATCCCCCCTACCCCCTTCAAAGGCCCGACCCTGGGTATGTTAGACCCTGCACCTATGTATTGTCGGTGCTGAAGTGTTCGTTTATATGTTTCTGGCGCTGGTCTTGAAACTATTGTACAGTGTTTTAAGGGGTCTAGGGAAACACTGGGGTCAAGGGAAACAGATGTGTCTTGTTTGAAGGGGTCTAGGGAAACAGGGCTGTCTCGTTTGAAGGGTTGTGAGGCAGCAGATGGGCGCTGCTTGAGCAGTCTTAAGAAGCGTACAGACTTTGTCACTAACCTCTGGACCTTATGGGTATATTTTGGGGGCCTCTTATGAGCACCAGTGGCTGTGGTGGTCTTTAGGGGTCGGTGCTGCCATAGTCACGCCCGTATAGCATGTATGTCTGCCACAGCCGCCTGACACTCCTGGATGATCACTTTTTTACACCTCCCAACCCTTTCCACGATCTTCTGATGGGCCAAACTTGTGTACAGGGTCTTGGTAATCCCCACCCCCCATTTTAGGTTTGAGGCGAGCGCCTGGCGTTTTAGTTTTCGAACCGCCATCTGCATCTCTTTTACATGAGCCGCAAATACCTCATATGTGTTTACAGACTCGTCTTGTGCCTGCTTAGATGGCCCCACCTTGCGAGGCCTTATAAAGGGCTGCAACGCCTCAGGACCCTCTATACTGCTAACAACCTTAGCACCATTCTGTAAAGCCGGTTCTGCTAGTGTTCTGGAAATAGGGACCCCCTGCGAACGCCCTGGGGCGGACAGGAACGGAACATTGCATACTTTGTATGGCAAACTCGGCTGTACCCCCTGGGCCCCCGTGGTATTGTCATCCACACTTATTGCTGAGGGCTGTGTAGGGTTTATGACAGCCGCGGGGCTGGACACTGGACTGTACACGGGGCTGGCAGCGGGGCTGGACACTGGACTGTACGCGGGGTTGGCAGCGGGGCTGGACAAGGGACTGTACACGTTGTTGGCAGGGGGGCTGGTGGGGTCGTATGCCCCCTGTGGGGTACTAGGGGACAAAGGGTATGACGCTTGTGAAGAGCTGTCGTTGTAATCATGGGTCCTAGCTTCTGGGGTTCTACCTAGGTTGTCTACCATACTCCTCCTTACCTCAAGAGCGTTGGTATTCCCGATAGAAGGACCTTCTAGGGGTTGCGTATTATTATCACCCATTGAGACCCTAGGCTGGGCCTGCACACTTACAATTGGCTTTGGGGCTGTTCAGGGGCGTGCACCTCTACATGCACAGCTATTTTATTTGGCTCTGTCTGTGGTTCCAGGATGCTGGGTGGATGCAGCGTTGCATTAGGGTTACTGAGGGCCTCTGCTAACTGTAGCTTAGGGACCCCCGGTTTCAGCTTCAGATGTTTTCTTCAGAGGCGTGATGTTTTAAGGGGCTGTGGCGGCGCCAGCTCTTCTACACCCCCAGGTACAACTACCGCCTCCTTGGGGCTCCCGGGTGTATAGGCCTCATTCACGGGTTTAACAGCCTTTTTTACAGATAGGTCCAAGGGGTTATCATGGGGTTCAGGGGTCCTAGGTTTCTTCTTCTCGGGGCTTAAGGGTTTTGCCTGGACCTCTGGGAGCACCGGCGCCGTCTTCTTTAGGTTTAAGGGTTCTGTTTGGGGCTCTGTGAATACCTTGGAGGACTTCACACGTTTTAAAGGGTTGGGAAGGTTCTCTGAGTCCCTATGTTTCTTCTTAAGGGCGGCAGTGTTTGAGACACCTTTCCCTTTTAATACGATGAGAGGGCTCAGACCCCCATTAGCTGTTTTACACAGACCCTGCCCTGGGTTATCTGTGTTTGTCAAGACTCCGCCAGTGCTGACTCCACCCCTGTATAGAATAGATTGTTGTAGAGGATTGTTCATCATGTTTGGTGTGTAGTGCGCAGAGAGTTTTTCGTGGCGTACACGCCTACTCACGCCTTTTGTAGCGCTTCTGCTGTTCTGGACCGTTGCTGTTATGTCCCTTAAGGGCTGCGCCGACCTCTCTTCAGCAGCATGTTTCTGAGCCGCTTCTAAAATATAAACAGAAAAAATATATATGTTAGAGAAAGCATAAAAGAACACATACAATCAGCACAATCCTAAGTTCTACACAGCCACCTTTTTATATAGGCCTTGCTACAAGTCGTTGTACTCTTCTGCTTGAGAGTCTGTAACACCGCTAGTACTTTTCACACCCTTTGTAACAAACACACCTGATAGAGGTCTTTTTACAACTCCTTTCTTTGACGGTGGTCCCACTTTAGAAGGTAAAGCTTTTCTCTTCAAAGGGCTTTCTTTTGAATCTCGCGCCGCCTCTTGTACCTCAACGACGCTCGGGCATAACGTGAGGGTGCCTGTAAAGAAAAAATAATACCCAGCCTTAGTCTTCTTTCTGAGGAGTCCCCCTATACACCCTCAGGGTCAGGACTCGGGCCTACCCTCCAACTCCCCAGCGTCTTAGACAGTTTAAATAACAGGGGTCTTTTTATTTACATGTGGGAACTGAAGTGTTTTGCACACTGTTCAGAGCTCCTTGAGCCTCGAGGTACACCATAAGATCTTCAAAAACTTGTTGTAGGTCTGGATCATAAGCTGTAAAAGTATACATACATGAGACCCACATTAGAAAAAAAGGGAACTTCTGAGAGATTGGTGTACAAAACTACATAGAACTACACAACTCAATATATATATATATATATATATATATATATATATATATATATATATATATATATATATATATATATATATATATATATATATATATATATATATATATATATATATATATATATATATATATATATATATATATATATATATATATATATATATATATATATATATATATATATATTTATATATTCCATCAAAAAATTGCCTTGCAGCAAGGAAACCCACGCAGAGAAGTGCTTAACAGCTTTAATTTTCCAAACCAGCCGAGTTTCATTACATGAGCAAAAGTTCCTTTCCTGACGCGTTTCAGAGCCAGGAGGCTCCTTCATCAGAGGATGGCACTGCTTCTTGCTGACAAGCTCGCATTTCAGGCACCATTAGCTGCATGCTGAGAAATGTACTCACGTGCCACGTGCCTCACACCCACGTGACTTCCACAGGTGAGACTCTCATTAGGCATGCTGGAACCTGTAGTATGATAATTGCGAAGAAGTTTTACCCAAGTGGGTGCAGTTCAAAAACACAGTCTTTTTCTTTACAAAAGTAAAATCCAGGTGGACTGAAATGAAAGCGCCGGTTTGTTTTCATTACCTCTCACTGCGCTTAAGGTCCGTGATTCAGTGACCTTCAGCTCCATATTTTTCATGGCAGGGCTTCCTTCTCGGCCAGGCTGCCGAGTTAAATTCCATCAAAAAATTGCCTTGCAGCAAGGAAACCCACGCAGAGAAGTGCTTAACAGCTTTAATTTTCCAAACCAGCCGAGTTTCATTACATGAGCAAAAGTTCCTTTCCTGACGCGTTTCAGAGCCAGAAGGCTCCTTCATCAGAGGATGGCACTGCTTCTTGCTGACAAGCTCGCATTTCAGGCGCCATTAGCTGCATGCTGAGAAATGTACTCACGTGCCACGTGCCTCACACCCACATGACTTCCACAGGTGAGACTGTCTTTAGGCATGCTGGACCCTGTAGTATGATAATTGCGAAGAAGTTTTACCCAAGTGGGTGCAGTTCAAAAACACAGTATTTTTCTTTACAAAAGTAAAATCCAGGTGGACTGAAATGAAAGCGCCGGTTCGTTTTCATTACCTCTCACTGCGCTTAAGGTCCGTGATTCAGTGACCTTCAGCTCCATATTTTTCATGGCAGGGCTTCCTTCTCGGCCAGGCTGCCGAGTTAAATTCCATCAAAAAATTGCCTTGCAGCAAGGAAACCCACGCAGAGAAGTGCTTAACAGCTTTAATTTTCCAAACCAGCCGAGTTTCATTACATGAGCAAAAGTTCCTTTCCTGACGCGTTTCAGAGCCAGAAGGCTCCTTCATCAGAGGATGGCACTGCTTCTTGCTGACAAGCTCGCATTTCAGGCGCCATTAGCTGCATGCTGAGAAATGTACTCACGTGCCACGTGCCTCACTACCAGCTGAAGGTCACTGAATCACGGACCTTAAGCGCAGTGAGAGGTAATGAAAACGAACCGGCACTTTCATTTCAGTCCACCTGGATTTTACTTTTGTAAAGAAAAAGACTGTGTTTTTGAACTGCACCCACTTGGGTAAAACTTCTTCGCAATTATCATACTACAGGTTCCAGCATGCCTAAAGACAGTCTCACCTGTGGAAGTCACGTGGGTGTGAGGCACGTGGCACGTGAGTACATTTCTCAGCATGCAGCTAATGGCGCCTGAAATGCGAGCTTGTCAGCAAGAAGCAGTGCCATCCTCTGATGAAGGAGCCTTCTGGCTCTGAAAAGCGTCAGGAAAGGAACTTTTGCTCATGTAATGAAACTCTGCTGGTTTGGAAAATTAAAGCTGTTAAGCACTTCTCTGCGTGGGTTTCCTTGCTGCAAGACAATTTTTTGATGGAATATATTTATATATATATATATATATATATATATATATATATATATATATATATATATATATATATATATATATATATATATATATATATATACCTGGCTGAGGGGTTGTCAAGTCTACGACGTTGCCAGTTATTACAAGGGTGTCCATCGAAGGGGGTATATTGGTGGCGGCTGCTTTTGCAGAGTCTTGCATCTGTATTAAACAACATAAAAAAAGCAAAAAAGAAAGCAGCGGTTTTAAAAGCGTCTTTCTTAAACACGTATCACAACTATAAACAATTCAGGTATACATTTTACAAGGGTGGCTGCAACAACACACATTTTAAAAAAAGCGTTGCATGTGCTGCGCTAAAAAATAGGTTTAAAAAAAGGGTGACTGTACAGCACAAAAGCATGTATTGTAATAGTTATGCACCTTGGGGATAGCGTTAACAGACATTTTTAAAATAAATAGAAATACCCTGCACCATATCCTGTGCTTCTGGGTAAATGTGTTAATGTACCACCACCATCCTACCTTGCAACGACTGCGCATATGTGTTTGGAACTCTTTTGTAACATGTCACCTATCTCTTGTAACACATTATTTAATACCTCTCACATTTTGCAGGCTTTTGATACTCGCGCCAGCGCCACAATTGCCTACATAGTGCTTATTCTGATGCTGGAGTGCCTGCCATTTGGCACCCGTGCCTGTTTTGGGGGTGCCAGAGGGTGTCAAAGTGACACCCCCTGCACCCTTGAGAAATTCGGCATTTACCGATTCGGTAAATACCGAATCGGTAATGCCCATTCATTCCTATGGGCTTCAAAGCCCATAGGAATGAATGGGCATTACCGATTCGGTATTTACCGAATCGGTAAATACCGAATTCATCCGATTCAGTATTCCAGCACATCTGGAATACCTACATATCGGACCCATTGATTTACCGATTTTAAATTACCGAATCGGTAAAATTCGGTAATTTAAAATCGGTAAATCAATTTTACCTACATCGGGCCCTAAGCCCCTTAAATACAAACCCTGCAAACTCTGCGCCAGCCCAACCACACCTCCTCTATTAACATTAAATACATACACACATAGCTTTAAACTCAAACCTTCAACAACGCCTTTATTCATTTTAAATATATTTACATTTCACGTCTTGTAAAAAACTTCATTGGCACCATTATTCACATTAAACATTTTGCAGCGCCTTAAACATTAACAGTTTACAAAGTACTATTTAGCATTTTCAAAACTACATTTTTGTATACTTTAAATACCACATACACATACATCCTTGCGCCATGCTTTATTTACCTTCCTTAAATTGTCACAGGCGGCTTCAATTTGGGAGAAGTTGCTCAGGTCCATTCTTGCCTTAAGATCCAAGGGTTTGCGCTGGGACTCCAAGACAATCCACTCGCTCCCTAAGGGTGTTGAAGGGCTTGTTGGTGCAGAAATCCTCAAAGTGCAGCAAAAAACAATCCAGGCCAGGCAATCCCAAAGGTTTCTTGACTTGGTTGCAATGTCATGGGGGTCTTTGGACGGGAACTTTTTTTTCTATCCTTGTACATTATGCTGTATACATCTGTTACTTACACTCTTGGTCTATCTGTGCTGAGCCGGTGCTGGGGTGGCCATCGCAAACATATCTAAATCTTCTAGACATTTTTATAATGTGCCTCATATGTTAAAGCTGTTTGGGCCTGCTCCTGGGAAGTAGGGATCCACGGGAACAGGCTCTTGTACCAGAACTAAACCCATCACATGTCATTTTTCCAGCCAGAGTCATCAAGTTTGGGCCTAAACTGACATCTTTCCTGCCAGGGCCATCAAGTTTGGGCCTAAACTGTCATCTTCCTGGCTTAGCTGTCAAGTTTGGGACCAGTGGCTTTGGGGATGTGTGAATTGCATCCTAACAGTTGGCACCCTGTTTCAGGTTCTCATGGGAAGATTTGCCTCTACACGACATCTGTCTTTTTCAACATCTCAAGCTCAGGGTTGCTGTGGTTTATTATTTTATAACAGGCCCAAGCCTTCCTGGGAAAAGTGAACCTGTTTTGTGCTTTTTAAAACATCCTATGTGTTTCCCAACAACTACATTTAAGGCTCCCCTGTTACAATCAGTTACTTCCACAGAAAGACCCTGGTTTGTGCTTTTTAAAACATCCTATGTGTTTCCCCACAACTACATTTAAAGCTCCCCTGTTACAATCAGTTACTTCTACAGAAAGACCCCTTTTGTTTTCAAACATAAAAAAAACACCTTCCACACACTGGGGCTGGGGACTCAGGCCTGCTCAGCAGCTGTCTGCAACCCCCAGTTTTAAACATGCACAGACATTTCCACCCTACATGCACACACTTTTCTTATACACTTTTAAACATATACACAATTGCCTCATGTTTTGCATCCATACCTGTTACTTCTTGGGAATATCCCTACATGTCACCCCCTTTCAAAACCAGGCCTGTTTAAGGCCACCAGCCTGCGCCCAGGCCCTGTCAAAATTTAAGGCCAGGGTTTCCAGCCAGAGATGTCAAATTTCCTGACAGAAGTTTAAGACTAGAGCTGTCATATTTAAGACTAGAACCATCATATTTAAGGCCAGGATTCCTGGCCGGAGCTGTCAAATTTAAGGCCAGGTTTGATGAGAGGTATCACTTCTTACTACTCTCCTGTTGTAAAATGGAAATTTGCTACTGCACCATGTGAAGTTGCATCCTAATTTGGTGTGCGGAACTGCCAAACCATGATCGGCGGATCCTGCCCCAAAACGGTGTCCGCCTGGCATTGTAATGAGGACCTAGGTTGGAGGCCTGCCTGTCCAAGCCCAGCCTTTCATTCCCAGTAACACAGAAAACAATATTTATCACTTTTTGAAGAGATTACTGGCTCTCAATATGGTCATTCTTTGAATCTTTATAAATTAATTAAGTAGTGACTATACAAATTATTGACAGTCTCATTCTTCCTGGTGGAAGATTGATGTGCCTTACAGCAAAGTTTATTGATAGAGCACACATTTTGTTAATTTTTTTGACTTGAGACTTTTATTGTCAGTGGTGGCTGATAGCCAGATAGATGTAACTTGGCCTCATGAAAAGGTCAATGGAGCAGTATAATTACCTTTGAGTCAGTCAGTCAGTCAGTCAAAAACTTTATTTGGTTAATTAAAACCATAAAAGCAGTGCATGATACATAGAATCAGATTAAAAGAATACTGTTAAACAAAAGTAAGGAAATGATTGCTACTCCTTCATAAAACACAATGAACAATTTCTTTAAAACAAAGGATTGATAGATGTGGGGAACACCTATATCAGCAAGTTAAAAAACATTCTCGCCAAGCTTTATATAAAAAGTCAGATTTGGTGAATAAGTGGTGCGGCAGCTCTTAGTTTGTTCTGTCTGGCGGCTGCTACTAAAAAACAGGCTACACCATATGCGACCGGCACCGAGTTCAGCATCTGGAGGTATAATAAAGCTGGCCGTACCTGGACGAAATTCAAATGTTTCAAGATGGGAACAAGGAATTTTTTCCGCGGCACCAGGTAGTGCTCACAGAACATAACCAGGTGCAGAGTGTCCTGTGTGGAAAAACAGTCACATGTACAAGGGGGAGAATTTTCTGGGGTACCCCATTCTATGTGCGAGCCAAGGATAAGGTGGATCAAGTTGAATCTGAACCTTGTGAGCAGGAAGCGATGGTAAGGCTTTGTGACGTATTTTAAATAGGGTTCCATAGCTGTAGTTGTGGCAAGTTGGAAAAGTAGTCTCACCATAGGTTTACAGAGTTCAACCGATTCTCTTTCACATTCCAACAAAGTTCGAAAGTGCTGCTTCACCCACTTTACATCCTCTTCTTTAAGGTTTTGCGGTAGAGAGTACATTTCCGGGCGCCCTAGCCTCGCGCATGCCGCTCTAACATACGCCAGCCATGGTATAGTGTGGGCTTTGTCCAGAGACATACAATCTTTAAGGATGCAGTGATTCAAACTGATTTCCTCATTTGTCCAGGTTTTAATCCAGCAAAGTACTGGGGACATTTTTAGAAGATCAGAGACATATCCCATGCCAATTTCATTGTGGATTGAATGTGTGGGAGAAGATTTCTGGAGTGATGGCAGGGCCCGTATAAAATTGTTTTCAGCAATTTGTATGCCTGGGGTTGGGACGTTGCCCCAAATGTCTGCCCCATAGGATGCGATTGCCACGCATTTGGCTCTGTAGATCCTGGTCATGGCTTCCATAGGTTTCGAGCCCAGTCTTTTGGAGAAACTCAGAAGTGCTGTAGTAGATCTACTAACTACATTTTCCTTAAGTTTTATTTGTGACTTCCAAGTTCCTCTCTCGTCAAAAGTGACGCCCAAGTAACAGAAGGAAGGAACCCTCGAAATTGGTGAGTTGTTAGAGCTGAAGGATCTAATCTTCATATTTTTCTTTCGTGAGCCTACGACCATAACATGGGATTTGGTAGTGTTAATTTTTAGGTCGAGTGCTTCCATGAAGAGACCAAAATGGTCCAAAAGTCTTTGCAGGCCTATACCCGTCCGCGCTATAAGAACAGCGTCATCCACGTATAGGAAGACCGGGATAAGTAGCCCCCCCATACGCGGCATGTCCAGGGTGGCTGAATTCAAGGATTTCCCCAAGGCATTGATGTACAGTGTAAAGAGGATAGGGGCCAGGATGCACCCTTGTCTGACCCCCCTCCCTGATCTGAACTTTGCTGTACACCTTCCATCCCTCGTTGCCCTAACGGATGCAAACAAATTTAAATGAAGGTCGTGCAAAAAGTTAACCAAGGTAGTGTCCAAACCCAAATTTCGTAAAATAGACCATAGTTTTGAACGGTTGACCAAATCAAAAGCGGAGGATAAATCCATAAACCCCAAATAAAGAAGCCCCCCCTTCACCACAGTATATTTGCTAATAGTTAGATGAAGGTTCAAGCATTGGTCAATTGTCCCTCTGTGTGCCCTGAAACCATATTGCAAATCTGAAAGGATCCCGCTCTCCTCCAGCCAATCCCCCAGTCTGTGCAAGATGACTCTGCCTAAGATCTTGACGGCAGAGTCCAACAGGGAGATGGGTCTATAGCAGGCCAGGTCCCCCCTGTTCCCTTTCTTGAATATAGGCACAATTATAGAGGTGGACCAAGAAGATGGGAAGCCAGCTGTGGGAATCGCATTAAAAACGTTGGTTAAAATCTTTGACCAAAATTGTGGGTACTGTATATAGAGATCTGCGGGTACCCCATCGGGTCCTGGGGCCTTGTGTTTACTAGTATCTCTTATCGCCCTTTCGACCTCCATGGTGTTGAACTCCATAACCAAGTTGGATGGATCATGGGTATTGACAGGTGAGGCAGGGACTGTAGATTCATAGATTTTACCAAAATGGGCTAGCCATCTGTTGTCCTCTATGACACAGTCTAAATCCGATGTCCCATTATCAGAGAAAAAGGGGTGATTTACAATGGCCCAAAACTTTTTACTGTCTCTCAGCACATCCACAGATAAAAGGCTATCCCAAGCTTCCTCCTTGATTTGGGTTTTGCGCTTATGGACTACGGTTTTATATTCCTTCCTTAACTTGGCCACTATTAGCCTGTCTCTGGGTTTTTGTTTAATGGCTTTCAACAGGGCGCTAAGTATCCTCGAGCATTCCTTGTTGAACCATTTATGGGTCTTCGTTCTCCCTTGCCCAACTGACCTTTGAGTCATACAGCCAGCACCTCTGTTAAAGATTGGAGGGATTTGGTAGCATGAGCTGAAAGCCATTTTGTATTTCTGGCAGCCATCTTGTTTTCCATGTGCTGCCACATGCTCGCCATGTGCTCTGTCCTCCCTCAGTGTTGACTGCTCTTGTAATCTGCCTAGAAACGAACTATATTTAGCACATTCACACATGCTCAGTTGAGCTTGCAGCTGTCCTTGCAGCTGTTCCTAGTCTGTAAGTGTCAGGATGTGTTCACCAGTATTAGCAACTGTTAGCTCCTCCCATTTTGTTGAGCAAGCAGATCTTGCATGCCCAAATTAGTCATTTTGCATGCTTACATGAGCCAGGACTGCCCCTTGGTCTTATGCTGACTATGTAACCATAAGCATATATAAGGCCTCTGTTTTCTGTACTCCTTAGACTGCCTCATTCAGTTGCTAAGGCTTCTGTTTGACGTAGTCTTCCTCATCTGAGGTGAATAAATGCATTCTTTTTATATTTCAGCTTCTGTGCCAATTTCTTCTTTGTTGGTTTAAAAGGACCAAGTATCAGTGAGACCCCTGAGAAGGTTTCTATGTTCTTCACCTCCACTGGACTAAACACAGCAGCAAACTCCTGAGGTGCATTGAATGCATAATTGCTAAAACTGAGGCATCCTTTAGTCTTGGTCTATACTACTTTTTGCCCATGTTCAGCTGGACAGAAACTGGTTTGCTATAAATGGTTCATTATTGACAGTTCAAAAAATATTACATTTTCGAGCAAGAATAAGGCAGTTGAAAAGGGCATTTTCTGTGTTGTTTTTATTCACACTGAAGTCAAAGGAACCATTTGAAGATCAGCAAGGCCTGGAAACAAAGGCCAACCAACTGGTAGAATTTTTCATGATCTGGTTTTGCTCAAAAGTCTACAAAAGTCATTCCCAAATCCTGTGGAGTTTGGTCCTCTTTATTAAAAAATCACTCAGCGCAGCATGCTACCTTGCTGCGCTGTATGATTGGGAGAGGGCAGGAATGCACCATACTTAACATTATATGCAGTATTCCTTTCATTTCTCTGTGACGGCGCACAAAGTGCTGCCTAGAGCCAATGCAGGGATCCGTGCACCATGGTGGAAGGGTGTCTGAGTTGTAAGCAATATTGCTCTGTGCTGGAAGGGACACATTCATGCACAAAAACAATCCCCTGAGGCATTTTTCTCTTTCTATACCTGCTGCATAATGCACCAAAATCCAGATGTGGATGTATGGGAACACCCACGATCCACCCATGGAACGCCTTCCCAGGACAGATTTGCACTGTGTTGCGTTACTCTGGATTTTGTCGAGCAATGCAAGGTGGGCTTGCGTGGCTTTAATAAATCTGAATTAGGGTTTGCGTCCCACATGCACCCCCTTGCGTAGCATAAGGGTGGAGCAAAACCTTCATAAAAATGCCCCTTAGCGTTAGAAATAATGTTGTTTGTCAGAGGAAAATTCACTGCTATTGCGTTTGCTGATGATTCATTTAATAAAAACCACATCACTTAGATATATCATGAATTCAGCATGTTGATGCAAAAACTGAAGGTACTTTTGTTACTGTCATGAATGTATTAACTGAATGCATTCATCGGGATCATATGATATATTTGTATTATATCACTTCAATTTTAGTGCTATCAGTGAATGGTAACTTCACCAGCACCAATGGATGCGCTCTTCGAATGGTCAGCTCTGTGGGCCGTACCCCAAAGTGAAAGGGCAGGAATGCACCATATTTATGAAATACGGAGTATTCCTGTCCTTTCCCCCTATCCCGGCACACAATGGGCTGCCTAGCGCAAATGCAGGCACCCTTGCACAAAGGTGCCAGGGTATCGGCGTTGCATGCAGGATTGTTTTTGTGCAGGAGGCACACCATCCTGCACAAAAGCAATTCTGAGAGGCGTTTTCCTCTTTCTATGTGTGCTGCAGAATGCACCACATATGGAAAGAGGAAAAATTAAAACATTTCTCCTCGTTACGCCGCTCTGGGGAAGTGTAAGGATTTGCTGCTTCCCTAGGATTACATGATTTTGTAAATCTGGGGCAGAGTCAAAATCCATGGGTGTTGCATGGGAAAACCCAGCCCAACACCCATGGAATGCCTCTCTAACAACGAGTAAGACCATGGTGCAAGGGTGTCTGTGTTATTGGCATGATTGTTGTTCTGCAGGAAGGGACACTTTCCGGCACAGAAACAATCAAAGGAGAGGTTTTCCTTATTCTATGTACGCTGGAGCACAAGTGTAAAAGGAAAAACCAAGGAGAAATAGGAAGGCCTTAGTTTTGGCGATGCCCTAGATTTAAACTATGTTGTAACTCTGGGGCAGTGTAAAAAACTATGGGTTTTGTGTGGGAACATCCACAGCAACACCCATGGAACGCCCCTTTCAAGCAGAGTAAGGCATCGCCTTACTCCATGTTTACAAGGCCATGAAAAGCCATGCAGGGTGGCTTTGCGTGGCCTTGTAAATATGAGCCGGCACACTGTGCCTCCGGAGCATCACAAAAGCGACGCTCTTGCAGCATGAAAGTGCCACAGGGGCATTGTAAAAATGCCCCTGTGTTTGTTAAGAATCACACACAAAGCACAGAGACTGCCATACTACTTAGAGGTGAGATTGGGGCCTTGGGACACTCCTTCTTCTCAAGTGTTAACAGACATTTACAATACAATCAGTCGCTTTGGAAATTAGAGCTCTTGGCGATAAAAATGACAATGTTTTTACTTTCGTTTTTTTGTATGCAGTAGAGTGATCATATTTGCATAGCACTATTTCCATTCCTATGATCTTGTGGAGCTGGAAAACCAGAAAATGGAAAATAACTTATGAGGGAATGAAGACGAGAGCAATATCCTGCATGAAAAAAAAAGTAACACCATCCTGGAAAAAGCAAACACTCATAGCCATTGCAAGATTAAGTTAAGCATGTGAAATGTGAGTAGGAACAACATGGTTACATTAACACGTTTACACTTATTATTCAGAAATCAATGAGTGTTTTTGCCTGAAAAATTAAGGACATGACTACAGGGCCCAGAAGTGAACCTTTTCAATGTGCATTGCTTATATTCTTACAAAACATAAGCAGCATGGTTTACAAATACTACATCCCTGAACACAGAGCTGCTGTACACATTTTATAAACTAAAAAACTGAAAACAGTTGTTAGGGATCACATTAACCATTTTCCACTCTACGCATCAACCAGGTATTGCAGTGCCTCCAGGAATGGTGCAGTTCCCCGCCTGGGGAAAACAATCTTGTTCAAAGAAAGATGAGAAAACGAAATTAGCGCTTCACTGGCAAGCTCTGGAAAGTTTGAGACAGCTAAAGTTGAGGCAGATAAATCCATGCGATCAGTTGGAGTTTTCCGAGTGGACCAAAGACGTGCATTGTGACCAAACATATACAAATAAGTAAAACATTCTTGCGTGTCCAAAACATGAAGTGAGGCATCTGTGAAGTGGGCACCGTGCTGATACATGAAAAAAATTAAAGCAATTGGACATGAAGCAATTTCAGGGGGTCAACAATCTCAGTAAGTAGTATACATGGTCACCAAAGAAATATGCATTGTGTTGGGATTAGTTATGCAAGTTTTGACGTTGGCTAAATATCCTGTGATCTGCGCAAAAATACCTTAATAAACGTGCTATGGCCAGCGACGGGTGCTGAAGCTGAACAACTGCCACCACATAAGATAATCATAAGCGAGGGTGAGAGACGCACATGGCGTCTGGTGCCACCCAGTGCCGTAGCTAGGTAAACGACCTCTATTAATAAACAAGGTAGGCTTGCTTGCTTTCAATTAAATATACGTAAATACATTTGATGAAGCAGCGGCATCTCTGTAAATTGCAGAGCCAGGGGCATAATAGCCCATTTGACTCCCACCTCTGGTCAGTCGTCCCTGGGACAGTGGGTGAGGGCTATGTCTGCAATATGACCAAGCCAAGCTGCTACACATAGGTCAGGGGCTCAGCATCAAATAATAGAGCGACTCCTTTCCATTGGCTTACATTCACAATAGTGTCTAAAACATGTCTAAATGAAAGAATCCTACACACATTCTTTGAATTTGATAGATTTTTCACAAAAAAACTGAAAAGATATAGGGCCCGATGTAGGTAAATCTGATTTACTGACTCTAGAATACCGAATTTTACCGATTCGGTATTCTAGATTCGGTAAATCAGATGTAGGTAAAAAATAAGTAATTTTTACCGAATCTGTATGATTCGGTAATTACCGAATCAGTATTTATTGATTTGGTAATTGCCATTGATTCCTATGGGCCTTGAGGCCATTAGGAATCAATGTCAATTACCGAATCGGTAAATACTGATTCGGTAAAATTACCGATTTTGCAAGGGTGAAAGGGTGTCACTTTGACACCCTGTTGCACCCCTGATTCAGGCTTGTGTGCCATGTGACACACAGACATGCCCTTAGGGTATGTCTGTGTGCCACATGGCACAGGTGTACATGTACGCAGGTATTCGTTATTTACCACCAAATAGTATTTGGTGGTAAATAACGAATCGGTAAGGGCCTTTGGCACTGTTTAAAGTGCCTACATCTGTATTTACCGATTCGGTAAATTTACCGATTCAGTATTTTACAGAATCAGTAAATTTACTGAATTGGTAAATATACTGATTCTGTAACTATAAGGCCCCCTACATGGCAAACTGCAAATACCGGTCGGTAACGGCCGAAATCGGCCGTTACCGACCGGTATTTGCCGTTCTACATCTGGCCCATGGCTCTTAGGGAAGAACCGACTTGGGGACAGTGCTTAACTTGTCTTAGCTATGGCCTCTCCATATCTATGCAAATTGTTTTCTAAAGGATGTAAACGTTTTCAAAAGGAAACAATGAATTCAGCAAGCAATCTGTGCCACAAACGTTGCACCTGTTACAAAAGCCTATTCACAGATGTCGCTGTTTGTCAAAGATTAAGAAATGCGATGTGAAAGTTCAGAGTGAAGTGCCTGGACCTCGTCACCTCAGTGTTACAAGCAGGATAGTTTCTGTGCAGGGAGGGACACCTTCCTGAACAAAACAATGCTTAGAGATGTTTTCCTAATTCAAAGTGTGCTGCACTTGGAAAGTGGAAACAACTGCCCATCCACACAGTAATAGTAAGCTTTTTACCAATAGGTATGCGAAGAACATAATCATATGCCACTGTCTACCCAACTCACCTCCATCCCAAAATAATACTTGCTGGGTACACAATTTCTCAACATCCTCAAGAAAAGCAACTATTCAAGAGTAATTCACTACGAGACATTAAATATTAATAGACATCAACAAAGTCAGTAGGTCTGGGTTTAATGTGCCAACACGGGAAGACAGGCATGCTCCAGGTGTGCATATGTGCATCAGTTAGCAACGAGAACCTGACACAAGGAAATGTCTGGAGAAATCACATACTCCCTCCTGCATTAAAGCCTGAAGGATATACCCAAACAGCCAATACCATTATGTGAGAGAGAAATACTCCTGAGAGCTGACCCAAGATTGGATTGACACAGTCTCAAGCCAACGGCTGAAAGAAGGTGGTTAAAAAAAAGCCTACTGTGGAAAAGAGTGGACCCACAGCCTACTGTATCAACCCCAGGCCTTTAGGAAGCTGTGGCAAGGAGGATATTTGGAAAAAAATAAATCATTTTGTTCAGAAACCTACTTGTAGAAAAAAATTGCAACTTTCAATAAAGATAGGACATTTTATAAAAATTCTACTTGCCCACGGGTTGGGATGCTTAAGGAATATTTTCAGACGGATTCATCATTACTATCTTTTCGAAAAAATTGGCACTCATCAATCAAGTTTCACTAAATGATGGCTCAGGGAAAAAAAGTTGCACCATAGTTTAGTATATCATGTTTTCAAAGATGTCATTTTTTCTTGAGTCGACTTAATCCTAAAAGCAATCAATCATCAACCTTCCTTTCAGATCTCTGTGTGTCTTTGTATAACATCAGGGAGCATTATAGGTAGCCTAAAATTGCAAACTTTTTTAAAAGTGTGCAGGTTATATTCTGGAACCACTGTAAATAATGTAAGTTGAGTTAACGCTATTTCCTTAGAGCGCTCCTACATATGGATACACATCTTAGTTGCAGACATTCTTCTGTCATATTTCCATACTGGGGGTGTGCAATCTGGCAGCCAGAGGGTTTGTGCTGCGGGGGGTTTGGCCTGCATATATTCAGCAGCTATTATCTCATAAAAACCTTGGTGGTCTTGTAGGACATTTTCCTCAGAGCTCTAGTTATCGATTGTCTAGTGCAATATATAATGATGCTCAAAGCAGTGACCAGTCACGCTTCTCATTACATGTCACTTAGCAGCTTCTAATAGAGAGTCTTTAACAGGCTCAACAACTTTCAGCTGTTACTTGAACTTGGTTTACTTGACATTCTACCTTATAATTTTATCCTATTTCATTTGGAAATATGCAAAGTCGCATAAGGCTGCTGACGCATCTTGGCGAGGTCGGTTCTTGGGGCAGATTTAAAAGAAACTAACGCAGCACGCTGCAGCAAGTCATTTTGTTAGTTTGGAAGCACAGGGATGCAACATATTTATGACAATATGTCGCATCTCTGTGCTTCCCCCTGCGCTGGCGCACAAACTGCTGCCATGCGCCGACGCAGGTACCCTTGCACCATGGTGCAAGGACGCTTGCTTCGCGGGGATTACTGTTCATGTGCAGGAAGGGTCCCTTCCTGCGCATAAGTAATCAGAAATAGAGTTTTACAACTTCTATGTGTGCTGCATTAGCACACATAGACCTTGCAAAATGTAATTGTTTTAATGATTGTTTATTTGCAGGAAGGGACACCTTCATGTACATAAACAATCACCTGAGGTAATTTCTTCTTTCTATGTGTGTTGCCGAATGCAGCACGCATAGAGAAAGAGAAAAAACGAGGAGAAATTAATACATTTCTCCTCGTTGCGCCTCCTTACGCCTCCCCAGACACATTTCCAGATTCACGATTTCTTGTAAATCTGGAAATGTGTCAGGTTCCATGGGTGTTGCCTGGGAACACCCACAGCAACACCCATGGGACGACCCTTTGATGCAGTGCTGCGTGTAAAGGGGCCCTATTTACAAGGACGGAAAAAGTCACGCAGGGTGGCTTTTCCTGCCCTAGTAAATATGGGGCAGCAAAATGCGCTGCTGGTGCGTCACAAGAAGTGACGCACCTGTGGTGCAACAGGCTTGTAAATCTGCCACCTTGCTGTGTAGATTTGCATGTTATCTGCAAGTTCTTGGTTAAAGTTCTGCAGGTCAGATTCAGCCTTTCGGCCTTCTAAAGTCAAATAGTTCAGTACAATTACCAATGTACCAGTAACATGCTATATAGATCGCTACAAAATATCAAAGAGGGGTTGGGATCATTATGCAGAACTGTTCAAGCCCCTATTGCCACCACAACGTCACATTTACCAATGTTGTGGTGGCAATAGGGGCTGCGCCTTATGTACAAAGCGATTCAAAAAAGGGGGTGGTGATGAACAGAGTGTCTGAATTAAGCAGACCATTCTTACCCAGTCCAAAGATCAGGGCTTTAATCCATCACCGTTCTTTAGCTCACTGCACCATCCCAGCTCAGAACCTGGCTACATGCAAATTAGTCTGACCCTGGCCCAGTGCATCATGGGAACAGGGCAGACCAAACTACCAAGCCAATTCTTATACTGGGAAGGAAACAAGCTTCCGGGGACCGGTTTCTGGCATTTCAGCCGTCTTCGGCCCGGCTTGCTTGAATCCTGATGGTGCAATGAGCAAGGGACTCACATCTGAGTATACCCTTCCACGCTTATGGTGGACAAAAACGATTCAGAAAAGGGGGTGGTGATGAACAGAGTGTCTGAATTAAGCAGACCATTCTTACCCAGTCCAAAGCAGCGTTAAGTCACTTAGCATCGCTTAACCCTGCCTTGTACATTAGGCCCCTTTCATGCTATGGTTAGCGTGAAAGGGGTGGGTAGTGGGTGTTGCGGTGGGCGTTCCACCGTAACACCCATTCATTTTGAGACTGCTTTCTATGTACAAGGGTGGTGTACATCGGAGGCAGCGCCAACATTAAGACCTGGTAAATTCTGGTCTTAAGTTGGGGAAGCTAGGAGAAATGCATTATTTCTCCTCATTTTTATGCTTTTACCATGTGCTTCCTTGTGCAGCACACATGTAAAAAGAAAAATGCCATGATTTGTTTATGTACAGGAAGGTGTCCCTTCCTGTACATAAATAAACCTATTAAAAAATGCCATTGTGTCACTTTCATGTGTGCTACATGAAGCGGCACACATGAAAGTGTCATAATGGAATTTTAGGATTGTTTGTGTAGGAAGGGACACAGTGGCAGTTTCTCTAGGAGGGCGTTGGGGCATCTCCCTGTTACATTGCTGGATATGCTCAGCAGTCATTTATGACAATAAAATACCAATTTACAAGCTGGCAAAATGCCTTGAATGCAGGACACTGTGTATGCCCCACACTTACTCACCGATATCACCACTGTAGTGATAATTGTTAAAATTGACCTCACGTCACGTGACTCACTCTGCCCTGTTGTTTTCTCAAGCAAGCAGCCTAGCCTTTTGTGTTTTGTGTTTGCTGGCTAAGAACCTCACAGCACTGAAGGCTGTGATGCTATCAGCTCGGCAAAGATCTAGCTGCAAGCAGTAGGGTCCACCCCTGATGGCGTGGAGGTAAAGTTAGCCCCGGGTATTTTTAATACAAGCCCGGGATCACTAACCCTCCACGTCAATCAGAGAGAGTGGAGCTTGTTACCACACCCTTTCCTAACTCGTTACAGGGCGTGGGTGGGACTGGTGGGACCCCTACCTGTGACGAGTTAGGAAAGGGTGTTGCAGGTGGGAAGCAGGAATCGAGTCTGTGCAGACTCGACCATCTCAGGCGGCTTGCGCATGAGCCTGCACTCTGCAGTGACTGTGGCAGTTGCCGGTCAGAGTTCATTTTTTAACTGCGTCTGCGTCATCATCATCATTATTTACTGCAGTGCCAGGCCAGCACTGATTACTGCACAGTGTTGTTGTCTTGCTTTCCGCTTCAAACAGCACAGTTTTTGGAACTTGTTGCTGCTGCCTGCCAAAGAGTATTAGCCCGGACTGCCTGCTGATGTGCTCGGGTCAGTTCAGAAACCCAGTTAAGGCCCAGGTGGGCATTTTTAACTTTCAGTAATACCACCAGTAGGACGCTCGGTTTTGGGTATCCCACACACTTAGTGAGTGCCAGTGAGCAGGCATTGGGTAATCTAGACACTCAGTAAGTCTCACTATCACAGGTGCTGCCGCCCCGTTAAGTGTTGTTACTGCGCTTTACAAGAACACCAGCTCTGCGGGGAAGTGCAGGTACTAAGCTTTGCAAGTACAACAGACCTGACTGAGGTGAAGTGCTGGTACGGGGTTGAGTTCACTGAAGATATTCAGACGGATTGTGTGGGGGTGGAGGGTTCACAGGGAGGGGCAAGAGGGAGGGTCTGAGCCCACTGAAGAGCATTGGGCACAAGGTGGAGTTTGTCTGAGCCACTGAAGCACAGGTAATGGTAATAGACAGAGGTGAAGAATTTGGACTCAGACCTGGGGAAGCAAGTTCCAGTCTCGGCATCGGCTCAAAATGCTGTGATTCTAGGAAAATCATTTATTCTGCCAAACAAAAATATGAATGCGTCTTGTTTAATGTAACTGCTACTAGTGTAAAGGGCTCCGTTACCTGAGGGTCGAGTGTGCGTTATAGACGCCCGGCGGTGTGTGTTATCAGGATCAGGGCAGGGCATAGGCACTGCTCTATGATGTGGTGCAGTACAACAATGTGTACTAAGTCTGCACCGCTCCATGTTGTGTATTCTGCACATATTTTTGTTCCAAGCATGCAACGCTTCATGCTGTTATGTGCACCTACACACTACTGTGCTTTACATTATATACAGCAGATATGATAGCCTATTAGTTATGTACAGCATGTGTGTACTACGGATTGACATGTACGGCACTCCTACGCCTGATACGCCATACATTTTAACATGCACAATTGTTTTGCACTCCACATGCACTACAATGTACAGCACACCCAAGCCCCATATGTGCTCTACTCTATTTGTGGTAATTACAGTTCCGTGTACCACGTGTGCAATGCTACAAATATTCTTATATACAGTATTCTCGCACTACTCCATGCACTGATTTGCACATATGTGAACCATGCATGCACAGCTCCATTCATTATTTTACTTACAGCAGCTTTCTTACACCACACACACTTTTCATTGCACCTCTATTCACTGCCCCGTACTCACTGGGACATACAGCAGAGCAGTTGCAACATTTATATAAGCATGCCTGTACGTGATGCACAGCACGTGTTCAGGAGGTGCATGCCTCAAAGCGGATGTATGTCATCACAACGCATGCTTTTACTCCGCATGCCATTACAATGCAGTTTTTACAACGCAAGTCGTTACAACGACTTGTGTTGGGGGGCGCTGGATAGGGGAATTGTTTAATTGTCTATTCCAACTCCAGTCCCCGTGGTTAGTAGGGAAGGTGTTGGATAGAAAATTAAACTATTCCCTATCCTACAGCGCCCTCCAGCGCAAGTCGTTGTAACGACTTGCGTTGTAATAGCTACGTCACAATGGTAGTGCGGAGTAAAAGTTGCGTTGTAAAGGATGTTTCCCCTCAAAGCAGATGGCACGTCAGGTCTCCCTGCTTGATATTACGTAGCTTGCATTACTTTATCCGTCATAGAAATCAGGCACAGGGCGTGGTTAGCAGCCGAGCATGGCGGCAGCTTAGCAGAGGAGCTCCGTGAGTGAGGCGATATCCCCCGTACATCCGATGCACTGATCCGACTAATTGAACACTCCGGTGAGGCTGACCGGGTCCAGGACCGGGCGGAATCCCGCAGAGGCGTCCGGAGAGCCGGCGAACACCTGTGGCAGGAGAAGAGATTCTCGGCGCGGTGAGGCCAGTGCGTGAAGGAAAGCAGCGGACTGCCCTGCGACAGGGACCCGGGCGGAAGTGAGGAGGCGGCGGGACGCACACACAGGAAGTGACCGGCGACCAGCAACTTGGAGCGCCATTGAAATCGGAGGTGGCGGCGGGGCAATTACAGTCGGCACCAGACAGGACAGGCATACCAGCACCACGCCAGGAGCCAAGAGGAACCCAGGACTAAAGCCGAGGCTCCCACGAGGCCCGGGCTCCCGGTGAAGGAGGAGGCTGAGCCGGGTGCCCGACTGGCAGAGCACCGGTAACGTAAGGGGCAGCGCTGCCCTCCCCCCCCCCCCCGAACAAGATACGCGGAGGCCGGTGGCAAGGAGGAGGCGGCGAAAGCAAGGGCCCCCCCCCCCTGGCGAGAATCGAGAGCCGGGGTCGGCCCGAGGCTGTGATAACCGGTGCACGACGCACGCTGCCATCCTCAACTGCGGAACCCCCACCACGCGTCAGGAACACTGTGGGTGCAAACGTCTGGGGCAGTGGTGGGTAGGAAAGACACATCCAGCCGGCAGCCGACGGCGCTACGCAGTGCGTTGGGACTATAGTGCGGGGACGGGGCAGCGGGGCCTGAACAGCGATAACACTACCTGCAAGTACATTGCGACAGTGCCGGAACTTCCAGAAGGGACACCGCAAACCCCTCAGCCACGACTGTAAGACAGTGCAGCCCACGGTGGCGGAAGGGACACAGCCGGGCGCGCGTAACGCCAACAGCGAGAGAGACGCTAGAAGCCTGACGGCTGCCCCATAAAGCGGGACTGGCCTATAGTGGACACGAGAGAACTGCGGCCAAATAGATTCCCGGAGGCTGAGGGGGGATAGACCGCCCGCACCTGGCGGACGGAACCCGAAGGTACGGCGGCCCCACGAACCAGGAGTGGGGCAGACACAAGAAAGATCATGACAGGTAGAGGGCCCAAACACAACTCCGCACAGGCGAGACTGGACAAATTCGCCTACGACAAAAACACCTCACCACAAGTGGCCTCTCGTAATTCGACAGGAAGGTCCCAGGAAGGGGATGGCACGAAAAAGGCGACGCTGGAGGATGTGATGCGTGCCCTGGCGCAGGTACAAACCACGGTGGGCTCTACAGCGACGGAAGTTACACTAATTAGAGCAGATCTTCAAAAGAGGACCGAAAGGGTGAAACAAGTGGAAGTGGTAACGAAATCCCTGGTGGAAGACGTCTCAGAACTACAAGTTGCAATGGAAAAGATGGCGGCCGAGAATAAATTCCTCAGAGACAAGATGGACGATCAGGAAGGGCGCTCGAGGAGGAACAACGTCCGAATCCTAGGGGTTCCGGAATCAGAAGGAAAAGGGGCAATGGACCTATTTGTAGAGGAATTGGTCAAGACACACCTGCAGCCCAAGGGCCTCTCACATTTCTTTTCGGTGGAAAGGGCCCACAGAGTGCCTGGTGGAACGCCCAAGCCCGGGGCAACTCCTAGGCCTATCCTAGCAAGACTATTTAACTTCCGGGACCGGGACGCCATCTTGCAGGCGGCAAGGGTATCCCCTCCCATTCGTATCCAGAACTCGACTATCGCCTTTTTCCCGGATTACACTGCAGAGGTGGCACGCAGAAGGAAGACTTTCTTGGAGGTAAAGAAGGCGTTAAGGGAGAAGGAGGTGCCCTACTCTATGATCTTCCCGGCAAGACTCCGAGTAGTGGCAGAAGACAAGGTCTGGTTCTTCGAGACGCCGGAGGCGGCACAAGACTGGTTGGAGGGCTGGAGAACCACGGGCCAATTCCATCGCACGAAAAGACAGGACCGGACCCACAGACACGACAGGCCCCCTGAATCGCAGACACTTGGAAGAGATGGGGGAAGTGGCTCACCGACGCTGGACAGCCAGGGAGCAGCAGGAGGGGTCGAATGCTGAATCTACAAAAGACGTCGCTCAGATGCCCGTCACGACAATCTCTGACTGGAGGACAATGCCTGGACACTGGGCCTGGAGGACTCACAGGAGGGCAGGGATGTCGCCTGCTCTGGAAGATCTCCACCCCAGCGCGCAAGTACACTGTTAAAGGGATGGGTCAAGCACTCTGCTAAGTTGGGGAGGCGGGCGGTTGCAAGTCCGTACAGCAGGGAGGCAGGGAGGGGGGTGGAGGGTTGGGGTTGTTTACACGTTTTAGTAGTTCCACGAACAAGGTCTTGCGATAAACCCGTACAGATTCGCAACCTGGGTCAGACACTATGCGGGCACACCCTGAGGCAGGGACCCGAGAACCACAAACTACTTTGTAAGTTACATAATGCAAAACGCACAAGCAAGATTAGCTGAGGAGGGGACGCTGCGATCTCGGGTAACGCCGCTCAAGCTCATGTCATGGAATGTACGTGGGTTGGGGGACAAGATTAAACGGGGCTTGGTGTTGAATGCGGTCAAGAGGTTGGGGCCGGCCTTGGTGCTTCTCCAGGAGACGCACCTTACAGTGTCCGCGACGAAGGCACTTGCCAGAAGGGGATACAGGATGGAGGTGCATTCAGAATTCTCCACAGGTTCAAGGGGCACGGGCATACTACTGAAGAAGTCTGCACAGTTCATTACACTCAGTACCAAGGTAGACACGCTAGGGTGTTTCGCAGCACTCCAGGGCCAATGGGAGGGGAGACTCCTGAATGTGGTATCAGTATATGTCCCTCCGGCACTACACTCGACCATACTTCCAGCATTGGGTGAATTCCTGTTAGACCTACCCGAGGGGGACATAATAATCGGGGGAGACTTCAACACAGTGCTTGATCCCACTGTAGATAGGGTACCGGCGTTGACACAACCGGGAAGTCCCTCTCAGTTGCAACGGTTCATGACGGCACTGGGACTGATCGACATATGGCGATACACTCACCCTGCCGCAAGGCAGTACACCTACCACTCAACGGTACACAATAGTCTGACACGAATCGATTACTTCATGGCACTGGGAGGTGGAATACAAAACATCGACGCTGCTGACATACACCCTAGAGGGATATCTGACCATTCCCCGATCACTCTTGAGCTCTCCACGCAGGAACGAAAACGTAAGAGAATATACCCAATACATGCATCATACCTCAAAATTCCCAAGATTAGTAAAACACTTGAAACAACGACGTCCCACTATTTTAGGGAAAACACTGACTCAGTACAGTCACCAGCAACCCTATGGGAAGCCTACAAGACGGTGTTGCGAGGCCAGGCCATAGCCACTATAACGGGGCACACAAGAGAGAAACAGCTTGAACGGTCGGAATTGGAACTGGCACTAAATGCAGCGACGGTGGCTCACGAAGCGGACCCCACGCCAGCGACTGCCCAGACAGTCATCCTAAACCAGCAATTACTTAGAGAACATGACAAGCTGCAAACGGTGTCCCAGATCACAGACACGGCCCATAGAATATATGACATAGGGGATAAGGCAGGGAAAATGCTGGCATGGCTAGACAAGAGAGGAGGTAGTGCTAGGGGGATACAGCGTATTCGCGACAAACATGGGCAGATACGCACGTGCCCGGAAGAAATAGTGGAGATGTTAGCTGAATATTTTGAGGGGGTATATACACCAGACAATAGGGTGACAGCGCCAATGGCAAGGGCAGCACTGGAGAATATCCACATACCCACGCTCTCACCGGAGGAAGGGGCTGAACTAGAGGCGGATATCACGAGGGAGGAGGTCCAGAGGGCGATCCACAACGTCAAGCCGGGTAAGGCGGCCGGGCCAAATGGTATCCCGATAGAATGGTACCAGTCAGCGTCAGACAGACTTAGCGGACCCCTGCTGGCTATGTATAAAGATAGCTTGGAAAAAAACACACTTCCGATGGATCAGAGGGTGGCAACCATAGTTGCAATCCCTAAGCCCGGTAAAGAACCGGGGGAGTGTGGGTCATATCGCCCTATCTCCCTGCTCAATGCCGAGATTAAAATTCTGGCTAAACTCCTCGCCACCCGGTTGATGGCCTTCCTACCCCACTTAATACACCCGGACCAGTCAGGCTTTATGCCCCATAGGAACACCGCCCTCAACTTGCGTAGGGTACATAACGTACTGGCCAGAGCTGACACACTGACCGAAAAGGCGGTGATCCTGGCGTTGGACGCTAAAATGGCGTTCGATATGGTGGAGTGGGAGTACCTGTTCGAAGTCCTAGAGCGTATGGGTATTGGCCCGAAATTCGTGGCCTGGATTCGTCTGCTTTATTCCGAGCCACTAGCACACGTGGTAGCAAACGGTCATATCTCCCGGACGTTCCGGTTAGGGCGGGGCACCCGTCAAGGCTGCCCGCTCTCACCATTACTTTTCGCAATTGCATTGGAACCCTTAGCGGCCCAGATACGCACCACCCCATTACTGAAAGGAATTGTCTGGGCGGAGGGATGGGAAGACCGCCTGTCACTGTATGCAGATGACATGCTGGTGTACCTATCGGAACCAGAACGGGGTGTACCGGCACTGCTGAAGTTATGTGGCGAACTAGGTGGGGTGTCGGGGTATACCCTGAACTGGAGCAAGTCAGAAATGTATGTGCTGCAAGGCCCAACCCCTGAACTGGGAGAAACGTGCCCTCTTGCAATGGCGGGATCCTCCTTCCGATACCTGGGAGTCCAGGTTACGAGGGACCCAGCGGAATTCTTCCAAAAGAACCTGTCGCCACCACTTGAACGCCTGAAGCAGGATGTCAAATTCTGGGCGACGCTGCCGCTGACAATGTTGGGTAGAGCGGCACTCTACAAGATGATGTCACTGCCCCGGTTCTTGTACATCCTGGAAAATACCCCATACCCAGTCGACAATAGATACTTCGGGAAGGTATCCGCAATAATTGCTGGTCTCATGTGGAATAACCGTCCGGCGAGGATAGCTCAGGCTAAACTGCATAGGGGGTGGTATGACGGAGGGATTGCGCTACCTAACCTGCAACTCTACTATTGGGCCGCCCAATTGAAATCCATAAATCAGTGGCTACATGTACCTCAGGACGACCCGGCATACCGGGCGGACAGACTGCAGTTGGGTACCCATAATATCCTGACCCCACTCTATGACCAGAGGAAGGTGCGTACACTCGTCGGACCCACGAAGCTCACTGTGTCGCTGTGGCATAAGGCACAAGCGAAACTGGGGTGGAAAGGGAGAATCACGAGATTGACCCCTCTGTGGGACACGAAGGCCCTGGGCAACCTGAGGAGTAGTAAGGGATTCACGTCATGGGACAACATAGGTCTATCCACGGTAGGAGACTTGTGGGAAAGGGACGCAGTGATCCCCTTCGACCAACTGCGACAGCAATATGAGATGGGGCCCACGGAACTGTATAGGTATATACAGGTGAGACATGCCTTGCTGTCCGCCATTCCCAGCGGCACAACGGTCCCAGAAGCATCACCCATGGAGGACCGACTGCTTACAGACTTTATGCAGGAGCGAGCGACCTCCCTCACGTATCGCAAACTAGTGAATAATCTAGCAGACCCAACCATAGCACTGAAAGCCAAATGGGTGGAGGAGGTAGGTGATATGGACGAGTCGGAATGGAACGAAGCGTTGGCGGCACCCAAAGAAGTAGGCATATCGGCAAGATTCCGCCTTGTGCAACTCAAGATCTTGCATAGGGTATACTATACACGAACGTTGCTCCATAGAACACAAGACCCATATTGTCTGAGAGGGTGCGGGGAGGAAGGGACACTGTTTCACACTTTGTGGGAATGCGCCCGCATTCAAGAGTTCTGGAGACAGGTCATGAGGACTATTTCACAGACATTGGGGGTGTCCCTGACTCCCGAACCTCGGAAGTGCCTGCTCAACATATGGGAACCCACAGACCTCACCAGACACGGGCAGCAATGGTCCACATTGGGGATGGTAGTCGCCAAACGAGACATAGCGCAGAAATGGGGGGCGGAGACCACCCCGACATTAACACAATGGTGCGCGAACATGGACAGGGTCATGTTAGTGGAAAGAACAGTATACACAGTTAGGGCTTGCCCGCGCAAGTGGAACAAGATTTGGCTCCCATGAAACACGTTCAGGGGGGACATATGCGAACCCCTGGAGGAAGATGACCCAATGACATCTGACGAGGAAGGCGAAGAAGAATAGGTAGAATACAGAAAAGGGGGTCCACGGCACCTAACTCAGGAGGGACGTTAGACGCATTCCGAGGGAGAGGTGGGGAAGGTACGCATGGCGGGGGTGGCAACAGGGAGGGCACCGACCATGAAGGGTGGGTCCAAAGGGGACTAGGAACACTGGGCAAGCGTCCAAAGACACACGGACGATACTCCAGGCCTACACAGGGGTGCAGTACACATTGCTAGAGACACTAGGGACCGAATGTGGTAGCTACTAGTTAGTTTGCTTGTTCAAGGTTAAAAAATAAAAAACTAGACCTCAATGATTCATGTCGTGTTCAATCCACACCCTCAGGGGTGACAGTGAACTGCCGCCGCGCCCCCGGGATGGCGGCTAAGAGGCTGTGTAACGAGTCCAACAACATGCATGACAATACGATGGCGGCCGGCCCCGGGGTTGTAGGCCAGAAGCTGTGTAATGTGAAAGTTCGAACAATAAAGGTCTTCCAAAAAAAAAAAAATAAATAAAATAAAATCAGGCACGATTTATCCTCTAGCGATAGTACCCTGATGCACGCCTGGTAGAAGCCATGCTCCTCAGAACAAAATCGCATGTCAAACCTTGTTCTAGAGGAGACGTGTTTCTTTTCCAATGCAGCACTCCCACACCATGAGCTTTTAATTATAGAAAGCCTCACGTCCCTATCTTTCACAAACTTAAAAACTTAGGCCTGCTAGGTAGCATGTTTAGAAGTGCAGTGTCCAAAGGCAGCTGTTTAGTTCACTATAGCAGTTTTACCACACTCAATCACTCACAGGTTTCTGTCAGTCATAGATTCATTCAGACATTCATTCATTTATACAGGAATGCCCCGGCATGGTCATGCTCAGTAAATCATACAATGGAAAGGCACTCTGCTCGCTCGCTAGGGGCGTCAGGTTGCAGCATTGTGCTGTTGGACGCACATTCATTCACCTCTGTTGTTGAGTGCAGCACGCTAGAAGCCGTTTGAAGGCTGCACTTAGGGCTAGACAAGGTGTTGTGTACATCTATACATTTGTTTATGCAAAGCTTCACAGAGCAGTGACCCTTGCCTCTCAGTCACTGGCGATGATTGATGATGGCCTGAGTACCCAGGTGTGGATTAATTTTTATGACAGGAGGAAACAGACACCTGTAGATGGAGCTCATGCAGAAAGGACCGGTTTTGAAAGATCATTTTGTGAATTGCTTTTTAAGTTGCGCTTCAAAGTAATGTCACGAGTCCCTCTTTGCTTTAGCGACGCTAGGAAGTTATTCACAAATAAACTAGGCCAGAGCCCGGACCAGAACAAATCTTGCAGACCAATTCCGCTGTTATTACAAGAGATAGCTTTAAAATGAACCTTTGCCCTGTTAAGAAAAAGGTGTCTTTCGTCCAGTTAGGCTCTGTGAACGTTAAAGTGCTTTGCTGCTGCAGGAAATGTTTCCAGGTTACATATATGTTTTCGATGGCCAGGCATGTTAGAAGCTGATCTCCAAACTCTTTTAAAGGAGTGGAGGTGAGGCACAGCAACATTTTAGACTGTCATCTTAGTTTTATTTATATAGCACTTAGCTATATAAATATTGCGGGGGGATTGCTATAATTTTTAAATCTATCTATTTCTGTACATTTTAAGTCCTTTCAATCACAGATTGTGAAGCTGCCTTGTTCACATTTTCTTTATTCCCTCAGCTGACCCAGTCTGGCATTCTAATCTATCGCCCTCCGGGGAACCCAGGTCCCTGGGTTTCCACCTTTTCTGAGTTCATTGCACCCTTCATTTTGCAGGCAGTAAACTTTACAATTCTTGGTGATTTGAACCTTCACTTAGAGTACGATCAGAAAAACATCTGCTGTACCTTCTTATCTGAACTGGAGGTGTTAAGTTTACGGCTATGCAACCAGGCCCCTTCTCACAGGGCGGGACATCTTCTTGATCCAATTTTATCTAATCTCAGCTATGATTGCAGTATTCCTGCGTCTCAGCTAGACTGGCCCCACCATTTTTTTTATCTCATTTAATTTACAGTGTCCTACATCTAGGGTAGTAGCTTCTGTGACTAACTCAGGTAATTTCAGACTCTGGTATAAGCTGAACATGGAGTCTCTTAACACTCTCCTGGTCACTAGCATACCTGATACCACATAATCCATGCTCTCATTAAATGCTTCTGTTTCGGATTGGCTAACCACGGCCATTGATACTTGTTTGCCCCTTGTGTCAAAACGTAGTTTCACGCATCATCCTCCTGCCCCATGGTTTACAATCGACCTCAAAATCGCCAAGTCTAAGTGTAAAGCTCTAAAGAGAAGATGGAGGAGATCGTACTCTCCCACCTGTAAAGATGCTTATAAAGCTGCTCTCAAAAGTTATCACTTAGACTGCAAAACGGTACGCACCTCTTATGTTGCAAGTACAAGCACTAAGGCATCAAACCGTCCCGGGCCTTATTCTCTGTAGTAAAGAAGCTAGCTGTTCCTATACCACCCCCCTCCCCCTGTTCTTGGCGAAAGTCAATGCAATAATATCGCTGACGTCTTTGTCCAGAAGGTTGAACTCATTAATTGGTCACTTTTGGCTTCTCCCTCCTTGTACAGTATGGCTTTTCCATCTGACCTGATGAATTACAGCACTTCCAATTTGACAGCCAACCTTTACTCCTGGGATCCTTTTGATGTGACGTCCTTCCAAAACTGCTTAAATAGCGTAAAGTCTGGCTCTCCACACGACCCTTTGCCCATTAACATCCTACGCCAGCTCTCTTCAACATCTAAAGGCGTTGTTATAGAACTTCTAAATGCCTCTATGCGGGAGGCTTCGGTCCCCCCTGAGTGGAAGAGGGCCATGGTCATCCCTTTACTGGAAAAGGCCGGAGCAGATTCTTCTGTACTATCGAATTTCAGGCCTATATCTCTGCTCCCTGTATTTTCCAACATTTTGGGAAAACATATCTATACGCAATTGACTGAAAACATGGAAAAAGTGGGTTATCTCCATCCCTCTCAATCCGGGTTCAGAGCCAATTTCTCAACCGAAACTGCTCTGCTTGGGGTCACTGAGAAGTTGCGCCAACAACTTGACTGAGGGGAAACAGCGGCACTCATTCTATTAGATCTCAGTGCCGCATTCGATATTGTGTCACATAACATCTTGCTTAATGCCCTGAGATCACTCGGGTTTGATAGCATTGCCTTATCTTGGTTTGCCTCATTTCTCAATGGTCGCACATTTCAGGTCTTTTCTGCCAAATCATCATCTAAGATCTGTGCATCAGCACACGGAGTCCCACAGGGGTCCATTTTAAGCCCCTTGCTGTTTAACATCTATGTTAGACCCCTGACTAAAATCGTGGAAGAGGCAGGATTATCCCTCTATTCGTATGCTGATGATACGGAGATTGTTTTTTCATTGTCCACCACCAAAGACGCTACAACATCTGCCCTTCAGTTCAGCCTACGGCAAGTGCCAGAGTGGATGCGCCTCAATTTATTGAAGTTGAATGGGGACAAGACCTATCCTAGGTAAGCATAAGGACCTATGGGGCCCTCACCACTGGCCTCACGAAATGGGTCCCTTTCTCATTCCAGTCACTCATTTTTTTTTTTTTTTTTAAATATATTTTTATTGCAGGAATCAGTTAAAAGTACAGAGTATACCAGCAATATAAACCCAATCAATCAAAACGGTACCAGACACATCCCCCCTCGCAAGTCAGAAGTGTACACAGCCATTCAGCCCACAACCCGAAGGTCGGGCGGCGAACACCAATGGGGATCCGCTGGAATGTCGAAGCCGGTCCGGATGATCCAAAGAACGTCATCTGCTTTTCTAAATCATCCTACAAACAGGACAAAAGGAAACCCCCCCCCCCAACAACTAGTAAGTCTAATGGAAACCCCCCCAACCCCACCATCAGTGTGTCGTAGTGCGTGTAGGAAAGCCTACGGGAGACCTGCGGGAAAGTGCAATGGATAGGTGATCTATAGTGGACTAACGGGACGTGGGCCGTGTCGCATCTTCACTCTCGGAATCGCTGGGAGCGCAATAATCTCTGAGGGCCTGCACTAACGTTTCCCATTCTAGCGCTGCCTCCTGCGCTTTCTCGCTATGCTGTCTCCTGGCCACTTGGTAACGCAGTGTACTCTCTCCTGCCGCCCACTTCAACAGTTCGCCGTGCCACCTAGCCTCCGTTGGACCAACCCTTGCCTTCCAATTCCTGGTCACCTCTCGTTTTGCGAGGAGCAACCCCAGGTCAATAAATTTGCTTGTGATTTTATTCTTGGGGGTGTGAGGGAACCAGTGCAGGAGCCCCACCGCCGCGTCAACCGACAAGGACCTCCCCGTCACCCCAGTCAAGGTATCTCCCACTCCGAGCCAATAGGAGGACAGCGCCGGGCAGGACCATAGCATGTGAATGAAGTCCGCCCCGGGTGCTCGGCACCTGGGGCATTCCGCCGAATCCACGGCAAAGTACTGTTGAATCTTCGCCGGGGTCAGATAGGCCCTATGAAGCACGTAGAAGTGGACTAACTGGAAGCGGGCGTGGCGTGTGCCCTTCCAGGCCCGCCTCATAAGCTGTGACCAGAGCCGCGTGTAAAAGGAAGTCGCCACAAGGGACGTCAAAGCGGTCTATAAGCTCCTGGAAGGGCAACAGCGCCCCATCCTCATAGAGGTCCCCCACTAGCTGCAGCCCCGCCTCCTCCCAGTGCGCCAGGCGTGACCAATCTCCCCCGTGGGGTAGGGCCGTCAACATACCCAGTGGTATCTCGGGTGCATATGGGAACCGCAATTGACCCCGGGCGTGGGCACGGTTCCAACATAACCGGATGGTCCTTTCTTCCAGCGTCAGGTCCTGCAATGCCATACGCTGCCGCAATGTGACGAAGGAGATAACGTGCCTAGCCATCCCGGTGCCCCTCCCGGCCTCCGGGCCCCGGAACTCCCTAGCGACCTCCTGGGTAAAGGTCTGCAGCTGCGCCGCCAGGTAGTACTTCTCGAAGTCCGGCACAGCAAGGCCACCCTCAGCTTTCGGCCTCATCAGGGTCTTGAGGGCCACTCTCCGGCGGCCCGAGCCCCAGAGGAAGCCCACCACCATAGATCGTAGTAGGCGAAAGGTGGCCGGTGGGATCCAAATCGGCAGCGCGCGGAAGTAATAGAGCAGCCGGGGGAGAGCCACCATTTTCAGTAGGGCGATCCGCCCTGCCACCGACAGCGGCAGGGTAGCCCAGAAGTCCATACTACCGCGTAACGCGCGAGTACAGCGAGCTATGTTCCCATCCAGGAGGTCAGCTGGGTCGTGGTAAACGTACACCCCCAGGTACTTGAAACAGTCAGGCTCCCATCTGATCTCCCCACCTATGTCAGGGCTGGACGTGCCCCTACGGACCGGAAACAGGCAAGTCTAGGCCCAATTCACTCGGAGGCCCGAGACCTCCCCAAAAGTCGTGAGCGCCTCCGCGGCCCCACTCAGGGCGGTCACTGGGTCCTCGAGGAAGAGCAACAAATCGTCAGCGTAAAGCGAGACTCTATGCGGGCCCGACTGCGTCCGCAAGCCGTTAAAGTGGGCACCGGACCGGAGCCGCAGCGCCAGGGGTTCCACCGCCAGCGCGAAGAGCAGTGGGGACAACGAGCAACCCTGCCTCGTGCCTCTCTCCACCGAATATTGCGAGGAGATCAGAGGGCCCGCCCTCACCCTAGCCGATGCCGCGGCGTACAATACCATGGTCCACTTGACAAAGCCCTCACCCAGACCGAACCGCCGCAGTACACTGCACAGGTAGTCCCATTCCAGGCTATCAAAGGCCTTCCCTAAATCCACCGAGAGGATCACCGGGCACGGGGCTTCCAGGTGCGGTTCCCCCAGTATGCGAAACAGCCTGCGAATGTTCATGGTCGTGTTTCGCTTGGGAATGAATCCAGCCTGGTCCTCATGAACTAAGAGGCGCATGTGCCCCAGTAGCCTCGATGCCAAAATGCTGCTCAGGATCTTATAATCGACCGTCAGCATTGACAGAGGCCGATAGGATGCCGGGTCAGAAGAGTCTCTGCCAGGCTTGAGGAGGGGAACCACTAGGGCCTCGCACATCGAGCCGGGGAGGCGCCCCAACCGCTTCGCCTCTCTGTAAACTATCAGCAGCCGCGGCACCAGGAGGTCAGCGTAAGCGGAGTAAAATTCTACTGGGAGGCCATCCAGGCCCGGGGTCTTATTCCTTGCCATCCTTTTAATGGCGCCACGAATTTCGCCTAGTTCGATGTCGGAGCCCAGCGCCTTCGCCACCTCTGGTTCCAGTGTTGGTAACTCCAGGGATTGTAGGTAGTCCTCAATCAAAGCGGGGTCCCTAGCAGAGCCACTACGGTATAGGCGCTCATAGTATCGGAGGTAGCAGCTCAAGATCTCAGGCTGGGTGTGCACCTCAACGCCCTCCGCCGTATGCATGGACGTCGTCGGGGAGGTCCGGCGCATGGGGTTGGCTAGCCACGCCAACAGTGCGCCCGACCTATCCCCCTCCACGAGTGACCTGGTGGTGTAGGCCTTGTAGTCGAAGCAGCGGAGCCGCTCGACCTCCGCCGCCACCGCCTCCCTCGCTGCCGCCGTGCGCTCTTGTAGTTCGGGGCGTCCGGGGCGACGAAGCTCCATCTTGCGGAGCTTCCGATCAGCCGCTGCCAAGTCATCAATGATGACGCGCCGCATGCCTACTTTTTTTGTGATACAGTAGCCCCTGATCACCACCTTAAAGGCATCCCATTCCAACGCTCGCGATCCCGCAGTACCCCCATTAGAGGCGAAGTACTCCGAGATTTGGTCCTCCAGGTCCGCCTTAAAGACTATGTCCTCTAGCATCTCCGGGCGCAGTTTCCAGGTGGGGACAGCAGAGACCCCGGGAAACCATCGAAGGTCCATCAGAAGAGGGTTGTGGTCCGAGATAGTCCTGGTCAAATATTCAGACCGGACCGCCGCGGACACCAGCTCCGCCGATCCCAAGAACCCATCTAGACGCACGTGCAACTCATGTAGGCCCGAAAAATAGGAGTAGTCTCTAGTGTCGGGATGTTGTACCCTCCAGACGTCCGTGAGCCCCCATTGCGCCTGCCATTCCTTCCTCCCTTTCACTACCCGGCGAACTGGAGAGTCCGGGAGGGGCGGGTGCGAGCGGTCGGCCTCCGCGTCCACCACAGAATTAAAATCACCCCCGAGTAAGAGGGGTCCTGAGAAGCAGTGGGCCAACGAACCCGATAACCTAGAGAGGAAGGCAAGCTGGTCTACATTAGGCGCATAGATACAGCAAATGTTCAAGTCTCTACCCCCCAAAGTGCCTGTAAGAGCCACGTAGCGCCCCTCCGGATCCACCACCGTTCTCGTGACCTGAAAGGGGACCCCAGCCCTGATCCATATGAGCGCCCCCCTCGCATACGCTGAGTACGTGGTGCAGAAGACCTGTCCTCTCCATCTACGCTGTAGCGCCGCCCCTTCCGCCTTGTTGAGATGAGTCTCCTGCAGCAGCGCTATCTGTACCCCTCTACGCACTAAATAAGCGTGAACTTTGTGGCGTTGAGACATAGTGTGGAGCCCCCGCACATTCCAAGTAATGCATTTCACATTAGCAACATCAGCCATTGTCCCACACCGTCTGTTCCGGGTCCCCCCTCCAAGGCTCCAACGACGAGCTATCAACAGTCAATGCAACACTGATGGCGGCCATTTTCCCCAACAAAAGAACAACAACCCCTGATTGAAACAATCCCTTACCCACCCTCCCCAGAACAGGACCCAAATAGTGACACCTAGTTCCCATCCAAACCAAACCCCAAACTATCCCACGATCCCCGACTAATCCTGCGGTCGCCACCACAGGAAGGCCTTAAGGGCTAGGTGCGGGCTGGGCGCCGGTAATGGGCCCTCGATGCCCAGGCTGCCGAGACTACAATGAGCCCAAAACAAAAAGCCACGTCCCGATCGGGGCACCCCCCCCCCTCACCGGAGTTCACACACACTCGCCTTCCCGACCGTCCCGGGCGCCACCCCCACCCAAATTGAAACAGCTCACCCCGTTATCCCTGACCATCCAAAATGTCCTCAGCCGAGTTCGGAGTTATCACCGGCGTGTGGGTGCTATCAGTATCTGAGTCCTCAGCCTCTGACGGTGCTCCCTCGTCTCCAGGGTTCGATTCCTCAAGAATGGGGCCACCCAGTGATCCCGACAGAGTAGACACCATCTCCAGCACTCCTTTCCGCTCCGCCATTGTCTCCACTGTCGAAGGCTTGCCCGCCCTACCACGGCGGCTTCGAATTCTTTTAGATCGTCGTTGTTGCCCAGGTTCAGGTTCCACTGTCAACTGTGAGGACGAGCTGAAGCCATCTTTACCCGCTCTATAAAGTTCAAGCCAGTCGCAGACCTCCTCCGGGGATTCGAAGAACTGAGTCTTATCATCAACGATGATGCGGAGCCTTGCAGGGAAGAGGAGCGAATATTGGATGCCCTCGCTCCGGAGTTCGCGCTTGACCGCCAGGAAAGAGGCCCGCCTGCGCTGAGTCTCGTATGTGTAATCCGGGAAAATGTTCACCTGGCTATTTTCAACCGTGTAAGGGCCATTATGTCTTGCGGTGGTAAGGATGAGGTCTCTGTCCCGAAAGTGCAGCAGACGTGCAATCACCGGCCGAGGGGAGCGACCCTGTTGCGACGGCCTCGCCGGCACTCTGTGCGCCCGTTCCAGGGTGTAAAAGGAGGATAGGCCTTCAGGGGCTACCGTGTCCCGGAGCCACGCTTCCAGATAGGCCACCATGTCGCCATCTTCGATCTTCTCCGGCAGGCCCACCACCCGAATGTTGTTCCGCCTATTGCGTCCTTCAGCGTCCTCTGCCCGTCTCTCCAGGACATCAATCCGGGATAGGGCATCTTTCACGGTCGCGGCCAAGGTTTTTTGTGCCGGCTCCAAGGTCTTCACTGAGCTCTCCACCTCCTTGACTCTATCCGAGAGCTTTCCGTGATCCGCCCTGAGGAGGCCCAAACTCGTTGCGACCTGGGCAATATCCTGCTGCAGGGCTGAGCGCGTGGTCGCGATCGCCTCCAGGACTCGGTCAAACTGTTGTTGCAAGTGGGGACCCCCGGAGCCCCCGGGGTCCCCTCGATCTTCTTTGTCCGGCACCTCCGAATCCGAGGCGGCTGGGGTGGTCGCCTTGGGGCCCCTTGGTTTCCCCATGGCGGTTGCGTCCCCCGGATGGAGGACCGTCCGAGTCGCCACTAGGTGCGGGCGCCGGTTATGCCTCTCCCGGCACGTTGTCGCTGTGGTGCAATTCGTCGATCGCCGCCTCCAGGATCCGCTGTCCCTCCGCAACCTCGGGCAGCGCCACCACCGTGTCGTCGGCGGCCCCCGAGGAGGAGGCGGGGATGAGTGGCGCCAGGTTGGGCAGGCCCGTCTGGCCGATGAGGATCTGGAGTGAGTGCCACCAGGTCCGCCGGAGACTCTGTGGCGCCGGGGTGCAGTGCTGCCCATGGAGTTCAGTCACTTGGTGGGAGGCAATCCGGTGCGGTCCGCGGGGGTAGTCCTCACACCCCGGGACACCGGGCGTCCGCGTTCCAAGAACAACAGGAGTTCAGCCAGCGGCCCCTCAGGGGATGGCCACCGTGTCCGGACCCGTCCCAAGCGTCACCCCAAGCATAGCATTCCAGGGGGACAGGGTGGAGAGGGCGCGCGTCGTTCTATTGTGCTCCTCCGGATCGAGGGTCTCGGCCAAGAAGCCTAGAAGGTCCGGGCGCCATCTTGGGTCCCACTCCGCGGGTCACCTCAACTTCGGTTTTCCGTCGGAACAGCCGACTTTCGATTGTTACCGGGTGTCCCAGAGGGTCCCCACCGGTCCGGTCTCCGGATCGCAGGGGTTAGGGTGCCCCTTAGACTCCGATTTGCAGGATCAAAGTGGGCTCAGCCCCGGAGCCGAGCTCTCAGGCGACCATCGCCATCGGCGTCCAAGCCACGCCCCCTCATTGCAGTCACTCATGTCTGCAATCTGTGCTTCCTTATTGATGAAAATCTTTCCATGAGACAACAGGTGGCTAATGTGGCTGCCATCTGCGTTGCGATGTTGAGATGGCTTCATAAGATCAAATGGATGCTCCCTGTCTCTGACCAACGCACGGTAGTCCAGACCATTGTCACCTCTCGCTTCGATTACGGCAACATTCTTTATCTTGGTAGTTGTCAAACGGTACTGAGAAAGTTACAGGTAATGCAGAACTCTGCTGCACACCTTCTCTGTCAAGTTCCCAGACAGGCTTCCATTTCGCCTTATCTTCATGACCTCCACTGGCTACGAATCGATCAAAGAATTACATTTAAACTTTGTGTTACATCTTTAAAGTCAAACAAGGGGTTGCACCACAGTATCTGCAAGAGCTCATCCATCCCTACATTCCTTCTCGTCCCCTGCACTCTACAGCTCATGGGGACTTTGTGATCCCCAGATTTAAATTAACAAGAATGGGAAGTTGTTCCTTCTCTTGTCTCGGCCCCAAAATCTGGAATTCTCTTCCTGTGTCTTTGAAAAATGACTCGTCTTATCTGAGCATTCGAAGAAATCTTAAAACTTGGCTTTTTTTAGCAGTAAATGTGCTTTAAACCTCTCGCTTTCTAGCAATTTGTGTACTAGGCGCCAGGAAACCCTTTTTGGGTATCTGTGCGCATTACAAATTTAATTTAATAATAATTATAATAATTACCCATGAAGAGGCGCCGAAAGTGCTTAGATGTCTTACAATGTGTGTGTGAATTTGATTTCTGGGCGTGAATGGGCATGTTCAGACGTCGAAGTGCTCAGATGTCTTAGGGGCCAATTACAATGGCGGGCGGATCGCCACTGCCGGGACTGAGGTAAGGACCGCCGGCCCGGCGGTGGCGATCCGCCCACCACCAACCTCAATATTCCCACCGCTAAATTAGGATGGCGGTGGAAATGGGAATAGTACCTTTCCGTCCGCCGTGGTCCCGCAGGCGATCCTTTTTTGCCCGCCTTGCAGGACATGGTACAATGGGGGTATTCTGGCAGTGCCTTGCAGGCACCGCCGTGTGCATTTGGATGGCTGTCTTTTTTTGGCGGAGATCCTGCCGCAAAAAGACATGCGGTGAATGCCTTCAGGGGACCGTTGCGGGCCCAGGGAGGGGAGGGGGGGGTGCGGTGCTGCACATGGGGGGGTACCTATGGTATCCCCCTACATTTGCATGTACAAGGTGGCAGGCACTGCACAGTGCCTCTCACGTTGTACATACATATGCAAAATATTTCTTTTTAAATTGTGGCGGGTGCTGCCGCCGGCCGCAATGAAATAATACGGGATGTGCCTACCAGTGTGGCGGGTGCATCGTAATTTGTTTTGCGGGACCACCGTACCTATGGTGGGCTGTCCCTTTTGTCCCGCCATCATAATCAGCCCCTTAGAGTGTGTGTTCATGTGTTAGTTTGATTTCTGGGTGAGACTGGGCCTGCTCTGTGTTCTTTCTGCAGGGTTGGACGAGCAGCAATCTGCCAGTGCTCGTTGGGCTGGTCTGACAGCTCAGTGTGTGGGCCTGTTTTTTTGTGGCTGTATGTTGGCTTATTTTGTGTTCTGCTGCTGCCTAGGTTCATGTTTACTGTTGCTTTCTCTGATCATATTACCGCAGACATTCACTAAAGCAAAAACACAAATGCATGCTGTCTAAGGTACTGTAAGATAACTATACACCATCACCATGTCTTCACAAGTTTAAATTTGCCCTGATTTGCAAATGTCATCACGTGGGCCGGTTTGTAATTATCTAGGGTCTGCTTTTATTGTGGTGCTCGTGCTGGAGCGTATTTTGTGTACGACAGCCTGAGGCTGACCTTTATGTTCTTCATGTGTTTCGGAAAATTAGGTTTGGTTGGTGGAACGCAAAGAGTTTACTTAAGTGAAACTGCCTAATAATAGTGATAAAATTGTACAAGATCACAGAAACCGCTGTAGTACTGACAAATGAGGGCTGCACTACACAGCTGGATACAGTAATGACTGTTTCCATAAACAAGTGACATGTGATCTTTGCACTTGTTGAATGCGCGTCCTGCTTAGGGGCAGACAGTGCTTAATTTCAGCTGGTGGTTTCTGGTGCTCAGCACCGGCACTTAATTGTCAGCACAGGTACTTATTACAGTCCAACAAACCTATGGGTCTATCATCTGAGAATCTAATCAGGAATACAAGTTATGTCTCAGCAACACATTGGTATGCTGAAAGGAAATCAGAGACAAGGGTTCTGACTCAAGGCGTCATACAGAAGATGGTTAACCCTGTGTTAGCAAAGTGAATAACTATATTTGGATTCCCATCAATATCATGTGTGATCAATATTCTCATATGGTCCTCCGTCCTGGGTCTTGTGTCTCTAGATCACCGAGACAGCTGTAGTGCCCTCTACGGACTCATAGTTCACACGTGCCAACACTTGGACAACCATAAGAATCTGATCTGACGGGTAAGTGCAGTGCAGAAAAGAAAAGTGTGTGAAATTTTAAAATAGGATAGAGAATCTCATTATAATATTTTTATTCAGCCAAGACCTCTTCCTAACTAAAAACCAAGAACAGCGCAAAACATTACTACTGCAGTTTAACAAATATCTGCATAGGGGCCAACATGTTTCAGCCTTAACGGGAAATGGACCCTAGGCTTTCTTCAGGGCCTCTGTTCTCATATCAATGCGACTGCAAAACTGGTGATAGTGAAAAAACTCAATTTGAAAGAAAATGTTACTGTGGTATATTATTAACAGTAAAGGATATAAGTCTCCATAAACTGTAACTTCACTCCTCCATGGCATCTGGTAACAGGGGAGGCCTCCCCCTGTCTCAGCCACGGCCAGAGGCAACGCCGGACAGAGCGGGGTCTCACTACGCCTGAGCCAGGTCCAGGACGAGGTGAGGTCTCTTCCCCGGGCGCACTGGATCCAACAGAGTTACCAGATGCCATGGAGGAGTGAAGTTACAGTTTATGGAGACTTATATCCTTTACTGTTAATAATATACAACAGTAACATTTTCTTTCAAATTGAGTTTTTTCACTATCACTAGTTTTGCAGTCGCATTGATATGAGAACAGAGGCCCTGAAGAAAGCCTAGGGTCCATTTCCCGTTAAGGCTGAAACATGTTGGCCCCTATGCAGATATTTGTTAAACTGCAGTAGTAATGTTTTGTGCTGTTCTTGGTTTTTAGTTAGGAAGAGGTCTTGGCTGAATAAAAATATTATAATGAGATTCTCTATCCTATTTTAAAATTTCACACACTTTTCTTTTCTGCACTGCACTTACCCGTCAGATCAGATTCTTATGGTTGTCCAAGTGTTGGCACGTGTGAACTATGAGTCCGTAGAGGGTACTACAGCTGTCTCTGTGATTTAGAGACACAAGACCCAGGACGGAGGACCATATGAGAATATTGATCACACATGATATTGATGGGAATCCAAATATAGTTATTCACTTTGCTAACACAGGGTTAACCATCTTCTGTATGACGCCTTGAGTCAGAACCCTTGTCTCTGATTTCCTTTCAGCATACCAATGTGTTGCTGAGACATAACTTGTATTCCTGATTAGATTCTTAGATGATAGACCCATAGGTTTGTTAGGTTGTTTATATATTGGTACAGGGGAATACAACCTATGCAGGTCTCTAAATGTCCCTCAGGCCCTCCCCAATTTGTGTGTTATATATACTTATTACAGTCCGCCACATAGTGGGCTGTTTGCCTGATTTAGAGTTAGCAAAACAACAGTTGTTTACTAATTCATTATACAGTTAAAATGACAAATAACTACAACCCTTCTAATCTCAAAGCTTTGGGGAACTGGAATAGTCTGAACTGTCGTACTTGTAGGAGTGTGATGGTTAGCAACTGTTTTGGTACTGTCAATGGTAGCGTTAGCAGAGGCAATGGGTGAAGTAGGCTGAAGTGACCTCCTGATGAGGACCCTGGCACTTATTTTTTTAACAAATTAAGCACCGGGGGCAGAGGATAGAGGAGAAGGGCTTAAAGTCAAAGGCTTTCTCTTTAACCCCTTGGGCTCGGCCGCGATTCTGCACCTGTGTGGCAGAATCGCGAGTGGGCGGGTTCATGACGGCCCCCAGCCGTCATTAGCACATGCCCACTGTGATGCATGACGGCTGGGGGGCGTCATCAGCATCGAAGGGGTTAAATGCCCAAAGGCACCAACCATTTTATGCTACTGTGAGCTACAATTAGTAGGGCTCAGTGTGTCATGATGTACGCACCATAAAGCTGTGTTTTAAATGCTGTATCCTCCAGAGCAATCCACTTTACAGGATCGAAGGCTCTTTCAAAGGAAACCCAGCCCTGATCTGAAATAGTCTACATACAACAGCAACTGGCTGCTGAATTGTTATAAAATGACCATCCAATTCCTGGATGTTGTAGTTCTGCCTTTTTTGTGTATCATATTTCTCTTGTACAGTTCATACTTTGAATGGAGTCACCTTCAGGCATTTTTAATGGGAGACCATTGAGAGCTTTAGAGGCTCAAGGCAGCGCAAATTTCTCCCAGTGCCTGTCAGTGGGTCAAAAAGGTGCTCAGAATACTTGGTCATTCAACCCTTGGCCTCTCTGCTGAACATACTGAGCAATGGTCACTTATTCCAGATGCAATTGTGATTCTGTGCAACTGTGTGTGAAGGAGGTACACGCTTTCAAAAATATTGAGAAGGCAAAATTAAATCAAAATACAATGCTTACAGGTGAGTCGGTGCATTGTGTGTTTGGGGGTTTTGAAGTTCTCTGGTTATATTGAATAAGCAGCTCCCTCTGTCATTATCATAAGAAATCACTTAATTGATGTCACATCTACACTTTCACACTGTTTTCGAATATCAGAGAGGCACTAGATTTCACTCGCGGGCTATGAACTTTAAGGCACACACTGACACAGTTTTGATTAACAAAGCTTCTATTTGTTTATGTTTGAGTGTCTGAGAAGCAGGGATGTTGGAAATGTTAATAGTGCAGTTCTGGTCCCTCACTCTCATGACCTGTATCTGCTCCTAGAAGATTGTTTCGAAACAGTATATTTATTCAGTACTAAGACTAAATAGAACATTTAAAAAAGGAACGCCAATCAATAAGTGCATAGAAATCGATCTGTGTAACCACACAGACAGGAATACTAGTCTCTGACTGTGCTGGGGACTTGTACAGACAGTGGCGCAGACGTAACCAGTGCAGAACTGAACTGCCTCAAGTCAGGAGGCCCTGGCGGGATTGTCATTTTTTGGCTCTGACCCTTGTGAGAACATGCGCTCGCTGTGCGTGTGCTAGTTGCTGAGGTAAATGTGGAGAGAGTTATAATCTAAAAATCCCAGAGTTTGCTGAAATATAATTTCTGTCTGCCTGGCTAATACTAAAAAAATCAAGGATGAACTTCAACCCTGGGATAAATCTCTTTCACTATCTAATTTTTAAAGTATTTGCAATGTACACTGTTACCAATGGTGTGAGCCTTGATGACTTCATCAACCAATACAGTAAAGAGGCAGAGATGTGTTATAGGTAGAAAAGGCCCTGTTTCCATTGGTTGTGTGTGCTTGGCTTGCGTGTCATTTTGCAAGCAGACCAGTTCGAGGATGGGGCACATTTTTGATTTGTTTCTAATGTTTTCTTCTAATGTTTTCTTCACACTTGTGCTTTAAAATACTATATTTAGATCCCCTTTTTGGAACAATTTGCAATAATTATGTGGTGTAAAAAGCAACCATTGGAATCCATTTTTTCCTAAATTAGCAGTTTGGGCTCGCTCGCTTCACTTGCTCGCTCGTTATACTACGATACAATTTTTCACCTCACCACTTTCAAAATCCACCAGTCGCCACTGAAGGGACACCTTCCTACACATAAACAATCCTCCCCTGCACGCAGACACCCTTGCACTAAGGTGCAAGGGTGAGGTGCAAGGGTGCCTGCGTTGGCACTACGTTGCTAAATTTAGCGCCATCGCAGAGGGAAACGCAGGGCTGCACCACATTCTTGTAAATAAGGTGCAGCCTTGCGTTTCTGAAGTGGAGGAGAGAGGTGTTAAGCCAAGGAAGGCTAACGCCTCTCTCCGTCACTTCATTGTGCATATGCACCTAATTGTTTTGTCATTGTAATCATGATTTTTTTAAATTAAAACACTGTTTCATTTGGAAGCTGGGAGGTAAATTGCCATTTTCTCCCATTTGAGAAATGCCTGGTGCTATACAGTGAAGAAATGCGCACGCTGCTTCGATGTAAGACATATGCATACAGGAGTTACCGTGGTTACAACAGCACAAGTAAATTCACCCATAACAACTACTAATATAGAACCGGGGCTTTACAAACCGGTATAGTGATTTCAGTCGTTTGTACTGCTCAAACTGAAAATTTAGTTCACTGATATTGTTCATTATAATGGTGATAATGTGAAACACTGCGTGAACTTTAAATTAAAATAAAAAAGAATACCATTTTCAAAAAATCACCCTAAAAATACAATAAAAGATTGCACTAACTGAAGCAGGTTGCACTCACAGGAAAATACAAAAGGCGCTTCTGGGTTCAGGGGGTGCCAGTAAACATAACTGATCGATTTAAGATATTTTTAGTTTTTATGTCTCAAATAACATAAATGCATATGCAGTTCTGTCTGCATTGCCGCTAAAAATGTAAAGCACACCACCGGGTCCCACCCATGACACAAATCATTGCCCAAATACACAGACCACACTATGAAACATACACCTACTACCACCTCTGCACAACACGCTGACTAGCTGTTTCCTCAACCAAAGTGAAAGGGCTTTGAAGCACTGTAAGGTGTAGAAAGGTGCTATTCAAATGAACAATACTATGCAGATATATTCACACGAGTTTGTGTGTATTGAACAACTCTGTCTACGGCACATAGCTTTTTTTCAGAGAATCCCCAAAGACCTTTTAGTGAGCCATAAATAGAAATGCACCATTTATTTATTAATAATGATTCTGGTATTGATTCTATTACCAGAGGTAAATTCTTTATTTAACTCCAGCATTGTTAAATGAAACCGACCTTCCTGCTTGACTTGACAAATATTCAATGTATTGAAAGCGAGCATTCACATCTGTTTTCAAACAGTATGTATTTATTGGGCAAACACCACCGCCAGTGTTTGTTTAAAAACATGACAAAATGAAAAAATAACTATAAATACCCTAAATGACTCTTCTTTATGCCTTTATTGAGAGAACCAAAAGGATCAGGAAAAGCAACCCCTTTTTCTTTCAGGTTTTCCAATATTTCTTCATTCAACGAGTCCCATTGAATGAATAAGACCAAAATAAAATTGATTAAATGGCCTCATTGGTTTGATGCTGGTCCCTATGAAATATGACTGTCCAACGACCACTTCGTGTACTTTTCAGCAAACAGTGTTCATGCTGTGAGTTTCGACCTCACCTAGGGGACCTTGACTGTGAGGTGGTCGGCCTCATGACTGAAATTCTAGTTCCATTGTTGTATGGAGTTTCTTTTGCATTCCCCTGCTTCTGGCTATTTTTCTTTGATGTCTGATTCCACTGAATGTCCTTTCCTCAGCCTGATAGAAATCACAAAGGACATGTGTACCACCCCCTCACCTCTCTTATAGGGCTGGTGTTCCCTTTGCCTTCCGGTCCCTCCTCTTCTAGGGAGTGTGCCCTTCGCCATGAAGGTGACCACCTGCCTGCTCCTTATACAGACAGTCAGTAAATTGAGCCCTCAGCTTTGAGATGTGTCCCTGGTAGTTTTATGTATTGTCATGAAGCCTTGGCTGTTTGTGTGTCTCTATGCTGTTAAGGCCATACTGACAGTCCACTGTGCTGCTTCCACCCGCATATACCTGGGCACTGTCTTAACAGTTTTGTAAATCTTATTATTGCTTGTTCATGCTTCTTTCCGTGCACTTTCGTTCTTTACACAGCTGTATTCAAAGATTAGGGAGTGAAAAGGTAGTGCTCAGCAAGAGTGCTATGGTGGATATATCCTTCTCCGTGGAATGGTTTAGGAAACAAAAAGGATCTGGTTAAGGGGATATGTAGGCTAAGGCATGGGGGTCAAAAAATGTATTCCCTCCCTGGAGTCAAAAAGATTGATGTCCAAGATTTGATGGAAACGAGCACGTTATTAAAGACCCACCAAAAACTGATCAAATATGAGGATGGCTGCAAAAGAGATGCCCCCATATATAGGGACATTAACATGGATGAGGAAGGAATAAAAAATATTATTCCACCGGAATATGGAGTTGAAAATATTGTGGTGCCAAAAAACTGTGGCCTAAATATTGGCAAACAAGATGTTTTGAAGGTAACTATAAATAGGTAGAATAGATTTACTATTCATGAAGAAGAAATATAGGGGCATATTATCAAGGGGGGTTTATCTTCGCTTTTTTGGCTTTAAAAGCCAAGAAAGCGGAGATATAATTATCTCCCTATTACCTAGCTGTCGTTAACACCAGTTAGCGACAGCTAGTAGGAGATAGCGACCATCTTGGGCCCCGCTTTGCATGTCAGTGAAATTTATCACTAATGACATGCAAAGTGGGCGTGCCAAGATGTTAGTGACTGGAAACAGTCGCTAACATCGCTATCTCCTATTACCAACTTTTAGAGATATTTGCGCTAAGCATGAATATCTCCAAAAGCTAACACCTGCCCCTGAGAATTCTTAGCCATGGTATCCAATGGTAGTTGGATAACATGGCTAAGAGCATTAGCTCGGTAACGAATGAATATCGCTGACTTTTCAGCGATATTCATGCATTTTGGCCGATTTTTATCTCTTAGGAGATAAACCTTGATAATAGCAAGGTTCCTAAGCGATAAAAATTGCCGCAGCTCGGCGATAAAAATTTCGCCGCTAAACCAAGATAGCGATAATTATCGCTAGTTGTTGGTAATATGCCCCATAGATTTTAAAGATAGATGTATGGGGATTTAAGAATAGTAAATCTATACTTACCCACGTCAACTTATTTACACCACCTTTTAGTTTTCCTCTGATGTTCTGACATACAGATAAACAAAAGAGAGGGGGTAGCGGAACCAAGTAAGGGGACCACACACTCACTAGATGTGAGCTTTCTGCCATTCACAAAGGATGCAATAAAATATGTGCAGGGGTGTTTTTGGAGATTTCCAAGATTAAATAAAGGGAGATATACTCTAAAGAGGAAGTGAATTAGGAGAACGAGAGCTAGCTTGTAGAATTTTAGACTATCTGGGACTATTTAAAATTAGGTGATTGCTACTGTTGTGAAAGGTCTGTATTATTTGTATGGAATACTGGGGTAGATGATGATTTAAAGAGCTTTTGTCCCAAAAGTGGGTAAATCATTGTCATATAAGAGATGTTAGCCTCAGGCTGGTATCCCAGACCTATGGAGCAAACCTGAGGTGGTGTGCCCGACAATCTCACGTCTAGAGCTTGTTAGAGCTTATAGATTGCACAAACTAGATGAGATCTAGGGGAATACTAAACTGGACCATTTAACTACTGACTTCCTCAATATTAAAGTTGAGTATCTTTTTTAGCCTTTTTTGGATGACATACAACCCAACAGGGCAAGGGAGTTATAATTTCAGTTTAGAATAGGAATCTTGCCGCTTCGTGCATTCACAAATAAATGGTCAAAAGCCCCCTCTCTTGGGTGCCCTGCTTGTAACTCCTTAGAAGAGTCAAACATCCATGTCCTCTTTTTTTGCCCCAGCTATAAAACACCCAGGCGGCGTTGGCTTGTACAACTCTGTAGAAATATGGGATGCAGGCAGTGTGTGGAGTCATACAGAATATTGAGAACTGATCCCCTCTCACCCATAGTATTCGCTGTGTTCCGATTCTTGACTTTTATGTGGCATAGTCCTAGGGTGCAGATAAATTCATCACTGCAAGTATAAACACCTCTCACTGTACACTCTGTCACATCTTTTAACTTTTTACTCATTTTTAACTTTCCTTTTTATTAATTTTTATCTTCCAAAAGCTAGAAATATTGATTAAATGATCTTTGATAATCCAAAATGAAATGTGACCGCCTTTTTCTCTCTTGATGAGTGTGCCCTTAACTAGGAAAATTGCTATGGTAATTGCGTAAAGTCGAAAAGCAGCTTTCTGTTTATGGATGAATTCTGCCTTTGATGAAATTTTAGCACTGCAAAATTTAAGTTTTGTATGAAATTGTATTATCTACTTTTTATGGTCTATACTGACCGAAAGAAAGTTTGTTGAAATGGAATGGGTAAATCAGTGGATGTTGTGGAGAGATCTAAATTTACACATGTATCTTCAATGGATAGGTCCAATGAAATACAGGCCAATCTCTGATACTGCTTCTGGATTGGTGGTTCGATATATCTATTGAGGGGTGCTGCACCCCAGGTTGGAGCATATCAAACAGAAGTCCCATGGGTAGAGAGTTTTCAGAGTGTAACAAAGGAATGTGTGAAGCCGGAAGAAAATATCTTTAGACACTACTGCTCTGAGTATGGTAGGCGACATCCACTTTTAAAACTCTAAAAAGAAAGTGAAAGTGGATTGCAGCTGGATATCGCGAAGAAATGACTGGATCACTTCCTACACCAGAGGAGACAGAACAGTGAAGTAGAGTTCAGGGTTGGGTTTAGGACTTTGTAGCTAGATGTGGTAATGGAAGGTGTGCAGTGAAAGAACCACTCCGGATTAGGGCAAGGAAAGTGAGTAGGAAATATGAGAATGGATAATGGTTGGGCCTTCTGCTATCGTTCCAATCAAGTATGGTTTTGATTTCAAATTTAAGGATGGGCGAATGAGGGTAAAGGGTGAATTTTTGCTGACGCTGCACCTGTCGTAATACAGCTCAGTAAATACCAACACTGACCATAATTTAAGCGTAGGCCAAGTCTGAGCAAGTGTTTCTACATGGGAAGGTACAAAAAGGCGAACTAAGGGAGTTATTGTCACAATTTGAGAACATGACAAAGTAATTAGCGTTCTTGCTCCTTTTTATTAATTTAGTTAATATTATTATTAACCACATAACTGCTAAGACGTTTCCCCTTCTGTGCTGAAAAGTGATTTTCCCCATTATTCATGACGAGCTCAGCTCGTCATGAGCACATGACCAGTGTACTGCATGACGAGCTGAGCCGAGTCGTACCCCCACAGAGAGCAGAACCCTTATCTACTAACTAGGTAGACTCTCATTATATTTGGCCATAGCACAATGACCAAGGGACTGTGAAACCTTAGATCGTCCCATTAGGTTATCTTTGTGAAGCCTAAAAGAGAATTACAACCGCAACCTTCTGCAACATAACCCGTCAGAAGTAGAGAATTTGTGATATTTATATTTATACATGGCAATTGTGGCCTGATTGCATATAATACTTATGGTCTACAACACAGCCATTTTTCCTTGGTCTCCTATGGTCAGGGGGACAACAAAAGATCGCATTTATTTAGAACAGAAACAGAAATATATTACTACCAGCAGCATTGTATAAGGCGACTACAGAAGCCCACGCTCCAATTAGGAAACGTGAAGTGATCCCTATAAAGGATCGTCACTATTATCCCAGGGGCAATTTTACATACCCTCTGGTTCTGGCAGACAAAATTTATGTCTTGATAAAGGTGATCATAATAAGGAGTTATCACCGAAACGCGTTGACGCAACCTAAAGGGTATAATTCAAGTTTCCAACACCATAATAGATACGCTGATTTGGTAGTGATACTACTCTGGTGATATTAGAGCGGAGAAAGAATATACAAACCTGTATCCAACAAATGTATGTTGTAACTGTTCTGTCTGCTTGTAATTGTGCAGGTCGCAATTATATGTATTGTCTCAATTTTATCTTGTTTTAGTTCAGGGATTTCGTTTAGTTATCCCTATTGATTGTTGTTTTAATATATTCAAATAAATGAATTTTTAACTTTTCCATATTTTGTTGTATGTATTTGTTATGTCATAAGGTACATTATTTTATACCTGTCTTTATCTGTGCCTTAAGGGAACCCCTTCTCTTGCCTAGGTAACATTAGCATATCCTGTTCTGTTATATCAATAGCAGATGATACAATGCTGTCCAGTGATTAAATTCTGGAGGACAGAGTCGTTAACCCATTGTCCACTACAGAAAGTGATTTTTCCAAATTAATACGATCAATTTCTGGTATTTTTTCTGCAGATTCAATTTGTGTTACTTTCCAAGCTTAATTGTAAGCTGCGTATATACCGGCGTATACGAAACGTTTTTGACGCTGTTTGCGAGGTCCCAATATGAAATCTCGCAAGTCAGCACCTTCTTTAAGTAAAGTTAAGTGTTGCTTAATTTCGAGTAGTGTGGATTTCTGTAGCCAATCAAGGCATAGTTTTCCTACACTGTATGTTGTAATTATCCCTGGATGTTGTCTCTGGGAATATCTTGGGTCTGGCTTGTTCTGTTTGAACCGCTGTGTTTTGTTCAGGAATCTATCTTGACAGTTATTAGTGTCTGTGGGCCAGATCAACCATTTGTTCCATCGGAAAAGTCATCAAAGTTGATAAGGTAGCCAGATGCAGTTCTGTCAATTGGTGGAATTGCTTCCGGATTTCCATTGATCTTTGGATTTGTATGTTCAGATGCTACATCATTGTAGACAGGTGTTTCTTGACGAACTGTTGCAATTTGGGTTTCAAGAGGCACACGTTCCATGGCTTTGTTGCATAGTCCTTTTTTATTCACTGCAGGTTTATCAAATGTGATTAGTCTCTCAGTTTGAACCTCTTGGATTTTAGCAAGATTTGGTCTTCTGCTATTTCTTGGGAGTCCACTGGGCCTACTACTTAATATTGGCCACATGGTTGTGGTTTCACCAGGTCGATTGATACAACTCGGTTCTCCTTTTTACCAGCAAGGGGCGGTAGTACTACTGATCTTGTCCCACTGACAGCTAAGACAGGTACTCCTTTTCTGTAAGAAGGCCAAAATTCCTTCTTCACCGCAATCTTTTCTTTGACCAGATCCCCAATCTTTGGAATCCAGACAGGTCTTGCTGGGACAGGTGGTTTTTCTTCAGTGGTCGTTGGCTTTAGCTTTTCGTTACTTAGACTTTTTGTTGTTTCATTCAAGTCCTGTAAAACAGCCAAACGATCTTTGATATCAAAGGTTTTTTGTTTCACCACTGAAGTCTGACAATCCAGAACCTGGATGATCATTCTACTACCAAACAAAAGTTTGTACGGAGTGATACCTCCTAGAGAATTTCTTGGCATGTTATTAAGACTACGTTGGAAAGTTATTAGGTGTTTGACCCACCCGTCACCCGAACCTAATACCCTCGCTGTTATAGATTGCTTTATGTCACAGTTTTTTCTCTCCACTACCGCATTTCCCTTGGGATGGAATGGACTAGAATACCGCCCATGCTGGCCATGAGCTCCTTGTAAGCCCGAGAGCTAAACGCAGGACCCTGGTCAGAATGTAGCATGCCGATTGCATATATGCCGATAAAAGACTCGCAAATCTTTTATAACAGTTCTGGCGTCACCCGAGCGCTGGGGCCACATCCAATTGAATCTTGTCTTAATAATTATGGGATCGCATTCTTCCGTCTGGATGTCTGCGCATAGATAGCCTGATGCTGTCTAATAGAGGTGTCTGGGCAGGTGTCTGTTCCGGTTCACAACTGCAATTTCTATTGCAGTCCTGACAATTCATTGCAAAGTTATAAATGTGCACGCTCATCCCCGGCCACCAGTATTTTGATTGTAATTCTATTAGAGATTTCAGGATCTCTTGGTGCCTCAGACCCAATCCCATGTGTGCTTCTTCAATCAAGAAGACTCTCCGGTTCGTGTTTGGAATTACTCTATCCCCCACTCCAGGGATTTGACCAAACGGAACGGGGTTCGCATCAATTATGTATGTATTTCCGAGTGGATAATTTAGAGGTAACGCCGCATAATTGCCTTCCATTGAGGCTTTTACTGCTAGCAGCGTTTCTCCATCTATTTGTTTTTTGTACGCTTTTTTGTAGCTACAGAAGCCGGTTGACCCACTGCCGCTGTGGCTCTGTTAGCCAATGAATTCCCTGGAACGTGAACGCCATCACGTTGAAGACTCAGCGTATGTATCACGTGAGTCTTTCGTAGTTCTTTCTGCAAAAGAACTACTTGTTCCCATAGTTTTTTATGCTTTATTGTGGCACCTGTTTCATCTTTGTAACCATTTTTTATCCAGGTCTGCATTGAATTATTGTAAAACCGGACGCAGTAATGCGAATCGCACACTATCAGTGTGGGGAATTCGCGATCGGCATTTTCAAGCGCCATCTTTAGAGATCTTATTTCAGCTCGCTGAGCTGTACAGTTTCTGAGTGATTCAGTTTTAGTGACCATCGGTCTGAATTTACCTAAGCGCCAGCGACCTTTAACAATCGCGCACGCAGCATTGTAAATTTGTTTTTCCACAACGTAGTGTTGTGCAAATCTGTCTGTGTAGATTACACAGGTGTATTGTTCTAGAGGCAGAATTTCGATTGACAGAGGACATTCATGTTCGTATTCCAGATCTTTTCGTTTTTTCGTTTTGGGATCAAATGCATGTATCATGTCTTCTGTAGCAATTTAATGTTCCCATTGTATCCATTTTGGATCTAGAGCTATAGCATTTAGAATGCCTGGTCTTGTTACTGCCTCAAGGGCTGATACTGCTGTTAAAACAGATATCCTCTTCCCTTGGGCTAGGGCTCTTTCTTTTGCTACAACAGTTTGAACCGCAGTTAGAATTTTTCCAGTAGAACTGAATTTCATTTCAGCTTGTGTGTACAAGTGTGATTTGTAAGCTATTGGTACCGTTTCTCCCTCATTAGAGGTCAGGTATGTGAATCTGCATCTTCCTGGAATGACTCGGATTACAAGGTTGCGTTCGTTTGTGCGTGTTTGCAGTTTTGTTTTAGTTAACATGTCTGTCTGTAATGATCATAAAATTTCTGTGTGTTTTTGAGTCTAATTAATTGGTTTAAAATCAGGTTTTATTAGTTCGTAGAGAGGTTTAACCCTCTCTGCATAATTTAGAATGTATATTCTTCCGAAATTCAGGAAACCTAGAATTGATTGTAAGATTGTACTGCACACTTCTCAAAGAAGTTGTCTGCTAGGCTTTTGCCTTCACTTGATAATTCATATCCTAAAATTAGGACAGTTAGATGGGCAATTCGTGATTTTTTAAAGTTGAATTTGTACCCTTCAAATGCGAACCCAAGTATGATGGTGTTCACTCTTTTCAAGTGAGTCTCCAGGTCATCGTCTGTAAGTTAGATGTCTTCGACATAAAATAATGCCTCATCATCATACTTTTGTAGTAACTCTTTTACCCAGGCTGAAAATAATCCTGGGCTGTTCTTGAATCCCTGTGGGAGACGACAAAATTGTTCATGGGCCCCCATGCTGGAGAAAGCAGTCAAATATCTGCTTTCAGGTGCTATGTTTTGACAGAAGAAACCATTTGAAATATCTAATGTCGTTTTATATTTCTTGCGCACAATGTTATTCATTAGTGCTGCACTGTGTGAGTTTTGTACTGCAAAGGTTTTACAGCAGGAGTTTAGGTGTTTGTAGTCCAAAACTAGATGATATGAATCGTCTGGCGTGGAGACAGGAAACACAGGATTGTTCATTTGTGAGGTGCATGTTTCAATCACCCCCTGATATTCAAGTTGATCTAAGATTTCTCTTACTTGTTTTTTAGCTTCTTGCTTAACAAGATACTGCCTCTGTGCAGTAGGTTGATTTTTTAACTGGATTTTATGGTGAGGAGAATCCTCATCCCACCCTACATGATTTTTATATAATGCAGGGGCTTGGGCCACTGCCCATTTTCTAGCAAATGTGTATTTTTTATGAATTGGAATGTGATTTGAGAAGGCAGGCATAATCATTTCTTCGCCATGTGGGCACTCCCTGACAAACTCTGGTGGGCAGTCTTTCTCTGGTAGAAGGATATCATAGCCTTTAGATAGATTCTCCCAAAAGAGACCTTTTATTTTCCTAGTTTTATCTCCCTCTTTACGTAATGTTATTTCATATAGTTTATGGGGCACGCTAACTCGGGTGTCTGCAGTTTCCATTTGAATGTATTCATTTGTGTCCACTGTCTCCAGAAGATTCATCAGGATCTTGCGAGCTATTGTCACTTCTGCTGCGCTGTCTAGCATTGTCTGGGCCCACTCTCCGTTTTTCAGTTGTGTCCTCAGAATTCTCGGCATGTTTTACTTTAATACTGGCTACCTTCTTTCTGGGAAATTGTAATGTTTTACTTTGATGAGCAGGTTCCTTGTCTTTGGACTTGACTTGCTCTTCTTTATGTTCTGACCGTCCTCTTCTTTCCGATTTCTGTGAGGAAGTCTGAAAAGATCGAGAGGGACGTGTATCAATATCTTGATATCTGTCAGGTTTTCTCAAATTGTCCCTATTTCTAAGGTTGTATCTTTTTTCAGAGGGCTCCCTTTGTGGAGACTTGCCCCACCTTTCTGGAGATCTATTTCTTCGTTGGGGAGACCTTCCTCTGGACTGAAATTGTTTTTCTCTGGGAGTGGTTTGTTTATTACCCTCCAACTTCTTCTTTTGAGAGTTGAGAATATTTTTAATGAAAGTTTTTTCAGGATTTTCGATTAGTGTTTTTAGTCGGTAGTTTGTACCGTCAAATGTTAATTGAACTAAATCTCTATATGCTTTTGTTAATTCTTTTATTTTAACTAAGAGTTTTTCGCTTGACATTTTTTCAATGTTGGGGTGTGGTGTGTAGCTGGCTAGAACCGGCCATGTGGCTCCTGGTCTACCTAGTGGACCGAGCCTGGTAATGTGATTTTGATGTTTTAGGGTGCCATTAAACCAGAGTAGGTGCTCTTGGTATGTTATTGGAATTTCAACTTCCTCGAAAGGAGAGTATTCCTCTGGAGATTCCTCTATTTTGTAGTAAGTGGAACTCGTGTGTCACAGCGTGTGCTGCTGGAAAATGTATCCAGGAATAGAATACCTCTGTCTGCCGATATTCATGGGCCTCTACCACAAATACGACTGTATCACCTCTTGATGATACTCCATTTTCTATAAGTTTTATAGTTATAGTTTTTCTTATATTGACCGGGATGAAAATATCATTCGGGTCGTCAATTTTATAGTTGTGTCATCCGCTAAGAGTTGAGCTGCTAGTCTAGCTCTCTCCCTTTCGTCGTCACTTTCTGACATTTTACTGACTGAAACTTTGCAGATCAAGTTTCAAGGAAACAAAGATTAGGTGCACAATATTTTGGAACACTGTATCCTTCAACGTTGACTAAACCAAAAACTAATACATAGGAATCTCTTCCTACTAAGTTTTGGCGGATATTAACCTTTCACCCACTCCAGACGTCTATTGGAGTTTTTACGGGAACAGGGGTCTGTGTGAAAAGCACGACTGAGTTACTCTAGTATCTTGCGTTAGATTATCGCCTTACCAAACATTGGGCGCCATGTAGTGTAGTTCCTATATTCCCAATACACTCTGCGCATTGGAATAACATAAACGGTAGTTTAGACGTAGGACTGAGGTCGACTAGGTCTCTACTGAATATGTTAGACTTAATTATGAATGCCAGCTACCTCAGAGGTCACTAGAAACTTTCTCGAATGAACAGGAAGGAGTTAACTTTCCTGATTAGACAAGAAGGGATTGGTTTCAGACAACCGCATGAACATGACAAATTTGCTTCCTCCAGAATAAGGAGTATATCTCCAGAGTTGTGTGAAAACAATAAATAGCTATTTCACTCAGTCAATTGTGCATGCTTAGTTTCATCAGAGTGCAGAGAAATAGAGAGACGGGCGTTTTCAATAAAAGTTGTTATTTATTGAGCAGTCTTCTTTCTCATGCAAGAGAAATGAATTGCCACAATTGCAATACTTATCATAAAGTAAAGTGCGTACAGTAAAAGGAGTATTATGAAATAATACTGTAAAAGCATTTATATGGTTTCTGAGCTATATGATACTTAAAACGGATAAAATATATACAGTTACATACAATGATAAAAGTTGACTAAACGTACTCAACTGGTGCTTCTAAAATACGACTACCACAGTGTACCTAACCTAAGCCTAGTACGTGGGAAGGAGTAAGTGAGCTGCAGTTTAAGATAAGTTAGTTTTGCAAAGAATCTGAATCAAGAATTCTCTAAGGATCTAATCAGCTCCGTACCTTGGTTTTAGAATGAAGGAGGTCTTGTATCTCTTTCTCAGGACTCGATTTCCCAGCAACCCGCAAGGGTGACTGGAAACACTGGAGCTGGATTTCTCAGCAGGAGAAAAGACAGCGTCTCTCTCAGTGCGTCAAATGGGAGGGTCGGCTTCCTTCGGCACTCGCATCAGCTGGGCTTTGGGTAAGTAGATAGCCACTCTGCTCCAAACCACTGTGTGTTGCTTAAGGCAAATGCTGGTATATTTATACCTGGAAGGTGCCGAGTTTGAAGTAAGGTTGGACATAAGACGTCACTAAGAACTGTCACTAAGAACTGGGAGTTCTTTCAGGACTCTCAGGAGTTCTAGGACAAATCAAAACAGAAGCAGGGGGAATTCCCGGGCTGCTGGAGGTTTGGTTTGTTTAAAGAACGTGTTGTACTTTCTGGGAGTCTAGGGAAGTAGCCTTGCCGTATTTGGACTGCATTGGCTATGACTAAATATGGATATGATTCTTATGCCTTTATAAGGATATGATTTGTTATAACCACACAAGGGCATAAATCTGGAATGTTTAATTAGGGTCCTAGATACGTTCACAACAGTTCCCCAGCTAGAATTTTAGGTGGAAAACATTGCAAGAATATACAAAATCAATCCCCCTTGAGTTGTTCTTTAAACTGCACATTTTTTGTATCAATTTGCAGAAGTAATAACGTTTACAAATTGGTGAAAATACCCCAAAAAGTAGGTGTTTGCTGTAGAAAAGTCCAGCAAATACTGGTTACATTTTCAAGCAGAAATAGTTAAGTCAATCTGCTGCTATGGTGGAAGCGAGGAAAGGCACTGTGGTAACATTCTTTTTTCTCATGTCTTTTATAGTTTTTTTCAATCAAACATTAAAAAATAGTAACGTACCCCATCCCTCCCCTCAAGCCCCCACAGATACCCCACAGATCCAGAAAGAGCGGCATTGCTTCGCAAACGTATTTTGCTGTGAGCCAAGACATGATAATCAAACAGCATAATTAAAAATGTCTGACCTGAGCTTTCCATCATTCTCCACAACAGGTTCCTATATTACTTGCTGTAAGTGGATCTCCACTATGTCCCACCCAATTCTGCCCCCTTGTCAGTCCTGTTGTATACCAAGCTGTGCCTTACCTCACACTCTGCTCGCACCCATTGCGCTAGTTCCCAAAGCCATTGTTTCTGAGTAGGTGATCTGTTAGTCATCCATATTAGTGCAATAAATGTATTTGCTATGACTAAACCCAGTTCTGCCACCTTCTCTGTATGTTTAGGTGTGTGATTCAGGTCACCAGTCCCAAAAGGCACAGATGCATTGTGTGCAACAGTGGTAGATCAGTAAGGACCCCCAACACTTAAATCCCTTTGCTCCAGAAAAACCATACATTGGGCACGTCCAGCACATGTGAATATAAGTCCTAGGAGTTGAATGGCATTTGAGGCAGTGTTCCTGCTTGGTCGGATCTAATCTGTGCAGCCATTGCAGTGTTGTGTACTTCCTGTGGGCACATTTATAGTGCACCAATTTTAACATGCATTACAAGCCACTCTTCTCCAATTGGTCCAAACGGAAGCCCAATAATGCTCACTCAATTCCTCACCCATATCACCCTCCTATTATGTTTTCAGGTTTATAATGCGGGAGGAGGTGTGCAGCACAAGGAGGGACAACAGTTGAGAGATAAGCCCCATGTCTGGAAGTATCTAGCTTGGGCCATGTGTGTCTGGTTCTTGTGGGAACCCAAGCTGCACCTTCCTTATAGCCAAAACCAAGAAAGTATGCGACAAAGTAGCCACCCATAGCATCACACAGGGTGCAGAAGTCTGCATATCTCAGCATCCTGCCACCTGCCTGTACGTCCTCAGCACATTGTGGGCCTCCACCTTCCTCCCTTTGCCTTGGAAAAATTGGTATTGTGGGACTTTTGACAGTACACTGAGGGACCAACTGTTGCATCTAGATGCTTTCCTCATTTTCTCTCTTTGTTTTTAATTCCCAAATGTTTAACAGTGTACAGATCTGTTCTGGTAGGGACAATCTGTACTTGCATGTTGCCAGTGGTAGCCCTAAAACTTCTGACGCCGGGTTAGGCGAGCCATTCTCCCTGCAACAGAGTCAACATCCCCTTCCTGAAACCATGGTATTATGTGTTTCGATATTAGCTGCCCAATAATATACCCTAAAGTTCAGAGCCTGCAGTCCCCCGCTGTCCCTTGGAAGTCACAGAACCTCCCAATTATGATAGTCAGAGTAACTTATCTAGCCTCCAAAAGCATGACTCAGGGAAGCGGATTGGCATGTGCTGTAGCACATAGAGCCCCCGGGGTAGCATTACCATCTTGTTTATGGCCATCCGTTCCATTAGTTATGTTATGTTATGTTATGTTATGTTATGTTATGTTATGTTATGTTATGTTATGTTATAGGGTCTTAAATAGCACACAGCTGCCCCAGCAAAGGGGCGTCCCGGCGCTTTCAGCTAAGAGGTATAACACACACAACAACCTGAAACCGTGGCAGCCACCTTAGAACCAGAGACTACACTGAAGGAAAGAGAAAAGTTTTAATAGCTTTCCTAAAGGCAGGCAGACAGTCAATGCCACAAATCTGTTCAGGCAAGGAGTTCCACAGCCTGGCTGCAAGGCAGCAGAAAGACTGCCCACCTGCACGGCTGCGCTTGACCCGTGGGATGACAACCAGATGTTGTCCCGCTGAATGCAGCCGGCGGGAGGGAACATAAGGGGTGAGCAAGTTACTCAACAGGTTAGGCCTAGCAAATTTCACTATCTTCAAAGATAGACACAATGTCTTGAATTGAATACGCTTCTCCATAGGAAGCCAATACAGCCGAAGATGGCGGCCGCTTGAGCGGCCGGTGCAGAGAGCTTGCGGCGAGGACGCCAGACAGCTAGCCAGTATGGAAGCCTGAATCCGTGATTCCTAGACACACACACTAACCTGGCAACTTGAAACAGAACCAAGGCGGAGCGAAGTGAAGAGACATGCGGCAGATCCTCGCTCGGATCGGGACCTCGAGACGGCGTCTGTGGGCTGCACTGCGGGCGCTCGAAGCCGTCATCCCCAGCTGCTTCGAGCCGAGAGGTGGGCGGAGTCAGCGGTATCAGTGGCTGCGAAGTTCAACCCGGTTCAGGCAGAGGCGGGGGAGAAAGCGAGAATCCTGCTGTCCCGAGTGTGGTTCCAGCTGGGCAGAATTCAATCAGCAGAGGCAGTAGAGGCAGCACGGAAGTACAATGGCTCCCAAGCAGAACCCCAGCCTCAAAACCGGCAACGTAAGGAAAAAAGCACAGAAAGACGAGGAGGCGGCAGAAAATACAGAACAGCAAAGTAAGAGACAGCAGGGTGCCCCTAAAACCCGTGCGGCTACAGCTACCGTTTTGGATCTATTAGTGAAGGCCGGTAAGGAGAAGGGGCAGAGGGCTCCTGATGAAAATACACATGTGGTTGAACATAATACACCAGAGAGCCCAGCCACATCCCACCCCACGCAAGCGCCCTCGGAAGTATGCTGTCTAAAAGAGACACTGCCTAGCTGCATAAAAAACGCACCAACACTGTGCGAACTGGGGGTTAAACCGGCCGGAATGGAAGAAATCCCTGGTATGGTAGAAATGCTGTCAGAGCTCCCAGAGTCTGGTTCTGAAGATAAGGTTGATGGGGCAATGGCGGGAGGTACTGGTGATAAGGAGAGCGAGCCTAGTGAGGCTTTCTTCTCAGTCTCTGGAGGAGAGTGGTCAGAAGAGGATGAAGAGCATGAAGAGCATAGCTCATGCGAAGAGACAGATACTGACCTCGAGAATGACCTGCCTGCGACTGCTATGAAAGTTAAACAGACTGCTAGGGGGCAAGAGCAAGAACAAAAGGAGTTAGTTTGGGATCACTCCTCCACCCAGCCTCTAATAGGAAGCCCCTTAATGGAACAGACACAACTGTCCCTGTTAGAAACCATTCATCAAGAAATATTGGCACACAGAGAGGAGACGCGGCAGGATAGCAGGAAATCACAGGCGGCGATGAGGAAGATGCAGGGAGTGGTACGTAAACTCTCTAAAGCGATTGCTACTACTGGGGATAGAGTGACTAATCTCGAGGAGCGTGTAGTGGTAGCTGAAACCGAGGTTGCGGGGGCTGTTTCTAAGGTGGATGCTCAATGTGCTCAGGTGTCGGATATTCAGTGGAAGCTGGAAGCGTTGGAAAACAGGCTAAGAAGAAACAATTTGAGAGTTTTGGGTGTTCCGGAAGGGGCCGAAGGAAATGACATAAGAGGTTACATGATTAAACTATTTCAGCAAGCCTTTCCAGAGTTATCTAGTTGGGATTGGGCAAAAGAGCTACAAAGAGTTCATCGCTTCCCCTTCAACTTAAGAAGAAACGCAAAAGAGGGAGATAAGCCCAGGGCTGTATTGATTTTCCTGGTTAACTTTGTCCTTCGACAGGCAATTTTGGATAAGGCGAGACCTGATGCTAAGAGAACTGTAGACGGGGTGTCATTTTTTGTCCGCCCAGACTTTTGCCACGAGACTGTGGAAAGACGCTGGTGCCTTAGAGAGATGATAAAACCTTTCCAGGATAAGAAACTTCAAGCCTATCTGATCAATCCCGCACAGCTAAAAGTGATTAACGATGGGAAAACGCTTTACTTTTCTTCCGAAGTTAAAGCTAAAGAGTATCTATCTAGTTTGGGAAAATAGAACATTTAATTTGTCAACTTATCAAAAGGCTTAATGTGTTAACAGGGCTAACCCAATCTATCTCCAGATGTATCTCTTGATTGCCGGCAAGGGTTCGTAGTGCGCAATGTATTCAATGTATTTTCTTTTTTTGGGGGGGGATTTCCTTGGCTTTGAAGTTAAAAGATGGTACACTTTAAATGTCCTTGTCGTAAACTTTGCAACTCCATCACATGCACAGACTAGCTCTGTGCGTCTCACAGCGTGGGGGTGGGGGGCAGAGGGGGCTGGGTCGGGGTGCAGGGGGGAGGGGTGGGTGGGCAGGGGTAGGTGGAGGGGCAGGTGTAGCAGGCAAAAAATCGAAAATGGGAATATAAAATGCACTATTGTTTTGTTGGGTATGTCCGGACGAGAAAAGCAGATAACTAAAAACATTAAGCGACTGGACTTACAGGGTAGTCAACACAAAATATATGATGGCAAACTGTAGTATTTGTACATTAAACGTGGGAGGTCTAAACGACTGGAGAAAGAGACAAAGACTTGCCCATTTTGTCAAATTTAATAAGATTGATGTACTTTGTCTCCAGGAGACGCATCTTCCCTGGGCGAAGAGGCATCTTCTGTTCTTAAACGGATTTGAGTTGGTCGCTTGCTCCTCACAAACTACAACGATTAGGGGGGTTGCTGTATTGGTTAGGAAATCTTTGGGCAAGGCCAAAAGAGTGAAGGCAGAGAGTCATGGGAGATGGGTTATCTTAGAGTTGGAAGTGGCTCTAACACTATGTGCAATTTACGGCTCTAATGGTGATGACCCGGAGATTTTTGACTTTTTGGAGATAGAGTTAGCTGGCTGGTCAGGACCGGTAATAGTTTGTGGTGATCTAAATATTTCGGCTAACTGGGATGATAACTCAAAATATGCAGGTCGGAAACCTAGAATGTTCAGGGGGATTAAGGCACTTATGAGTTCATTGGCATTAGTTGATGTTTGGGGCACTAAAAAATCACAAAATCCTGGTTTTACATACTTTTCGAACCCAGCCCAGAAACACTCTAAATTGGATTATATATTTATCTCCTCATCCGAAATTAATAGAGCCACCATTACTAGGTTACCAATGGTGCTGTCTGACCATAATCCTTTTGTAATCCAGTATAAAATGAGCGGGTTCAAAAGATCAAAATCTTCTTGGACTTTCGAGAGAAGACTATTGGCGGATCATAGATTTGTAGCCCATTTAAAGCATTGGTCCGAAGCTTTTTTTGATGCCAATAGATTTAGCGCCTCTCAGAATATAGTTTGGGAATCCTTCAAAGCAACTTTGAGAGGTGAGACCATTAGTTTTTCAGCTAAAATGAAAAAAGAAGATAGAGCGGAAGAATCCAAACTACTTGAGAGACTATCGGATATTGAAGAAGTACATGTTAAGATTATAGCATCTGGTGGAGACGGTAGCAATTGTTACAATACCCTTTCTGCTACTAAGGCAGAATTACAGAAATTGATCACACAAAAGGCATTAGGGGAGTATCAAGCTACTAGGGCCAACCGTTACGAAACAGGCGAACATGGGGGTAGAGCCCTTGCTCTCCGCCTGAGACAAGAGAGGTCTAAAAATGTAATCTCAAATATTGTGGATAATGATAAGGAATTTACAGAAACTAATGATATTTTACATGTCTTTAGAGACTTCTATCAAAGACTTTATGATGAGGAGAATAGAGATAGGGAACAACAGGAAATTATGGAAGACCAAGGACCACTTCTAGATACGTTATTACAAGAAGAATTAGATAAAGACATTACCCAATTGGAGGTTATAGCTGCTCTACATGAGCTGGCCTCGGGGAAGGCAGCAGGACCCGATGGCATTCCTCTAGAGGTCCGAAATTATCATCCTACTTGTAGATCTTTTTAATGGGATAGTATGCTCAGGTCAAACCTCAGACTCATGGCAGGAGACTAATATTATCATTTTCCATAAAAAAGGGAAACCTAGCGAGAACCCGGGGTCTTATAGACCTATCTTGCTGATTAACTCCGACACCAAGCTTTACTCAAAGATCTGGGCTAGGAGGTTGGGCAGGATCATAGGCGGTCTTGTTTCCCCTTGGCAGCATGGGTTTGTCCCGGGACGTGGCATGACGGATCATACCAACAGAGCTATAGCTCTATTTGATGCCCATGCTGCTACGGGAGGGGAGATGGCCATGATCCTGCTCGACGCAGAGAAGGCATTTGACCGGGTGGTCTGGAGTTATTTGTGGGATATTTTTGCAGGAAGAGGGTTCGGACAGAAAATCATTAGGGCACTAAGGGCGATATATCAGGATCCAGTCGCCAGTGTGACCGTTATGGGGGAGAAATCAACCTTGTTTCCTATAAAGAGGGGAACCCGTCAGGGATGCCCGTGCTCTCCCATCCTTTTTCCCTATATATTGATCCGCTAATTCAAGCTATACTAGGATGTCCAAGATTAAGACCTGTAATTTTTAATAGGCATGAAAATAAAGTCCTAGCTTACGCGGACGATATTGCGGTGTTCTCTTTGGAGCCTCAGCAGGCAATAGAGGTTTTGTCTGATTTGACGAAAAAGTTTGGCGCTAGGTCTGGATATTTATTAAATGAATCTAAGACTCAGATCATTTGTACAAAAAAGATCGTGAAGGCTGATCCCAGATTTGTAGAAGCAGTGGTTTATCTTGGGGTGACAATTAATGCTTCGGTTGAGAAAAACGTGGAGGAAAATTATACCCCACTTATTAAATCAATCAAATCTGATCTGAAAAGGTTGGATGGGCTACATCTGTCCCTGATCGGGAGGGTTAACGCAGTCAAAATGACAATGTTTCCTAAGATTTTGTATTTATTTCGAGCCATCCCTTTATTTCTGGAGGAGAAAATTATTACAAATCTGGAATCAATTTTCATTAAGTTTATCTGGCAATTTGGGAAGATAAGACGATCCACCAATTTGTTGTCTCTCCCAAAAGATAGGGGAGGCTTGGCTCTCCCTAATTTAAAGATTTATCATTGGACCTGTCTGCTGACACAAATGTCAGTGCTCTTTCGGTCTGAGACAAATGGCAACGACCCGACTGTAGGAGTAGAATGTCCTCCTTCCATATTTGAATTACTGTTAGGCAGAAAGGCACAGGGGCTAATGGTATGTGAAACTAATCGCAAATTCTTCAAGAAGGCAAGATATAAGATTATGGATGGTGTCTGGAGAGTTTGGACGGTTTGTAGAAAGCATTGTAATATCCCAAAAAACAATTCATATTTACATATTTATAAATCCAGCCTCCTCTCAGCAATCGAAGCCGACAGAACCCTTAAAATATGGAGAGAGCTGGGCATCAAAACCCTGGGACAATTGATGGACGGAGAGGGAGTAGTAAGTTTAGATATTATACAAAGAAGATATGGAATCCCAGATAATCATTGGTTTGTTTATACACAAATAATTTGTATAATGAAGGCTCAGAGACCAAAACTGTTACCTCCCGATGTCTGTCCCTTATTGGAGGTGCTTACTAGAGGGCGTAGCAAAATTAACACCATATATAATCTTCTTATATCAGAGATCAAAGATGATGTTGATAAGACCGAGGTAGCCTGGGCAAGAAAATTGGGAAATCCTGATATAGATGTTGATAAGGCCCTATTATTGAATAAGAAGATCTTCAGAGCTACAAACTTAAGGGCCCAGCATTATAAGACAGTATTTAATCTATATTACACACCGGCGAAACTATTTTCATGGGGGGTCAGGACGGATGATACATGTCCAAGATGCGGGAATAGTCAAGCAGACTTACTTCATATGTTTTGTAATTGCAATCTTCTAACACCGGTAAAGAAAGAAATTGAAAAATTGGGGGGGGGGGGGGGGGGGGCTGCTAGGACATAGGATTGACCTATCCCCTACCCTAATGATTCTGGGCACGGATTCCAACCTAAAACTTTGGAAAGAGGAAGAAGCTTTGATCTTTATATCTGTGGCCGTGCTTAGGCTTTTGATTTCGGCCGGCTGGAAAGATAGTGAGGCCCCCTCTTTCCAAATGTGGCTCACCAGGTTGCTCGGAATCCATAATATTGAGTCTGCACTGTATGAACTAAAGGGAGTAAGAACTCGGGACTTTGGAAGAAGACTCTGGGCCCCAGTCACAGACTGGAGGAAAGCAAAGTTGTAACAAGTTAAACTGTAAAATTGTCTTTTAGAGCCTATTAGTATTTGATTACCCGTAGAAGATTGACTATTACGAAATGGTAATAAGATGTAATTATTATGAAATTGTTTCAGCCGTATTGTATAACTTGAGCTTATATTTAATGCCACATAACTTATTGTATTGTCTAGTCGTGATTTGTTAGTGTCCTTTTGTAAGAACTGCTGCTTTTATCTCCGGATTTTATGAATAATGTTTTTTATTAATTGTAACTGCAGTTATATTCCCAATGAAAAAAAACTAAAAAAAAAAAACAAAAAAAAAAAAAGGAAGCCAATGCAGCCTCCCCGATAGTGCCAGCAGCGGAGCAAAATTGCGGAAGACCCACCATGAATCTGGCTGCAGCTTTTTAAGCACGTTGCATCCAAAGTATTTCAGCCTTCTTTGCCCCCAATAGAAGAGAACTGGCATAATCCAGGCAAGATAGAATGGTCGCCTGTACAATCAGTTGACTTACAGACGGATCAAAAAACTTCAGAAGGGGCTTAAGACCCAACAGAAGGCAAAATAATGTGCCAGCTACTTTCCTAGTATGAGCCTGAAAACTGAGAGATGAATCCATCCATACCCCAAGATTTTTTACCACTGCCTTTGGCGTAGGAATATCACCCAGAGCAGTCGGCCACCAATGCTCGCTTCACAGGCTCGCGTTCATCCCGATCAACAAAACCTCCGTTTTGTTGGCATTTAGTTGCAAGCAATTGGTAGCCATCCATTTGGCTACAGCCGTCATCCCATCTCTGAATCTAGAGGCATTCAGAGAAGACCCTTCAGCCAAGGTAACAACAAGCTGCGTGTCATCCGCATATGAGACCATAGATAGTAAGATCCCACAGTCTGGCGACAGTCATCAGTAGCCAGAGGTTGAATGTAAAGATTGAACAATGAAGGGCTCAACGCCGAGCCCTGGGGTACCCCCTGGTCGATGGAATGGGCCTGAGAGAGAAACGGGGGAGCGGACACTCGGAAATATCTTTCCGTCAAAACAGATCTGAACCAATCCAGCGCCGACCCAATCACCCCAGAGTCCTCTAGCCCCTGAAGTAGGATGCCATGCGATACCATGTCAAAGGCTGAACTGAGATCTAACAAAACCAGTGCCGCACTTTGACTAGCATCAAGAATGGACCGCAGATGCTCAGTAGTGGCCAGGAGAGCCGTCTCCGTACTGTGACCCAGTTGAAACCCATTCTGAGATGGGTCCAAGATATTATTGGAGTTCAGGAACTGAGTAAGCACGTTGTTGACATGTGCCTCTGCAATCTTAGCCACCCATGGAAGAAGGGATATGGGTCTAAAATGTTCAGGTTTAGTTGAATCCAGTGTATGCTTGTTTTTTTTTTTTTAATTTTTGAAAACCTTTATTGTGCATGAAGTACATAACAAATACGGGCCTACAACCATCCGGCCGGCCACGAACTCTCATTTAGCACTATAGCTTACATTATGGCGACACAGTAATGCAGCGGAACCGCGGGCATTCAGCAGAAGTAAAAATAGGAAACGTCGCAGTACCGTGACACAGGAGGAATGAAGGTTAAATTTTAAGTTTTTATGCAACTATTGAGTTCAGGTCGTGATGTTCCGTACTAATAAAATAAGAAATTAAGAACAAGGTCCATGCAGGTGGGACACGACATTGGCTACAGTGTCGAAGCAATTCACATATCGATAATCGAGTCCCCGCCAGGCAGGATGGCCTCACAATATCCACGCTACAAGGTAGCACCCTACATCCCAATCGTATCTCCACTGCCACCCATCACCCAGCATTCCTGAACACGGGCAGGAGAAGGTAAAATCATAGAAGAAGCAAAAACAGGTCCCAAAGAAACTAACAAAAATGAAATATAACCCCCCACCCTACACACATGCAGAGGCTATGGCCTACCCCCCCCCCTAGCAGCGTGCCTGTCGCCCTATAAACCCGAAATATAGTAAGAAAGAGAAGCAGGAAGAAAGGGGAAGAGACAGCAAGAGAATGTAGAAAGAAGGAAAAAGAAGACAATAAGAAATGAAAAATTATCACTCTTGAATATAGGGAGGAAGAAAAGAACAAGCTGATCTACCACTCCCAAAAGAAGGAGGCGGGGAGGAGCCCACACAGTAACCGGTCTCCCGGACTCCCAGCCACTTGCAACCCCATCACCTTGTGAAATAAATGATCAGCGTCTTGCGGAAGGGGAGAAACAATTCTGATGGAACAGGCAAAGGAAGCCAGGAACAGTCCCCACCCAATCCCCGCCCGCCCATGCATCCATCACATCAAGTAAAGCCTAGCCCTGGCCCGATCTGGGACGTCCCCCTGCGCCCGCCCACCCCGAGAAGCCTGAAACTGCGAGAAGAAGGGGAGAGCCCACCCCCACAAGAACAAAGGGACAAAATGGCCACACTCGGCAATGGAGAAAAGTCCGAGGACTGAGTAAAATTCGCCAGTCCCAACCAATGTCAATACTTAAGTAAAGCAGCATGATGAAAGCCACAATATCACACATCACGGAAGATAATGAAGTCCCCACAAGAGAAGCACAGTCAGGCAGGATAGGCAGACATCGTAGCAGCAGCCCCTGGAACTCCGTGGGAGGGGTTGCTCTCCGTGTTGGGGAGAGAGACACTGTAGCAATACACATGCGGGAACATTGTAGCTCGTTCTCCTGAACACCGCGAAGCTGTTGATTAGTTCCACACGTCCCCGGCAACAATGTTTCACTGACCGGGATCAGCGGAGGCTGTTTAGCAGAGCAGGGAGAGAGGATGGGCAGGATGTATTCCGATCCAGACAGGCAGCCATCGACCTTCTCCTCCAGCTGTAGCAAGTACGTGCGCCATTCACACCGCAGTTCAGTTAGAGCCAGGAAAACAGAGGCGAGGGTAACTTGAGAGTGTACCTCCATTACCTCCGTGGTATGAGCCTCTTCAGTCAAGTCAGCTCCCCAAGTAGATACAAGCCGGGGCTGTCGGGCAGAAGGCAGGGCGCCACCCGCCATTATCACAGAAGAGCCGACCCTCATAGTCCCACCATCGAGCAAACAGTGATTCCAGGCAGAGCCGGCGCCAGGAGAAAATGATCCACTCCCCCAAGGCAGGACAGGTCCGCAGTCGCAGGCTGCAAGCAGTGGGGGGGGCTCTTTGCCGACCGACACAGGAGAGGCGAGGCAGTGAGGGAGTTATGGCTGCTGAGGCGCCCTCGGCATGCGATAAACAATGAGTAGGTATCCTACCGCTTTTCTCCGTGGGAAGGAGCAAGTCAAGTTTACCAACGGCCAGCAGTCCCAGTCACCAGAGCGCCTATCGTAGAAGCCAATTCTCCCGTCGGCCAGCCCAGGATATCTGCGCCACTCCAAGGTAGTCGGTCCCTGTGGCCACGGCAGTAGCAGGCGGCGCTGTGTGAAGCAGGTCCCGGGTCCAGGGCCAGGGTCGTCCCCTGCACGACTAGCGACGTTTCTCAGGATGCCGGGCGGGTAGAAACACCGGATGGACACCTCCGGAATCAGGAAGCTTCCCCCATCAATCCGCCGGTACACAGGTACAGGATAGGGAGCAGGATTGTTGTGCCCAGTGTATGCTTTTTAAGAATGGGGGATACCCATGCCTGTTTCCATAATGCCGGAACAGTTGCAGTAGAAAAGGAGGAGTTAATAATTTGACAGAGCGGAGCCCGAAAAATAGAAAGTGACTCCCTAAACTGCGTTGGCCTCAGAGGGTCAGAAGGTGAGCCAGTTTTAATTTTGCCACTCAGCCGAGTAAACTCCTCCTGAGACATACTCGGAATGGCTGCCAAGGTCAACCGAGACCCAGTTTCCAAAGGCAAGGAGATAGAATAAGTGGAGACTTGAGGAAAAGATTGATAGATAGTATGAACTTTTTCCACGAAAAAGTTAGCTAACTCATCACACTGCTGTGTGGACGATATAACAGGCACCGTGGCTTTCCTAGTCCTAAGATCTTTAGGAATCTTAAAAATACATTTTGCTGGATTAGTACTCAACTTAATTTTGCTTGCATAGTAGGCAGCAATAACTTTGCAGATGGATCTGTGATAATGCTTAAATTTAGCAAGATAGCATAACTTTTTCTCAAAATCATAATCCCTTCTCCACTCCCGTTCTGCTTTTTTGCAAAGAGTCATTGTACCATGGACTGGTGGTAGAGGTTCTCCCCTTAAACCATTTAGCAGGGATAAGGGAGTCTAGACCATAATTATTCCAGTCACAAAACGAGCCATAATCCGACTCAGAGTCATATAAAGGTCCCAAAGGGTTAGCAGCGAGGAAATCATGGAAATCCTCTAGCTTCAACTAGAGGACTTTTAAAGACCAGCTTTAAGATGCCTGAATTAAGAGGCTCAGTGTAAGTAAGTAAGTAATATTTATTGTACAGTTAAAAAAAACCATTACAAAAAAACAGCAGTGATAAAAACAGTTAAAAATAGAAGATATCTGTAGCAGCCTAAGTGTTAATTCTTGTGAAAAGTTAGAACGCAGATAAAAGGAAGATAGCTTCGTTTAAACAGTACTGAGAATTAAAGTTTAAAAGAAAGGAAGGAAAGATTTTTTGGAGTGAATAATTGTCCGTCACTAAGGCATTGCTGCAGTTCCTCGAGCGATTTTTTGTGGTTAACCTGGCCTCCTTTCCATTTCTTAGTGCGTTGCGGACCTCATTCCATTTTCGAAGGGATACCGTTCTTTGTCCCCATATACACGTGCCTTTTGGAGCTCTGTCCGTGTTTATGCCAGTTAGTCAAACCACTTCCGGATTGCGGATGAGAGGAGCTGCGAGGGGAGCAGGGAGGCCGATTTTCAAATACAAGGTCAAATTAATAACAGACACTATGGAAGGACACCGAGCGTTAATAACAGACTTAAAAGAATCAAGTGACGCTGCATTGAGGGCCATAGAACCCTGCTTTAAGGTGACAATTTCTAAATAATACGGTGGCCCCCCTCCAGCAATACCACTCTCCATCTTTGAGTTCGTGAATTAGAAAGAAAGAAATGTGACTCTGGAAATAATAGACCAGACCTTCCAGTAATCGTGAGATACTGTTTAAGCTACCTCCAATTAAGAAGAGAGGCATAACTATTACTCACAGAATTGTTTGTCCTGATGAAGGTGGTATCGTTACACACCGAAACGCTGCGTCGACAACCTTAAACAACTGTGATCTTTTTAAGATATATTTTTATCTTGATACTTATATAGGCATTCCCCTTTTTTTTAACAAAAATCGAAATCTTTATTGTATGCACGGAAACACTAATGTTATATGACATTGATTTTATTTATTTGTAATAAACTGTTTTTTAACCACACACACATGTATTTCTTATGTAATTTTTTATGATTTTTGATATTATGATGTTCTCAATATATGTTTGAAATGTATTAATTGTGGATAAGTCTCTAGTGAGCTGGCATTGTGAGTTATTGGGGTAATACACGTCAGGGCTTCTTCAGAGTTGAACCTTCCTGGGACCTCTCTAGTTTTTCACAACAGTTAGTCAACTGTGCCTCTATGTGGATAGAGTGTTTTTTGCTCCAAGGGTGTGGAAGATATGGTTAAGAGGCTCAGTGAGCGGAACAGACAATTTTACCAGAAAACCCATGGGTTTAGGCATCTCCACCCTAAAAGACTGCATGTTGGAAAATATAGGGTCTAACAAGTGCCCAGCTGAATGCGTGGAACCAGACACTAATTGGTCCAGCTGAAATGCAGCCAAGTCTGCAAGTAAACTGCTGATTGCACTATCATGGGTTGAATCGGAATGAAGATTAAAATCCCCAAAAATACTAAAATTTGCTGTGCCCACAACGAGCGAACTAACAGCCTCCAAGAGGGCATCTTTAAACTTAGCAGCTGGCACCGGAGTGCAGTATACCAGGAGTCCTGATAAAGTCAAATGAGAACTCACGGAAATCCTAATGTGAGCACATTCACAGCCTTCAATTTACTTCCTTATTAAACAAACATGAATAGCAGGATTTAAAGATTACAACGATGCCACCCCCTCTGGACTCCCTGTTGATCCTACATATGGAATATCCTGAGGGTAGTGCTAAATTGGGATCCGCATCCATGTCATCACTTAGCCACGTCTCACACAGAAAAAACAAATCCGGAGCTTCCTCTGTGACAAGTTCAAATATTTCCAAATAGTGTTTAGCCAACAACCTCACATTAAGTTGGAATATGTTCAAACGAGCCTGGGGTTGACTACCCGATACATATGGTAGGGGCACAGGACAGGAGCGGGTATGACAGACCGGACAACCCGAGGCTCTGCCCCTAGGTTAAGTGAAGATGCCCTCCAAAGAGTAGTCCCTGAATTAATAGCCAAAAGTTCTACCCTGCCATATGAGTGTAGTCCAAGCTGCTTCCGACCAGGGGTCCTGGCGAGAGGCGACATACAGGCGCGGACGGGCGCAGACGGGCTTGCCTTTGGCGCGCCTTCCGCGCCCCTCCGCCGCTCCCGCGCCATAGCCCTCGGAAATATTGGAGCACTCAGCAACTAGACGGCCAACAAAAATGGCGTCTAGCAATGGAAACCGGAAGTGGGTGTTACCATCAGTCGAGTTCAAGACACCCTCCACAACAATCAGCCCGGGAGGGTGCTGTGGACCGGGGCGCTTGAAACGCGTTAAAAGTACAGGTAACACAAAAAATACAAGAACTAAGAATAAATTGCACCACACATTAAAAACATATAGCAAAAAGGGCGCCTGCCCAAGCAGTGAAGGGAGGCTAGCAGGGAGGATTAATAGCATTGCTGGCTGAATAGATCACACGCACCTCATGCAAGCAGTAAAAGCGCACCCTGCCCCAGGTAAATACCGGAGGTCCGGGAGCACTCAGCAACTAGACTGCCACCAAAAATGGCGTCTAGCAGTGGAAACCAGAAGTGGGTGTTTCCAGCAGTCGAGTTCAAGACACCCTCCACAACAATCAGCTCGAGAAGCTGCGGTGGACCGGGGCGCTTGAAGCGCATTAAAAGTGCAGGTAACACAAAAAATACAAGAACTAAGAATAAATTGCACCACACATTAAAAACGTATAGCAAAGAGCATGCCTGCCCAAGCGGCAAAGGGAGGCTAGCAGGGAGGATTAATAGTGTTGCTGGCTGAATAGATCACACGCACCTCATGCAAACATTAGTGACATCAGGAATCACAACCCTTAATGCACACTCTTTTTTTAGGCTGCATAGGAGTAGGCCCAAATTTGAAGCATATGTCTCAGTCATGTCTGAGCTCAGGTAGATCCCCAGGTATTTAACAGGTGTGGTCTGTACTTTTTTGATGGCTAAGTTCATCTACTTGGCTATTGTCTGGAAGGGATAATGAACTGACTTGTCCACATTTAGCCGAAACTCCGAGTGGGCCCTGACCTCCTCTAGTGTGTTGTGTGGGGAACAGCGTTTACAATGCAACTTTTACCACACACTACCTTTACCACGCAACTTTTACAACACAAGTCGTTACAACGACTTGCGCTGAGGGGCGCTGTAGGATAGGGAATGGTTTAATTTACTATCCAAAACCTTCCCTACTATCCACGGGGACTGGAGTTGGAATTGTAAATTAAACTATTCACTATCCAGCGCCCCCCAACGCAAGTCGTAACGACTTGCGTTGTAAAAGTTGTGTGGTAAAGGCATGCGTTGTAAAAGCATGCGTAGTAACAACATACATCCGTGTTGTGTATTGTGCCCCACATATCCATTGGGTTTTCCTGTGTCAGCAATATGTCATCCACATAAAGCAAGAAGACCTCCCATTTAACTCACACCAGCATCCCTGTGTCTTTTTGTCTGAGGCATATTGGTTGGGCTAGTGGTTCAATAACCATAGCAAATATCAGCGGAGTGAGGGGGCATCTCTGTTAAGTCCCATCTATAACCTAATTGTTGTTGTTTGGTGCATTTTCCCTATTCTTGTTCTTTGCCTTGCTGCTCAGTCTATGGTGATGTCATTTGGAATGTTGAGTGTGTGTGGCTGGAGGAGTTGTCAGTTGGAGCAGATGGGCTGAGGAGCAAGGAGGCTGCTCCTGGTGGGCATTACATGGATTCTACCATCTTCCGGTTACATTTATCTGAAGCTGTTACCTTATGAATAAACCTACTACTTGATTCTACATGACCTGACTACGAGGTTCACTTGATTTTAACATTGGCGACGATTTAGAAGAATCTACGTGTATGTTACTTCAATATATTTTGGACTTTGCAATTTAAAGGATTTACAGGGAAAAGAAACTTCAAGAGATCTTACAAGCTAGTATTTTAAGAAGCTGGGTTATAAGGACCTGCATGTTGCTTAAAGAAAACTGTACTGGAACTAAGGATCTGACTAAAGAAATTGAAACTTATGAACTGGAAGCCCAAGGAAAAGGTAATACTACGAAAACGCCCTGGTCAGCCCCACCAGTGTCCTTTGTCAACAGGACAACCTACAATCTAGGGTGTTTGACTTTCTTCTACTTGTCTTCAAACAGTTACTGTGGCGATTTCTGCCTCCTGTCCTGCTTCCTCGTATCTACAAAAGATTTTTACCTGACCATCAACAGTTCTGAGAGCCCTGTTAATGCTGCTTTTGGTACGTGTGTTTGATGTTATGTGTCCTTGCTATAGTCATTAGAGAGGCTGCTGGGTAGTTTGCAGAGGGCTCTGATTTGACCCTGTCTCTCATTTTGAAAGGAATTAGCAGCTGTGACGTGTGCTGGGGAATTGGCAGCAGTGAACTATGTTCTGGGGGAAAACCAACACCCCTGGTGTGCTGTTACTCTCATTTATAGATGCAGGGGCTGGTGATGCCTCTGAAACTGCGAACCTTCTGATTGTTGTTGCCTCACAAATTCAATTATTTGACAGCTCTAAGGAACCCCGCATTTCAAAAGTTTGATAGAATGTGACTTTTATTTGGGTGATCTCTTTCGGCATATACATGGGAAACTCGTGTTTTTGGAAAACTTCGAACTGTTACTTTCGGCAGTATTTTTATTTTCAAACTAAAATGCCTCGTCTACCTAAAGGCAAGTAAAACAGTGATGCTGTGTAGTCTTTTAAAATACTGCTCGCGCACCTTACCATCATGTTGGTGCCGCGCACAGGAGCAAGGGAGTCCTCTATGACGTATTTTGAGGTGTGTTTCCCCTATTTCAATCTTCAGTGTGCATTGGGAGGTGTATTCCCCAATAGGGAGGTGTGTTTCCCCTATTACTATCTTCAGAGTTTCATAGGGAGGTATTTTCCCCAATTACAATTTTCAGTGTGCCATTTGGGAGGTGTATTCCCCAATAAGGAGGTGTGTTTGCTCTATTACAATCCTCAGTGTTTTCATTAGGTGTATTCCCCTATAGGGAGGTGTATTTTTCCCCTATTGTGGTGTTTTGAGTTTCACAGAGAGGAGTGTTTCCCCTATTACAATGTTCGGGGCATTCATTCATTTCTTATGATATATACTTACTTTCATTTGTTTATTCTATTTTCATGCATTTGCTTATGGTGTTTTCATGCATTTATTTATGTCATGTCTTTTCTGGATTTGAGTATTTTCGGATTCGTTTGCCTTATGTACATTTAATTGCTTACTGTATTTTCTTACTATTTCTTCCAGGATGTTTATCCTTGTTTACTTTAGCAATGTAATTTTGTTCTTTTGTGCCTTAATGCATTTAAATTTATTTTCTATTTTCTGGCATTATCCGTGTTTAGTTTCCTTAAGGAAGGGAGATGTGCTATAACCTAATTGTTGTTGGTTGGTGCATTTTCCCTATTCTTGTTCTTTGCCTTGCTGCTCAGTCTATGGTGATGTCATTTGGAATGTTGAGTGTGTGTGGCTGGAGGAGATGTCAGTTGGAACAGATGGGCTGAGCAGCAAGGAGGCTGCTCCTGTTGGGGCATTACATGGATTCTACCATCTTCCAGTTACCTTTATCTGAAGCTGTTACCTTATGAATAAACCTACTACTTGTTTCTACACAACCTGACTACAAGGTTTACTTGATTTTAACAGTCCCCCTCTTGATTGGCCAGTCAGCCGAGAATCTGTGGCCCACCTTCACTCTAGCCCTGCTGTTCGTGTATAGCGACGTCACCCATCTCAGATTGTTCACCTCCAGTTCATTTCTGTGCAATGCTTGTTTCATAAATGTCCAGTTTACAGGCTCAAAAGCCTTGTGGGCATCCTAGTTGGCCTTCGAAAAGGGATCCCTCCCTCTTGTTGCCTGTTCCATAATAAGGAAGGCTTTCCATATATTGATGGTGGTGGTAAGACAACCCACAAACCACGATTGACCCATGTGTGTGACTCCCTAAGATGCTTTAGATAGTTGTTGCCAAAGTATTTTCAGTAACATTCATATCAGCTATGACAGAGAGGAATTTGGCCCAATAGATAATAGTTGCTTGAATTGGCAGGAATTGTGTTGCATGGGAAGTGACTCTGGGCTGAGAGACCACACTGGGTGCAAAGAAGTAGCTGTTTGTTGAATGAATCAAAAACAAAAAGAGAGCAAAGCTGTGAAGGCAGTCCAAATGTATGCTCCCTCGTTAAGATAGGCCTGTCATTTCTGATGGGACTGATAATATTTTTACTAGCCTCACCAGGAATTATGAGGTCCATAAAGCAGTCAAGAGTTCCAGAGGAAAGTGCAGCGAAAGTGAAGATTTATCAGGAGTCTTGACATATAGATTCACGTATTCTCTTTTCATACTTTTGCTTTTTATCTCTTTCCTGGAAACCCAGGGGCATATTATCAAGGGGGTTTATCTCCGCTTTTTTGGCTTTAAAAGCCAAGAAAGCGGAGATAAAATGATCTCCCTATTACCTTACCTAGCTGTCGCTAACACCAGTTAGCGACAGCTAGTAGAAGATAGCGACCATCTTGGGCCCCACTTTGCATGCCAGGGATATTTATCACTAATGACATGCAAAGTGGGCGTGCCAAGATGTTAGCGACTGAAAACAGTCGCTAACATCGCTATCTCCTATTACAAACTTTTGGAGATATTTGTGCTAAGCGCGAATATCTCCAAAAGCTAACACCTGCCCTGAGCAGTTCTTAGCCATGTTATCCAATGAGAGGTGGATAACATGGCTAAGAGCATTAGCTCGGTAATGCATGAATATCGCTGACTTTTCAGTGATATTCATGCATTGCAGCGATTTTTATCGCATTTGTGATAAACCTTGGTAATACCAAGGTTTATTTGCGGTAAAAATCGCCGCAGCTCAGCGGTAAATTTTTGTCTCGAACCAAGCAATAGCGATAATTATCGCTATTGCTTGGTAATATGCTCCCCAGTTTGCTTCTTTCAACACACATCGCCCCTATTTCACATTAATTTCTCGCTGATTTACAGTGTTATTTATATGAGCTTCTCTCAGGGCACCTGCGAGTCACTAAACAAAGAAGTGGGGGCCCATAAACAACCTTCTGAAACTATAGCTAGACGTGTTTAATTTGCTTCAGGGGGCTGTGGGCAACACCCCCGTTTAAGCTGACAGAGTGGGTAGGGGGGGGGGGGGCTCAACAACGCTGCTGTGTTGAAGGAAACAGATGGGATATTTAGGGTGGTGCTTGCAGGCAATCAGACCTGCCAACCTAGAAAACATTTTCATTGTGTCAAGAAGTTACGGGGCTTTGGATGGGGCGTTGCCTCATGCCTAGAGCTACATGAAAAGCTGTTGCCTTCCACAAATCCCACCGCTACCCCTCCCCACCCAAGAAAAACGAAGAGTTGCTGAGGCTGTTGCAGGTATCCTAGGCTGTTTTCACACCCCTTAATGGACATCCGGCTGCTTATAGTCTCCAAATAAGCATTCGCAATGCAATAGGTCTCGCACTTATGAGAGTTCGATCTTTTGGCATTGTAAATGACAATGCCTTTTATTTATATGTTGTTTTTTAAAACAGATTGATGAAAGGCATGGTCATTTACAATGCCAATAGTTTAACTCTGGCATTTGTGAGACCCATTGATTGGAAATGCATGCTATATTATATATTTTTTTAAGTTAGGAGAGAGTGTGTCCAAAGCTTTTTGTGAAAATTGTGCTTGGAGGCTGTAATTAAATCCTACTAAGCAACAACAAACGTAACAGGGGTTGTCGCCTTGGGAGGTTACAAAATGAGACAATGCGGTACTAAGGAGGGACTAACAAGCCTTTTGACCAATGAACAACCTCAGTTTAGAGGGGACAATGACACAACCCAATGAAAATGTGGGCAGAGAGTGGAAGGAGCTTCAAGTCCCCACCTGCAAAGGGAGCAGAAATCCTGTGACACACTGTGGCACCATGTGAGTTGGCACCTCTGTACTGTTTCTGCTCCCAGAGCGGTTGGATGCTGGCCTGAAGTAGTCCCATTTACTAATGACACAAATACTCAAAATGGCCTGGTACAAATATCCGGGCTTAAGTTCATGAATAAGATGGAGAGGAATTTATTGCGCTAGTGATGAGACAGGAAGTTCACCTGTCATTTTCTTGAACAGAAGTGTATTTGATGAAACTGAAGGAATGCTTAGAACTATTTGTAAAGGGTGGCTATGGCTGGGTGAGGGACAGAAAATTATACAATCTGTGAAGAGACTCAGCAGAGACTAAGCCACACAGCCATCCAGGACAGGCTGGTCTGTTAGGGGCGCGTGGTAGGCATGGGAATAGGTAAAAAGATTAGTTTACTCAGGAATCTATTCAGTTCCTAAAATAACATTGATGATAATGTTTGTTTTTTGTAATTTCAAATCTACATCATACTAGAAGGCTTTCTTCTATCTTTATTAACAGTCTGCACCCGATGGTGCATACAAAAAATTCCTCAGCTGGGGAGATTCCTTGTCATCTTTATATTATGCTCATTTCATTTGGATGACCCAATTAAGAGCTAATGATTCACCGAGCGTTTTTCCCTTTGAATAGCCAGTAAAACGAAGAGCTTTAGAAATGTCATTGCAATCTTCCATTAACCTGCCCAGATGCACAGAAAATTGTTCGCGCTCCCTGGAAATGTTAAGATGTGTTCTGAGAATGTCTCGTCAGCCCATTCGTGCGCCACTTACCACAGTGCAGAGAGGTTACACTGCACCTTGGTGATCAGGGCCATTGCACGCACTTAGCACTACGTTTCACACTTGCCCTCAATTCCATACCAAAGGCCTCTCACCTGTGTGACAAATACTTCACATTATCCTCGAGACATTATGTATTTCAGGAATGATTAAAGGTGGTAGTTTTAGTTTCAACATGTGAAATGTGTACTTCCTTTTTGAGACATAACACATAGATCCGCCGCCTGGGGAAGCTGTACAATCTGTACAATGAAAAGTGGATCATGTTTCAAATCGGAGCAGGCTGTCTCAATTTGTTATCATTTTCCTGGAAAAATAGTTCTAATTGGCTTTGCTATGATTCAGGGTAATGAAGATTACCAGTAAGTAATTTATTTTATTGACAATCAACTGCCCTTCCGTACCAGTCCTTACCATATGGAGGAGTCCAGTCAGAATTTGCCTAACTATAAATAAGCTTTAATATTTTTTTTTCCATTGCATTGCAATGTTTTTTTAATGGTTTAATAAAAATGTATTTCAAAATGGTCAAGTCCAATGTTACACGTTGGGAATTATGTGGAATGTCATACAGTGCAGTGGAGGAGAGTGTTGTAAAATGTATTACCATTGAATGGAGTATTGTACATTGGAATTGCATGGAGTAGAGTAGAGTTTAGTAGTGTATCGTGCAGTGTAGTAAAGTGTTATATACTTTAGTGGCATGGTGTATTATATAGTGGGGTCAAGTATCATAGAGTGGATCAGTGATTGTACAGTGAAATGACGTGTTGAACAATAGAGTTGGGTGTTGAAGACTGTGATAGAGCGGAGCAAAGTGTTTTAGAGTGGAGTAGGGTGAAGAAGAGTGCCATAGCAGAATATTGTAGAGTACAGTGGAAGAGAGTGTTGCAGAGTGGAATGTTGTGTCATATAGTGGAGTGGTGTGCGCCTTGAGAACAGTTGAGTGGCGTGTCGAGTGTCATACAGTGCAGTTCAGTGGCATAGTATGGATGGACATAGAGTGGAGTAGAGTGGCATAGAGTGTAGTACAGTGTTGTAGAGTGGAATTGTATTCAGTAGAGCAGAGTGTCGGATGGTGGAGTGGCATAAAGCGAAGTAAAATACATCGGCATAGGGCGGGATATAGTGGAGTATAGTGGAGTTGAGTACACTGGAGTGGGGCAATGTAGAGTGGAGTAAAGTGTCAGAGACTGGAGTGGCGTGTCATAGACCATGGTGGCATGGAGTCCAGAAGAGTAGAATGGTGTGGCATACAGTTGAGTAAAGTGTCATAAATTGGAGTACCGTGTTGTACAGTAGAATGTAGTGGGATGTCATACAGTATCAGAAAGTGATGTAGACTACAGTAGTGTAGAGTGACATACAGTCTAGTTGATTTCTGTAGGGTGGAGTAGTATACAGTATAGTACAGTGTTTTAGAGTGTGGTAGAGTGGATTGGCATACAGTGTTATAGAGTACAATGGCATTGAGTGGCGTAGAGCTGAGTGGCATACAGTGGAGTACTAGAATAGAGTGGAGTAATGTGCCATAGTAGAGTGGAGTAAAGTGGGATGCAGTGGCATGCAAAGAGTTATGTACAGTGTTGTATAGTGGACTAAAGTATTGTACTGTTGAGTGGAGTAGAGTTTTGCACAGTGGCACACAGTTTGGTACAGTGTTGTTCGGTGGAATGAAGGGGTATTGACAGGAGTAAAGTGTCGGAGAGTGGCATACAGTGTAGTAGAGTTTTGTAGCATGGAGTTGCATAGAGTACAGTGCTGTTTGAAACAGTTGATCTCCATAGAGTGGAGTGTTGTGTAATAGCGTAGAGTGAGGTAAAGTCTCATACTGTGGTGTAGAGTTGAGTGGAGTGATGTAACACTGTGTGGAGTAAAGTACAATAGACTGTATTGGTGTGTCGTAGAGTTGAGTGGCATGGATTACAGTGTACTGGCAAAGTGTAGGTAGGTCACTGTTATAAATTTGAGTGGGGTCTCGTATAGTAGAGTTAAGTGCTGTGTTATATATAGAAAAGAGTTGGATAGTGGAATAGAGTGTTGTACATTGTACTGTACAGGCATAGAGTGGAGTATAGAGTTGGGCAGTGGAGTGTACCGGGATAAAGTAGAGTAGAATTTCATTGAGGGCCATGAAGTGGGGTAGACATAGAGTAGAGTTATATGTGGAGGCAAGTGTGATACAAAAAAAGCAGCGTAGAGTGGAGTGGAGTCTACTGTTGTGGCATAGCATGAATTATTGTAAAGTGGTTTAGCATAGAGTGGAATAGTGTACAGTGGAATACTGTACAGTGGAGTGTATAAGAGTAGAGTGGCATAAAGTGGAATAGAGTAGAGTGGAGGGGTGTACAGTGAAGTGGCGTAGAGTGGAGAAGGGTATAGTGGATTAGCATAGAGTGGGGTGTCATACATTGAAGTGGTGTAGCGTAGAGTTGCGGAAACTTATAAATTGGAGTGAAGTCTTAGACAGTAGAGTGGAGTGCTGTGTCGTACAGTGTTAACAACTGTTGTTAAGTAGAGTAGAGTGTTGTACAATAGCATGTATGGGCATAGAGTTGAGTGCAAATTTAAGACACCAGAGTGTACAGGGAAAGAGTGGAGTAGAGTCTAGTAGAGTGGTATAAATGGTAATAGAATTTTGTAAGAGTGAAGTAATATAGAGTAAAGTAGAGTACACTGGAGTGGTGTAGAGTGGAGTAGCGTACAGTGGAGTGTCATAAAGTGTAATAGCATAGAGTGGAGTAGTGTAGACTGGAGTAGTGCACAGTGGAGTGGAGTAAAGTGTAATAGTGTGCAGTGTAGTAGTATACAGTGAAGTGGTATACAGTGAAGTGGTTTAGACTGGAGTGGTGCATTGTGCTGTGGTGTAATAAATAGCATACAGTGGAGTAGCATATAGTGGGGTAGAGTGGAATAGCATATAGGAGAAGGTCAAAGATGGAAGTTGTGTACAGTATCATAGCATAATGTGCAGTGGCTTACAGTGGAGTGGCATAGAGAGGGGGGAAGGGTACAGTAGATTAGCATAGAGTGGGTTGGCATACATTGTAGAGGTGTAGCGTAGAGTCTAGGAAACTGTTATAAACTGCTGTGGTGTCTCATACAGTACAGTGGAGTGCTGTGTGAACGGTGATAGAGTGGAGTAGAGTCTAGTAGAGTGGTATACACAGGGCCGGCTCCTCCACTAGGGTGGAGGAGCATCACTCCACTATTTTCTCACAGTGCGAGAAGCAGAAACATAAAATGGTAATACCTTCTCATTATAACCATTTTATGTTTAGTTGCGGGTGGGTGGGTGGACGGGGCTGCTCTGCGAACAGGGGAGGATTGTTATGCCCACTTTTGAGGGCGCAATGACTATTTGCTTGGCCTTCTGGGGCTTCCCAAACCAGTCATGCGCACTTTGCCCTTTCTCCATGCAGGCTGCAGTCTACATGGAGAACATGGTCTTCCCATAAGCCCCTCACTGGGCGGCAACTCCATCAATCACAACACTGCCATTGCAGTGTTGTGATTGGCTTAGTGGAGGGAAGGGTGGCTGCCTGCTTCCTATTCCTGGCCGGAGCCAGAAGAGCAGGAGCCGGGAAAAATGCTGGACCTCGCCTGTGACAGGTACGTTTTTCATTTATTATGAAATTACTTCTGCCGCAACTGGGTATAAAGTGTATTGAAACACATTCGAGAGTCAATAAAACAGGATACACATGCACAACTGGTACATAGATCATCAAGTGGCTGTGAGTCAAAATACTATTTTCAGTTAATTCTGTGATTCTTTAATCAGTTGCTTCTTCACTAGATATAGATATAGATAAGTACAGCCCACACGTTTCACCCAGTTACATGCTTCCTCTGAATTTTGTTAATTATTACGGTCCAATATTTGATGATGAATCCACATTAAGTTCGCTATATAATTTGCTATTAGGGGTCACGGGTCAAATTGTTTGGGGGGCGATTTTAATTATATTCAGGATTTGAAGTTAGATACTTCCAATAGAGGGACAAAACAATTGAAACCTAAAACAAAGAAACTCTTTGATGCATTGATAGATGATTTCCAGTTAATTGATGCTTGGCGATTTTTAAAACGAACTGATCGGAAATATACTTGTTTTTCACGCCAACATCAAACTGCATCTCGTATAGATTATCTATTGCTATCACGCACTTTGAGTTTCAGTGATGCCGATATTGGCGCTAATGCCTTTTCTGATCACTCTTATGTGTAAGTATGTATAGAACTGGGTCTTGGCAGAAGGGTCAGGTTCAAGTGGCAGATGGGCCGGCTCCTTCTGCAGGACCCAGTGTGGATCAACAAATTCAGAGACTAGATAAAAGAATACTTCTCCATTAATGAAGGGCCCGCCGATATATTTTCAGTCTGGGGGGGGGGTTTAAGACGGCAGCTCGTGGGAGGATGATTGCAACCTCCGCCAAGAAAATAAAGGAACGCCTTGATAAGATATCACAACTTCAGCAGTCATTAACTAATGCTGCTAATCCGGCGGTATCCATAAATCAAACTATGCTGGAACAGGCTAGGAAGGCTTTACTTGATTTCTTTGTTTTGGAGGAAATAAATAGCTCCCAGACTTACTTACAGAAGGTGTATGAAGAGAGCCAAATGGTGGGTAAGATGCTCGCTTGGTCAACTCGGGCTTGACAAGAATCTGCTTGCATCATTGAAATAATAGATCATCAATTGAACACAGTGGTTACTGATAGAGCGGAAATTTCTCGAATATTTTTTAATCATTTTCAACAGATCTATACCACTAATTATTCGGTTGATAAAGAGTTGAGCGAGGGCTATTTTGACCCACTTCAAGTCCCCAAATTATCGCTTAATCTGGCGACAATGCTGCAAACGAAAATAACTACAGTTGAGATAGAGGCAGTAATAAAATCATTGGCAGGTGCTAAAGCTTGTGGTGAGGATGGATTTCCTAGTGAATTATATTAGAGTTTTATGAAGGAGCTAACCCCTTTTCTGGTTAAACTATATGATTACATTAAAATGGGCGGAGTAGTACCTCCGGAATTTAAAAAAGCGATAGTTGTCAGTTTCGTGAAAAAAGGCAAACCATCCAATAATTTTAATTCTTACCGTCCTATCAATTTACTTAATACTGATTATAAAATCTTTATGAAGATATGGGCTCTGCGTCTGACTCCTTCAGCTAAGGAAGTAATTCATGAGGATCAAACTGGGTTTATTGCGGGCCGAATGATGTCAACTAATACTCCCTTTTTGACTCAAGCTCTGGATTTTTTTAATGTAAATAATACCCCTGCTTGTATTATGATGGTACACTCAGAAAAAGCCTTTGATTTAGTTAATTGGGATTCATTATTTTACGCACTTTTTAGGTTTGGGTTTCCATCATCTGTAATAACTATGATTAAAAATATTTATCAAGGGGCACAGGCGCAGATTATATTTAATGGGGATCAAGCAGTCCCAATAAAGATAAATCGGGGAACTAGGCAAGGCTGCCCCTTATCACCTCTTTTGTTTTCCTTTTTTATTGTACCCCTTGCGGTTAGAATACGCACGAATAGCAATATTAGAGCCCCTATTGAAGGAATGGCAAAACTAAAAGTTTTTGCGGAAGATGCCATTTTATATTTAGATCCTGAAAAATTAAATATCCAGTCTACTGTGGTGGAATTTCGGAAATTTGAGCAAATAGGGTGTTATAAAATAAATCCTTCTAAAACAGAAATTTTAATGTTAAATTCCGGGTTGGGTTGTCTTCCAGATGAATTAAAACACCAGGCAATGAAAACTGAGCCCATCAGATATTTGGGGATATATGTCACAGCTTATCATAGGGACTTATTTAAGAATAATTATGATATCACAAGCATCAAGATCCAAAATCTCCTGAATAAATGGTCCAATCGTCCCCTGACATTGATAGGATGAGTGGCACTAATCAAGATGTTTTTCACCGCTTTTGATTTTCTTGTTTACAAATATCCCGGTTAAAGTTAATGTTAGTTTTTTAAACAAATTGGTGCTATGATTAGAACTTTTGTGTGGAATAAAAAGATTGCTAGAGTGAGGCTCCCTATTTTGCAATTAGATACTAAGCTCAGTGGGCTTGTACTCCCGAATATTCGATTATATTATGAAGCAGCATTATTTGACTATATAGCATGTCTGTTGTCTAAACCTTATCATACGGATAATTTTTTCATCATCAAAATGATCCAGGAAGCCGGATCTCAACTCCTGGCCTTTTGAAAGACTGCTAAATTTCCCCCAAAATCTCTTTTTAAGACATTGGTAGAATTTTCATATTGTTTACGTATGGGTTTTAAGCAAAAAGATTTCTCCGTTTTTTTTGCGTTAAAATTAACTGAGTGTCGTATTTTAGGATTATATATCCACTCTTCTCAATTAAAAAAATGGAATGACTCCGGTTTAGGGGTTCTGAGTCAACTAGGCATCTATGGCAGGGTGATTACTTGGCAGGAAGCTCAAGCTAGATGCACAGGGCCGAATAAAATGTCCTTTTTTGAATTTCTTCAAATTATCAACTTTTAAAAAAAGTATAATTTTACTTCTTGCATCCCTCCTGGTAAAATTGCTTCAGCATTATTCCTTGCAAGATAAACTGGAGTGGGTAATTGGTACCGTTTACTAAACCAGCAGGATGAATCTCCTTTGGTACGAAAGATGCTGGAAAAAGTTGAGGTGCATACACAATGTGTTTTTTCGTATCAGGATTGGCAAAAGATCTCGTCTTTAGGTAACAAGGTTCTGAGAGCAGCTAACTATAAAAGGATGATTCAGAAAAGGGGGTGGTGATGGACAGAGTATCTGAATTAAGCAGAACACTCCCACCCAGTCCAAAGATCAGGGCTTGATCCATCACCGTTTTTTAGCTCACTGCACCATCCCAGCTCAGAACCTGGCTATATGCAAATTAGTCTGTCCCTGGCCCAGTGCATCATGGGAACAGGGCAAACCAAACTACCAAGCCAATTCTTATACTGGGAAGGAAACAAGCTTCCGGGGACCGGTTTCTGGCATTTCAGCCGTCTTCGGCCCGGCTTGCTTGAATCCTGATGGTGCAGTGAGCAAGGGACTTACATCTCAGAAAAGGGGGTGGTAATGGACAGAGTATCTGAATTAAGCAGAACACTCCCACCCAGTCCAAAGATCAGGCCTTGATCCATCACCGTTTTTTAGCTCACTGCACCATCCCAGCTCAGAACCTGGCTATATGCAAATTAATCTGTCCCTGGCCCAGTGCATCATGGGAACAGGGCAAACCAAACTACCAAGCCAATTCTTATACTGGGAAGGAAACAAGCTTCCGGGGACCGGTTTCTGGCATTTCAGCCGTCTTCGGCCCGGCTTGCTTGAATCCTGATGGTGCAGTGACCAAGGGACTCACATCTGAGTATACCCTTCCACGCTTATGGTGGACAAAATGATTCAGATAAGGGGGTGGTGATGGACAGAGTATCTGAATTAGGCAGAACACTCCCACCCAGTCCAAAGATCAGGGCTTGATCCATCACCGTTTTTTAGCTCACTGCACCATCCCAGCTCAGAACCTGGCTATATGCAAATTAGTCTGTCCCTGGCCCAGTGCATCATGGGAACAGGGCAAACCAAACTACCAAGCCAATTCTTATACTGGGAAGGAAACAAGCTTCCGGGGACCGGTTTCTGGCATTTCAGCCGTCTTCGGCCCGGCTTGCTTGAATCCTGATGGTGCAGTGAGCAAGGGACTCACATCTGAGTATACCCTTCCATGCTTATGGTGGACAAAATGATTCAGAAAAGGTAACAAGGTTCTGAGAGCAGCTAACTATAAAAGGATGGCATTTTTTGCTAATTGGATGGTTTATTACACTCCAGAAGCACTAAATAAAATTTATCCAGAAGTGCGGAATAGCTGTTTTCGCTGCGGAATTCTGACAGCAGGAAGATGGCGACATATTTTTTTCTCTTGTCCTAAGCTTCAAGATTTTTGGGTACAAATATTTGTGTATTGTAGTACCGTGATAAGGAAAACTTATAAACCTTCTCCAGAAGCATTTATGTTTGGTATAGGTAGCAATGAGGTGATATTTTCTGAATCTCAGGAGCGCTTTCCTGCCATTGTGATGTTAGTTGCTCGTTCATTGATCTTACAAAACTGGAGATCAATGTTAATACCTACGTTTGGGAAATGGATGAATAAAATGCAACGTACAAAGTGTTTTGAAGAGGCTTATGCTAAGCGGGTGGGGGCAACAAACAAATGTGCAAGGGTCTGGGATCATTTTTGCTGACTGATTAATTTTTGTTTGCCTTGTGTGTTTAATTAAGATGGGAAGTGCTTTCAATGTAAAATATTTTGTTTCTCTTTGTTTTTTCTTGCAATGTGTAATACTAGATGTTTCCTGATGGTACTGCTCAATAAAAATAAAAAAAAATAAAAAAAAATACATGCTTCCTCAGGGCTGTAAACATGCATGAACAACATATAAATCTAAAAACCTTTCTTTACCAAGATGCAATACATACAGTTATATGTACAACATAAGAGAGCATATGAATATAAAAACTAGTGTCTGTAAACCCTCATTAAAGATGACTTTTGAAGCAACACGACCCAAAAGCCATTATATGGTCCATAAGGGTCAAAAAGACCCATAAGATGCTTTAGTGCACATCATTATTAGGCCCTTCTTAGGCTAGAGACTCTTTATAACATTCATCATACTATAAGATAGATAGTACTGCAACACGTTATCACCTATAAGCATATACCAACATTCAAAACAAACTAAACATGTTTTGAAAAACAATCAATTGACCACCAATGAGACTACGGACCCAGAGAAATGAAGACAAAGTAGCAAACAACAACAAAAAAACAACAAAAGCAGAAAACACAAAATATTAATAGGACCCTACATGTCCAATGTATTTAATGAAAACGTGTAAGTATCACAAGCCTGGATACCAAGAGTTCCATATTCACAACTGGGATCTAGACCTTATGCTACTCATTAATGTCAATGTCCAATGTGCACCAAAGTTAAGAGCCATTGGGGAAGAAAAAGAAAGAAGAAAACACTATAAAAGACAAACCTACCAGCAAAGAAATAGACAATCGAGAAATAGATATAGGTGCAGTGAATGTCCATCGTTACACCCTTCCCCATTAACCTCATTTTGGAATGTTAAGTTGTAAGTACAGTAATTTAGAAGTGCTGCTAAAAACCGCAGAGGCTTGCCAAAAACAAGTTTCTAGCCAGACACAGTGTTCAAAGTAGAAACATCGTAACGAGTGACACACCAGTATTCCACGAGGGCTATAAGCAACAAGGCAAATATGTTATGGGTAAGCATGGGTGACCTTAATCATACCAGGTTATGAACTATTCTGTACATTTTTTTTGCCAGATAATCATGAGACCAATAAGGGCATACCAACATACATAAACATGATATTCTCATATGTCCAAGGTACTCCTAGACCTAGGATATACACCAGAGACAAAGGGCAACTCCAAGGATAAAATAAAACAAGAATACCTTATAGCTGCAGTAAGATCGAAATTCTGTCAGCTGCTGCTAAGCAAACGGACTGTGGGGCATATTACCAACAACTAGCGATAATTATCGCTATGTTGGTTTGGCGGGGATATTTTCATCGCCGAGCTGCGGCGATTTTTATCGCTTAGGAACCTTGCTATTATCAAGGTTTATCTTCTAAGCGATAAAAATCGGCCGAAATGCATGAATATCGCTGAAAAGTCAGCGATATTCATGCATTACCGAGCTAATGCTCTTAGCCATGTTATCCACCTACCATTGGATAACATGGCTAAGAACTGCTCAGGGCAGGTGTTAGCTTTTGGAGATATTCGCGCTTAGGAGATAGCGATGTTAGGGACTGTTTCCAGTCGCTAACATCTTGGCACGCCCACTTTGCATGCCATTAGTGATAAATATCACTGACATGCATAGGGGGGCCCAAGATGGTCGCTATCTCCTACTAGCTGTCACTAACTGGTGTTAGCGACAGCTAGGTAATAGGGAGATCATTTTATCTCTGCTTTCTTGGCTTTTAAAGCCAAAAAAGCGGAGATAAACCCCCTTGATAAAATGCCCCAAGATTTTATGCTACTGTTGTGGGAAAAGACATCCATCCATGTGTCACTAAACGTAAAGAACAGAAAAACAATATAAACATGTCTCTTGTTTAAACCTAGTGTAAAAGATGCTTAATCTTAAAATTGCCAGACTCTCTCTTACATATTGGTATTTTCATCTCATTTGCAAACTCTTGAAACACGAGTAAGACAAGGGGGCTGAGGGAGGGACAGAAAAACGTTCTTTTCATGTACCACTCTGGAAGTAATCGTAAATCAAAACCAACCATCCCATACGGTAGTGGCCCTAACTTATAAGTCAAAGGGCAAGTGACCGCAAACCAGGCATTGAGTGTTCGATCATTAACTAGTCTGGAAAGAAGAGTGACATAAAATTAATATTAATATTTTGAGACACTGTTTCTTACACCTTTAAAAAATTGCACATTTCCCACGTATGTGATAGCAAGCATCAAAATAGGAGCCATGTTGAAACACATTTTTTGTTGTCATGAAAACCCCGTTTTATGTTGTGACATGCTAATGGGAACACACATTCTCGGCAGTCCTGACCAGGAAAAGTAGGTGCTATAGTTGCTGGGCACTACATACGGATCTGGAGCGAGTTAAAAGTAAAAACACATATTTTTACGCCATGATATAGGTGTTTCCACCACTCAGGTGACAGCATGTGAACCCTGTGTTTGATTATCAACAATAAAAAGGGGGCAAGCTCGATAGAACTGAACTTCTAACCCCAAACCCATCTGTTATTGTGTCTCGTATTACGTTACCCTTCAGCTAAAGGGACCAGGTGTCTCTTTCGGACGTCATGCACATTAAGCACCAGATCAGGGAAGTCACACGCCTTATTGTACCAACTATGAGACCAGCTTAAGACAAGAACTGAGATATAAAAATCATTGCTTCCCTGCTGAAAGTTGGACCCTGAATAGCACATGTACAACTATCATTGCTCACCCATGTTCAGCTGTGAGTAATCCAACTGCCAGAGTTTGGAGTTCGCACACTGTGATCAACTGAAGCACAGTTATTAGGTGACTTAAATATCTTTAAGTTCAGCCCCCATGAGCCACTAGACCATCACCTCTCCCCCGTAGTGCACATACTCAGGTGTGCAGCATCCACCGGCAGCCACCATGCTCCATCCATGAACCACCGTTCTCGTACCCTTTGCAGAGTGAACACAGCTACATGATCATAGCCTTCCAATTGCCTAGCAACTTCGAGCCTGCTCAAATGGCCGCAATGTCCCTTACATTTTTTCATCTATCCAATGAGTCACACACCAAGAATTCCTGACAGGGAGCACATCTGTCTTCCCAATGAAAGCCTTGATAAGCTATTCCAATGTCATAGCCTTCCAAGTGCACAGCAACCGCACACTAACTCAGAGCTCCACATTAGCCCTCACAATTATTTACATTTAAGGAAAGTCACACACCAAAAAATCCCAAACAGAGTCCACATCTGTCTGTCCAGTCAGGTATGAGTTTAGGCAGAATAATTGGTCTAATTCAACTTGTAACATCCACCTAGGCCTCCATGAGCTTCATCATCCTTTTATTCAAGTGCTCTCCAGCGTGATGCCCCACTTATCTATTCACCAAAATAGTACATAAAAATACAGTGCATTCAAACACCTAGAGGGCTTAATGATTTCTTTTTCTATATGTTCCTATGTCCCTGTGTAAATCCAATCTGAGTATGTAAATATATGCAATAAAGTCCCCATTGGAGACCACCAATTTTTGGCCATTAAGAACAATCCTTTACGTTTCTAACAAGAACATTTACCTTCCCTTGTTGTAATCATACATCATTTAGTGGATGCTGATCTCAGCAAGTCAACCTATATCCACAAACAACACCAGTCTCCTATCTGGTTTATCCATACTCATACGTTCTATAACAATGCACATTTATTCTCCATTTGTAGTATGTTGAACTGTAAGTCACCAACATGAAACCAAATAAATGTAGAGTGACCTGACCTGGCCCTGGTCTGTGAAGGTCGCTCCACCCCCCGCGCGACTCCCTGCCTGCCCCGCTCGATCGCCGTTGCCCCTGTGGCATAGGTTTGTCTTCTCTGCCGTGTTCCCTGGTCTGTGATCTTGATCATCTGTTTTTCCCTGTGATTGTTGTGCCGTTTTCTCTGCCCTGTGCTCTGATTCTTTGTTGATTTGTTCCCTGTGATTGTTGTGCCGTTTTCTCTGCCCTGTGCCCTGATTCTTGGTTAATCTATTGCTCCCTGCGATTGTTGTGCCGTTTTCGCTTCCTGTGCCCCTGTTCTGTGCTCCTCGCTCCTTGCCTTGTCCACTTCCTGCCAGCACCCCACTCCCCGCTCCCTGCCGCTGCTCCCCTGCGGCCCCGACCCCTTCTTCCTCTGTACCCGATCCCCGCGCCACCCCACTCCCGCCTCCCAGCTGCTCCTCCCTCCCACCGCACCACTTATGGTGGAGTCCACGCGTACAGACAACGTTTACACGCAGCGTTTACGCGCAGCGAGCGTGCCGATTGTGTGCCGAAGGCGCACCAAAGGCAAGCCCGTCTGCGCCCTTCCACGCCTTGCCCGCGCCCAGTGCCTGGACCCCTGGACCCCGCCGATGCAAGACCGCCCGCCGGACCTACGATACCGCCAGCCTCCACGCCCTCAACGCCGGCCGGAACCCCTCCTGCTACCGAGCCACCCCGAAACGCATCCACAGACCCTTCACCTGCAAATCCTGCAAGTTCACCTGCCTCCGAACCTGCACCACACCCACCAAGCCGAGCACCGACAACAACCACCTGAAGTGCATCCTGCTCAACACCCGCTCTGTCCACAGACACACCGTGGAACTCTGGAACCTTCTCAACACTACTTCACCAGATGTCGCCTTCCTCACGGAAACCTGGATGAAAGCCTCCTCGGCCCCCGGCATCGCCATTGCCATCCCGGACGGATACAAAATCACCAGGAGGGACCGCGTCAACCAGACCGGAGGAGGCGTCGCCATCGTACACAAAAACACCATCCGCAACACAACCAACTCCGACGACACACTCACCGCCGCCGAACACCTACACTTCCAGATACACACCGACCCCAAGAAGACCCTCAGAGGCACCCTCATCTACAGACCCCCGGGAACACGCACACGATTCAGCGAAGACATCGCAGACTTTGTCAGCCCCCACGCCATCCCCTCCGCTGACTACATCCTCCTAGGGGACTTCAACTATCACCTGGAGAACAACAACGATACCAACACCACCACCCTGCTGAACAACCTCGCCAATCTCGGACTCAAGCAACTGGTGAACACCCCCACCCACTACGCCAGCCACACGCTTGACCCCGTCTTCTCCTCCAGCAAGCACATCTTCTTCAGCCACTCCACCGGACTACACTGGACTGATCACAGCTGCGTCCACTTCAGCTTCAGAAGAACCACGACCCACCACCACCACCCGCAACAGGTGCCCCGCAGGAACAGGAGCAAGATAAGCGCCAACCAGCTCACCACCTCACTCAGCCAGAACCCTCCCGCCAGCACAACGGACCCCAACGAAGCAGCCAGCAACCTCACAAAGTGGATCATCATCTGCGCAGACAACCTCGCACCACTGAAGACCCCTCCCAACAGACCCGGCAGCAAGAAAGCCTCCTGGTTCACCGACGAACTCAAGATATCCAAGAAGAACTGCCGTACCCTCGAGAAAGCCTGTAGCAACAACCAGACCACAGACAACATGACTGCCCTCAAGCTCGCCACCCGCAAACACCACCAGCTGATCCGCATCACCAAGAAGACAGCATTCAAGGAACGACTGGACAACAACGCCCACAACAGCAAGGAACTCTTCAGCATCATCAAAGAGCTCTCCAACCCCAGCGCCGGAAACAACGACATCACCCCCTCGCATGACCTCTGCGACTCTCTCGCCTCGTTCTTTCACAGCAAGATCGCCGACATACACAACAGCTTCGGCGCACAGACCACGCACCCAACCGCCGAACCAACGCTCCCCACCACCACCCTCCGCACCTGGACACCGGTCAGCACCGAAGACACCACCCGAGTGATGAACACCATCCACTCCGGATCACCTACCGACCCCTGCCCCCACCACGTCTTCAACAAAGCCGACTCCATCATCGCACCCCAACTCCGGGACATCATCAACACCTCCTTCAACACCGCCACCTTCCCCGAGAGCTGGAAGCACGCCGAACTCAGCGCCCTCCTGAAGAAACCAACAGCGGCCCCACCGACCTCAAGAACTACCGTCCCATCTCGCTCCTCCCTTTTCCGGCCAAGGTCATCGAGAAGACAGTCAACAGACAGCTTGACGCCTTCCTCGAGACGAACGGATCCCTCGACCACTCGCAGTCCGGCTTCCGAGCCAACCACAGCACAGAGACCGCCCTCATCGCAGCCACAGACGACATCAGATCCCTGCTTGACAACGGGGAAACTGCCGCCCTCATCCTCCTGGACCTCTCCACAGCGTTCAACACTGTCTGCCACCACACCCTAGTACATCGCCTCAGCAACATCGGAAACCAAGAGAAGGCACTGGAATGGATCGTCTCGTACCTCTCCGGAAGAAGGCAGAGAGTCTGCCTCCCCCGTTCAGATCCAAGGCTTCCAAAGTCATCTGCGGCGTACCACAGGGATCATCACTGAGCCCCACCCTCTTCAACTTCTACATGAGCCCCCTCGCAGCCATCGCACGCCAACACAACCTCAACATCATCTCCTACGCCGACGACACCCAGCTGATCCTCTCCCTCACAAACAACCCCGCCACCGCCAGAACCAGCCTACACGAAGGGAGGAAAGACGTCGCCGAGTGGATGCAGAACAGCCGCCTGAAACTGAACTCAGACAAGACGGAAGTCCTTATCCTGGGATCATCACCGTCCGGCTGGGACGACTCCTGGTGGTCCCTTGCCCTGGGCACTGCTCCCAAGCCAACGGACCACGCACCCAACCTGGGCTTCATCCTGGACTCCTCCCTCTCGATTACCAGACAAGTCAACGCCGTCTTGTCATCGTGCTTCAACACCCTGCGGATGCTCCGAAAGATCTTCCGGTGGATCCCCACCGAAACCAGGAAGACGGTCACCCAGGCACTCGTCACCAGCCGACTGGACTACGGAAACACCCTCTACGCTGGAACCACAGCCAAACTCCAGAAAAGACTCCAACGCATCCAGAACGCCTCTGCACGACTCATCCTGGACATCCCCCGACACAGCCACATCTCCGGACACCTGAGAGACCTGCACTGGCTCCCCGTCAGCAAGAGGACCACTTTCAGACTCCTCACCCACGCATACAAGGCTCTCCACGACCTGGGACCCAAGTACCTCAACAACCGCCTGACCTTCTACACTCCCACCCGCCAGCTACGCTCCACCAGCCTCGCCCTCGCCGCAGTTCCACGCATCCGCAGAGCCACCACCGGAGGAAGATCCTTCTCCTAACTGGCAGCCAAGACATGGAACTCCCTCCCTATCCAAATCCGGCTGATCCGGGACCACCTTTCCTTCAGGAAGCAACTCAAGACCTGGCTCTTCGAGCAGTAGCAGACCCCCCCCCCCCCTTACTTGAGAACCTCCGGGTGAGTAGCGCGCTATACAAATGCTATGATTGATTGATTGATTGATAGAGTGTTAAGAAAAACAGAAACAGGGGAGCCATTAAGCTGTTATAAGACCTCAAACCAACTCCAAACACCAAAAAGTACATATAGTAAATTTAGTAAGACAGAGATAGGGGGATCCTGAATGGACCCTTATAGGAAATTATGTAATTCTGAATTTGCATTTAATCCATTACTCACAGATCTTAATTCACAAATCCACTTGGCTTACAGCTGTTGAAGGTACAGTTTTCTGTTTCCTCCTCTCCGGTCAGGGAAGGCCAAATCTAGTACATGAAACTTAAAAATTGCTTTGTTGGCACCAGCAATGAATTGATGTGAAACCAAGGAGAAAGAAGAATCATGATTAACACAAACTTTGTGATTAGCTTATTTTCTGGTGTGTGGTACTTCCTATATAAATCCCCTCACAGACACAGATGATAACATATATAACAAAATATAAAGAAAAATGTCATTAATGGCCTAAATGTGGTGGTCTCCAAAGGGGACTTTATAGGCAAATACCTAGCCCAACATAGCCTGCTCATCCTTCCTACCCTACATCTGATTTACAACAAGTACTGAGTAGCAGAGGTTCAAGTTGTCTGATCTGGGCCAAACTGAAACAACTGTAGTAGCAATAAAAGTTCAGCAGAGGAGACAAATATGGCCACTGTTCTTATGTTACGCCTTCCCACAACTTCTGGAGTGGTTGGGTGATGTTAGGAGAGCAGTTTTAGCAGTGATCAGTAACCTTGCGCTCCTAAAATATGTGGAGAGTTTGAGCCGGCTTTATTGTTTTGTGGGCAGGTTATTCCATCACAAATGTGACAGATATCCCTTTCACCGAATTACAAGTTCATTTCACAGGTTGGAATCCCGGAATAGTGAGATAGCTTAGTGTATACATGCATATGTTGCCGCTGTATAGGGCTGCAGTCTTAGGTCTTCTTCAGTACTCAACAGTACACACCATGAAAATGACGATACCATAGGCTAATGAGAATGCAGTAAACTTATATCCATTTGAATTAGGCACTTTATAGAGCACTGTGATGTAGCTTTTTGACGACTTGGAAGTCCAATAACTAATGAGGATGTAGTACAGTTATATCCATTAAAGAAGATATTTTACAGAGCACTCTGGTGTAGCCTTTTGATGACTCGGAAATGCTACAGATTAATGAGAATGCAGTATATTTATACCCATTAAAGTAGGTGTTTTATTGAGCACTATGATGTAGACTTTTAATGACATGAAAGTGCTAATTTTCTACTTTCACACCAACATTTCTTAACATTTTATATTTCAGGTGACTTTTAATAAAGATTCCTTTATAAGTGTTTTCTCTTTGTTAGATGCTGTACTTTTAAATTTCCTTCCACAGCAATTGCAACCTCATCTCCTATAAAAAAAACTGTTTTATCATTTAATATATTGTCAAGAAAACATCATCATTATTACAAAGTGCAAACTAATGTCAATTGAAGTAACTAGAAAGTGTTCTACATACCTAGCAGTCACATTCTGCATTGTGTGTTATTTATTACACCAAAACCAATATCCTGTGCTTCAGTATGTGAGAAGTACAATATGTAACCAAGGTGCGCCCTCAAAAATAGGACACAAATTGAAGATTTGACTATGTTCTGCACCAAAATCTGTTTGTCTTGTTATATTCCGGGCCAATTCCTTTGTGAAATTGTGGAAGGTTTGATCCACTGAAGTTTATCATGGAAAATTATGAAGGTGCAGTCTTTATTATAGCCAATAATTATCCAGTGCAATGAACATTGCAAGTGGTGTGAAGTTTATCGCACGCCTTATCATTGCGATCCATGAGCATACAGGTGTTTGATCGGAGATCGTTATTTAAGACGTCACTCATGATCAATGATTTAGAATCAGTGGCTGCCTCTGAACAAGGGGTGCTGTGGTGAGGCGGTCAGGATGAAAACAAATAAAACTAAACTTACCTGCTTTGCCGCCGCATCTGTTGCACCCCTCTCCTCCATCTTCTTGTCTTCTTCCCGGCTGCTACCTGCAGCCTGCGCCGGAAGCACCCAGGCTTCTGACTCTGCCAGCCAATCACAACACTGCAGGAGCAGCGTGGTGATTGATCTGAGTGGTCTGTTTGGATGCTCAGGCAGTGCCTGGGGCGGCTGGGCAAGTTCTCCCTGGGGCTGTCCTACACAGCCCATTGGAGAACATGTCAACTACGTATGACTGTTTGGCCAGCTCTAGAGGGTTGGTGAAAGTGTCTTGCATGTAGGGATGGAGTGCAAACCACTCCTGCTTCCTCTGCATATGCCAGCCATTCCCTGCCCTGCCCCGCCCAGAATTGCAAAATAAAATAAAATTAAAATCACTTCTTCCTATTATCATTTTATTTTCCACTGCTCAATGAGCAGTTGCGTGACGCTCCTCCTCCTTAGCGTAGGAGCAGCCACAGCTTAGAATGAGCTCTCATGAACCTTTACTTCATAAATCAGAACTGTGTTTTATTGCCTTACTTAATGGTAGGATATTTTCAGATTCCACATAGGGGCCGATTACGATGCGGCTCGTAAAGGCTCCGACATATGGTCGGAGCCTTTACAGCTGCATCGTAATGGGCCGTTCGGTTTCCTTTCTGACCGCCTCATTACGATGGAGGCGGTCAGAAAGGAAACCAGCCGGTCATTCCGGCTGGTTTTTGACCGTTTCCGAGAGCACGTCTGCCAGTTGTAATCCATAGAGCGGGTCTTTCCGCCCTTGATATCACGATGACGGTTTCCAACATGGTTTCCATGCCGGCCTGTCCAAAATGGAAACCATGTCGGAAAACGTTTTCGGGGGCCCCCCAGGGCCCCCTTTGGTGCAAGGCCTCAGGTTGGAGGCTCCCTGTTGATACCTGCACTTTGTGGCAGGACCATGAAGTGCCTGCCACAGGGTGCAGGGATGACTTGAACCTCCCATTTTACTTTGGGAGCATGCATTACAGCTGGTTTAAGTCCAGAATACATGTTCCCATAGTAAAATATAGGAATGTGATGTCTCATCCTAGTGACGGTCGGTTCCACATGTGACTCCACCCGATATCGTACTGACCCCCTTAGTTTCAAAAGGAGGTACTTTGCTGTCTGCCAGAGGGCTGTATCTGTTGATTTCCTTTCCATGCTCCTTAGAGAACCGGGCCTTATGGGCCTGGCGGCGCAGGGCAAGCCTTAAATCCCCGAGTTCACCTGCCTTTTCGAACAGAGACACAAGACACTCTGTTGAGCGTGGAAAACCAGGTTTATTAGCTGCAGCCAAGCACAGTTATCCTAGAAGTTACATACAAGTTACGTTCTGAGGAGACTGCCACTTCAATCCGTGGCGCACAATCTTTTATAGAAAAGACATTTACAGAGTTTAATCCCTACACATACAAAACGAACCAATAAGAAAAGTTGGAAAACAAGCTATCAGGTGTCTCAAATACACCCCTCTCTCAGACCCCGTGTGTTACACCTCCCAACAAATTAATCAGTGCTAGTACCGACAATCCAATTTGCAGGTGGCAGGACGTATTTGTGTGCCTCAAAGGATAGTTGTGTAACAAGAGAATACAAGGAGAGAATAGCGAAGGCCAGTTGGATAAGATAATATAAGGAAAAAATAGGAGAAGGCAAATAGTCAGTCGAGACAGGGATCAATCAACCCAGACATGGATTAACGAACTCGGCCAGACCCTGACATCGGTTTCGTAAACAAGGGCAGGGAGTCACTCTTTAACAGTAGAGATACGTAGGAGCTGAGAAAAGCAAAAACACTCCGTTCGCCGTGCTGCCTGAGTGAGGGCAACACAAAATGGCGACAAGACACAAAATGGCGGCTGAATACGGGACGAAGTCAGAAACCGAAGAACCTCAGACACTCCTTTTGCCATTACTCTGGCTAAACACAAAGGACTCAAGTTAGTCTGAGTCAATGTCAATGGCCATGAGGTCATCGAGCTGTTGCTGTAACATCATTCTAAAATTCTCTGTTTTCTGTGACACAGGCTTTGGGACACACATAGTGGCACAAAGACCACAGATGGCAGGGCCACACTGTACACAGAGACAACAAGAGAAAATGATGGCCAATACCATTCCAAGTAAGGTTAGTATCTTCCATCCCCATGTGGACAGTAGTCCCCAAAACCATCCCATCACAGACCAATCTCCTGTGTCCTGGTGTATAGACTCGGAGATGATATGCAACTTGGAGATGGCTTGGTATACCGTAGGGGCATTATCAGGAATGTAAATGCAGCAACTAGACCCGATCAATTTAGAGACTCCTCCACGATCTGCAAGGAAAATGTCTAGAACCATTCAGTTCTGCTAAGTCATGAGGCGATCCGCCTGAAGTTCGGCTGTCAGATTACTCAAGGCTCCAGAAGTTACATTTATGGTAGCCTCAACAACATGAACTAGTTGTCTGATGTCTCTGCTATTGGCCATTTGGCCCCAGAAAGGAAGTAACCCTTTAATAAAGTCACCTCCTTCTTGTCCTGCTGTGTCTTTCGAATCAATAACCCCTCTGCCATATCTCTTTCTATGATGACCTGAAGGAGCAGTATATGTTGGAGGAAGAAGAAAAGCCACATACAAGGTCCTGAAAAGTAGGTAGGAAGCCACGTATAGGCTCTATCATGGCAGATAAAATATGTGCCTTGTGACGGCACTAATGGCGAAGAAATCTGAGGTGAATAGACATAAGTATGGGAACAGACACTCTTCTCCTGTTGATTTTTAACATTCTGGCCATTGATCTGTAGACAGAAATTACCTCGATGAGGTACAGTCCAAATTGGTGGGGATCTCCTTCGCCTAGTCTTTTCTGTAAGGCTAGTAACATAAAGGGTTACACTCCAGCCATCACATGCTCTTTTCTCATCCACGGGAATCTTACTAATCTCAGCAATTCTAGCCATGGCCCCTATTCCCTTTATCAAAGAACTGTGACTAAAATCTGCTTCCCCACCATATGGACTACCAGGAGGATACCGTAGTTGGTTCTGATAGACATTAGAAAACATAGCCAAATAGGCCCAATCGGAGCATTCATAGGAAAACGGAAGGACTAAATATGGCATCCCTCTCTCTGTAGTATGGGGCATAAGCCCACAGACCCAACAATCAGTGGTGTTCATTACCAGTTGATGCTGATGCAATAACTGAATAAATGAATTATTAAAATGTTCTGTTCTCCTAATCTGCTCATGTTCTGGGAGTGTATGAAACTGATGTGGGGAGGCAGTAGTAGGGAAATACAAGGAAACAGAAGTTGTAACAGGTGCTTGCTGCATAGTATAAACAACCCAACTTACACACGCCAATAAAATACATGAACATATTAAAATACATAAGGTTATGCCACATGGACTAACCAATAATTTCTTACATTTACTTTTTGTTCTTATCATTGATTTCCACTTTAGTATCCATACTCTAAAGCTTTGCTCACGGCAATCTTCCTAGATCACTTAGCTGTAATTTGTGATTATTAGCCGTCCTATGACACTGCAAGTCCTGCAGACCTACTATCACTACTCAGGTCACAGCTTAAGATTCCTACCGTGACCCTGCAACTTGATGGATAGTGGAAAAAAAGAAATGTCTCTCAAAAACGTAATGAGAAAATGGAAAAAAAAAATCAATTGTCTTTTGTTAATCTGGGTCTTAAATTGTACCGAATCTTATTAGGGATCATTTGTTCTTGGAACAAAATCTCTGGATTCACTGTGTTCAATCGCAGATGTGATGGTACAGCTTCTTGCAACACGTCGTCATCTTCTTTCTCAGAGTTCATTTGATCCAGTCATGCACTACTAAAAGGTACAAATCGAGGGACCCTTTCGCCTTCACTGTCATTCATACCTTTGCGAACCCACTGGTCAAAAGGTAGAGGCAAAGGTACCCTCTTACAGTGCACGCCATGGACCCAGTTCTTTTTCCCGACGACCTTTACTGCTGTCCGTGTTGCTAACAAGACTTGCCGAGGCGGGCCCCAACGAGGTTCCAGATTCTTTTTCAGCTGGAAATTCTTCAGACAGACCCAGTCACCAGGTTGGATGGAGTGACCTGGATCCGCAGAGGCCTCCGGCAAAGCGTTTTGAACCTGTTGGTGAAGAACACGCAATTTAGTGGTGAGATCATGCAAATAATCAATCAACATTGGGTATGGGATGTCAGAATACTTTTTAGGTCGAGGGACTCCCCAGACATTGGCTGGGCGCCCAAAAACGACCTCATATGGGCTGAGTCCTAAACGAGAATGTACAGTAGTTCTTGTGGATAAAAGTGCCAAAGGGAAAGCGTCAGGCCAAGCAAGACCCGTGCTGGCCTGAATCTTTGCCAATTTAAGCTTGAGAGCGCCATTATAGCACTCTACCAAACCTGCTGACTGAGGGTGGTTTGCCGCATGGAATTTCTGCCTAATACCAATACCTGTACACACTTTCTGCTTGATTTGGCCTACGAATTCACCCCCATTGTCACTCCAGACAATGCGCGGCAAACCGAACCTCGGGAAAAACTCCTTCAAAAGGACTTTGGCAGTAGACAAAACAGTATTGTCCTTTAGGGGGTAGGCCTCTATCCATCTGGAAAAGGTACACACCACCACTAGAACATACTTGAGGTTATTACAACGATCCATATGAATGTAATCAATTTGTAATACCTCGAAAGGATAAGAAGGGGGAGCAAAATGACCTGCTGGAGTTGGAGTTACTTTTCATGGATTATGCATTAAACAAACAATGCAATGCTTCACCAAATTCTCCGCACATTTATGAATTCCTTCATTCTGCATACTGGAGCCAGAAGTTTATATATGCCTTTTGCACTAATGTGGGCTGGACCATGCACCATAGTAACTACAGGTAGTACATAGGCGTCTGGTAACAGCCAACGCTGATGCTCTGAAAATTCCGTCACGTCCAACATTACTGTACTTTCTCTCCACTTACTCAATTCCTTCTCAGTAGCCTCTTCTTGAATCGTTCTCACACTTTCTATTGTGTCCTCACACATTCCTCCCTCTCTGACCCATCTTGCAGGGCCTGCAACACACATGCGACTCGTAGCATCTCTCGCTGTTTCTTTCGCGACCTCATCTGCAAAAGAATTCCCGCAACCCACATAATCAGTAATCTTCTCATGAGCACTACACTTGACTATTGCTATTTGGGTAGGCAAAGCAAGTGATTCGAGAAGGTCAGTCACCAACTGACCATGCTGTATCTTAGGCCCATGGGAAGTAAAGAATCCTCTTTCCTTCCACAAACGACCGAAGCTATGAGCCACACCAAAGGCGTATTGGCTATCAGTGTAAACATTCACTCTCTTTCCCTTAGCCAACACACGCGCTCTTGTCCGGGCAATTCGTTCAGGTGCTTGGGCTGAATTCTGTGCAATGTGTGCTGTCTCCACTACCGTATACAAGGTGGTAACAGCATAAGCTGCAGTCGTCTCGCCATTTGGAAGTTTGAAACAAGACCCATCCACCCATAGGATCCCATCCGGGTCCACAAGTGATGTGTCTTTTAAGTCTATTCTGCCTTTCGTCTCCTCTTCTGTTCGGAGAAAACAATCATGCTGTTCTTGAGTGTCTTTCTCGCCCGGGATGGGCAACAATGTTGCTGGATTCAAAGTATTACACCGCTTGATGTGTATATGGCTAGCCAAGAGCGTCAGCTCATATCCAGACAAGCGAGCACTTGTGAGGTGTTGTGTTTTCGTTCTATTCAAAAGAGTATCCACTGCACGTGGTACCATAACAACAAGAGTGTTATCTAGTACCAATCCAGCAGATTGACGAATGGAGATCGCTGCTGCTGCTGTAGCTCTGAGACAACGAGGCAATGCCTTGGCAACTGGATCCAACGTAGCCGAAAAATAGGCACATCGCCGTTGTTTGTCTCCAAATTGTTGCATTAAAACTGACAACGCGCAACCCTCTCTTTCATGAACGCAGAGTGTGAAAGGCTTACTGTAATCTGGAGTACCTAACACAGGGGCAGAACACAAGGCAGTACGTAAGTTAGAAAAACTCTTTTGACATTCATCAGTCCAAGGGAGAGGTTGGGGTGTATCTTTCAACGTGAGTGCCAACAGAGGTTTAGCGAACAAAGAACAATTCGGAATCCACTGTCTGCAGTAAGAGGTAATGCCCAGAAAGGCACGCACCTCCCTTTGTGTGGATGGTACAGACATTTGCACAATTGCTTGAATTCGTTCTGGGGTCAATCGTCTTCCCTCCTTCGACAAGAGATGACCTAAGTAGGTAACCTCTTGGCGGCAATATTGAATATGGGACGAAGTCAGAAACCAAAGAACCTCATCCTGACCTGTCCCAACATTAAACACAGAGCCAGCTCACTGGTGAATACCAGCACTGAAAAATAAATTGCAGGTGGTGCATGACAGAATAGTCCTTCTTGACCCCAGTGTCACTGCGCAGGCTGCACCACCGGCAGCTACATCCATATATCTGGCTGTGCTCTCCTTCTATCATTTGACCTTGCCTCCAGTGCTAATTTATGTATAATTTGTCAGTGTCCCTCTCAAGTAGGTGAAAGTGTTCAGTGGAGTGATGCCTGTGTCAATCTGAGACACAAGTATTTCCTACATTATAATACGCTGGAGCTTGCAACCCCTGTATAAAAACCTATCTACAATTTCCTTATTACAGCTGTTGTGTGATTCACCTAGCATGGACGTCATTTGGGGTTCACCAAAGTTAGCAGCTGCGGTCCCTAGCTTACCCTGTGAGACCCCTGGCTTTGCCCTTGTGATCCCTGGTTTCAGTTCTACAGCCAGGATCAAAAAGGACTTGGGGCCACATGTATTAAACCATTTTGCATTTGCTAATGCTGAGATTAGCTCAATTCAACAGTCTGCGAATGCAAAATAGCCTTTCAAGATGTCTGAAAGGTTTTGTAGTTGCAATTTAAGGTAATCTTGAAAAATTGGGATTATCTGAAATTGCGCCTACAATTAGGGAATCAGAGTTTGTGATTCCCTAAGCACATGTACCAATCATTTTCTAAATGCAAACTGAGCATTTAAGAAATGCTATTGCCATCAATTCCGAGTCCATGTTAACCATGTACAATTTTTGAAAATGCACAAAAAATGCATTTTTCAAAGTACCATGTAGTGCATACATGCCCCCAGGGCATGTGTGTTCTTCATATGTGCACATTTATTGGGGTACTCAGGGAGGCCTTAGGCCCCAGGGCATCCTTGGGTTTGATTTACCTAATTTGAGATTACCAATTAGGTAATCTCAAATTAGGTAATGCAAAACCGTTTGCACCTATGGGCCTAAACTATGGGTCTTTGGACCCATTGAAATGAATGGGGTAGTATTACCTAATAGAGATTACCTAATTGCAAATGCGATTCTTTAGAAATTACTATATGTTTTACATGCCATTTTGCATTTCTTAAAAGGCGATTACCAAAAATTCGCTATTTAGGAAATGCAAATTGGATTTTTGGAACATGTGGCCCTAGGTGATTAACTTGCTGAAAAAGAAAAGTATGGACTCATGTTTTAAAACTATTTAATAAAGACAGCGATTTTTTCATTACTTTTTTGTAGTTTGCAGGAGTGTAGGTTTAGAAAGAGTAGGAATATGAGGTGAAACACCCTCTCAATTTACCTTTGCTATAAGGTCACAGGCCCGATGAGGGTCAGCCTGGTAATGTCACTGCTGTGTTTTATTATGGTGAATGTTGCAGTGAGCCTGCATTGTGTAAATAGGGCCCAAGGAAGCTGGAACACTATCACATTTTAAATTAGTTGTTGGCCTCCTTTCCGTTAGTTAATAAATGGTTTGTCAAATTTACCTCAATGACCTGACGGTGGAACTGTTCATCTTGTGCCTGGACCACGTTGGTGCTCAAGCAACAGACCAATTTACTCTAGCACAGTCAAGTTGAGAATCAGAATGTTTCTTCTCCAGCAGACGTCAGTGCATGGCAATGATAAGATCTTTACATTGGATACATCTTTCAGGACACACAATGAGACACCGACTCCAAGTAGTTGGGGCTCCGGGTCCCTACAGTACTTTCACCTCAGGTGGAGCACATTGTGTCACTACTTGTCTGTCCCTGCTCTTAAGGTTATCACATGGCCACTGGGTTGGTATCATAAGGGCCTTACCTCTGAGTGCAGAATTCATCCCAGGTATCTTGAGACAGGGCCAGAAGTCCACATCATAAGGTAATGATGTGTTGCTTTTGTAGTAACACTTCATGTTTCAGTATGACTCCAAAGCTCTGTAAATAATGGATGTTTATGGTTCCCAATGATGTGTAGGCTATTGTGCCTAGTCTAGTGGTCTGCATATTAAAATAGGTAAACAATTTGTATTTTTTACTTTATTTTTTCAGTTGTAATGAACACGATGTTAATATAAATGCAAAGGCAGAGTTTCAAAATCAGTGCCTCACTTCATTTCATTACACCTCTAACACAAACTATGTGTTATCCTGTATCTGTGGTACTCTAGCTGTTCCCCAATCCCAGGTGTAGCTTTGGAATGTGATTCCCCAGTATTATATCCATCCTTTCACTTTATATTACTTGTATGCCATGCTGGGTCAGTGGAGAGGCCTAGACATGAAAGGGGCATTCATTAACTAAAATAGAGGGGGGCGGGAAGTAAAAGGGGAAGAGTGGGAAGGAAGGTTTAGATAAGGAAGGGTGTAGAACAGAGGATGATGAAGAGGATGTAGTGCTTATACTTCCATCTAATTTGTAGAGATAAGGATGGGAGAGGTGTGGTGGCTGGGGAGTCAGTGGTACCATTGGAAGAAACCGTGAAGGGGAGTCTACAAAATCTTTAATTCCTGTAGACCACTTCTGGGTCTTTAAAAATAAGGTATGTGGCCTTCATCTTTGGCCCTTCTTATGAGTTAGGTGGTGCAGGGAATACGCAATTACTGGTGCCAGAAATCAGTCCATTTGACAAAGAACCCCAGTGCTTTAGTTTACCTATGGAACATGGCAGCTTTGGATTTCTGGATACTGAAAACATGTAACTTTATGCCTGTATTTCTGGAAGAAAAGGGTTTGTGTTTGTCTTCCTAATGGTATTGCATGGAAACACTGCTTATAGGCTCATGCCTTCTGAAAAGGTTGAAAGAATACATTATACTTTATGCTTTTTACTCTTAGTTATTGCTGAGCATACAGTTGTGAAAGAGCGAGGTTGGATATATGTTTGAGGATACACATGTGCAAGGGAAAGCACAATTGGGCATTTGAGACTGTCTCTGAGCATAATGAAGACCTACCTCAGCGTGGGCTGTACTTGATTGGCAGGTGCTTATGATGCCTGTGACTAGGAATACCCAGTGACCTGGTACATTTTGCTTTATTCCTGATGTTTGGTTTGTGCGTGGGCCATACCTGAGCATGTACTGCTGTACCTGGGCTCCTTTGGCCTTCCCTGACACTCCTACACATATCCATTCAGTGAGAGAGAGACTTCCTCAGCCATATAATCACTACCTTTTGGGGAACTTTGTACATCATTTGGTTATTACTCCTTTGGCCTTCTGCCTGCTTATTAATCTGCCTGAGCCAGGGTAGTCGAAGGTGTGGCTACATACGTGAAGCTGTGCTTTTGTAAATGAGGCTTGTCCTTTGGTATTTGTACTGTTTTATTTTCAAAGAACTTTATTGCCATTTTGATTCATAAGAGCAGGTTATACATTCAGGATCCATATTGGGTGGACCCATTTCCCAACCCCTCCCTCTCGCTCCACATCCTCCAATATGTTCCATGCGCATCCATGTAAACTGCTTTGGGGGATCACCCCTTACATCTTTGTACAATGATTTTTATGCCAACTGAACAGTATTAACTCTCCCCCTTCCCTCTCCATGTCATGGTTCCCATTTTAATTAATCAAAAAGAGACTAGCTATGGGGGGAGGTATGATGTTTACATTATAAAGATCATGGTGACTCAAGTAAGTTTTGTCGGTCAGGGGTGGCACCTGTTGGGTGTCTTTAGAAAGCCCTCATCCACCAACCTAGTTGGTGGCATGCTTCATCATCGGGCCCACCCAGTGACACCTAGCGTGTCCCGGGTGTGCTACGACGCCTGAATACAGCGGAGCAGGTATGTCACTGTGTGTGCGGTGAGGGATGTTAAGATAGTGGGTTTAAAACGGCTTGGCGGGGGTCCCTGTAGAAAGACTTTATTAATAGGGCCTCCGTCAGCGGTTAAAAATAAGGCAGTGGGACGTAAGAGGCGAGTTACGACCTCTCACGTCCTTAGAGTGTCAACATGTTTCAGCCAGTGCCTTATTGATATGCTGGCTTTCTTCAGGACAGGTTAAAATGGGTGTGGGTGTGATTAAAAACTAGTGGGTGTGTCGTGTGGGCTATGTGTCTACACGCCCTAAAGTGTATCTAACTGTGAGAGGGGGGGATTCCCTTCTCAAGATCACGCTAGTTTTAATGGTATCCTCTTCAAGGTATCATGAAGTGGCAATGGGTAGACCAGGATTTCTGGCCAATGCCGGCTGTGGACCTAATGTGCCTCCTTCGTGGAACCGGTTCCACGAAGGAGGCACATTAGGTTAGGTTACTGGCTGAAACATGTTGACACCCTAAGGACGTGAGAGGTCGTAACTCGCCTCTTACGTCCCACTGCCTTATTTTTAACCGCTGACGGAGGCCCTATTAATAAAGTCTTTCTACAGGGACCCCCGCCAAGCCGTTTTAAACCCACTATCTTAACATCCCTCACCGCACACACAGTGACATACCTGCTCCGCTGTATTCAGGCGTCGTAGCACACCCGGGACACGCTAGGTGTCACTGGGTGGGCCCGATGATGAAGCATGCCACCAACTAGGTTGGTGGGTGAGGGCTTTCTAAAGACACTCAACAGGTGCCACCCCTGACCGACAAAACTTACTTGAGTCACCATGATCTTTATAATGTAAACATCATACCTCCCCCCCATAGCTAGTCTCTTTTTGATTAATTAACATATAACCCGGGGATATGGACTAGCTATCTGGTCCTCTCTCTCCCTCTTGATATACGCACATGGTTCCCATTTTCTCATTATCTGTGATATAAGTGGGTTTTGATTAACTCAGGGTATTGTTATTCAGCTCCCCATCCATCCACCTCCACTCACCAGTCGTTCCGGAGAACAGCTTTCTCGCGGTCTGTTATACTAACCCTCAACCGCATCCGGGGTCTGTGGGTTTCTCAAGTCCACTAGCAAAGCTGCCAATGCTCGGTTATCATCCTTGAGATTTTCATCCCTCCAGACTTGTTTTATACGGATCAAGTTTGCAGTCGCCCATTCACACATTTCCTGCAGCCATGCATCAAACCCCCAGGGGGACAGGGTTTAGCCATGCAATTGCAATACGACTCTTTGCTAACACTAACCCCAGGAGGACAAACCGTCTGCTCAATTTTTTAGCTTTGGGAGTGGGTAACAGTCCCAGCAGCACTGACAGTATTTCACTGGGGATTATCCATCCTGTAGCTTATTACAAGAATACTAGAGTATTCTCCCAATATTGAGTTAGTGCAGTCTCCCACACTGTTGACACATGCTGAATGATATACGGGTAGGTCTTGGGAATTCCTACGCCAAGCATTAGAAATTCCGGGAAAGAGCAATCGCCATTATTGCCTGCCAAAAGTTGCTTTTCCCAATCTTCATGCTTACCCTGCCAGTGGACTGCCTGTTGGAGTTGGGATCCCATATACTAAAGCTCGTTGTGTCCAAACCTACATCCTCCCATTTTCTTTGAAGTGTCATCAAAAGTTTTGTTTACACTTGTTTCCACACAGGAGCTCCACCATCAGGCTATCCAGCGTTTGGAAATATTTTCTGGGGATCCTATACAGGGAGTATTGTAGAGCCTCAAGGAAAAACAATCATTTTTATGATTGCAATTTGCCCCATTAGGGATAGAGGTAAGTCCTTCCAAAATCATATGGAGCTAAGTATACCCTACACTACTCTTCCTAAGTTACTCTCCAAGTAAGAAGGGGCAGTGTGCATCAGGCAAAACCCTACGTATTTTGTCCCTTCAGTCACTGATGGGAGGCCCACCTCTAGTAACTCGGCCTTCGACCCTTTTGCTAATCTCCCCACTGGAATCAGATTGGATTTTTCTAGCTTTATACGGAGTCCGGACACTGCCCCCATTTTATGCAGCACCGTGAGAAGAACCTGCACAGCCTGGGCTAGTTGATGTTTGTATACAAATACATAGTCGGCGTATAGGGAAACCACCTGATTGGTGTCCCACATGGATATTCCCCATCTGCCCACCTGTTCTCTCAAAGCCACCGCCAGGGATTCCTCCACTGCCACAAAGAGAAGCTGTGACAAGGGGCATCCCTGCAGGTACCCAGGGCTAATGCAAACTACTCCGAGAGCATTCCTTGAGTCCGAATCAGGGCTACTGGGTTTTTGTACAGCAGTTGGACCCATTTAAGGAACCCCCACCCACCCCAAGCCGCAGCAGGATTGACCAGACATATTCCCACTCCATTGAGTCAAAGGCTTGCTTGATAGCATTGCCAGAGCACAATCCTCGGCCATAAGATATGAGGCATGCCAAAAATTTGCCAGACGCATACCAAAAATGGGCCAGATGCCGCAGGTTATGTGTGGTGTCCACCATTGTATAAACCCAGCTTGACCCGGGTGCACCACTTGGGGCATATGCAGCACTAGCCGGGCCACCAATATCCCACTCAGAAGCTTAACATCTAAGTTTAGGAGTAAAATCGGTCTGTATGAACTAGGCAATAGTGGTTCCTTCTCAGGTTTTAATATCATGGTCACCATTGCCACTTGCATGGAGGCTGGCAAGGACTGCTCCTCCAATGCTTCATTGCACACTTCCAAGAGGTGATCCACTATGAGCGGAGCGAACCATTGGTAAAACTCAGCCAGGAGTCAGTCGCTCGTTCCTCGACATTTAGCCAGCTTCAGACGTCTGATGGCTCCTAATAGTTCCTCTTTAGTGATTGGGGCCCCCTGCACAGCCTCTGCATCATGGTCCAACCTCAGCAGAGCCATTGTATCTAAGAAATCTTGTATGACCTTTTGGCCAATGATCACTTCCTTCGTGCATACTAATTCTCCATTGGTATCTTATAGCTGCAGTATAGGTGTTACAGAGGTCTCTTTTATTTTACAAGTCTAGCTAGGAGAGCCCCTGTTTTGTCCCCCTCTATGTGTAAACACTGCCGATAAACAGTGTACGTTAATTTTTCCAGTCTACTCCAAGATTTCAATAGAGCCTCCCGGCGTAGCACATCATTCCTCCATTACTTGGGGAGCTGTAGGCAGGGCCGCCTCCAGCTTACCTTGCTGCCGTTCTTGCATTTGGATATCCTGCTCCGACATACATTATGAGCACATTGTTTTGGATATTGTTCTTCTTACACAAACGTTGACCCAGTAAGACAATCCTGAGACCTTTGCCTTGGCCCGAGGTGCTCAAAGCGTAACTTCATGAAGGCATTTTCATACAATCACTTCAATCCCCTAAAAAGAGTACCAGGGATACTCTCGATGTTTGCAGTTCTGTTTGCACTCAGCGAAGATTCCTTGTTGACTTTGAAAGAGTTGCATCACGAAGCAGCTAAATAAATATTTTTTTTGTTTCCTTTACATTTTAATAATGTGCCCACTTCAAAAAGCAAACCCACAAGGAGCATAACTTTTGTTGTCTCATTCAGTCCTGCTTTTGTACTTTTCTTTTAGCTATACCTTTTCTGAGAATCACTAAATGTCTTTTTCAGGTTGTGCCTTTAACTTTGGATCATTTGTTCCTACGCTTGTCTCTATTTTATCCTACAGGGCGCCTGGTTGGCCTTTTGCTTTATATGTCTAAATCTATTTTTCTGTGAGTTACTCACTGGGTGATCCAGTATTATATATCTATTTCCCCAGTTTGTAGCATGATGTTTGAAATACAATATACTGCGTGAATTCTCGCTTTGTTGGGCCTACGTAGAAAACCTTTTATCATGTAATAATAATTATATATTTTTTAAATATATTTTTACTTTCTGATTTATTATAATTTTTTATCTTCATTGTTATTTGTATTTAAATGTATTCTCCTTTCCCTGGGGCTCTTAAGTATTTTACTTACTCGGCGCCTGTCCTGTGTTAGGTCGATTCCTTTCTTAGGAAAAATATATATTAGGTAAACTATACTCTTAAACTGTGGTTTCTGAAAAAATATAACGCACACTGTCAGACGACATTCATGAAGTCACACAATGAAACTCGTAGGGCATCTTTAAAGTAATGAGCCTACTCATGTATCTAGTAATGTGCAGCATTTCAACTTCTTTTGTATTTGTAAAGCTAATTTTTCTTACAGTTAATAAGTCCTGTAGCCTTAGAAAATGTTTCTTATCGATAGTTTAGAATACTATAGGCATGTTGTAATTGGCTTCTTTCCGCAGACTTTCGGAGTAACGCCCGTTTGACTTTAGTAGTGTCTTTTTTACAGAATTCAGAATATTTTTTATATTACACAAGACTCACAACACTACGCGTCATGCGTCTCCTGCGCATCAATATATTTTATGTTTTTAAATAATCCCCTTGTTAGAAGTATATATTAAGAATATTATACTTTTAAAGTGTGGTTTATAAAATAGCATTACATGCTGACTTTGCCACCCTGTTGAAGGGGACCTAGAGGGCACCCTGCGGGGTGTATGACGTGAATGCTGATGTATAGGGAAGCCCTACTGCTCACCTGTGGAAGTCTATCATAATGATGGGAGCGCATACAACAGTTGCTGGGTGTAAAAGGGGCTTCTTCTCGGGCACTTGCCCAATAGTTCTGCCTCCCTGGGGTAAGCATCCATGGCCTTTGTCTTCCAGTCTGGAAACTTGCAAACCAGAAGATTGCTTGACAATGGACACTGGTGACAACCATTCTACAACACACATAGAAAGAGGAAAATTCAATCAATGATAGTTTTTGTGCAAGAAGGTGTGCCTTCCTGCACAAAAACAAGCATCCCTGCTATGCAGGCACCCTTGCAACATGACACAAGGGTGTCTGTGTTAGCGCACAGCTGCTGTTTGTGCGTCGGCGCAGGGGAGGTGGACAGGAATGCACCCATCTTGTAGAAACAGCCCTTTCCTGCCCTTTGCCTTTGACACACGGTAGTGCAGCAAGAAAGGCTTTCTGCGCTGCCATGAGTCAAAAATTTGTAAATTAGTCCTTATGTATACACCTAGCAAATAATAGTCACATTTTATTGTTTTATTGCCATTCTGTATTATAAATGCTTCATTTTACTTGTCCCCCTTTTCACTGTGTCAGCAAAGGAGCACTGAGCACCTTTGTGGAGCAGTAAATATTTAATACCTGCAAATTGCATTTGTTTTCTTTTGTTATGGCATAATTAATTTATTATAAGCATTTATTGTGTTTTCTTTAGGTTTCTCTACCACTTGGAACCTCTGTTCTATATGTGCTCAATAGAATAGAATCAACGTTTCCCAACAATAGTAATATTAATACTCTTTATGAGGAACATATCATCAAGGCTTCTAAACATGTCTTGGGCAGTGCAAAGAATCATGCATGTGACAGTGCTAAAATGAGCCTACCAGCCGGAAAGCCTTCTCAACATAGCAGCCAAGTACTCACCGAAGAAACCCCACAATTTTCAGTAGAGATGCTAAAAGCATATTGGAGAGAGCAAGCGCCTCTTCTCAAGGCTGCCAGGTGCATTAGGTAGAACTAATTCTTCTTAGCAGGAGTGCTACACCTTTCAATGACAGCATCGTCACTTCTCCTTAGGACTGCTTAAACATTAATGGGACTAAATTACAATTTATCAGCTGAACTGTCATACTTATATGGACAGTCCCAACTCAGGACACCACATATCTATTATAGAAAAGCAACACTAGGGATTACTGGATAGGACCATTCTGCAAAGCAAGGCGACTGTATATTTATTGGATAGCACCAACTCTTCTTGGCAGGATTTCATCAATTATTATTTGTAGGGTGCCAAAAACCCAGAGGTATTCCAGCACCAATAACAGACGTCACATCTCTGTTTCTGTTCTTCTATTAATTGGCTATAGCCTAGAAAGGGAGAGTCTAGAGGCCTTTAGTGCTGTTGTGCCTTCACTAGGACAGTACCACCACTTCTCAACAAGGTGATTACACTTTTTATGACCCTTTTTATGGTGCAACCTATTTCATGAGCAGACTCAACACTACTTACTAAGATTGTCAAATATTTAGCAAACAATACCAAGGTGTCTCAGCAAAGCTCCTTTTTTTTTTATATGAAAGAGCAAATAATTCTTAGCAGTGCTGCTATTCTCCTTGCCACCGTCCCTCAGAGACTCCTTAAAGGTCTCAACACAAAACCTGTCTGTCCTCTTAGAGACCTTTGGCAGTACTCAACACTGACTACAAATTTTTGAACAAAGTTCTTGCCAATAGGCACTGGCAAATACTCCCTGACTTAATAGCAATAGTACTGGGATGTTCAGCTCCAATGTGTGTCCTATTGGCTATAAGGTAGATCACTGAGTTACACCTTCTCTAGATGGTGCCCACCATTTCCTGATGTCCTGCTGAGCCTGTTCCTACTGAAGATCAAACTCATCTGAGAAATGCCACATCTAGTAGTGGTAACTATGATATGCTTCCACCAAAGTTCAAATTAAGCAGACACATTACTACTTATGCCACCACATACCTGGCTTGAAACATGCTTATTCACACCAGAGGATACTTTCCAAAAGGACACCTTCTCACTTTTGAAAAAGTGATGGATCAACATGGCATTCACAAAGGGCAGGTATAGAAGGATTTTTATGTCATGCTGGTAGCCGAGCCTCCATAACCTTGAGTAGATAGGTTTACGACTGACAATCAAATTTTTGTTTGAGTAATTTGAATTCATATGGTAAAGATTTGCCTTGGGGGGCGTGGCTTGACCGCCGAAGCGACATGGTGGACACCGTGTGAGCTCCATTCATACACGGAACTTGTTGACGTTTTTGGACCTCTTTCGCCCGCCCATTATATCCCCATCGGCGCCTGCAGGCATGTGAAGGCAGGGTGAGTTTATCAGAGTCCTTTGAAGGGCACCTCCTTGATTTCACACTTTTTCTTTGCGGCATTGTTTCCTCAGCACAATGCGAGCGGCCGCCATTTACTATTGCGGCACTCGTGCTCGCATCTGTTTATTCTTGCCGCTTTCTCAGCCGTTTATGCCCTGCTGAACCTTCTGCTGCAATTCTACCCTGCTGGCTGTTTTAGAATTCTTTTCTTTTTTAATGGAACTTTGCCTGCACATTCTAGTTCTTAATATTATGACATTTTTGGGCCGTTTTGCGGAGTACAATGTTCTGACATCCCCTTCAGACGTCACATTAATGGCATAAAGAAGCTTTGAAGACATACTTGTGGAAAATTTTAATAGCACAACGAGAAGGTACTGTGACTTCAAGCTGGACTGTATTAATTGGACCAGTGAGTACGCAGCCCAGTTATTTGCTTGTTTCAACTGGTTCATGGGCTGAAAGGAATAGCAGAAGTGTGGAAGATAGTACCTGTATCCTATGTGGTTGGATGGCGTATGCTTTCTTCATGTTTTATGAGGAGGCAATATCCACTAACAGAAGGTCTTTACACTTTTTACTGGCCTCGTATGTTCCACCGGTTTTGAGGTGTTCATACTTGTGCTCACTGCGGTCTCTGTGAGGGGAAATTTAGTAATATCGGCCCTCAAGCTTTCCAGTCAGTATTTATTGTGGGCTCTTTTTCTCCCTTATGTGATGTTGTGAGCTACTAGTCATTATACACACTATTTTTGATTTCACAACCTCTATACCAGTATTTGCATAGCAATTTCCAGCTGTCTTTTATCAATTGCCTTATAAGTTCCCTTGTTTATCTCCAGTGTTCATCATGGCTAATGACTTTCACTCTGCGAGATCCTCCTCCACTGGTACTGAATGGAAAAGGCATAAGAATGACCCACCCTCTCCTATCCTCTCCTCACAGAATCCTATTTTGGACTCTATATTGGATGAGGTAAGTGGTCTGCAGCCTTTTATGACTACTACTAATGAAAAACTAAAACAGATTGAGGAAAGATGGATTGTCATGGAGGGTAAGGTACTGGATTTGGAGCAAAGAGTTAGCGATATTCAAGATGTTTCTGTGAAAATTCCACTACTTGAACTAGAGATTCACAAATTAAAACTTCGCCCTGAGGATCTTGAAAATCGTAATCGAAGAAGCAACCTACGCCTTTTTGATCTTCCGGAAAATATTGAAGGGACTGACTTTATTGCATTTCTAAAGAAGTTTCTTCCAGAATTGTTGGATCTTCAAGCTGCGTCAACTCCTCTCAACATTCAAAGGGCACGGATCACTGACAGAATATCGATAGTCAAAATATCGACTTGCCTAAATATCGAGGTAAAAGTATAGAATGCCAGAATATCAACTTCCTATCTACAAACAGGTAAGTATAAAAATATCGACTCCAAAATATCGATAGGACAAAATATAGACAGTCAAAATATCGAATTTTTTAAATATCTTAAAAGTAATTTAAAACGAATATAATAATAAATATAATTAATTTAAACATACTTAAAATACTTACATAAACTTAAAATTATTAAATATTTAATGTAACTTTAAAAAAACAAAATAATAATAATTTTAAAACATATACATATATATATATATATATACATATTATTAACGAAACATATACAGTATTTTTTCCGTAGGATAGCAAGAAGGTTAAATTTACTATTCACACTCCAGAGAGTGCAACAGTAGGGAAAGCGTTGGATAGCGTAGGGTTAAAAATTACTATTACCACTCCAAAGAGCGCAACAGTAGGGAAAGCAATGGATAGCGTAAGGTTAAAAATGACTATTCCCACTCCAGTGAGCGCAACAGTAGGGAAAGCGTTGGATAGCGTAGGGGTAAAAATTACTATTCCCACTCCAGTGAGTGCAACAGTAGGGTAAACATTGGATAGCATAGGGGTAAATATTACTATTGCCATTCCAGAGAGTGCAACAGTAGGGAAAACATTGGATACCGTAGGGGTAAAAATTACTATTCCCACTCCAGTGAGTGCAACAGTAGGGAAAGCGTTGGAAAGCGTAGAGGTAAAAATTACTATTCCCACTCCCGTGAGTGCAACAGTAGGGAAAGTGTTGGATAGCGTAGGGGTAAAAATTACTATTCTCACTCCAAAGAGCGCAACAGTAGGGAAAGCGTTGGATAGCGTAAGGTTAAAAATTACTATTCCCATTCCAGTGAGCGCAACAGTAGGGAAAGCGCTGGATAGCGTAGGGGTAAAAATTACTATTCCCACTCCAGTGAGTGCAACAGTGGGGAAAGCTTTGGATAGCGTAGGGGTAAAAATTACTATTCAAACTCCAGAGAGTGCAACAGTAGGGCAAGCGTTGGATAGTGAGAGGGTACAATTTACTATTACCACTCCAGAGAGAGCAACAGTAGGGAAAGCGTTGGATAGCGTAGGGGTAAAAATTACTATTCCCACTCCGGTGAGCGCAACAGTAGGGAAAGCATTGGATAGCGTTGGGGTAAAAATAACTATTCCCACTCCAGTGAGTGCAACAGTAGGGAAAGCGTTGGATAGCATAGGGATAAAAATTACTATTCCTACTCCAGAGAGTACAACAGTAGGGAAAGCTTTGGATAGCGTAGGGATAAAAATTACTATTCCCACTCCAGTGGGTGCAACAGTAGGGAAAGCGTTGGATAGCGTAGGGGTAAAAAGTGCTATTCCAACTCCAGAGAGTGCATCAGTAGGGAAAGCATTGGATAGCGTAGGGGTAAAAATAACTATTCCCACTCCAGAGAGTGCAACAGTAGGGAAAGTCTTGGATAGCGTAGGGGTAAAAATTACTATTCAAACTCCAGAGAGTGCAACAGTAGGGCAAGCGTTGGATAGTGAGAGGGTAAAAATTACTATTCCCACTCCAGTGAGTGCAACAGTAGGGAAAGCGTTGGGTAGCGTAGGCATAAAAATTACTATTCCTACTCCAGTGAGTGCAACAGTAGGGAAAGTGTTGGAAAGCGTTGGAGTAAAAATTACTATTCCCACTCCAGTGAGTGCAACAGTAGGGAAAGTGTTGAATAGCGTAGGGATAAAAATGACTATTCCTACTCCAGAGAGTGCAACAGTAGGGAAAGCGTTGGTTAGCGTAGAGATAAAAATTACTATTTCCACTCCAGTGAGTGCAACAGTAGGGAAAGCGTTGGAAAGTGTAGGGGTAAAAATTACTATTCCAACACCAGAGAGTGTAACAGTAGGGAAAGCGTTGGATAGCGTAGGGGTAAAAATTACTATTCCCACTCCAGTGAGTGCAAGATTAGGGAAAGTGTTGGATAGCGTAGGAGTAAAAATTACTATTCCCATAGGGAAAGCGTTGGATAGCGTAGGGATAAAAATTACTATTCCTACTCCAGAGAGTGCAACAGAAGGGAAAAGGTTGGGTAGCATAGAGATAAAAATTACTATTCCCACTCCAGTGAGTGCAATAGTAGGGAATGTAAATACTTCATATATGAATATAAATAACATAAATATTAATACAATTACAAAATAATTAAAATATTTTACAATTTTATAAAATATATTAATTAATCAATTAAAATTACAAATAAAAATTAAATAATAATAAAAATTACCTACTAATAATAATTATTCACCAATTACCAATAAATTAATTTACAATATAAAAATAAATAAAAATTAGGCACCCCAAAAAATATTTTAAAATTTTAATTACTTACAATTAGTCAGGCATTCATATATCTTTTATTCAGTTTCCATAATTTTTTAGGAACCATAAAAATTACATTAACAACGAACAATTTAAAAGAAAGTAATATAGCAGGAAACAGTTATACCACAATACATGATTTACATTATAAGAGAATACATTTAAAAACACAAAATTGAAATCGGGCGGGATCTTAGACAAACTGATGATAAAGTGCAAATGCATTATAAGGCGGATTTAGTAAAAAATACACCGATGATTTATACATGCTTTAAGAAAGCATGCTACGGATTTGGCAACAAATTCAGAGTCTAAGGGCTCCATTATGATGTCGGGCGGATCGCCACCGCCATGGTGGCGGTGGCGATCCGCCCGACAGAAATGCCCGGCAGCCACCCTTTTTCCCCCCGCCACATTACAATGGCGGGGGGGACCGCTGCGAAGCCAAACACTGCCCGGGCACTTTTCCGCCCTGGTCGCCTTGCGGCCGGGGCAGAAAACGAGTAACATGCAGGCGGTGTCGGGGTGTGGCTTAGCAAGCCACGATGGCGGCGGTGTTTTGCTGAGGCTCCGCGATCGGGCTTGCATCCTGCCCGTTCCCAGGGATCGCCGTGAGCCTCAGCCAACGAAACAGTGACCGGCGGATGCGGCAGCACCAGGGGCTTCATTCGAGAGAGCCGTGGCCGCTGCCGAAGTGCGGCATTAGAGGAGGAAATCTCATCTGCCGGAGTGGGGAGCCGGACCGCAAGATGGCGGCCGCGTCCCAGGCCCTCTAGACCCAAGGCGTCTGCACCCTCGTTACCGGACCGGAGACCCCGGGGAACACGCGCACGGACCAGGGCTGCGGAGCTCCTGGCAGGTCGGCGCAACTGACTCCCGGAGGTGTGTTCGGCACTGGGTTTGCCGTGGCGAGCGCGCATTGGCGCGCAAGATGGCGGTCACCGGACTGGAGCCTCACCCCACCAGCACTCCTACCCGGCTGGATGCCGGCCCGACCACCGTGCACTGAGGGACGCCGGTGAGCACACCACCAACGCGGCGCCGGGACCCTCCTACGACGGAGAAGCTCCCGATGGGTGGTGAGTGCCAGCTCCCCCCTTACCCCCCCTGGGGGCCCTCATCGCTACCTCCCCAGTGGCCTCCGACCCCCCCTGATACCACCAGCGGTCACCCAACACTGCACTCCCTGGACGGAGGAACGAAGCAGCATAGACCTTCCTGGCACAGCGGACAGCCCCGCTGATCGGGCTGCCTGACCTTAACATGGCGCCCGGAAGGGCCTCCCCATAACGATGGCGGCGGCGGCCCCCCCAGGATACAGCAGTGGCACGCCACAATAAGACCAGCTCCTCACCACCACAGTCCCACAGGAACCCTCCACTCAGACCACCCTACCTCGACTCCTGCCATAGACTATTCACAACCTCGAGGGGAGAGGGGTGCGGCTGGCCCCATACCACGCCAATAGCCTGCTGCAGTGAGCCTGCAGATGCCAACGCAGGCCCCACCACCGAACCGGAGGGGCCCGAGGCGAGCCTCGGGGTACCTCGACAGCCACAAAGACTGCTTACTTGACCCCCACAGGATTGGCCCTCGCCCCAACTGCCCGTGGCTTCAGGACTCCACGACGCCGCGCCGCTCTCTCCCACAGCCCAATGGGGAAACCAAGGAGCACGCAGATGACTGCCGTCCCTGAAACGGCCATCGAGAAAATGCCGCACACAAGGACATGGATTCAGGCAAACACGCCAAACGCGGAACCCACTCTATCGGCGAAACTGGATCAGGTACTGGCGGCTATCGAAAGGTTCCGGCTCTCTATGGAGGAATGTCTGGGCGCCCTGACGACGGACATCAGCCTAATTCGCGATGATCACCGCAAACTGGTGGATAGAGTGAAGGAGGGAGAGCGAAACGTGGCAGAGCTTCAGCCCACGGTGAAAACGCAAGAAGCAGACATAAAGGAAGTCCTGCGCCGAGTGGCGTCCCTCGAGGAGCGCACAATCGATTTGGAGGGTCGCTCGAGACGATGCAACATTCGCGTCCTGGGACTGCCGGAGGGGATTGAAAACTCGGACCCGCTAACCTATATGGAATCATGGACCAGATCGTTTACCCCCGAGTCGGAGCGGTCAGCGTTCTTCTCAATCGAAAGGGCCCACAGGGTCCCCGCCCGGAAACCCAAGCCGGGCCTACCTCCACGCCCTATGCTGGCTAAGTTCCTACATTTCCGAGATCGTGATGCGGTGCTTCGCGCGGCCCGGGTGGCAGGCCCCCTGCAAGTGGAAGACCAACAGGTCATGGTGTTCCCGGATTATGCCCGCGAGGTACAACAGCAACGCTCGACCTACCTGGAGGTTAAAAGGCGTCTCCGCGAAAATAATCTCCAGTACTCACTACTGTTCCCGGCCCGCCTTAAGGTGCTTCATAACGGGAAATCCATATTCTTCACCATGGCGGAGAAAGCACAGGACTGGGCGGAGTTCCACTGTCCGTTGATCCCTAAGCCCGGTCCCCAGCGGAGACAAAACAACGACTCACGACGATCCAGAAGACGAGGCATGAATCGCACCTGGACAGACACCTCCAAGAGTCAAGCATCCTCACCCTCGGGCTCACCCGATCTCACACAAATTATGCAGGAGCGGCGGGACGCCCTACGGGCGGTGACTGAACTGCACACTTCTCCCCAAGCCTCGGACCTGGAAAGCCAACCACACCTGTTCACCCCTGAGAAGGGCCAGGACAGCGACGGCACAATGTCAGGATTTGGTCCGATCTCATCTCCCCTCCTTGCGGTGCATACAACGGACGCTACCCAAGCAGGCCAACCTGGCACCTCTTCAGGATGAACAATTGGACGATTGCTGTATCCTCTTTTTTTTTTTGGTTGTTGATCGCGCTGTGCGAAGTTTGCGCGCCAAAGATGCTTAGTTAATTGGCTGTATATGCACACACGCGAATGTCATCTCTCCTACAACAGCCCGATCCGCGAATAAGCCCGGCAGTAACACACGCTGCCACCCCCACAGAATTTTGTTATATTTCTCCACTAGTGGGACACTAGTTTGGATATGCCACCCCGGTGATATATCCCTGGCATTGGGACTGTTCCCCACCTTTCGTTCTACCTGTTGTAGCCCCCGTTAGACCCTCCCCCACACATACGGAAGCATGGCGCGCAGGGGCACATACGAAACACAAGACCTCACGGTCCTTGGGAGGTACAAGGGTGCCCCACTCACAAGCACGAAATCATAGCAATGGCGACTCCACGGTCGGACATTAATGTCCTCACGCTGAATGTATGGGGCCTCCACACACCTAGCAAACGCTACTCCGTCTACTCCTACATTAAGCGCATGTCAGCTTGCGTAGCACTGTTACAAGAGACACATACCAACGCTGCCGAACTGGGCCGATTACAGGCCAAATGGCGAGGGACCTTTTGCGCCACGACCTACTCAGCATTCGCTCGTGGCGCCTTAGTGTGGGTTAGGCCAGGCACCCCTTTTCGAACACTTAGACGGGTGGTTGACAGGGAAGGCAGATACGCACTATTAGAAGGAATCTTAGACGGGCAAGGGGTCATCCTGGGCAGCATCTACGCCCCTAACACTGAACAAGATACATTCTGGGATCACCTCACAGTAGTCCTGGCCCAATTCACTACAATTCCATGGATTCTGAGAGGTGATTACAATTGCACGCTGAACCCCGCTTTGGACAGATCACACCCCCCCGCAGGCTCCCTAACCCCCCGACAAGCGGAACTCTTCAGAGCCTGGACCATACACTGGGCACTCACTGACGCGTGGCGACACTTACACCCGCTGGCCCGTGTCTACTCGTTCCACTCGATTCCACACAACCTTCGGGTCCGTCTGGACAGGTTCTTATACTCTGCACCTATCCTCCCAAAGGTAACATCCTCGGACTACCTGGGTCGGATCCTCTCGGATCACGATGCTCACATTCTATGCCTGATCTGGCGCCCCTCACACCCGCCAGTCCCCACCTGGCGCCTCCCTAAGGACTGCTTATCAGACCAGGTCTTCAGGGATACGCACAAAACCGGCATACAGGAATACTTCCTACACAACGCGGATTCGGCGTCATCGACGTTAGTGGAATGGGATGCATTCAAAGTGGTGGCACGGGGGGAATGCATACAACAAATCACAGGGGTTCGCCGCACACTAGAACAGACACTCCACACGTCGGAACGGCGCCTGGCTACGCTTACGAAACGAACCGATGACTCGGAAGAGAACGTCGCACTCACGGCCGAGGCGAAGTCGGTATACCAAGCTGCTTGCGCCGATTTCCGGAAGTATAATTTTCGGGCCTATGCCTCCAGAGTACACAAAGACGGGGACAAAACGGGGGCAATGCTTGCCTGGATGGCAAGGCAGGACACCGAGATCAAGCCAATTACGGATATTATCAATCCAGAAGGCATACTAGTGCGATCCCAGGCTGAGATCCTCCTGGCGTTCCAACACCACTACGCACAGGTATAAGAGGCCCCAACCCGCTACACTCCATCATGCGTGGATCGCTTCCTCGATTCACTGACGCTGCCCACGATATTGGATGCCGATAAGCGCGCGCTTGACACTAAAATAACACCCTCGGATATCACTCAGGCACTACGCGCCCTGTCCCGAAATAAAGCTTCCCACTGGAGTACTACTCGACGTTCTCTGCCCTGTTGGCTCCCCGACTGGCTCGGATGTTTGCGGCAGCTCTCTATCTGGGAGTGCTTCCCCAGTCACTGCGGGAATCCGTGATCGTGACCTTCCCCAAACCCCACAGGGACCCTCTCCAACTGGGATCGTATCTTCCTATCACGCTCCTATCGGCGGACTGCAAGGTCCTCGGGAAGATCTTGGCTGACAGGTACACCCAGGTCATACGCCCACTGGTCCACCCTGACCAATGTGGGTTCGTGCCGGGCAGGAACACCTCACAGAACATCCGCCGCGTCTTCCATGTTCAGGATCAGGTTCGGGACAGATTCCCATGCGCCGCTTGCCTGATTATGGATTTGGAAAAGGCGTTTGACACTCTCACCTGGCCGTACCTATTCGCGATCCTGAGTCGTCTCAACGTTGGCCCAACACTCATGGCATACACTCGCCTCCTGTACACCGACCTAACAACGCGAGTGCGGATTGGGAAACACATCTCCTCTGCATTCGAGGTTCGCTGAGGCACGAGACAGGGGTGCCCCCTATCACCCCTTTTATTTGCCCTGGTCATCGAACCGCTGGCGGTCAGACTGCGTCAGGAGGGAATACATTGGGGCATCCCGCTAGCGGACGATACGCATTGCGTCTCTCTGTACGCAGATGACCTCCTAATATATGTCCGAGACATAGAGGCGGATCTAACTCCCATAGGAGTGACGCTGACAGAGTTCGCGGACGCCTCGGGACTCCAAGTGAACTTGGACAAGTCCACGATCTACCCCTTCCACCCGCGCTTACCTCCCCGTGACGTCGGGCTGGGAACCCATAAACTCTCGTGGTCCGCGGAAGCTCCTCGGTACCTCGGTGTCCGCCTGTACCACTCTCCGGCGGACATCTTCGATGGCAATCACCGGAAGGTGCTCGCTAACCTGCGCCCGACTGTAGCCTTCTGGAACAAGCTCCCGCTGGCCCCGATAGGATGGATAGCCCTGGCAAAAATGGTGATGCTCCCCCGGCTTCTCTATCACTTCACGAACCTGCCGTTGGTGCCGCCTAGATCTTTCTTTCGGGACCTCAACTCTCTCCTAGGTATCCTTATTTGGGGCGCGAACCGACACAGAGTGGCCTTGAAAACCCTCCAACTCCCCACAACACAAGGCGGACTCGGAGCTCCTTCCTTCGAGTCCTACTTCCTGGCGGCACAGCTTCAATGGCTATCGTATTGGACAGCGGATCGCTACACCTAGGAGACTTTTACCCCGACCGGTAGAGTTCCGACCCCGGAGCTCATCCGTCTCCTTCTCCCGGGCACCAAACCCAGACGAACATACCCCCTCCAAGTCACGATAGCGCGTCAATGTATGATGCGGATCCACCGGATGGCCCCAAGTAGGACCCCATACTCCCCGTTACTACCGCTGGCAGGCTGCCCCAGACAGGACTCCTATTTCTCGGCGCCAATGTTGGCTGAGTGGACACATTGCGCCATCACAGATATGGAGTCGCTCTTCGAGGAAGGACAGCTGAAACCAATCACTCAGCTGGCTGCAGAATATGACCTTCCCCGAGGTCAATTCCTCAGACATCGACAGCTACTCAAGGGATTCCGCCCCTGCCATAATCTCAGGGCAGGGGAACCAGACACGCACCCAGTAATACACACTATCCTACACATGGGAGTGGGACGCCACTTGGTCACTTGGTTGTATAAATCAATCCAGGAACTCTCGCACACCCCCCTGACGGCCCTACGGGCCACATGGGAGGAGGACATCGGTCGCGCACTGCACGACTCAGAGTGGACCAATGCACTCGAGGCCCCGAAACGCGTTTCGAGAAATGCTCGATTCAAAAACATCCAATACTATATACTACACAGGGCATACCTCACACCGGCGCGCCTACAACGGTTTTACCCATCCACACAATTCCTATGCCCCAGGTGTCGATCCCCCGATGCAGATTTCCGTCACATGTTTTGGGACTGCCCCGACCTCCACTCCCTATGGAAAACGGTGCACGCCACACTGGGAGATCTCACAGGCCTCACAACACTAGCCTCCTGGGAATCCAGCGCACTAGGCATCCTACATATCCCTAAACAAGAACCTGTACACAGGCGGTTCGTGTCCTTGGTGCTGCTGCTGGCAAACAGATGCATAGCTATGCATTGGCGATCCTCGGAGGGTCCCCCCATAGCAGCCTGGACGGGAGCAGTTTGTAAGTGGGCGGCGGCGGAGGAGGATGCCCTCAGGGAGGAAGAAGCCAGGGGTGCGCTTAAACATCCCATCTCCATGGAATGGGCCATGCTCCTACACAGCTTCCGGCAGTCCCTGCGCACCGATGACCCACCTACGCCCCCCCCACCCCCCCTCCCTCTCTCGAGTGAACACATAGCTCCTGGTCAAGACCCTAACCCCACACTGACCATCCCACTATGCACTAACACGGAATGCCCCCGCTCTCTGACTATGCCACCTTGATATGGGCGCACTTTCAGGGAACCCCTTGTCTCCCGACATCCGACACCTGCTTTTCTTCTACCGTGCACCTGCTAACGCCTATATGCTCCCCTCCACAGTTGTGTTTCCCCAGTTACTGGTAATACAGTTATAAGAACTGTACAGACCCCGATCCTACGTCACCAAGGCGGGCATTCATGTACCCACTAGTATCCTCCCTTCTCCCTTACGGAGCACGATTATAGGATCCCAGCCTGAGAACATATCTGACTGATCTGTACTGTTTCATGGAAGAAATGTCAAATTCCACAAGTTTGTACACAGAAAAGTTGCGCGCACGGCTGACAGTGGCTGAATGTTGAAGCCACGCCAGCAGTTGATCCTCTATGTACCCAGATATCATGATGCAACAATAAAAACAAATAAAAAAAAAAAAACATGCAGGCGGTGTCTGTCAGACACCGCCCGCAATATTACAATGGGCTTCTGTCAATGCATTTCCGTGGCGGCAATGCCGCCACGGAAAGGCATGCGGTGTTCACTCTGGGGGCCCCCTGTGGGCCCCCAGAGTGAAGGCCAAAGGGGGGTGGCACACGGGGGGTACCTGTGGTACCCCCCTGCCTTTGCATACTCGAAGAGGCAGGCACCGCGCGGTGCCTGCCACTTCGAATATGCAAATGCGTGCTTCTGTTTTTAACATTGTGGCGGGCGGAGCAGTGAGCACCGCCCGCCACAATGTTAAATTGAGGAATGCGCCCGCCACTGTGGTGGGCGCATCCTAATGGCAATGTCGGGACCCCCGCCCTTCAGGCGGGCGGTCCCGAGTTCCGCTAGGGTGGCGGGCGGGCAAAGCCCGCCCGCCATCCTAATGTGCCCCTAAGTATTGCAAAGCAAGAAAGGCTAGACGACACAATCTCAAACCCATAGATGAAAATAATGGGATGATCCAACGCTTACGAGGCAACACATAAAATCTGCAAAATAACGTAACATGGATTGTAGATTGATCCGAAGTTTCGTCACATTGGCACTTGGTAATAGATTTTGACCAATCTTGTTTTTTCGGGAAAGAAACAATACGAAAGAACACATTAAAACGAAACCTAGTCAGCAGGTATTTTTCGTATGCATTCAAATGATATTTCAGGTAAGGTTGAGCGCCTGTTGTAGTTTGGATGCTTAGGATCTGGATATTGGTGGGCTTGATGATTTCCTGAGATAAACGCAATTCCCTTAAGTGTGATAAACAGCATTTTTAGATCTTTCCTTGAAATGCTTAGAGAAATACAAAGACTTATTTATATCCTTAAAAAAGTTGCTCACATAAGCCAACCAAGGGATTTTTCTCCAATTTACCAGACCCAGACAGTCCACAATGAGTGAGCGGGTCAAATTGCACTGCTCCGTGATCCAAACTCGGTGCCATAAGAGGATGGGCTGGATTTTGATGATATCCGTGATGTAGTCCATACCCAGCTCAATATGGCAACCGTAGGTTGGGGCACTTTTCGGGATAGCCAGCATATACCTAATAAAACTGTTCTCTACCAGCTGAAGAGCTTCAGCTGCAGCATAGCTCCACATCCCGCGCCGTAAACAGCCACACTGTGGCATTTGGCAAAATATATTTTCAGAGGTTCTTCGGGAGGGGGCTTACCAAGCTTTCATGAAAAGGCTACCAGAGCAGTTGTTGCACGTAAGAACAGTAATTTCGTACTACACACGGCCTCTTTCCAGTACATTTTTATTATCAAATAAAATACCTAAATAAGGGTTCGTACTAGTTCACTCTAGCTTGTCTTTGGTGATAAAAATCGATTTTGGGTTCTTAACCCGCTTGCCAAGGTGCATTACGAAGGTCTTTTTAATGTTGACCATCAGGTCCAAAGATGACATGAACTTGCAGTAGTTATTAAGGAGGAGCTGCAGCTGTATTGGGATTCTTGCCATGATCACTGAATCGTTCGCATACAATAGTGCGGGTATAGGGCGATGGTCGATTGAGGGTAAATCCTGGCTCCCTTCCAGCATGGCCGACTCAAGGTTGTTGGTATATAAGTTAAAAAGGAAGGGAGCCAGGACACAACCCTGTCTAACTCCCCTGGTGACGGCAAACGCTGAAGTGAGTTCGCTGGACACCTCGTATCTCACTCTCGCCGAGGCGTCAGAGTAAAGCTCCCGCAGGAAAGTGACCAAAGGAGGGTTTTGAGTGAGACATGCAGTCGAACGCTGTGGACAAATCTACATATACTACATATACTAGATGCAGATTACCATTCTTTGCCCCAACGTATTTTTCAATAAAAAGACAGAGATTTAGCGCCTGCCCTACGGTTCCCAGTCCCTCCCTGAACCCATATTGCAAGTCAGACATGATTTCGTTGGTAGTGGCCCAATCCTGCAGACGCTCAAGGACCAGCCGACCTGCAACTTTGCATAGGGAATCAAGGAGGAATATGGGCCTATAGCATGCAGGGTTATTACGATCTCCCTTTTTAAAGATGGGGAGCAGGATAGATGTAGACCATGAGTCAATTAACCCCAAAGACATGGCAGCATCAAGAACACGGGTCAAAATTGGGGACCATAGCTCCTGGTTATGAGTAAAGAGATCTAACGGCACCCCGTCGGGCCCAGGCGCCTTGCCAGATTTAGAAGCTGACAGAGCGGCAATAATGTCATTGTGCTCAAAAGTTAGCTGGATGGGGTAAATATTAGAGTTATGGGGGACGCCCTCCCCAGCTTGCCCGCTATCAATCTCGGTCGGTTTATCTGCTGTAAAAATATTTGAGAAGTGGTTAGCCCTGCTCTCTGCAGTCACTGCCACCTCTGACCTGGGTGTAGAACCTGAGTCTGAGAGGAAGGGGGATTTGACTACTCGCCAAAAAGCTGAGCAGTCTTTAGAGCAACAACTCTCATGGAGCTCTTCCCAAAGGTTCTTTTTAATCTCCCGTCTACAGTTCTTGATGGCCAAATTGTAGTCTTTCCTTAGTTTTCTTACTACAAGTGGGTCTCTTATAGGGTTACGAAGAGCCTCCTTTAGGGATGAGAGCGCATTTCGACATTGAGGATTAAACCAACTTAACACTTGGGATTTGTTTGAGTTTTGCTTACGAAATAATTCTTCTTAATTACAATTACATTACTTCCCAAGCTATTCCTCTATAAACACACAACCCACGACAGAAAATAATGTAATAGAAATAACATATTTATCAATTAATTAATTACAATAAATTACAAATTATATTTCAATTAATTACCAATTAATAATTAATTAACAATTAATTCTAAATAAATACCAATAAATAAAATAACATATTTAATTGATTATAATTAAATTACTTCCCACCCTACTCTCCTATAAACTCACAACCCGCTACTGAAAATAAATTACTAAAATTAACATATTTATCAATTAATGAATTAAAATTAATTACCAATTATAATTTACTTAATTACCAATTAATAATTAATTAACAACTAATTCTAAATAAATACCAATAAATAAAATAACATATTTAATTAATTATAATTTTAATTACTTCCCACCCTATTCCCCTATAAACACACAACCCGCTACAGAAAATAAATTACCAAAATTAACATATTTGTCAATTAATCAAATAAATTTAATTACCAATTATATTTTAATTAATTGCCAATTAATAATTAATTAACAATTAATTCTAAATAAATAAAAATAAATAAAATAACATATTTAATTAATTATAATTAAATTACTTCCCACCCTATTCCCCTATAAACCCACAACCCGCTACAGAATTATATTAAACAGAAATTATAAATTAAAATTAACTTACCTTAAATTCGATATTTTTGTTGTCTATATTCTGTCTAGTCGATATTATGTCCATTCTATATTTTTGATTCAATATTATGCCCATTCTATTCGATAATAACATTTTCTAGTCAATATTTTTGTAGTCTATATTATGTTTAGTCAATATTATGTCTATTCTATATTTTTTACTCAATATTATGTCTAGTCGATAATAAAAACTCGATATTTTGACTCTATACCAAAGAGCACACCACCTCAGCCGTCTCAATCCCACATCAAACAAGCCACATGGCATCATAATGTTTTTTTTTAATTTACAGAACATATGCATGTCTTGAGGGCAGTGAGACTTAAATGTCATTTAACTTGATCAGGACACAACATCTTTTTTTCCCAGGACGTTTTGTAATGCTACCAATGCCCGTGGCAAAAAATGTCTTGCCCTACGCCCACAAATGAGGCAACTCAACATCAAGTATGGAATTCTTTACCCCTAGCCTTTGTAAAATCACGCATGATGGTCGGTCATGTGCCTTTGATGATCCTGCAAAACTGAAGCTTTTCCTCTATACAATTTTGTCGCATGGCATGGAGACTACTGACTAATGCTTCTTTTTATTCAGGATCATTTTGTTGTCCGCTGACTGTATCATTTACTGTTCCTTTCCAGGATTGTTGCCTTCATTCCAATATCTTTGAATTGCATAGTATTTTTCTAGTTGCTGGTTATCTTTGTTCTTCTTGGGGTTCTTTTTTCTGTTACTGTTCTCTTATGTGTGTCCGTGTTATTCGCTGTCACCATGCTTTTCTCAACTTGTATTTCTCTCTTTCTTCATATCTGGATTTTCCTCCTCGAGTCTACCTACTTCCTCCTTCCTCCTTCTATCTTCCTATCCTTCCCCCTCTTTCTTTTTTCCCTTTTTCTTTATATTTTTCTCTTATTAGCGGTTTTGTTGTTCATTACATGTTTTGTCTTTTACAATGTTCTCTTTTCATCATTGAATAATTGGTGGTTTTCTTCTCTTATTGGTGCCACAGTTTACTTTTTTGTCGAATATACAGTTTTGTGTTCCTGTCTCCTTCCATATTCCCTAATCCAACTCCGTGGTTAATGTTGTCTTGTGGAATGTTCGTGGTCTAGGTCATCTTGTCAAATGTCAAAAGGTATTGTCCTACTTAGCTAAACTTAATGCTCAAGTTGCTTTTTTGCAGGAAACCCACTGTAATGTTGTTGAGTCTTTAAAACTTAAGCGCCATTGGGTTAGTCAAGCAGTTTTCTCGCCAGCTATTGATCGTCATTGGGGTGTTGCTATATTATTTCACAAATCCATTCAGGCTCAAATTGTATCATCTGACAGTGATTCTAATGGTTTTTGGGTGATGGTTGGAGCTACCAGCAACAAAAAACATATTACTTTTTTCAATATCTATGGTTCTGTGCAACCAGACCCTGAATTCTGGCATACTATAAGAATGAAATTGATGTCTATCTCTAACCCTAATGTGATAATTGGTGGCGATTTTAATAATTGATTGGATCCCTTCTCTGATAGAGTATCAAATTATAAATTTAAACCTGACAAGACCCATGAATCATTCCAATCAGCCATTGCATCCTGTTCTTAGTTTGACTCTTGGAAAACATGTAACCCTGATACTTCTGAATTTACCTTTCTTTTTTCCAGTTCACCACACATGATCTCGTATTGATTATATTTTAATTTCTAAGTCATTGTTGCCTTGTCTCCAATCATCTGAAATGTGTTTTATTTTTATTTCTGACCATGCTACTGTCTCCACTTGCATTGATACATCCCTATCTCCTCTCAAACAAGGCCGCTGGCATTTTAATAATTACCTGTTATCTGACCGTACCTTTATTTCAGAAGCAACCTCTTTTATTAATGATTTTTTTTTTAACTAAATAACTCTCTTGACACCTTAATACACAACAACTGGGATGCTTTTAAAGCATCATTCAGAGCCTTTACTATTGCTTATTCAACTAAGAAGAAAAAATTGTTGAGTAAAGAATATAAAAACACGCTTAGTTTAATCAAAACTTTGGAACATAGCTACTTCTCATCTAAATCTCCCTCTTCATTACAAGAACTAATTAAAGCTAAATCTACGGTAAATACAATTGCCACTGTAGATGCATGCAACGTCCTTCTTAAAATTAAATCAAAATATCATGGGGGTCAAAATAAAGCTGGAATAATGTTGGCAAACTATTTAAAAATTGAAACTGAACGCAAAAATATTGGCCCTATTCATCCTCAAATAAACAATCAACTTCTCTCTTTTGACTCTGACACTATTAGTACCTTTCAATCATATTATAATAACCTATATACAGAAACAACTAACCCAACTGAGGGGGATTTCACATCTTTTTTCCAAAAAAAACCCAAACCTGCTACCCCTCCTGACATCTTTTCCTCTCTTGAGGAAGATATTTCTCTTCAGGAGATCAATGCTGCTCTTCAGTCCTTGAAAAGGTCCAAAGACCCTGGTCCTGATGGTTTTTCAGTAGAATTATTTTCCACTTTTTTCCCATTTTTGCTCCTAAATTACTGGAACTTTTTAATTCCTTTCTATCCAATTGTAAAGCTTCTGGGTCTTTTTTAGAAGCACTTATTATAGGTATTCCCATAATAAAGATCCTTCCCTATGTCAGAATGTTTGCCCTATATCTTTAATCAATTATGATTGTAACATTTTTGCGAAGATTTTAGTTACCAGATTGGACAATGCTATCCCTACTCTTATTAATCCAGATCAGTCTGGTTTTGTCAAAGGTCGTTTAGCCTCTGATAATGCCAGAATGTTTTCTAACAGTCTCACTCTCAGTGGAAAATACCCTTCCTCCTTAGCAGCCCTATCATTAGATGCTGAAAAAGCTTTTGACTGGATTAATTGGGATTTTATGATACATTCTTTGCAATGATTTGGTTTTGGTCCTAAGTTTATTTCATATGTTAGATTGTTATATACAGAACCGAAAGCATGTGTATTTGGAAAGGGGCGACCACTCGGTCCCCCCGAACGTATGGTGGAGTGCCCCAACCCCCCCGGGAAGCCATCTTGGGCGGGAGTCGAGTCTCGGCTGGTATGCCCAAAGCGGCGTAGCCGGGGCGCGCTTTTTCCCGCCCAAGAGTGGGTTGTCCTAGACACTGAAGCCGCCAGCCACGCCCCCGGAGGCGGGTGGAGGCGGGTTTACGCCCGCCCGAAGAAGGATAAAAGGAGCGACAAGCCAAGGAAGCATCCTCTTGTTCCTGTGCTCTGAAGCTGCACCTCCCCGCTGCACGTGAGCTCGAGACTGAACGAAGAGCCAATTTTGAGCGTTTTAATTTTTGTCTTTGTTCTTTCAGAGAATCAGCGTTGGACAATGCCGGGCAAGAAGGTCGGAAAGCGGGTCGGTACCGATCAGATGCTCCGCATGCTCGTGAAAGACATGGCCGAGATGAAGAAACAGATGGCGGCAATGAACATTGTAGGGGGCCCTAAGCGAGTCTCCGGACCAGCATTGCCGGGAGTAGTCCCTAACGGGAGAGGTAGAAGGGCCAAGAGGGGAGCAACTGGGGGAGAGGCCCCGGTTCCCGAGACGCCGCCGGCGCACCCTGATACACCGACTGAGGCGCCGATCCCGGTCCCGAACGAGGGGCAACCAATTCCCGTTGTAGTCACCCCAGTGAACGGGGAGGATATGCCTCCCGAGTTGGCTGCACAGTTGGCAGCATGGTTGGGGAAAGAGAGTGAGGGGGCAACGGCAGATGACGCCAGGGCAGTAATGAGGCAGTTGCAGCAATCAAGAGAGGCTGCAAAGGCACCATGTCCTTTTGTTCCCCCGCAGGCTCCTGTGGGACAACCCGCAGCGGGCATGAGTTCGGAAGCGACTACGGTCACAGCTTCCGGTTCAGGTAAGCAGCTAATGCCGATTGCGGGGGAGGGGTCAGTACCCTCGAGAAGGGAGAAAGTGGCTCAGCATATTCCGATGGAAATCAAAGAGAGGATATGGGCTGAGAAATATATAAACATGTTTTCTTTATTAACTGATCATTACGAGATTGAGCATGTGATAGTTCAAAAAGAGTTTCTGCACCTGAGTGTTTGGCGCGCCAAGATGGCCACTTTCAGAGTTGATGAAATGATAGGTAATTGGGGCAGAGTGTTTGGGATACTCACTGCAATTATGGGGGAACGGAGGCCTGAACTGTTGGCCGAGTTACCCGTGTACCAGACACGTATTATGGAGTGGGATTGTTACGACTCCATTTCCTGGCAAAAAATGGAGAAATCAGGCATGACAAAGGCGCCATTGTTGGGGGGGAACGGGGGCGAGTTTTCCCGCCACTCATCTGGGGCGCCCTTTCGGGCGGGATCAAGTAACGAGCACCATTCAAGGTCGAATGGCAATACAGGTAAAAAAGGGGTCTGCTGGAGTTTTAACAGGGGAAAGTGTACAAGGCCCCAGGGGTCATGCAAGTTTAGGCACGAATGTGGGGGGTGTGGACAGTCCTCGCATCCCGAGACCATGTGCAGAGCCAAAACGGGTGATAACGGAAGTAGGGGAAGCGCCAAACAGGTCTGAAATAGTCCGAGAGGCGCCTTTACCTACCCCGGTTGATACCATGGCAATGATTCCTTGGCTCAATGAATACCCGGATCATGTCTCCGCTGGGGTGTTGCGAGACGGTTTTTCGTATGGTTTCCGCATCCCGGTGGGGAATTTTCAGGGTAAAGCACAGTGCAGGAACCAACTGTCGGTCCTGCAGAATACGGCGGTGGTACAAGCAAAGATTGGGAAGGAGGTGACCCAGGGTCGGGTTGCTGGACCATTTGACATGCCACCAGTTGCTAATTTTGTTTGTTCACCCTTGGGAGTGGTCCCCAAGAAGGACCCGGGTGAGTTTAGATTGATACATAGCTTGTCAGCCCCGAGAGGTCTTTCGGTGAACGATGCGATAGACCCGGAAGTTTGTTCGGTGCGGTACGCATCTTTCGATGATGCCGTCGCCATGTTGAATCGCCTGGGGCCCGGAGCGCTGATGGCCAAGTCAGACATCGAGTCAGCGTTCCGGTTGCTCCCGGTACACCCAGACGATCAGCGTCTCCTTGGTTTCATGTTTCAGGGACGCTATTACATGGATAAATGTATGCCAATGGGATGCTCCATATCTTGTGCATATTTTGAGAAATTCAGTAGTTTTCTGCAATGGGCATTCACAAGAATGACGGGGTTTCAGCATGTTATGCATTATCTTGACGATTTTCTGTTCCTGGGGGCAGCCGGGGACCCAGAATGTGCACAGGCTTTAAATGAATTTTGTGGTCTGATGAGTCAGTTTGGTGTGCCATTGGCGCCAGGTAAGACTGTGGGGCCATCTACTTCGCTCGAGTTTCTGGGAATAGAGCTCGATTCCGAAGAGGGTTGCTTCCGGTTGCCCAAAGAAAAGGTAATGAAATTCAGGGCCTCGCTTGAAACATGTATTAGCGAGACTAAGGTAAATTTGCATCAATTGCAGCAGACTGTGGGTCAATTGAATTTTGCCCTTAGAGTGATGCCAATGGCCCTCCCTTTTTTCCGCTCGATTGCACAAGCCATGGTCGGTCTTAAAGAGGGGCACCACCGCACGAGGCTCTCGGCAGAGATTTGCCAGGACATGCGCATTTGGTTGGCATTCCTGGCGGATTTCAATGGTCGGGTTGTCTGGAACAAGCCGGCGGTGTCCTCCGAGGAGTTGGGGTTGTGGACAGATTCGGCAGGGAGTATAGGCTTTGGCGCCATATTTGGTAATCACTGGTCAGCACAAACATGGCCGTCATGGTGGCACGAGTGTGGGCTTACAGGTAACATCGCTTTTCTCGAACTGTTCCCTATTCTGGTGGCCTTGAAAACATGGCCTGAGGGGTTTCGGGATCACTCTGTGGTGTTCTGGTCTGATAACATGACCGTGGTTGAGTGTATCAATAGTCAGGCAGCACGATGCAAATGGATTCTGAGATTGCTCAAGGAAATTGTCTTGCTTTGTATGCAATTGAACGTGCTCTTTAGGGCAAGACATGTGCCAGGGGTGCTGAATCAGGCTGCTGATGCGCTTTCTCGTTTCCGTATGCAGGCCTTCTGGGGTTTTCTGCCCACAGCGGACCCAGTGGCGGCACCATTTCCCGAAGCTCTCTGGTCTCTCGGTGCCCCGAACTACAAAACCTCGTGGGAGAGAGTTTAGCACCCAGGACAAGGAAGGCATATGAAGGGGCGTTCCGTTCCTATTGGTCTTTTTTGGGTTCTGCTAGGGGGGAGCTTTGGGGCCAAGAAGAGTATGTCTTAAAATTTTTGCTGTCATTACATCAGGCAGGCAAATCGGTAGCTACGGCCCAGAGGCATCGGGCCGCCATTTCCTTTATGGCACGGGCTCATGGTATCCAGGACCCCACGGCGTCTTTTGTAGTACAGAAAGCGCTGGTGGGTGGCAATGCCTTGAGGGTCGCAGAGTAGATGAAAGGCACCCGATAGGTCTGGAAAGGTTGGCCCTGTTACTGTCCGTACTCCCTGCGACATGTTCATCTCATTCAGAGACAGTGTTATTCCGGGCCGCTTTTGCATTAGCATTCCATGGGGCTATGCGGGTAAGCGAACTGGTGGCGAAGAACAAGCAGGATACGGGGGTGGACTGTGCCGAGAGCACATTCAAGTTAAGGGGGAGACGATGATTGTCTCGTTTGCCAGGTCCAAGACTGATCAGGGTGCGATCGGGGACAGTGTAGTAGTCCAGCGGATTCCCGGATCTCCCATGTGCCCTGTTGCATGCGTTGAGGAGTATTTGGCGCAGAGGGCGGCATCATGGGGGGGGACCTTGCTGAGACACGCTGATGCCACCCCACTGACGAGGTTTCAGTTCCAGCGGGTGCTTGCAATGGCAATTTCGGCCGCGGGCTTGAACTCGGGCGAGTTTGGGACCCATTCCTTCCGGATAGGGGCTGCTACAGAGGCTACAGCCAGGGGTCTGAGTGTGGAAAAAGTAAAACAGTTGGGGCGTTGGTCCTCGAATTGTTACAAAAGGTATGTGCGGTTGCACATGTTGTGAAGCTGATATCATGTACTCACGCTTCTTGTTTTTGTTTGGTTTACAGTTTTGCAAGCTTACAAGGCGGGGCGGACTGTGCAGTCGACCCGACACCTGGGAACCAGCGGTCAAAGATCACCGGCTGAGGAAAAAGTGGTGTAGGTCGTGGGCCACTCATACGTGAGGCGTGACGCGGACGTATTCAAAGCAGGTGACATGATTCACATGGCTGGGGAATACGGGTACAGGGTGACCTTCTACGGAAGGGGCGGGCTCTGTATTGACCAGTTTCAAACTTTTATGGAGGGTTTGTTAGGGCGGACAAGGTCACCGCCAGCTATAATCATAGTGCATCTTGGGGGCAATGATTTGGTGACCACTGGTCGACGGCTACTTCTCGAGTTGATATTGTCCACTGTAAGTTGGTTGGCGAGAAGGGTTCCAGGGTGCACGATTGCATGGTCCCATATGATTCCACGAAAGGTGTGGCGGGGGGCTAATTCAGTGTCTGCTATAAATCATTCTGTGAAGAAAGTAAATAACAAGCTTGGTAGACTGTTCCGTACAAGTACATTGTATTCGATTCCTCATGGATGTATCAGGGGGGACCATATGTATCTAGAAGATGGGGTCCATTTGTCCCGGGTGGGGAATTCTTTACTCATAGGAGACCTCGTAGCCTGGTTAAAGAGTTTACAGCATGACCTTTAGGTAGGAGTTTTGTGGGGGGTCCGGATAGCCGGTCAACTATCCGGCCTGTGGCGGTAAGGTCATGATCGGTGAGCAGTAATTGGAAGATCCCTAGGGGGGGCGTCACCCATTACGGATGGGAGCGCCCGGGCGGAGGTGGCCATTGGCCCCTCAACGGGGAGGCGGTCCCTTCTAAGGATGGGACGCCGAAAGGAAAGGGAAGGTGGTCAAGGCCCCTCCCTGGATAGGAGGGGCTACGGGCCCCTCCTGGGAATTTCCCGGGGCCAGGACATCTGCGACGGCAGATGTGGTAAGTTGTGTGGGGTGGGGAGGGGGGTCTACGCTACCTTCTAGACACCTCACACGAGTCCTCGGACGACCATTAAGATGGCGTCGAGTTAATTGGGGCCCCCGTCAAGACAAGGGAAATTGGTATGTGCACATGAGGTGCAGTCCTCTGTGCGGCCGCCCCTCACAAGTGAGGGGGGAGTTCTGGTTTAGGGATCTGACACCGGTTACGACCTTGCCGTTGGCCCTTAACGTTAGGATGTACAATTTCAATTTGAAAATGCATTTGTAGGATGTTAGTATCGGCTAGGAGAACCTTTGTATTAGAAATGTGTTAAGGTCAGCCAAAACATCGTAATGTGGAAATGAAATTGTACATGATATGAAACTGTTATTTTAATGTTTTAATTTTGTTTCATATTTTAATAAATTGGCCGGGAGGGTAACTCCCTCCCGCCTTCCAAAAGTTCAGAACTGTTTCCGTATTCCCATTCTTGGGGATTGTGTTGAGAGGGGGTGGCGGGTATCTCAGCCATATGGAAAGGGGCGACCACTCGGTCCCCCCGAACGTATGGTGGAGTGCCCCGACCCCCCCGGGAAGCCATCTTGGGCGGGAGGCGAGTCTCGGCTGGTATGCCCAAAGCGGCGTAGCCGGGGCGCGCTTTTTCCCGCCCAAGAGTGGGTTGTCCTAGACACTGAAGCCGCCAGCCACGCCCCCGGAGGCGGGTGGAGGCGGATTTACGCCCGCCCGAAGAAGGATAAAAGGAGCGACAAGCCAAGGAAGCATCCTCTTGTTCCTGTGCTCTGAAGCTTCACCTCCCCGCTGCACGTGAGCTCGAGACGGAACGAAGAGCCAATTTTGACCCACCCACCAGCCCCTGAGGACAGCAAGTTGTTTTTGAAATAAAGTCATTTGACGTGGTAATTATTTTTCTTACAGGTTGTTCTGAATAAAGTTGTGATTCAGTATGCAATAAAGTGGATAATTCTTTACAGTATGCTTTATTGAATAAAAGTAGTTGCACCAGAGTTGATCAGTGATGTTTTAGACAGTTCATACTTTGAATGTCTTATTGTCTTTCTCCTCTTTAGTAATTAGCCTCTTTAGTAATTAGTTTGTCGTATTTATTATTTGGTCGGGCGGTAAGGTCATGATCGGTGAGCAGTAATTGGAAGATCCCTAGGGGGGGGCGTCACCCATTACGGATGGGAGCGCCCGGGGGGAGGTGGCCATTGGCCCCTCAACGGGGAGGCGGTCCCTTCTAAGGATGGGACGCCAAAAGGAAAGGGAAGGCGGTCAAGGCCCCTCCCTGGATAGGAGCCCAGGGGGCCCCTCCTGGGAATTTCCCGGGGCCAGGACATCTGCGACGGCAGATGTGGTAAGTTGTGTGGGGTGGGGAGGGGGGTCTACGCTACCTTCTAGACACCTCACACGAGTCCTCGGACGACCATTAAGATGGCGTCGAGTTAATTGGGGCCCCCGTCAAGACAAGGGAAATTGGTATGTGCACATGAGGTGCAGTCCTCTGTGCGGCCGCCCCTCACAAGTGAGGGGGGAGTTCTGGTTTAGGGATCTGACACCGGTTACGACCTTGCCGTTGGCCCTTAACGTTAGGATGTACAATTTCAATTTGAAAATGCATTTGTAGGATGTTAGTATCGGCTAGGAGAACCTTTGTGTTAGAAATGTGTTAAGGTCAGCCAAAACATCGTAATGTGGAAATGAAATTGTACATGATATGAAACCGTTATTTTAATGTTTTAATTTTGTTTCATATTTTAATAAATACGGCCGGGAGGGTAACTCCCTCCCGCCTTCCAAAAGTTCAGAACTGTTTCCGTATTCCCATTCTTGGGGATTGTGTTGAGATGGGGTGGCGGGTATCTCAGCCATATGTTAATGGTCTCTTTTCCCCATATTTTTGCCTGCAAAGCGGTACACGCCAAGGTTGTCCCCTTTCCCCTTTACTCTTTTTGTTATGTCTGGAACCTTTTCTTCAACAAATCAGGAATAACTCACAGATTTCTGGTTTTAAGCTAAAATCCCATCATAATAAATTATCTGCATATGCTGATGATATTTTCATTTACATGTCCAATCCTGTATCCTCTCTCCCACATTTTTTACAAGAAATGTCCTCATTTTCTCTAGTTTCTGGATACAAATTGAACTTCTACAAAACAGAAAAGTTGCCATTAAATGACTCCTGTTATCAACATATGTTTGATTCTACTAATTTTACATGGTGTCCCCAAAAAATTAAAAATATTTAGGAATTTGCTTTTCCTCTAATGTCCGTGATACACTGTCCCATAATTTTACTGCCCTGAAACTTAAAATTACCAATTTGCTATCCTCGTGTTCTCCCTTATTTCTGTCCTGGTGGGGTAGACTCAATACAATTAAAATGATGATTGTACCTCAGATATTATTTATTTTATCAATGTTACCTTTTAAAATTCCTATTTATTATTTTTCACAGATTAATTATATTTGTACTAAATTCCTTTGGAACAATAAGTGTGGCCATATTGACCTATCCAAATTGTCCCGTCCTAAATCTGAAGGAGGTGTCCGATTTCCTGATTTTAGATTGTATCACAATGCATTTTTAAATCACCAATTTTATGCTTTGTGTAAAGATTATCAAGACATATCTAAACCTTTATGGGTTTCTGTTGAACGTTATAGCCTTATAGCCCGCCGTAGAGGGCTATACCGGCTATTAAAGGCCCTCTCCAGCGTTAAAGGCCCGAGACAAGGGCATTTTATCCACTAGTTGTTCCACAGATATGCCCTTTTTTACTTCTCTCACTGTTCGCTTTTCCTTACCATTATTTGTTTTCTAATGACTGTTTTGCGCAAGGTCATGTAATTGTTTATTATTATATCCTTACCTTTAATATTTTTTCATATATAGTTATGATAAGTTATTTATTTACTGTATTACTTGAACATACAAGTTATTTTTGTATTTCCCGTGGTTGTTTCCTTAATAAAAATCATTTAACACAAAAAAAAAGAAGTTTGTGCCTTGGCCTGAATGGATAACAGATGGGGTTTGCCAGACATTTGTTTATCCATAGAGAACCCCAGATATTTATAGGAGTGTACTTCCTCCAGTTTTTTCCCTTACAACAACCATGTATGATTTTTAAACTTAGAGTCAACCAGCCGGATCACTTTGGTTTTGCTTAGATTCAGATCTAGCCCTTGATTTACCATGTACTTGTTTAAGGCATTCATACTCCGTTGTAGACCTATTGTTTATTTATTTATTTATTTATTTATAGAGTTTTTTATAGCGCAAACAAGACCCGTGGGTATCAGAGCGCTTAACATAGATGATTACAGATTGACATTGTAATAACAATTATAACAGTTATAGCAGCAAGCAGATATGAAGGTAGAAGGTGATAAGCTATCTAGGGGGAATAGATAAATATATTCATAACGCCTGTGCAATTAGCATTTAGAGGTGCATAGAGTTTCGCTTGTGTCATAGACATACAGTCAGCTCGGTGAGGTAGGGTTCCATATTATTATCAGTACAATTACCTGAGTAAGTTAGTAATAAGAGTTGAATACGTTTAGCTAGTAGCAAGGATCAAAGATAAACAAAGTAAGGTAGAGGTAATATCTTATGGGTGTGAGGTACAGTGGTTGAGATCACATAAATATGAGGTAGCAGTAAAAGTGTACAGCCGAGGCTTGAGCTGTACTCAGTAAATTGTCTTATTGATCTTCAGCTTATTCATGATGAGTCTGATTCGCTTTTTGGCGTAAATGTTCATACTAATTGTCTGTAGGCATCTCTATGTAGGGTATTTACTCATCATGTGGCATTTCAGTTCTCGTTTAAATGTTGCAGTATTCTTAATCTTCCTAATGTTAGGAGGGAGTGAGTTCCAGACTCTGGGGGCGGCTCCGGAGAATGCTCGGTCATAGGTCTTTTTCTTCCGGAAGAAGGCCGGCTGCAATAGCAAATCTTTAGCGCTTCTAGTTGGTCTGTTACCTCCTGATAGCTTAATTTTCTTGGCTAGATATCTAGGCGTGTTGTAGTGGACCGCTTTGTGGGTGATACAGGCTATCTTCATTTTAATTCTAGCTTCGTAAGGTAACCAGTTTAGTGCCTTCAGGTGAGGAGATATGTGATCGAATTTCCTCGTTCCCGTGATGAGTCTTGCCGCTGCGTTGAGGCAGGCTTTTAATGGTGCAGTGGATGTTTTTGGTAGGCCGGCTAACGTGGTGCAGCCATATTCGATCCTCGAGATAACTAGCGATTGGATGGCAAGTTTTAGATCCGCTTCTGAGATAAAGGGTTTCAGTTTTCTTAGATAATTCAAGTGGAAACGGGCACTCTTCGCCATAGAGTTAATGTGTTCTTTCATGACGAGGTTCTCGTCTAATGTAATTCCTAGGGATTTGGCTGAGTTAACTAGGGTCGGAGTGCAGTTAAGCGCGGTCACCAATTTAGCCCACTCCTTTACTTCTGGTTGACTCCTTGTCGGTGAGATTAACAGGAATTCTGTTTTGTTGGCATTAAGTTTCAGATGATTGGCTGTTAGCCATTGCAACGCTTTCTTTAGAGTTGTATTCATTAGGTCAATATCATCGCTGCAGGCAATCTTCATATATATTTCCGTGTCGTCAGCATACATGTGGTAGGAGATCTGCGATTTTCGAAGAATCTCCGTGAGGGGTTCTACATATAAGTTGAATAGATCTGGGGATAGCGTTGAGCCTTGAGGTACCCCGATTGCGTTAGGGCATGGGGAGGAGATTGCTTGATTGACCAGGAATAGTTGAGTTCGGTTCTGCAGGAAGGAATTAAACCATTTCAGTACGTTTCCAGATAAACCCATCCTGTCTTGTAGCCTGATCATCAGGATCTCATGATTTACCGTGTCAAATGCTGATGACAAGTCTAGAAGGATCAGTAGGCACGCATGATTTTGGTCAAGGGCTTGTAAGGCGTCATCAACAATATGTAGGATCGCAGTTTCGGTACTGTGCCCTGTTCTGAAACCTGATTGGCAGTCATCAAGTAATGAAAACTTAGTGATGTGTTGACTCAGTTGGCCTTGCACGCATTTCTCAATGAGTTTGGCCAGTAAAGGGATGTTGGTCACTGGTCGGTAGTTATTCGGGTCTGTTGCATCCGCTGTTGGTTTTTTGATGATGGGAACAACCTGCCCAGTTTTTAGGCAGTCAGGGAGGGTTCCTTGTACAAGTGAGGCATTTATTATCTCAGTCCAGATCGGAAATAGAGTGTGACTGATTTTTCTGACACATTTTACCGGTAACGGGTCTTGATAGTGGTTGTTCGGTCTAAGCTCTGCTAGCGTTTTGGCGATCTTTCCCTGGTCATATAGTTCAAATGTGTCCCAAGTAGCCATATTTTCTGTTTGAAGATCCTCCGTTGACGCATTAGCCTCATTTTTAGATGAGGGAAGGGTCGTGAGGTTAGCCGCTGCACTTGTGAGCTCAATTTCTAGCAGTTTTGTTTTTTCCGTAAAAAATGAGGAGAATTCCTCGCAGCTTATGGGGTTTTTTGGGTTCTCTTGAGCCGTTTTGGTTAGTTTGTTTGACTGTTGTTTTAGAATCTCGAAGAGTTTTCGTGGTCTGTTTATGGCATTGTCCAATTCAGCCCTTATAAATTCTTTTTTGGAGTCAATTATCTTTTTGTTATATTGTTTCCTTATTTTTCTGAGGGCTTTCAGCTCGGGGGAGGAGGGATGTTGTCTCCATTTCCTTTCAGCCATCCTCAGTTTTCGCCTGTCCTCGTTCAGTGCCTCATTGAACCAAGGATTTTTTGGCTTTTCCGAGACTCTTTTCAATTTTTGAGGCAAGGTGTCATTAACTATATTACCGATCGAGGTTATGTAGTGATCCGTCAGCTCATTGACATTTTGTCTGTTGTTACGAGGCTTCAGGTCTTTCTCACATCTTTCAACCAATAGTTCAATATTAGCTTCTTTTGTATCTCGTGTCAGTTTTTTGAACTTACGGGGTTGCACGGTCTTGCCCTTTTTCATTGTAGGTATCACGAATGTTATGGCGTGATGGTCAGACCAGTCACACGGGTCTATGGCGAGGATTACTGTCTCTTTTTTTCTTGAAATAATCCAATCTAAAGTCGCTCCTTTTGAGTGGGTGGGCTGGGTACATATTTGTGTAAGGTTTAGCTCATGGAGGAAGTCTTTAATCGAGTTAACCAGTTTGTCATTGGCGTCGTCCCAGTGGAGGTTAAATTGCAGTGGATTGCTGTTTACTTAGTAGGACTATTTAGTCCGCATATTGTAGACAGCACAACTTCTCTGCAGCAAGGATTGGTGGATGATTGTTTTCTAAATCCAAAGCGTCAGCGTCGGCCAGATCTGCTAGACATAAATTAAACAGGCTTGGAGCCAAGACACATCCTTGTTTAAGGCCATTATTTGTCTAAATTTTGGATGATACTCTACTTCCGTCCATGTGAGTAGAGCAACCATAGACCTACTAGGCAGCACATTGTCAGTTCTGCTCTGAGCACAATCACTTTCAGGCTTCTTTGCTATGAAGATGAGATATTTACTAATTGATCCATTCTTAATGGGTATTTCTTCTATGATGAGAAGGAATGGAAAAACAACTTGCATTATACCTATGCATCTATACACGTGGATCTTTAATGGGCATTAAATGTTCACAACTAACCACATAGTATAGAATAAGTGTGTGTACATCCCATCTACATAGCATTCCCCTGGCCACTCCTGTGACCACCCACTGGTTAACGTTAAGCTGAAATGCATGATTACATAGTCCTTGCATCAATGAGTAGACCAGACACAATATACCAGTTTCACATTGTCTGGCACTGATGCGAATAGGCAATCATAAATAATTATCCTTTGTAGATGCAAAGCAGGCATTCATCTTTTTAAATTGCACCTTTCGGTTGAATCTAATTAAGATAACCCCTGATCAGTGGCGTAGGAAAGGGGGTGTGGGTCGCCCCGGGTGACATCACGGAGTGGGTGACAAAATGGCAAAATATGCATTTTAAACACATATTTTTGCCATTTTGTCAAGCCGTGGGTGACAAGTGTCATCACTGAGGGGGGTGACAAAATAGCAAAAATATGTGTTTAAAACACATATTTTTGCCATTTTGTCGGGTATCACCTGACCTTGCTAAGCTACTGCCCCTTATAGACCTGGTGGAAATAACGTGATTTCCTGCTGGATGGGCTGAACGTTGCTTGGTCTGTGCAGTTCTGAAAGCAGGCTGATGGAAGTAGCACACATACGTAGTTTGTTGCCACAAGGAAATAACACTTCTGTGAACTGTTTCAGACTCTACAGCATTCAGCAAGAAAGAGGTCCATGGAATTAATCTGCAAAAAATTCTGCGTAGAGGGGACTGCAAAGTAGATAATATGTGCAGTTACACTTGCGATACCAAACACAACTGTTCCTATTTTTCGGACTGCGCCTTCAAAATATAGAATAATATACTACTAGAACTCTGGACAAATAAAGCAGTGCTTTTCAATCAACATTTCCAGCTTGGTGCACTTTAATACAACCCCCAGTCTTTTCGCTCTTAAAAGACAGGGTGCAGGATTAAAGTGTCGTCAGGTGAGTCTTTCTTCGAAATGATGTACCCCCTCTGTTACTTACAATATGGCACACAAATCACAACAGTGAGCATTACTAACACATTTAAAAATATTTACTCAAAGTCACAAAACCTCGATTAATTTCTACACTTTGGAGTGGAGGTTTTCCCCGGGAAACTTGGACCTACGTTTAATACATCACAATGTAACATATACAAGTCATTATTCATGCTCCCACAGAGTTCATAGTTCAGGGTAGAGCGAACCCTATTGGAGCAACATTTAGCACTGAAATTTGCATTCTTGAAATACTGTTTTAATGTTTTTTTAAGTACCCCAAACGTTCCCTTATATTCCACACCTGAGAAGAAGTGCACTTTGTGATTACTCCATTAAAAAACTGTTGGTATATTTACGTTAACTCTGGTCTAATAGCTCTAAAGGCACACGATTTGTGGGAATCTGAAATCCCATTTTTTACATTTTTGAAAGTGCAATAAATAAATCTAAAAAACAACTCTTCCGAAAGACAAATCAACGTTTCAACAAAGAGGCCCTGCATGGTAAGTAAACAATAGCTGCAAGCAACTTCGTCCGCAAAAAGAATTAGGGACACATATTTAGCTTATTACAAAGTGAGATTAATGCAGTTACTATTTGACTACTTTCTCCGCAGGTGGGCTCAGGGACTAGTAAACAGCAGAGCACGCTTTGGAAATACAAAACTGAAATGCTAGCTTACCTCATGTGCACTTGCCAATTTTTTATTTATAGAAAACAGGACGTTTTTACTTGTCCTTTTCAACTGATTTAATTTCCGGTCTTGCCATCCGTTCGGAAAGAGAACATCCACAAGTGTTGACAACGTTTAAAAAATGTATGAGCTGTGCAGAAATTCTTTTAGACACATTAATCAGAAGTAGCTGCTCTGTCTCATTGTAATAGAAATATGGAATAACACAATGTGCTGCAATGACTCATTTGAATCGTCCCTGCACAATGTCACTTTCTAATGATGACCATTCATTATAAAATGATAATTTTAATAATATTTTAAGGTTTACGTGGTCTCAGTTGCATTCTGACACTTTGGTATTTTGTCACTTTACATGATCAGTCTACTCCAATCTTTTCTCCTTTTAAAGCAAAGGTGCACTCTAAGTAGACTGACCTCTAATTATCTTTGCAATCTTTAAATTTTAACTAACCTTTCCTTTACTAAACAACTTTGTCACTTTCCATCTCGGCTTTGATGGCACTGTACTAATCCTATGCTTAAAAACTTTGAACGAAAAGCAGATATTTGAGGTTGCTGGTGTTGAGTGTGTTCTATACTGGAGCTCCTTCCCACCTAAACTTGAGAACTACCCAGTGTTCTCTGCTTCCTTTTTTTGCATAAAATTGTACATCACTCTATGCCTGAAAGGATATTGTTTTGACTTATACTGGGTGCTCCCTTGTGTCTAGACAAAGTTATACCTCTTTGAGGAGCTCTAATGAGAGCGAAACACATGCCTAGGGTTGCGTTTATTCGTTTCAGGTTAGCTTGGATGGCATTTTATCACTCCAAAGCTGTAATACTGTGCCTGGAGTGGTTAAAGACTTTGGTCATTTTATAGCTCTGCATGGTTAGCACTATGCTTAAAGACTTTGATGTAGAACTTGCAACATTTTTTGTCCCCTTCTATCTCGGCGTGGAAGACACTGTGCTAATGCTATGCTTAAAGACTTTGATAGAATAGCAGACATTTGAGGTGAGCAAATTTAGAGTGTTGCCGGTGTTGAGAGTGCTCTATACTGGAGCTGCTTTCAACTTAAACGTGAGAACTACCCAGAGTTCTCTGCCTCCTTTTTTGCATAATTTATGACTGAAAGGGTATTGTTTTGAGATATATATATATATATATCTTACCTACTGGCGGTCGTCAGTAGGTAGTTATATTTAGGATTGTTTTTCAATGCAAAATCTCAAAATTCTATTTGGAATAACTTTGGCGCCGGTTGACGAATCTGCCTGAAAACTTCTTCAAATTTGCCTCGCAGAGCTCCAGTCCTTCTTTGAAAGTTTCGGCGGGATTCGTCAAGCGGGGGCCGAGATAAAAGGGGGGTCCCAAAACGTGTTTTCCCCATGTTAATTTCCATAGGGCGGTCGAACTCACTTTTAGCCCGAACGGCTGAATGGATTACCACCAAACTTGGCAAAATTGTAGGGACGGGTAGCCCGATGTGCCTTTGCTATGTCTCAAGATATGTGCTCCAGTGGATTTTGAGTAATTTAGGTTAAAAAAAAATATATATATATGGCAGCGCCCCGGTACGCGCACCGGGGAGCGCTCCGGGCGCGCCACGTGAGGTGCGCACGGAAAGCTGATTGGCTCTCGGGTGTCTGTAAACATTCGAAACAGTCCGGAGCGGCCGCCATCTTGTGTCTCGGTAGGATCGAGACACAAGAGATGGAAATAAAAAGGGGGAAATGACCATAAGGGGGCAGGGATAGACCCCCCTAATCCCCTAGGTTTGATGTGGGGGCCATAAAAGGGCCCAGCGGGGCAAAAAAAAAATAATTTTTTGATTTGCGCGGGGGGAGCGCCCGGTACGCGCACCGGGGAGCGGACCGGGGAGCGGACCATGGGGAAAAAAGAATGACAGAGTTTTTAAAAATGTAGCCTTTTTTTATAAATTGGATGTAGTTCTAAAAAGAACTGTTTTTTTTCTTCTTTTTGTTGTTTTATATTTTTTTTATTGTTTTTTGAACATTTTTTACTTTTTTGGGGTTTTCTGAACAGTTTTATATTTTTTTTGTATTTTTCATGGGGAGAAACGAAAAAACAAGGAATTGAAAATGGCTCAACTGGAGCAAAAAAAAAAAAGAAAAGAAAAAATTAGGGTTTATTGGGGCATTTGTGGTTGTCCCCAGCAAGGACGATGAGCTGTACGCTCTGTTCTCCGTAGGAGATGGTCTTCCCACAATATTTACAGGTTATACAGAAATCCGCAAACCGTGGCTGAATGCAAGGCATCGTCTCTCTTGCCTCTTGTCCCGACAGAGTGCGTTGCTTTCTTTTCGAGGTGGTGCTTGTAGTTTGGGGAGGGTTTCTGGCCAGTTCCCTCATCTCTGCAGCAGAATAGTTTATTGGATGCTTGCGCTGCATGTATCTAATCATTGTGTTGTTTCCGAATTAATATTTTTTATTCTGGTTCCCCCTAGAAAGTACCATGCCACAGATTAGGCAAGTCACCTTGGCTGCATTTACTTTTTTCTTCCCCTCTGGGATCGAAAAAAAACTCCCATATAATGTGTGGTCTTGGCTGGTATGGGGTATTGTGTTCTTCAAGCCATCTTCTCCTCCCCTCCTCCTCCTCCTCTTCCTCTTCCTCCGCTTGTTGACCACCAATGTAATCTTGAGGTGGTCCTCTTGGTGGTTGTGGTGGTGATGGTGCAGATGCACCAGCTGCTGCTACTGAAGCCATTATGTAGATCAAAAAGGTATAGAGAGGTACAATCAGGTCTTCCTCAGTCAAAGGACAAAGTCAGAATAAGGAAAAAAGGTGGGGTCTTTCATCATTTGGAAAAAAAAAGGCCTGAACCAATGAGAAGTGTTATTTTCAGGTCACAAGACCAGGGATTTCATCATTATGAAACTAAAACTGTTCTGCACCAATTAAAAGTGTTATTTTCAGGTCACATGACCGACGTGCTTACGAGACGATCCCTCTGGCGCGCCCGGGGGCTCGCCCCGGGTCGCGTCGCGTAAGCGCGTTGGATGTTTACGTTGCGCGAGCGTACTCGCTCGAGTGCTTCCGGGGGCGCTTACTCCGTGCATATGACGCGGACGCGGCTACGCGATACGTCACGATCATGTTTTCGTTTGCGACATTGGCGCTTACGGGACGCTTCCCGGTTCGCGCACCGGGGTGCTTCAAACGACCACGCTCTCCGGGGCGCTCACCGGGGCGCGCCCCGGGAGCGCTCCAAGTAACCGTTAAAACACATATTCGAAAATAGAAATTAACATTTTCAAAAAAATGGAGATATCCATACCAGTTACAACAACCAATTCAGTAATGCCACCATCTATATATACATCCACTCATTCACCAACAGTTCTATATAGTCACTCATACATATACTCACTCATTATATGTAGTGATACACCTATACATCTTGTTACACACCGACAGTCATCCAAACGTTACTCACACACATACTCACACATGCAAATAAACTATTGAACATTCATTTATTTGCATATACAACTATACACACACTACCACCTTACTTCTAAGAAAACGTACACATACTTAATCTCTTAAACAATCACTTATAGAAAAACATACTTATTTAAACAGGAACTCTTACAATCTCACATATACTCACTTATAAACATCAATACTCACATATACTAGATTAAAACATATGTTGTTACTGATAAAGACACTCGTGAGACAGTCATTCACTCACTAACACACACATATACACAATCATCCACCCCTACAGTCCTGCACATATGCTGTCTTCAAAACACATTCAAACAGTGAGTCAGTCATTGATGCATCTATGTGCTAAGTAATACCCCCACTAAACCATACAGAGACTCATACTGATACTAAAAAAAACATCTAATACCCATATACACACACATGTAGCTACTCACCAACCCATGCAACCAATTATACACAAAGTGAAACACTGATACATATATTTAAATATTTAAACAATACTCGCTAATATATGTATTCACTAAGATACACTTAATAAGCCAGTTAACCAATCAATTTTTTTTTAAAAAAACATTCATTAAAACACTTATTTAAACATTTATTCTTCCATCTACCTTTACATATACATATATAAAACATATTTATTTTTCAGAAAGACACACTTTCACTGGATGGTGTCATCAGTGATGTCATGAGTGATGTCACTGATCATGTCATGAGTGATGTAATATGTGACGTCATCAGCAGTGCATTACCCGCACAAGTTATAGTGAGTCCAACTAACTATAACGTGGGAATTTCAATGGTTTTATGTCAGTAAAATTTCCAGCTAACTATAACTGGTGTGAAACCTATGTTTTTTTCTGTGAATTTAATAGGTTTTTTAAATGCTAATTCCTAACTATAACTGGTGTGAAACCTATGTTTTTTTTGTGAATATATATATATATATATATATATATATATATATATATATATATATATATATATATATATATATATATATATATATATTGTGCATAAACATATGATGGAAGCAATAAATCCCAACAAAGCCTAGCACTCTACAGTACGGTTTATGAGCATGAACATCTTTTAATGGCAATGCGTTTCACCCCATCCTGGGCTAAATCATAGCCAAACAACATACACAGTTGTGCCCAACCCCCTTTAACCCATTCCATGCATCAGATGGCCTCCGGCCATCCAACGTCACAGTGGCTTGTGCAGAGGACAGCCGGGGGCCGTCCGAGCCCTGCCCACTCATTAATTCTCTAGCACCGATGCGGAATTCGCGCCTCGGACAATGTGTTGAAGAAAAGACTCAATGACAATCAACAAAGGGCTCTGTCAGTGTTGCCATGGACATAGAAGAGTTTTGAGTAGCAATTTGCAGAACTTTTTCTTGCTATAGATTGTTGTGAATTATTATAATACATTTTGCAAACTTCACAATTATATGCAGATCCAATAATTGTAGAACATTGAATGATAAATAATCACATAAGTCAATTCATGAATTTTGTTAAAAGTACAGACCCCACATTCAGAGGGTAAGTCATATTATATCAGATGTGGTTTGCAAATTGGTTCAATATATACACCGGGCAAGTGCCCATATTATATCACAACACGTCTTTTTTTTTAATGAAAATAAAGATAGAAAAATAAAAAATAAATATAAAGATACAAAAAAATTAATGTTCTACAATTATTGCATATAATTGTGAAGTTGAAAAAATTTGTTACAATAATTTACAACAATCTATAGCAATAGAAAAGTTCTTCAAATCGCTACTGAAAACCCTTCTATGTCCATGGCAACACTGACTTAGCCCTTCATTGTTTGTCATTGAGCAGGGATGTGGAATTACTGTAGCCCGACACCCAGGACATATTGTTAAGGGTCAAGAGAAACAGGTTTTCATGTGTATTTTGTCCTTTGGACAAGTAGACCCAACACCCTGCAGCAAAACCCTTTGACTGCCAGTTTGCAGTACTCCATTATGGATCAGGGAAGGGCATTGTCTGCAGTTAAGGTAACATTTTTGTCCATATATTAATGCTGTTCAAACTTGTATTCATGGTTCATCAATTGAAAGCCTTTATTATTGGGGTGAGTGCTCTTAGTAAATGTTGTAAGCTCTGACTGCACTACTGACAGTGGTTCCAGTATAAAAATGTGTGCTCATGTGTACACGTTTTCAAAGTTTAACAATATGAGGCTATGAAAAATGCTCCCAGAATGCTCTTCGATTTGATGCAAATATTTGCAGAAGCTTTAAAGCAAGATGGATGAATCTTTGGTTTCAAAATAAAATGTTCTTAAAAAAATTAAAGCAGGAAAAGAAACATTTTGCTAAACTACTGTAAAATTTCAGGTACCATTTCTTTGTATCATCATTTAGTAAGATGTGTTGATGCATACTAGTATTTCCCAAAAATATTCATAAAGGAAAATCAGTGTAACCAGTTTCAATAGGATTATGGGAAGCAAAATAAACAAGCATTGGCAAAGCCAGTATGTCTGAAATTGGAGGTCAGTTTTTTAGTTTAGTTTTTAGCATTGTTTTGGCGTGGTTTTTGTAAAACCTTATCGGTGTCGGAGCTTCTGGGCCCTCACTATTATAACAAACATTGGCAAATGCAATAATTATTTTTTGGTTTAAAAAAACACACTGCCACAGTATTTACTGGCACTGAACAAAACTACTTTGTGTGCCGATATGCTCCTTGTGAAAGAGAAGAATGCTGTCACTCACATTGAAGCCAGCCAGAGAGAAAGAGACAATTTTAATAAACGCAAAAGGTCATGTCAACGCCAGACCAAATTAGGGCCCCAATTAATAAAGAAAGTCTCAAAAGTGCACGCATGGTATATATCCTTCCATTAAGTGCAGTTATATAGCTATCGTGAATTCTCAAGAACTTACAGAAGTAGGACAAGAAATAGTACTCCTAGAAAATATTTGTGAACTGCATTTTAGCATCAGCAAATACGTATTTGTAGATTTGCTAATGCGAGTGTTTGCAAGTTCACTTTCCCTTTAACCCCTTCCATGCTGGTGACGAACCCCAGCCGTCATGCACTACAGTGCTCGTGTGCTGATGACGGCTGGGGTTCGTCATGGCCCGCCCGTGTTCTGCCGGCGGCCGCACACGGGGAAAATCGCGGCCGCACGGAAGGGGTTAACACTCTTTCCCAACTCTGGAAGATGATTTACGTCTGCCATTGTCAGGAGTAAATTCCCAATATTTCTCAGTATGGGAAAAGATTAGAGAAGAGTTATTGAAAACCCTTAAAACATGCAAGTTGGTAGGTTTGCACAGACTCAAATGGGTATTCGAATCCCGGAACTATTGCTTACCACTACCTTCAGCCCCAGTCTGTGGATTTGCAGAATTGTGGCAACATTAGGGGATTGCAAGAATTCAAACACTACTATGGCATTAGCCCTGGCATAATTATAGAGGCTATATCAGAGTTATCATATAATGAGATTGCTGCCATAATTTGTTGCTGCACTACATGGCACCAAAGGGACAAGGGTTACAGGACAATTCGATTTATGAAGCAGCCTGCCCCACGGACAAGTAGATAAGTAATTAAATTCCACACCACTGATTGAGTATTTACTTTAAAGGTGGTCGGGCACAACTGTTTATGTTTTATTGGCTGTAAAGAACCCCGGAATCGGGTGAAACGCATTGCTGTGAACAAACTTTCCTGCCTATAAATCGTACTGTGGAGTGTGAAGCTTCCTTGGGATTTATTGCTTACCTCGTATGTTTATGAATGTATATCAGGTCCTGCACCTGTTCACTCGCACCAGCCCCCTGAAGAGTGGATGCGTCTGGGGAATCTGTAGGACTGTGTGTATATATAACCTACTGGCCGTCGCCAGTAGGTAGTTATAGTTAGGACCTAGTTTCCATATGAAATCTGAAACATTCTATTTGAAATAACTTTGGCGCCGCTTGACGAATCTTCACGAAATTCTCAAAGAAGATGGGGTGCTCTGCTCCGCTCCTTCCCTGAAAGTTTCAGGTGATTTGCGGAGCGGGAGCCGAGAAAAAAGGGGGGTCCCAAAACGTGTTTCCCCCATGCAATTTTCCATAGGGTTCTTTAAGTGAGGATACAGCCCAAAATGCTGAACGGAATTACACCAAATTTGGCAAAAAGGTAGAGTTTGGTTCACAGATTACGCTTTTTGTTAAATGGTGTAAATCCGTTCAGTGGTTCCTGAGAAAATTATAGATACATATCCGAAGTTGTACCGTACGCCCCCGTCCGAGGACAGTACGCGTACCATTACGATCACGAGCTGCATGCTAATTGGCTAAAAACTGTCTGTCAACACTCCAAACCAGGAAGTGTTGGCAGCCATCTTGTGCCTCGGTGGAATCGAGGCACAAGAAAACAGAAAAAGAAATACATGAAAAGGGGATGGGGTAGAAACACCCTGACACCCTAGGCCTGCTTAGGGGGTCCCACAAGGACCCCCAAGGCCCCCCAAATTTTTTTGGGGGGGAAATATTGTGGGGCACGCGTAGGTAGGCATACCCCGCTGATAAAATGCCCCGAGACCACCAACCCCTGGGGCTTCTTTTTGAAAAATAAAAAACAAAAAACCTGTGTGGGGGGGCTCAAGTCCCCCACATGCCCCAGGGACCACCACCTCCCCGGGGCAATAATATTTTAAATAGGGGGGTCCGTGACAGACCCCCCAGCCCCTGGGACCACCACCCACAGGGCTTCTAACTGGTGAGACGGGGGCCTCGCGGCTCCCCTCCTGGAGCCCTTGATGGCCCTGGGGACCACCACCCCCCAGGGCAGGCTCCTGCAGTGTCCTGGGGTGCCTACCCCCTGGACACTGCTGTTTGCTATGGTAGGGCGGGAGACCCGAGGCTCCCGCCCTAACATAGCAAACTGCTTTGGTTTTTGAAAGAGAGAGCAGGAAACCTGCTCTCTCTTTCAAAAACCAAAAGGAATTGCTTTTCTGCATGGGCTGTAGCATGTTAGCTGCTCCCCATGCAGAAAAGCAATGCGGGGAGCTGACAGGGACCATGGGTGGCTTGGGGTCCCCAACAGAGAGAGCAGGCCATGGGGGATGGGGTCCCTGGGGCCATATGTTGCCCAGGAGGGGGGCCGCACCATTAAAGACTTTTTTTTTTAAAGAATTGGCCACGGGAAGGTGGCCACGCAGCCACCTTCCCGTAAAAAATAAAAATAAGAATTTGGTGAGGCCCTGGGGGATAGGGTCCCCAGGGCCAACAAAAAAAAAAAGGGGGGGCTACACCGCACCCCTTCTTAAAAAGTAATTTTTTTTTTGATCCGGAGGAGGCGACGCCCGTCCCTGAAACTGTCTGCAAACACGCCCCCTGGCGTGTTTGCAGAGGGGGAACTAATTCCCCTTGCATACGGGGGTCCCTGGGGGCCAACTAGCCCACCAGGAACCTCCAGTATGCACCACGGGACTGCGTTGCAGAGAGGTGCAAAAAGGGGCATGGCCTCAGAACACCTCTCAGCAACGCAGCCCCCTGGCGCATACTGGAGGTTCCTAGTGTTTTGGAACTTTAAATAATTTCTCAAAAATCCGAACTACGAATTCCAATTTACTCAACTGTTATCAGGAGAGACCTCAGTGCTGCATCTTTCAGCCCACTACTAATCCTGAAAAGTAATTCTAATCGTAGTTACATTAACTTGAATTTCCTTCCATAGGCTAACATTGACCGGTTTCACTTGGAAATTCTTCTAAGTGTGAATTTTTGGAACTTTAAACGTATCCTCTAAAATCAGCCAAACTACGAATTCCGATTTACTCACCTGTTATCAGGAGGGACCTCAGTGCTGCATCTTTCAGCCCAATACTGATCCTGAAAAGTAATTCTAACCATACTTACAGTAACTTGAATTTCCTTCCATAGGCTAACATTGACTGGTTTCACTTGGAAATTCTTTTAAGTGTGGAGTTTTGGAACATTACAAAATTTCTCTAAAATCAGCCGAACTACGAATTCCGATTTACTCACCTGTTATCAGGAGGACCTCAGTGCTGCATATTTCAGGTCACTACTGTTCCTGAAAAGTAATTTTAACCGTACTTACCAGTAACGTGAATTTCCTTCAATAGGATATCATTGCCTGCTATATAAAATATATATAAATTAAAAAAATATAAAATAAATTTTTTTTTCAATTTATATTAAAAATATGTAATGCAATTTAAAAAATAAAATATCGAAAAATAAATACTATAAAACAATATAGTAAATCAGTATAAAAAAATATAACAATTAATACATTTAAAAATTATCATTTACAAAACCTTTGAAATTCACTGAAAAAAACGTTGGTTTCTGCCATGTTATAGTTAGGAATTAGCATTTAAAAAACCTTGCAAATTCACTGAAAAAAACACAGGTTTCGCACACGTTATAGTTAGGAATTAGCATTTAAAAAACATTAGAAATTCACTGAAAAAACCATAGGTTTCACACATGTTATAGTAAGATGGACATTTCACTCATACAAAACCATTGAAATTCCCCCGTTATAGTTAGTTCAGCTAACTATAACTCACGCGCCCGCAATGCACTGCTGATGACTTCACATATTACATCACTCATGACATGGTCAGTTACATCACTCATGACATCACTGATGACATCTCAAATGACATCACTGATGACACCACTGATGACATCATCCTTGTGAAAGAGTGGCAGACCTCTCAGCGTAATATAACCTTTGATACACACATTCAAAAATAGAAACTAAAATGTTCAAACAAATGGAAATACCAATACCAGTTACAACAACCTATTCAGTAACTCCACCATCTACATACACATCTACTCATTCACCAACAGTTCTGTATAGTCACTCATACATGTACTCACTCATCATATGTACTCATATACCTATACATCCTGTTACACACCGACACTCATCCATAGAGTTACTCACCCACATACTCACACATGCAAATAAACATCCATTTATTTGCATATACAGCTATACACACACACCACTATACTTACTTTTACAGAAATGTACACATACTTATAGAAACACATACTTATTTATACAGAAACTCTTCCAATCTCTCACTCTCACATATAATCACTTATATACATCAATACTCACATATAGTAGATTAAAGCATATGTAGTTACTCATAAAGACACTATTGAGACAGTCATTCACTCACTAACACACCCATACACACACTCATTCACCCATACAGTCCTGCACACATGCTGTCTTCAAAACACATACAAACGGTGAGTCAGTCATTCATGCATCTATGCTCTAAGTAATACCCCCGACCGAATTATACAGACACGCATACTGATACTCAAAAAAACAACTAATAACCCATATAGACACACTCATGTAGCTACTCACTAACCTATGCAGCCACTTATAGACAAATTGAGACACTGATACAGATATTTTCATATTTAAACGTAACTCGCTAATACATGTATTGACTAAGATACACTTAATAAGTCAGTATGCAATCATTTTTATAAAAAAACATCCATTTAGACACTTATTTACCCATTTATTCTTCCATCAACCTTTAGATATACATATATAAAAAATATGTATTTTTCAGAAAGACACACATTCACTGGATGATGTCATCAGTGATGTCATGAGTGATGTCACTGACCAAGCCATGAGTGATTTAATATGTGACGTCACCAGCAGTGCATTGCGGGCGCGTGAGTTATAGTTAGCTGAACTAACTATAACGGGAGAATTTCAATAGTTTTGTATGAGTGAAATGTCCAGCTAACTATAACATGTGTGAAACCTATGGTTTTTTCAGTGAATTTCTAAGTTTTTTAAATGCTAATTCCCAACTGGAAGGCGCCAACCCCCTCGGGGAATGGCGTCGTTAGTGGCAACCAAAGGGCCGACCCGGAGTAGGATCGCTTCCGGGTTATGCGACCCGGAAGTGAGCGCGGCGCCAGGACCAATGGGAACAAGGGTCGAGGTACGCCCCGGAAGTGATAGTAGGGCGCGAGGCTTAAAAGCCCGCGACCAGCCTAGAGGCACCCTCTTTGTCCGCTGATCGCCCAGGAGTCGGACGTCTCCAAGGGAAGACATCGTGGGAACATCGCGTAGGAGTATACAGCGAGAGTTAATCCGACTCGTGGTGTAGGTTAGCGGGCCTTGCAGTGTGTGCTGGATTTCTTTACAGCTTTCGTGTTTATTTCTCTTGATTTAAATATTAATTGCAGGGGGGGATTGCCGTGGTAAATCCTCATGTCCAGGGGGAGGGCGAGCGCTGGCGCTCGATCATCCGATTCCCTGGGGTCCGGGCCCATCCGCGGCGCGGTGGGCCTAAAAGGCGTTTGGGGTTTCTCGATAAGTTTTTAACGTTGTTTTCCTTAAGTGCAGGATGCCGTCGAAGAAGGTGCCGAAGGGTAAACAACCCGCAGCCAAGAATGAGGAATACCTTGCCTTTACGGAACTGCTGGAATTCACAAGGGAAAAAGGCATGGATTGGGTACTTAAGAATATGAGAGACGGGGCTAGAGCAGATGCGAACTCTCAGGAGGAGAGGGGGAGAGGCAAAAGAGCGAAGCATACCCCAGAAAAGCTTAGAAGCTCGGCAAGAGGCAAGCGGTCTAGGCCGACGGATTCACGACCAATATCACCAGGTGAGGAGGAGGTGCCAGAGACAATTGATTCGAACTCAGGCGCAGATAATGACCCAGATGACACCGATGGGCAGTATGATGCATCTAGGCCCACGCAGATAGGAGGGTTCCCCGTCACTTCTGTGGGGGGGTCCGGTCCGCACGGTATGTTACCGCCAGTAGTGGCACAGCCGGGTAGCGGAGTGTCGCAAGTTTGGGTTCAGCCCGGGGGGGTCGCCCAGTTACCAGGGATGCAATTATATGGGTCGCATGGTCAAGCGATAGGTAGCAGCCCTGTAAGCTCAATGTTTCCTGCCTACACGGCTCACGGGTCCCCCTTAGCGATGACTGCTTACTCCAACCTGGGGGGTCCAAGTCAGGGCTCAATGGCGAACGCCGTAGTTGATGTGGCGGGTCCCTCTAATGGCCAGATGCATGGGGGGTTGGGGGGGCAACCAGCTGGTTCCCCGTTACTAGCATTCAGCCCGTTAATGTTCGGTTCGTCCTCAATGACCTTATCGCCATCCGCAGGGATCACTTGGCATGTGCCAGCAGATATGAAGGACAGGATACTCAGAGGCGAATACGTAGAAGTGTTCGACCTTATCAATGCAGGGGTGGCGGCCGGAAAACCCAAGGGCGGGAAAGAGGGAGATTACAATCAGAAGAAATCGTGGGTGGAATGGTCCATGAAGAATTGGATCACGGGATTTGCAATATATGCCGCTGTTATGCTTGAGAAGTATCCGGTTTTAGGCCCACAAATGATGAGCTACATATCCCTGATACATGGAGCGGCAACAGAGTTTCCAGGCCAGGGGTGGCTGAAATACGATAAAATGTTCAGACAGATGAAGGCAGTTCACCCGGGTATAGCATGGGACCAGCGGGAGATTCATTTATGGCATACAGTCTTCTATTCCACCCCTTCAACGCCTACCCCGGTCCCCTCAACTCAGAGCCAGTCCTTTCGGACTGACAAAGGGGTCGGTGAGAAAAAACAGGCCTGCTGGCAGTTTAATAGAAATGAGTGTACCAGGGGGGTCTCGTGTAAATTCAAACACTGCTGTTCCTACTGCGGGGGTACCTCTCATCCCGAGGTTAGGTGTTTTAAGAAAACTGGTAACCCCAAAGAGCAGCCCAGCCACAGTGCCCCAAAAGGAAAGCCAACTAAGACTCCTGACAAAGCTTCCAACTCCAATTAAACCACATGTCCTGACACATCTCCTCAGTAAGTACGATAATCTTGAGGAGGCTCAATTCCTACTGCATGGTTTTACGATTGGATTCCGTATCCCGTCTTCAGCCCCCCCTTCCAATGTCCCACCTCGTAATCAAAGCTCAGTGTTGCGAAATATGGAGGCAGCTCGAGAGAAGATCATGAAGGAGGTAGCATTGGGGCGGGTCGGGGGCCCTTTTACAGAACCACCTACCCATAATCTGGTTTGCTCCCCATTGGGTCTGGTTCCGAAAAAAGAGGAAGGTAAATTCCGTCTGATCCATAATCTTTCAAGTCCTCCAGGGCTTTCGGTCAACGACAAGTTAGACCCAGATCTGTGCTCGGTGAAGTATACCAAATTTGACACGGCTATTGAGAAATTGCAGGCATTTGGGGAAGGAGCCTTAATGGCTAAAGCTGATATTGAATCAGCCTTTAGGTTACTGCCCGTCCACCCGGACGATACCAGGTTCTTGGGCTTCACATTTGACGGTAGCTATTTTTTGGATTTGTGCATGCCCATGGGGTGTTCTATTGCCTGTGCAGTTTTCGAGACTTTCGCAAGGTTCCTGGAATGGGCGGTCGAGCAGTTTCTGGCCTCGGACAGCTCGCATTCAGTAGTCCACTACCTGGACGATTTTCTGTTCATGGGTCCTGAGGGTTCTCAGTCGTGCAGGAAGGCCCTGCTGGGCTTTCAGCGCTTGGCTGAGGCGCTCGGAGTACCTTTGGCAGCGGAGAAAACCGAAGGCCCGACCACGTGTCTGACCTTCCTGGGCATAGAGATTGACACAACGGCAGGAGTGTGCAGGCTGCCAAAAGTCAAGGTCGATGCCTTTAGGGCCGCTATCGATAGCTGCCTGGGGGCAAGGAAGGTAACCTTACATCAGCTACAAGTCCTCTTGGGTCAACTGAACTTTGCTCTGCGGGTCATTCCTATGGGCAGGGCCTTCTCCAGAAGTATAGCGAGGGCAATGTCTGGGCTGCGGGCCAAACACCACAGGGTAAGGCTTTCAGCCGAAGTTAGAGAGGATCTTCTGATTTGGAGAAGCTTTTTGAGGGATTTCAATGGCACGGTGTTGTGGCGAGCAGCCTGTTCTTCTAATACGGATCTTGAGCTTTTCACCGATGCTGCAGGTAGTATTGGCTTCGGAGCTATATTCGGTCAAAAATGGTGTATGCAGTGCTGGCCAGATGACTGGATCGAGCGAGGCCTGACTACTAACATTTCCTTTCTAGAACTTTTCCCCATAGTGATAGCTTTGCACTTGTGGGGAGATCTGCTGGCAAACAGGAGTATAGTATTCTGGTCGGACAACATGTCTGTAGTCATGGTGATTAATAGCCAGAAGGCTACCTGTACTTGGGTACTCAGGTTATTGAAAGAATTGGTTTTGCAGTGCCTGAGCCATAATGTCCAATTCACTGCTAAGCATGTTCCAGGTGTAGAAAACAAAGTGGCTGATGCATTGTCTCGTTTTAAGTTAACAGAATTTCGGGAGCATTGGCCCCAGGCGGAGACGTCAATGTCAGCCTTCCCAGCGGAGCTATGGAAGTTTGGTGCCCCACAGCCGCCGAGTTGATATCTGCATCCTTGGCCCCAAGGACTAAGAGTATGTATCAGAGATCATGGGATTCGTATATGGCATACCTGAGGGGTGTGGGTGTAGCGGACATCTTTGACCCCCAGAGTGTATTAGGCTTCATTGTACAGCAGAAAGAGCAAGAGAAGTCGGTAGCATTCATGAAAAGACAGTTGTCGGCATTAGCATTTTATGCGGGTCTACGGGGGGTGTCTGATCCGACAAAAGATCAGAGAGTTAGAGGAGCAATGAGAGGTTGGGAGCGCCTGGCACCCGGGGAGAAAGGTTCTAGGAGGCCGATAGACGTAGAAAAATTGATTAAAATCTTAGAAGCTCTACCGTTCGTTTGTTTCTCCCAGTATGAGACGCAACTGTTCCGGGTGGCCTATACCCTAGCCTTTTGCGGGGCGCTGCGAATTTCAGAATTACTTCCGGCGTCCAAATCGGATAGGGAAGGGGGTCTGAGGTGCTCGGATATAATTGAGTCAAAAGGTGTCCTGCGTCTTAGGGTGCGGAGATCGAAGACGGATCCGCTGGGTAAAGGTACCTGGTTACAATTGGGTAGAGTAGAGGGTGAGGCCTTCTGTCCAGTCAACTTGCTGAGGCTATTCCTCCAAGCCAGGCCCCAGGGAGCGGACGATAGACTCTTGATTCATGAGAGTGGGTTACCCCTTACCAGGTTCCAGTTCACTCGAGTAGTAAAAATGACCCTGGCACGGATCGGAGTTGATCCAGCCGATTTTACATCACATTCGTTTAGAATTGGAGCAGCGACAACGGCTGCTGGCTTAGGCCTACCCGAACAGGTAATCAAGAGGTTGGGTCGCTGGAAATCAGCTTGTTACGAACGTTATATTCGCCCGCAATTAGTCTAACATGTCTTTAGCCTTCGTCCCCGTTGTTAGAATCGGCTGACTGTATCTCTTCACATTTACTCTTCATATTTACTCTAGGTACCTCCCCTAAGAGAACCCAAATCTGTTGGTGTGGCCACTCCTTCATTCGCAGGGCCGGGGCGCACTTCGAAAAGACACTCAGGGACAGGGTGACCATGATGCGAGGTTGTGACCATCATTGGGTGGGGATAGGCGGGCAGCGCCTGGCGGACGTCCCGAGGGATGTGAAAACGGCCTTGGCCAGAGGCATGCCTTTGCCAGACATATTCGTGTTGCACTGCGGAGGCAACGATATGATTCCAGGCGGAAGGAGAGAAGTGAAGGAGTCCCTGTTCTCTACTCTAGCAGCAATCAAAACATTTTCCCAGAAGCTATAGTACTATGGTCGGAAGTCATCCCTAGACTCGTGTGGGCTCGGGGCGCACCCATGAAAGCAATAAACAGATCCGTTAAAAGGCTGAACCAGTCGGTGGCGGAAATCCTGCAGAAATCTAGTATTAAAGCGATTCGTCACAAATTAATACAGGCAGACAGGCCGGAGCTATACGCGGAGGACGGAGTTCACCTGTCAGAGGCGGGTATGGAGATATTCATAGAAACAGTCCTAGGGGCCGTCTCCGAAGCTCTTGAGCGCAGGGGGGGGAGGTCGAGTCCGCCAGTAAGCTCCTCATCCTGTGGCGGGGTTCCGGACAAGAATACCACGGGAACTTCTTGTCTAGAGACAGTTAACTCTGAACAGGTTTGCTAAATCATTATGGACTCTGGGCTGGCGGGAGAGTTGGGGCCGACCTGCTGGTGGCCTTGGCTTTTCAGCCCTACCCCAGAGGCCTATGGTTGCCCAAGTGGGCGCTTTCCTCACCTGCGGCTCTGTTGACCTGAAGGGGGTTAACGTTAAGGGAGCAGGTGATCTGGATTGTGGCCTGCTGGCGCAACCCTGAACTCAAATTAAAGGCCCATTGGGAATGGGCGGTGAATGTATATATTGTATATAAGTGCAAGTTTACTCTTAAATACTGTGTTGGAATATGTACGAATAAATAAAGAGATTGGTAGGTCAATGAGGTAATTGACCTGTGAACTTAATTTTAATAAACAAGCACACTGCAGAAAATCAAGTACGACTCCAGAGTTTGATGTGGGATTGGGTCCTTGTAAAGCATGCAGTGTGGTGGGGGGAGAATGCACTTTGTCTGCCATCTATGGAAGGCGCCAACCCCCTCGGGGAATGGCGTCGTTAGTGGCAACCAAAGGGCCGACCCGGAGTAGGATCGCTTCCGGGTTATGCGACCCGGAAGTGAGCGCGGCGCCAGGACCAATGGGAACAAGGGTCGAGGTACGCCCCGGAAGTGATAGTAGGGCGCGAGGCTTAAAAGCCCGCGACCAGCCTAGAGGCCCCCTCTTTGTCCGCTGATCGCCCAGGAGTCGGACGTCTCCAAGAGAAGACACCCACCCACCCATCCCTATTAATAAGGATTCAGTTAGGGCAGTAGCGGGGTTCCGGACAAGAATACCACGGGAACTTCTTGTCTAGAGACAGTTAACTCTGAACAGGTTTGCTAAATCATTATGGACTCTGGGCTGGCGGGAGAGTTGGGGCCGACCTGCTGGTGGCCTTGGCTTTTCAGCCCTACCCCGGAGGCCTATGGTTGCCCAAGTGGGCGCTTTCCTCACCTGCGGCTCTGTTGACCAGAAGGGGGTTAACGTTAAGGGAGCAGGTGATCTGGATTGTGGCCTGCTGGCGCAACCCTGAACTCAAATTAAAGGCCCATTGGGAATGGGCGGTGAATGTATATATTGTATATAAGTGCAAGTTTACTCTTAAATACTGTGTTGGAATATGTACGAATAAATAAAGAGATTGGTAGGTCAATGAGGTAATTGACCTGTGAACTTAATTTTAATAAACAAGCACACTGCAGAAAATCAAGTACGACTCCAGAGTTTGATGTGGGATTGGGTCCTTGTAAAGCATGCAGTGTGGTGGGGGGAGAATGCACTTTGTCTGCCATCTATATAACGTGTGCGAAACCTATGGTTTTTTCAGTGAATTTGCAAGGTTTTTTAAATGCTAATATCTCCATACCTCGGAAAAAATCGAACTGAAAATGCAGAGATTTCTGGGAATTGTAGTGCAACCCAATTAGACCCATGTGGGCTGTCATCAGCATGTTTCTACCATGCAAATCAATGGCGAGGACTCCACCATTACAGTTTCCTTTTTATCCAAGTCTTGCTGTACCACAAAATGTCTGCCCAAATAAGCAGACTGTGGCCCCACTCCATTCATGCGGTGGTGCATTCCGTGGCTGGGCTGGCCGCTATTATGTTTACAAAAGAGTTGCCCCAGGAGGAATGCACTGCTCAGCTGGGTTTATTGTCAAAGAAAGCGGCTTGAAGGAATCCAATTACCCGCCATACTATGCCTGACGTGTGTATCGGGCCACCAACCCCATCAAAGGCATCATGTGGAGATAACAATTTAACTACCAAAAATTATCCGTTCTTTTATGTCCATACCTAGGAAAAAATCTAAACGGCAAATGCCAAGATTTCTGGGAATTGTAGTGAAACTCAATTAGACCCATGTGGCCTGTCATTGCCACATTTTTACAATACAATCCAATGGCGAGGACTCCACCATCATAGTTTACTTTTCATCCGAGTACCGCTGTACCACACAGTGTCCGCCTAAATAAGCAGACTCTGGCCGCGGTGGTGCATTTCTTGGCCGGGCCAGCCGCTATTATGTTTACAAAACAGTTGCCCCAGGAAGAATCCACTGCTCAGCCGAATTTATTCTCAAAGAAAAAGAAAATGGCTTGAAGGAATCCAATTCCCTGCAATACCATGCCTGATGCGCATTTTGGGCCACCGCCCTCATCAGAGGCATCATGTGGTGATAACAATTGCACTAACAAAAATTATCACTTTTTTCCGAGGTATGTACTTAAAAGAAGGGATTTTTGTTAATGCAATTGCTATCTCCACATGATGCCTCTGTTGAGGGCGGCAGCCCGAAAAACACGTCCGGCATGGTATGGCAGGAAATTGGATTCCTGTGTGTGTGTGTGTGTGTGTGTATATAGATATTTACACACACACACACAGATTATATATATAAATATAGGTTTTATAATTACCTGCAATATACTTATATTTGCATTATAAAGGCATTCATTGTAAAGGTATATGTGTGGTAACATTTTGCATGGTAAAGATATGCATTGTAAAGACGTATGTGTTAAGGCATGTATGATAATGGCATGCACGTTTCCATCATTCATCTGTGACCTCCCAGGGCCTGGTGGAGTTACTGGAGTCCCGCAAAAAACTTGACCTCGCTACTTGGAGTTCTGCAAGCACTGAAGGGAGTTATGTTGTGCCATTCGTGTTGATTTTCAGCGCCGGGGTGTCTGTCGGATGCTGGAAAATCTGCACAAATAGCACCATGTGCAGCGCAAGAGGGTGCTGCCTCTTTCTGCCGCTCAAGTAGCTATTCTACTCAAGCGGCAGCTTCCTCAATACGAACAGAAGGTTTCTCAACGTGCGGGGTAGCAGCCATCTGCTGCTGCCTGCATTGAGAAATTTCACCAGGAGATTGTCTGCAGTAAGGTTTTCTCGCTCACGCTCCCCAAGTTAATGCTGGCGAGTGCAAGCAAAGAAAAAACTCAAAAGAGCAGAGTTTTTTTGGAACTCAGAGTGTTACAGGGAGTGCAGAGTGGGAAAAACTCTGTAAACTCAGAGAGTGGAGTGGAATTCCGTGGCCAGGCCTAGTCCTGCCACATATAACACTAACATTTAGTCTGAAGCAGTCACTTCAGAAATCAGCCAGTGAATACTCAAGAATTGACTTGCTTCCTTTTCTCGCCCTTTGAAGTGCACCCCCAATGTCATATATAAAACCAAGAGACAGAAGTATTGTACAGACAGAAGCTGAGTTGACCAGCAGCCAGACTGTAGATACACAAAAGGTGTCTCCTATCCTGTTCTCGCCTTTTGAAGTGCATCTAAGTGTTAGATTTAAAACCCCAAAAGAGCTGTCAAGCAGGATATGACACTCCAGTAGGACACTGCAATGTCAAAAAGAGCTACACACAGCCCCACTCTGCACATTCTGGTAGGTTCAGGGGAGTCATCTCTGTCCATTCAAGTCAATCAATTTTTTACTCCTGGAAAATATGTCACACCGTTTTCATACCTATCCTAATTCTAACTACTGACTGGCAGAAATGGTGTTTGATTTTGCAGGTTCCAAAAATATAAATATACATCATGTGAAATGTCATGCATTGTTATGTTTCTCTGGCTCAGCTCATAATCTGATTCAAGTAATTTGTGGGGTAGGCCAAGTTAACTACTATGCTCCCCAGCACAGGTAACAGCGCACCCCCAAAACACAAAAGGGACAATTATCAGTAAGTGACTTATTTCCTGGAATAGGAAATGGATGTGGAGAGAATCAGGCCCACTGCACAAAGGAGGAAGCCCAAAAATCAGGAGCTCGCCTACACAGGAGAGGCTTGCATTTTATGTTTTAGTTACAGGGGATTTGGCATTAATATCAGCCAGCGGGTGGAGCTGAGGCCCTCAGAGGAGCCCTTCACAGATAAAATGTGACAGCATCATATTGATTTGTTCTAGAACACTGTGCTGGAGGGAAGGGGAAGGAATCGAGGGATAATGTGGCATCCTAGTATTGACTAGGGATTCATGGCATCTAGAACTTTCCATTCGGGCTGATAAACTCTTGCACAAGGGACAGAGAAGAAGATCTGGTAGGCGACTACAGTAGAGGAATGGCCAGCTGGAAAGGTGAGCCACCTGATGCCTTTGTCACCAGCTGTCCTGCAGGACTAGATGAGTCTCTCCAGAGCCAGTGGTGATGGCCCCATTATGCCCCCTGAGAACCAGCTGAGGTTAGAATTGGACTCTAGTGCCCTTCCCCACCCTTGGATCCCTTAGAGACAGCAAGATGGCTATGGAGCCTGGGAAGTGTGGGTAGGAGGGTGCTCTGCTGGCTGATAGCAGAGGGGCTGTACAAGATTCCCTTAAAAAAAGGAGCACGAGGAGCCAGGCAGAGCAAATACAGAAGTCCAGGCTCCCAGCAAAGAGGCCAGAAGGCCTGATGAGTGTGCTCATGGTGGCTACAGCTCACCACCAATAGGCCAATGAGCCAAAGATTGACACATTTGGCCAATGGGACCTGAGTTATGCACTGTAAAGTTTTGACATCTGATCTCTGGAAACAAATGAAAAATGGAGCACACAAGGCTCCTCTGTGCTGTCTCTAAACTACCCCTAGGATTGACCTGGGCCTAGGGGACAGCTCAGAATGAGCTATTGATTTGGGGGAGTGGACTTGCGTTGCACCAACTCCCTGACTCCATGCTACCCCCTGAGTTCTGCATAGCCCCTGGGCTGAACAGAAAGGAAAGGCTGAGGCTTGGCATGAGGACAGGAGGAGAGAGAAAACTTGGCACATTTTCAACCCTGGTGCCCGTTTATTGGAATCAGAGTCACCCCAAGTCCTTAAGCTTCCAGTCCACATCAGAAAGGACAGGCAGGAGAGTGGCAGCTGTGGCTGTTCTGTGCACCAAAGGAAGGCAACTCATGTGAGGGAGCCACAGGGGCTGCGGGGCTGCTGGTCTGAAGGGCCCCCCCACTGTGGACCCACAATGATAAAGATGGGACAGGGAAAAACAGAGTGTTGCAAATTGCCCTTTTTGCAGGGTTATCCCCAAACTTTTTTCTTCTTCCTCTTATTTTTTCCTGACCTGTTTTTGTTGATTTTAGGAGTCTGGGCACTTTACCACTGCTGATCAGTGCTAAAGTGCATATGCTCTCCATGTAATTTGTATTGTGAATTTGTGTTTTCATATTTGGCATATTTGATTTACTGGTAAGCCCCTAGTAAAGTATATTGAGTGTGTCAGGGCCTGTAAGTCAAATGCTACTAGTGGGCCTGCAGCACTGATTGTGCCTCTCACGAGTAACCCTTAAAAGGTAACTCACACCTGGCACTGCAGGGTATGCGCATACTTTGTAACTGTCATGTCGACTTGGCAAATGCACCCACTTGCCATGACCTAACCTTCCCTTTTCTTGCATGTGAGTCACCCCTCAGATAGGCCCAAGGTACCCCTGTAGGTAGGGTACAGTGTATGTGAAAGGTAGGACATGCCCTGATGGGTGTGGCATGTCCTGATGGTGAAATACTGCCAATTTTGTTTTTCACTATTGAAAGGCTATATATCCCATAGGATAGAATGGGAGTTTATTTGTAACATCTTATAAATATAACTTTCCATTGGGACAAGATGGGAAAATAAAGTTTAATATGCCTGAACTCAGAATGTTAAAAGTCATTGTTTAGTGAGGGTGAATTTTACATTTTGTGTTTGAAAATTACACTTTTAGAAAGTAGGTATTTTCTGGCTTAGCCATCCAGTGTGCCTTTGCTAGGATGTGTATTGACTGGGAAACAGCGGTTCAACGTCGGTAATACCACACAGGTAAGTTACAATGCAGACGTGACATCGTCCATGTTGTTAATATGCATGGCATTACATCGCAAGTCGTTTCAACGACTTGCGCTAGATGGCGCGAAACACCAGGGAATGTGCTGGATTTAAAATCTAACATATTCCCTGCTTTTGTACAAACTGGAGCAGGAATAGTAATGTATACTATTTCTAAGTCCAGCGCACCATCTAGTCGAAGTCATAGAAACGACTTGCGATGTTAAGCTATGCGTGGTAACAACGCGGATAATGTAACATCTGCTTTGTAACCTACTGCGTGGTATTTGCTCGCTGTGTAAAGAGACATATTCGTATTGACTGTCTGGCTTTGGAGTGACTGGGGATGTGTAGTGGCTCCAGAGAGTCTGGGTGAGTCATGGCTGGGCTGAATAGACCTGGGCTGCATTCAGAGTAGTGGGAGGAGTTTTCACTAGCAACCGAATAAGCCCATTCTGCATTTAGAGTAGGGGGAGGAGATTCCTTTCACACCTGAATGGGCCCAGTCTGCCGGAGACAATGCTGCCTCCGCCTCCTGCTGGGCAGCTACACTGAAAGTACAGAACAGGTTCTGGCTGGGCACAGGGCTTCTATGCCTTAGAGAACAAAGACATTTGGGGTTGAAATACTGGGGCCCAGACTTCAGAATTTTAGAACTCTTTTGGAACCAAAAATACAGCCAAGAAAAAGAGCTGGAGAAGCTGTGAGGAGAGACTATCACTTTGCTGTGTGCTTCACTGTGTTGACCTGCAGTAACTGCTTCTATCTTGGGCAGTGAAAGGACTGGACTGAACTTTCTGCAATTTCTTTTTGTGAGTGTCTCCAGGGTCTTGATGTGGAGCTTGCTCCCTGTTCAAGAAGTCTCAGGAACAGCAAAGATGTTAGCACCCTTTTTCTCTACGCTTCCCCTTGATTCTCTAATGAGATGCAAAGGGGGCGTTCCAGAGAAAATATTAGGAGAAATGTTGTTAAGCGACATTTCTCCTATTATCAAGGATTTCGATAACCCTGTTAGTGATAAAAAAAGCAGCGCTAACCGCGGTTAGCATTGCTTTTTTTACACCTGGTATTTTCCTGACTTAGCCATGATATCCTATGGAAGGTGGATTTCATGGCTAAGTTTGTGAGCCTCTATCATCAAGCTAACGCCAAACTTTGAGAGATTATCGTTGGTTTTCCAGTGATAATCTCTCAATTGGCAGTTAGCGTGAGGATTTTTATCACTTCTGAGACAAACCTTGCTAATAGAAAGTTATCTCTGCGATAAGTTCCGGCAATGTTTAGCGTTAAAAAATTTGTTGCTAAGCATCGTTAGCGTTAAATATCGCTTAACGTTGGTAATATGCCCCTTTGTGTTTTCTCTTGCAACAGAAGAAAAAGCGACCCAACACCATCTGCGATGCCACTGCCAACTCCGGGTCCTGAAGGCACTGCCGAGATCAGCGCCACACAGCAACCCAGGTATCACCAATGATGCCATCAGATACCACCACTGAGCCGCTGCTTGCACCGCAACCTGTGGAAACCGCACTTTGCACCATCTTGCTTCACAATGCTGTCTTTGTATCCCCGATGACGCTGCTACACGCTGTTTATCGACGCCTCTGCTTGCACCGTGTTTCGAGGGCACCATTTGAAAGTTATACAAAGCACCGTCCTCTTCCTGTACCACAGCATTGGCCACCCACGCCAGCGCCATCGACTCCACTTCGTCAGCGGACAACAGCGCTTCAGCAACGACGATGCCACTACTTACACCGTGACCTGCCAGCACAGCGACAAGCACCGCATCACTTCGCACCTCAGCCCTGGTCTCACTGACTTTGCTGGACGACCGTCACCAAGCTGCTGCCTGCACCTCGACCTGAGGGCACCACACGACGCACCGCTGCACTTCGCACTGCAGCCCCGGTGCCTGCCGACGTCGGCGCTCCCGACTTCAACCGCGAGGAGTTCGATCTGCAACGTGTGTGACTTCAAGGGCCCGTTGACACCTGCACCAACTTCTGGAACTGACGCCTGCAGATGCCGGCCCTTCAGGGATCATGGAGAGGTTGCTAACGCCCTACATTTCTAAAGGTACTGTTTTGCGGGTCTTCCCGACACCATAGCTGGCCAGCGACGCCGCGGTCAGCCAAAACTGTTTGGATTTGTTGTTCACAACTAGGGGTGGGTGGCAAATTCCGTTCCGCTCGTGGAACTTGCGAAATGTTGGCATTTCTGCACTCTGCGTGGAACGCGAAAATGTCGAAACTTCTGCGATCCGCGGCAGAACGGAATTCGGGGGGCATAAGGTATTTTGAAACCTCACCAGGAAGCACTTGCCGGAGCCCGAGTGTTCACTTCTCTGCCTCTCTCCCTCCCTCCCTCCACATCTCCCTCTCTCCCTCTCGCTCTTTCTTTCCATCCGTCTCTACCTCGATCTCGATCCTACTGACTTGCTGGCAAACTTGTGGACCTGCCCTGTCTTTTCAATTCTGAAAAAGCTCAAAGTTTGAGATTGTTGCTGGAGCCCGGAAGTGAATGTAATGACATATCTTTTTGACTGAAAGTTAGAACATCTAGGCCCAGATGTAGGTCGCCAATTACCGGTCGGTAACGGCCGATTTCAGCCGTTACCGACCGGTTTTTGGGAATTGGCATGTAGGGGGCATTTTATTTACAGAATCGGTATATTTACCGGTTCGGTAAATTTACAGAATCTGTAAAATACCGAATTGGTAAATATACCGATTCTGTAAATCAAGATGTAGGTGGCACTGTAATCAGTGCCACAGGCCCTTACCGAATCGTTATTTACCATGGAATATTATTCCATGGTAAATAACGAATTCTAGTGTACATGCACATCTGTGCATGTACACCTGTGCCATGTGGCACACAGACATGCCCTAAGGGCATGTCTGTGTGTCACATGGCACACAAGCCAGAAACAGGGGTGCAACAGTGTGTCAAAGTGACACCCTGTCCCCCTTGTAAAGTCAGTAATTTTACCGATTCGGTAATTACCGAATCGGTATTTGCTATTGAATCCTATGGGCTTCAAGGCCCATAGGAATCAATGGCAAATACCGATTCTGTAATTACAGAATCAGTAATTACCGAATCTGTAAGATTCGGTATTTTTACCGAATTATTTACCTACATAGCAAGTACCGAATAGTGAATACCGAATCGTTAAATTCGGTATTTACCATTCGGTAATTGGCTATTACCTACATCTGGGCCCTACTAACCTCATTTCCTAATTGCTGTTACTATGGCCGGTGACTCTAATTGTTATAGTGTACCAGAGCCCACTAGGAGGCGCGGTGTGTTCATTTTGGATTTCGGTTGTAGGACTCGGTTTTACGAGATTAACCATTGAGAAGCAGCAGAGATGCCAGTCCTGAGTAGAAGCCTCAGCAGTGCTTGCTGCCCACAACTTCACAAGACCCTGTGGGAAAAAATGCTCCTTTTCCTAACAATACTCGGCTTATCAAGCTGTACCTACGTTTGCTGGTATGTATATGTTTGAAGTTTATTTATAAGTTAAAGCTATACTTCTTTTAGCACAATACAGTTTACTCAAAATGGATCGCTTGTAGCTTCATGCGGATTTAAAAGAATGTTGGGCGGAGGCATGATTTGGTAGATTCTCTTATTCTGCAGGTAGATCTTTTCCCATATCTGACAATATGGGACAGCAATGAATACATTTTGGACTACATACCTGATTCCCGGTGCACGCAGAAGTTTGTATCCCACCTGTCAGCATTACAAGACTGTGCAAATTTGCACAAAACAATCAGTTTTTTTTTAACTGCACAGATTTACATTTAAGTTAGAAATTGTGTCCCAGGGAATAATGCAATATTCCGAATTTTACAGATGAGAATGGGTGTGTGATATTACTGTGCTACCTCCAATTCAGAATTTTAGAGCTCAAAAGTAATACCACACCCATTGTGACCAACCTGCATGGGTGCAAATTCAGGACAGGAAGTGTGGCAATTCAGGACAGAGGTTCAACATTCAAGCCCACACCTGTGACACCCATATTACAAGGTGTCAGTATTTCCTCATATGGAAAGGGGCGACCATTCGGTCCCCCCGAACGTATGGCGGAGTACCACGATCCCCCCGGGAAGCCATCTTGGGCGGGAGGCGAGTCTCGGCTGGTATGCCCGAAGCGGCGTAGCCGGGGCGCGCCTTTTTCCCGCCCTGGAGTGGGCTGGCCTAGACACTGACGCGGCCGGCCACGCCCTTGGGGCAGGCAGGGGCGGGTTTACGCCCGCCCTGAAGACGGATAAAAGGAGCGACAAGCCAAGAAAGCATCCTCTTGTTCCTGTGCTCTGAAGCTGCACCTCCTCGCTGCACTTGAGCTCGAGACGGAACGAAGAGCCAATTTTGAGCGTTGTAATCTTTCTTGTTTGTTTTACAGATACTCTGTTGGAGAATGCCCAAGAAAGCGGGAAAGCGAATGACTACCGACCAGATGCTGCGTGTTCTTATGAAAGAGGTGACCGACCTAAAGAGGCGAATGGCGGATAAAGACGAGGAAGGGGGACCGAAACGTCCTTTGGCAGGAGCGGCTCCGGGAGGAAAAGGCAAGAGGCCCAGAAGGGGAGCAGCTGGGGGAGACATCCCGGTTCCCTGTACCCCACTCGAAGAACCAACTCCGGTGCCGGAAGAGGGGAATCCGATTCCCGTGGTGGTCACCCCCGTGTCCGGGGAGGATATGCCGCCCGAGCTGGCAGCACAATTAGCAGCGTGGTTGGGTAAAGGTAGCAAGGGCGCCACGGCTGACGACGCGCGGGTGTTGATGAAGCAACTGCGTGAAACAAGGGAAGCTGCGAAGGCACCATCGCCGGCTGCGGCAGTAGAGAAGCCACCTGGGACAGGTCCAGTCGCAGATACAGCTTCCGGTTCAGGTAAGCGGCCATTGCCGATTGCGAGGGATGAGTCTGCACCCTCACGAAGGGAAAAGTTGGGTCAGCATGTCCCTCTGGCTATTAAAGAGAAGATATGGGCAGAGGAGTATATAAACATCTTCTCGTTGCTTACCGATCATTATGAGATGGAGCATGTTAAGAGCCAGAAGGAGCTCATGCATCCGAGTGTTTGGCGCGCAAAGATGGCCGCCTTTAAGGTAAATGAAAACATTGGCACTTGGGGCAGAGCGTGGGGGATTTTTACATCCATCATGGGTGAACGTAGGCCCGAATTGCTGTCCGAATTGCCGATTTATCAGTCACGGATCATGGGGTATTCTGTATCACACGAGGGCAATCAATGGTTCTGTTACGATAATATTTTCAGAAAAGCGAAAGAACATGATAAAAACTTAACTTGGGATTGTTATGATTCTGTGTCTTGGTCCAAAATGGAAGATACTGGTATGTTGAAGTTGCCATTGGTAGGGAGTAGCGTGGGTGAATCCTCCCGCCAATATGCTGGGACGCCCTTTCGATCAGGTACGAGTAACGACAACCACTCGAGACCGATCGGCAATGCAGGTAAAAGGGGGATCTGTTGGAACTTTAACAGGGGTAAATGTACGAGGCCCCAGGGGTCATGCAAATTTAGGCACGAATGTGGTGGGTGTGGGCAATCATCCCATCCTGAGTCCATGTGCAGAGCCAAAACGGGTGATAACGGGGGTAGAGGAGGCGCCAAACAGGTCTGATATAGTCCGAGGGGCGCCTTTACCTACTCCGATTGTACCATGGCAATGATTCCCTGGCTCAGCGAATACCCGGATCACGCTTCCGCTGGGGTGTTGCGGAACAGGTTTTCATATGGTTTCCGCATCCCAGTGGGGGAGTTTCAGGGTATAGCGAAATGTAAAAACCAAATATCGGTCTTGCAACATACGACCGTGGTACAGGAAAAGATCGTGAAAGAGGTTACTCGAGGTCGAGTCGCCGGTCCATTTAATGTGCCACCAGTTGCTAACTTTGTTTGTTCCCCTTTAGGGGTGGTCCCCAAGAAGGACCCGGGTGAGTTTCGGCTGATACATAATTTATCAGCCCCACGTGGTCTTTCCGTAAACGATGCGATAGACCCGGAAGTGTGTTCGGTGCGGTACGCATCCTTCGATGAGGCCGTAGCCATATTGAATCGCCTGGGGCCCGGTGCGCTGATGGCAAAATCTGATATCGAGTCAGCGTTCCGGTTGCTCCCGGTACATCCAGATGACCAGCGTCTCCTTGGTTTCATGTTTCAGGGTCAATATTACATGGATAGGTGTATGCCAATGGGGTGCTCTATATCTTGTGCCTATTTTGAAAAGTTCAGTTGTTTCCTACAATGGGTCTTCACAAAGAAGACGGGGTTTCAACATGTTATGCATTATCTCGATGACTTTTTGTTTCTGGGGGCAGCCGGGGATCCGGAATGTGGACAGGCTTTGACTGAATTTTGTGTCTTGATGAATCAGTTTGGCGTGCCATTGGCACCAGGTAAGACTGTGGGTCCCTCGACTTGCCTCGAGTTTCTGGGGATCGAGCTCGACTCTGATGAAGGTTGTTTTCGTTTACCAGGAGACAAAGTGTTAAGATTCAGGGCATGCCTGCAAACGTGTATAAGTGAGTCTAAGGTTAAGCTGCATCAATTACAACAATTGGTGGGACAGTTGAATTTTGCCCTAAGAGTAATACCGATGGCCCGCCCCTTTTCCCGCTCGATCGCTCAAGCCATGGTCGGCCTGAAGGAGGGTCATCATCGCACGAGGCTCTCGGCAGAGGTTCGCCAGGACATGCGCATTTGGTTGGCATTTCTGGCGGATTTCAATGGTCGAATTGTCTGGAACAAACCGGCGGTGTCCTCTGAGGAGCTGGGACTGTGGACAGATTCGGCAGGGAGCATTGGTTTTGGTGCCATATTCGGCACTCAGTGGTCGGCACAAAAATGGCCGTCATGGTGGCATGATAGTGGACTGACAAGTAACATTGCCTTTTTGGAACTTTTCCCCATTCTGGTGGCCCTGAGAACTTGGCCCGAAGGGTTCAGAGATCACTCTGTGGTATTCTGGTCTGATAACATGACCGTGGTTGAGTGTATCAATAGCCAGGCAGCACGACGCAAATGGATTCTGAGATTGCTCAAGGAAATTGTATTACTGTGTATGCAATTGAATGTGCTATTTAGGGCAAGACATGTGCCGGGGGTGATGAACCAGGCGGCTGATGCGCTTTCTCATTTTCGTATGCAGGCCTTCTGGGGTTTTCTGCCCACAGCGGACCGGGTGGCGGCACCCTTTCCCGAAGCTCTCTGGTCTCTCGGTGCCCCGAACTTCGTAACCTCGTGGGAGAGAGTTTAGCACCCAGGACGAGGAAGGCATATGAAGGGGCGTTCCGTTCCTATTGGGCCTTTTTGGGGGCTGCTAGAGGGGAGCTTTGGGGCCAGGAGGAGTTGGTAGTGAAATTCCTGCTGTCTTTACATCAGGCAGGCAAATCAGTGGCTACGGCCCAGAGGCATCGGGCCGCCATTTCCTTTGTGGCTAGGGCTCATGGGATCCAGGACCCGACAGCGTCTTTCGTTGTGCAAAAAGCGCTATGTGGGTGGCAACGCCTTGAGGGTCGCAGAGTAGATGAAAGGCGCCCGATAGGTTTGGATAGGTTGGCCCTGTTATTATCCATACTCCCTGCAACGTGTTCATCCCAGTATGAAACAGTGTTATTCCGAGCCGCTTTTACGCTGGCATTCCATGGGGCTATGCGGGTAAGCGAACTAGTGGCAAGGAACAAGCAGGATGTGATGGGGGGACTGTGCCGAGAGCACGTTCAGGTCAGAGGGGGGACAATGACTGTCTCGTTTGTCAGGTCCAAGACCGATCAGGGTGCGATGGGTGACTGCATAATCATACAAAGGATTCCCGGGTCCTCCATGTGCCCGGTGATTTGTGTAGAGGAATATTTAGCACAAAGGGTGGCTTCATGGGGGGGGACCTTGTTGAGACACGCTGACGCCACCCCACTGACGAGGTTTCAGTTTCAGCGGGTGCTTGCGATGTCAATTGCCGCTGCGGGCTTGAACCCGGGCAAGTTTGGGACCCATTCCTTTCGGATAGGGGCTGCTACAGAGGCTACAGCCAGGGGTCTGAATGTCGAACAAGTTAAACGTGTGGGGCGTTGGTCCTCCAACTGTTATAAAAGGTATGTGCGGTTGCACATGTTGTGAAGCTGTAATGATGTACTCACGCTTCTTGTTTTTGTTTGGTTTCAGTTGCGCAAGCCTACGAGGCGGGGCGGACTATGCAGTCGACCCAACACCGGGCCAGCGGTCAGACATCACCGGCTGTGAAAAAGGAGGTGTGGGTCGTGGGCCACTCATACGTGAGGCGTGCCGCGGACGTATTCAAAGCAGGTGAAATGATTCACGTGGCTGTGGAATACGGGTACAGTGTGTCCTTCTACGGAAGGGGCGGACTCTGTATTGACCAGTTTCAATCATTTTTCGAGGGTTTGCTAGGGCGGACGAGGTCACCGCCGTCTATAGTCATAGTACATCTTGGGGGCAATGATTTGGTCACCACTGGTAGACGACTTCTTCTTGAGGCGATGCTTTCCACTGTAAGTTGGTTAGCGAGGAGAGTTCCAGGGTGCACAATTGCATGGTCCCATATGATCCCACGAAAAGTATGGCGGGGGGCTATTTCTGTTTCTGCTCTGAATCATTCAGTAAGAAAAATTAATAACAAAGTGAGTAGATTGTTCCGTTCCAATACACTGCATTTTATTTCGCATGGTTGTATTACTGGGGACAGTATGTATTTGGGGGATGGTGTTCATTTGTCCCGGGTGGGGAACGAGTTACTCATAGGAGACTTGATAGCTTGGCTAAAGACTTTAAGACATGACCTTTAGGTAGGAGTGTTGTGGGGGGTCCAGATAGCCGGTCAACTATCCGGCCTGTGGCGGTAAGGTCATGATCGGTGAGGACATCTGCGACGGCAGATGTGGTAAGTTGTGTGGGGTTTGGGGGGGGGTCTACGCTACCTTCTAGATACCTCACACGAGTCCTCGGACGACCTTTAAGTGGCGTCGAGTTTATTGGGGCCCCCGTCAAGTCAAGGGAAATTGGTAGTTTCACTTGAGGTACACCTCTGTGCGGTCGCCCCTCACAAGTGAGGGGGATATTTCTGGTTTAGGGATCTTGACACCGGTTACGACCTTGCCGTTGGCCCTTAAACGTTAGGATGTACAATTTCAAAATTTCAAGTTAATGTTTTGTAGGATGTTAGTTCGGCTAGGAGAACCTTTGTATTAGAGAATATGTTAAGGTTAGCCAAACATCGCAATGTGGTAATGAAATTGTACATAATATGAAACTGTTATTTTAATGTTTTAATTTTGTTTCATATTTTAATAAATACGGCCGGGAGGGTCACTCCCTCCCGTCTTCCAAAAAGTTCAGAACTGTTTCCGGTTTCCCATCCTTGGGGGTTGTGTTGAGAGGGGGTGGCGGGTATCTCAGCCATATTACAAGATGTCAGTATTTACCCAGGTGGTAATTTTTTATAGTATTACCGATGCACTCAGTACGATGGCCACAGTGTTAATGTATGTTCTAATCCCAACATTACTTGCTCTGGTGTTAAAAAAGTAGGCTGTGTGAGCCATGCTTATACATTTCTAAAAGTAAAGCCCAACGCTTTTTAGTTGATGATAAGGTGCCGTCTGATAGCCTTAGTGTTATTGCATGTTCAAGAAACTGAGATTAAGAAAGAAATATTTGGAGAATTTTCTTCTTTGAAAGAGTTCTCAGAAAACTAGTTTTTGTTTCCTTTTCAATGCGCCGTAACATTAAAATTGCCCTGGTTAGGTCACTTTGGGCCATTTGTATCATAGTTCCGTTTTGCGATTCCTAAATAGCGATTTTTAAGGAATCGCTATTTAGAAATCGCAAAATGGTATGTATGAAGAAAATCGCTTTTTTTAGCGATTCCTTAAGCTTCCTTAATTGCGAATTCGCATTTTGCGAATTCGCAATTAAGGAATATTTTCCAATGCATTCCTATGGGCCATGAGGCCCATAGGAATGATTTCCAAATAATTCTCAAATTGCGAATTCGCAATTTGCTAATCGCAATTTGAGAATTATTGCAAGGGTGCAGGGGTGTCTCAAGGACACCCTGCTGCACCCCTGTAAATTACATGTGTGTGCATATGGCGCACATACATGCCCAATGGGCCATGTATGTGCGTCATATGCCACCCTCACAAATGCACAATTGTGCATATTTACAAGAAATCGCAAATTACTACCAACTACAAGTTGGTGGTAATTAGCGATTTCTAAACCTGAAATCGCAATTCTTAAAAGCTTCATACATAGCATTTAAGGAATCGCAAAATTGCGATTCCTTAAATGCTATGGCAAATTAAGGAATCGCAAGTATTTGCGATTTCTTAAGATGCGATTGTTTCATACATATCAAATCATGCAAAATAGCCTTTTGCGATTCGCAAAGGCCGAAATTCGGCGAATTTCGGCCTTTGCGATTCACAAAAGGCTTGATACATATGGCCCTTTATTTCTGTCTATATGCAAACGTGAAAAATAAATTAATAAATAAAACACAGCACGTTGGCCAAATAGCGGCAAATAAATAAAAAAGATAATATAAAGCAAGACACGGTGACCAGGTTGGTTTTATTCTCACGCAAACACAGTAGCGCCACTTTACAGGCGATACTTTCGATGGGTGCAGCAAAATCTCCGCGAGCACGCAAATTTTCGCATGCTCACAGAGATTTCTTGCCGTTCCGCGGAATTTTGTGGAAGGCAACTTCGCAAATTCCGCCCACCCCTAGTCACAACGCCATGATAGCCCCAGATGGAGCAATCAACTTCAAGGAACTGTATTTCAAGTCTATTTTGGATTATTGAAGATTTGTGAGCACTGTGTGGTGGATTTGTATTGTTTATGGTCTTGTTTTGGACATGTAGAGATATTGGATATTTTTCTAAACTGGGGTGGTGTCCTTTTGTAGTGTCTTCACTGTAATACTGTTGGTTATGTGCAAATGCTGTACACCCTGCCTCTAAGATAAGCATGACTGCTCTTGTGTCAATTTACCAAGGGTGTGAGCAGGGGTTATGAGTGTAACTCCTTTATCCTGACTAGAAGGAAGGGTCCCTACATGGACAAAGGTGCAAACCATTGCCAACTTGAAACCCCCATTTCTAACACAGAAAAAATCCCGCAGTGTGAGGCCTCAGTACACCGTGAAAGAACCAAATAAAGAATTCACTTCTCTCAGAAAAGCGCCCCATAATGTATTGTGAGGGCTTTAATTTTGGTGTGATTTCTTCCTCATGGCTTCCCAAGGAGGGGCAGGGGCAACATCGAAAAATGCTAAAAGTGTTGGGGGAGGGCTGAGGAGAGTGCAGCAGCTGGCCCCCAGTATATTGCAGAATTCCCATAAGTTTCTAAAGACAGAGAGATTATGATCCTCTTCCCCAAGTCAAATTACATTCATTTCAAAGCATTCCTAGAGCTGGAGATGTTGCTCCTGGGCTCTGGAGCTGGGGAACCCTAGTGGCTGGTGCTATATCTGCGTTATGAGACCTGGGAAGTATTAAAGAAAGACTTTTGACTTATGTTTTTGACTGAGTCAAAATGCTACATCTACATTATGTCATGGAGCACGATTATTGATAAACAATACACTACTTTTATTAATAGTGAATCCATTCAAATATGGTTCTTTTTTCACTACTTTTAATGATGAATCCTAACATGTGGTTACTGTTTCATTAAGGGAGTGTTACCTCGACAAAGCCAATAGGCCTGCCTTGTAAATAGATATGCTAACTCCTTGACAAAGCCAATAGGCCTGCCTTATAGATAGTGACAGCCCCCTATAATGTGATGTAACATCTGGTACAGGTGAGAGCATGGCGGATATAGGGTTCAGCACCCACTGGTGATGGGTTGTGATATATGTACCTGATGTATATACTTGTCAAATGTATCTGTAGTATTTAGCAATGTGTGTGCAATATATGTACTTTTCTTTTTACAAAGTGAAAGCACTTAGTTTAGTTTAGTTTAAGGGAGTTTGTAGAGCGCTTGGTAACGCCTCCCGGCGTGTCCCCGCGCTGTGGAGAGAGAGTGTAACAGTAGAGAAGATCCAATCACACAGTAAAGAGGCAGGTTTTCAACTTCTTCCTGAACATGATTTCATTACTCTCCATCCTGATATCCAGAGGCAGGAGGTTCCATTGCTTAGCAGCTAAGGTGCGGAATGATCTGCCTCCCATTCTAGCTTTTTTGGGGCAGGTAGTTCTGAGCAGACCCATTCCTTTGGATCTAAGAGATCTGTTAGGTTCATACACAGAAGCCAAATCCGACATATATGCCGGTGCTCTGTGATGAATTATCTTATGGCACCAGAGCATAGCTTTAAAGACAATCCTCTTACTGATCGGTAGCCAGTGGAGGGCTGCTAGAGAGGGGCGTGAAGGAGCTCGGCGGGGAAGCCTTAGCACCAGGCGGGCTGCCGAATTTTGTAGAACCTGTAGCTTTTTAATGTTTTTTGCTGATGTCCCCATGAGCAGCACATTACCGTAATCAATACGGGACGTTATCAGTGCTTGCGTCATGGTACGCCTGGAGTTGATGGGTAACAGGTCGAGGGTGCGGTTGAGAGTTTTCATCACCCCAAAACATTTGCCTACAGTTTTCTTTACGTGGCTATCAAAGGACAGTTTATTGTCCACCCATACACCCAGATTCTTCGCTTCTCATGTGGGCAAGGGCAGAGGACCTAGGCAACTGGGCCACCACTCTGTCGTCCATTTGACCTCATTGCCTCCAATAATGAGGACCTCTGTTTTTGTCCCATTAAGTTTCAGACAGTGCTCATTCATCCACATGGCCAGTTTGGACATGCAGGCATTGAAGTTATCAGCTTCCTTAGAAGGGGCTTGGGTCAGAGATATAAGAAGTTGCGTGTCGTCGGCGTAGGAGACAAGCTCCACGCCGAACGACTGCACCACCTCTGCCAGTGGGGCCATGTAGAGATTGAACAGGGTGGGACTCAGGGCAGAGCCCTGAGGAACCCCCTGTTCAAGCATCACCCTGTCGGCCAATAATTTATTTAGTGTTGTTGTTGCGTGTCAGTGAATTGGGATTAAGTAGGCCTTGGACTGCTCTGCTTTGCTATCCTGAGAGTGTCAAGTGGTTCCCAGTAAGAGACAATCGTGGACCAATTACTTGTGGAGGGCTAACATCTTCACAACTAATAACCCCATTTCTTACAAGCCCCTCTCTTCTGCTCTTTTCCTGTAATCACAATGTGATTTTCTGGTGCCCTTAGAGCAACCAGTGAAACACTAATATATCAGCAAGCACTGTCTCCAGCAAGGCATGATGAACAAGGTGTTCTTGCTCCAGGCGCATGTGTTTGCAAGTCTTCAAAATCAGTACACTAAATGGGAGGTTAAAATGTATATGCCAGTATGGGTCTTCTGTTCATGCTTTCTCTAGCATAACACTGTTTTTATTCTCTTATGCCCAAAGCCATTTTTTCAGTGTTGTACTGGCAGCCGTTGCTGCGTTGTCGCACAGCACAACAAGCAAGATTGCCTTTGATAAGTGTTTCCAAGTCTACAGTGTAAGCTCCAGAGTGCGTTTTTGCTTGTATGTCTAAGACCGTGTCTCATAGACATGTCTTGGACATGATTGGATTTGTGTAAAATGCAGGATGTATTTGCATGCACGTTACGAGCCAACACATTAATAAGGAGAGCCAATCATACTGCCTGACTTGGGACTAAGAGATAATGCACAAGCTGAGCCATGAAAATAGTTGGCATATAAATCATGCAGAAAACATTATGTAAAGTATGGAAAAGTCTATTCAAAATTAAAAAAAAGTATTCCCTGAACATATGCAGTGTTTCTCTTTACTACATCAGATTATGTAACACTGCATTGAGAGACATAATTAAGTCATATATTTTAAAACGCAAGTCAGTTGTCATGTATACTATTTTATGTGGCCTGCATTCTTATTATTTACATAGGCACCACTATATTTGTACAGCGCCCATCCTGAACTCGCATAATTGAAGGTGCCCTTTCATATGTTATCATAAAGAAAAAAAGATGCTATGTAAAATAAAAATGTTGTTTAGGGTCATAAAATGTGGTCAAGTGGAGGAGGGGGAATTGAACCCTAGGTATTTGGATTCACATTGTGCAATTCAATATCTCTTTCTCTCCCCTGTTTTGCGTCAAATATTTACCCTTTGGGGCATATTTACAAGCCCCTTGCGCCACTTTTCTGTCACTTTTCCCATGTTAAAAATGATGCAAAAGTGGCGCAAGGGGCTTGCAAATCTGCCCCTTTGTATTTTATTTCTGGTGCAAGGGGTTGGAGCCTGAGAGGGAGGCAAAAGCCACATAAAAGGTCAGATTGTTCTGGGCTCCAGGGCCCAAGAGGACCTCGAGCTGAGCCAGAGCCAGGAATCTGGCTCACGCTTTCAGTGGCTCATCAAATTGTAAAGTACGTTTACTTGGATATGTGGTGAAATGTTTTTATAGGCTCACCTCATGCACAACCTAAACTGGTAAAAGATTTATTTTCGATAGTCTTCCTGTATGATTTGCTTGTTAGTTGAAATGCTATCACTACAGCAACGACTTCAATTGGAAAATTCATACAGCAAATTCAAGAACCTTGGGAGAAGAAGTGACATGATATAATGTCTGTTTCACCTGAAAATGAGTCTCATTAGGAGAAGCCCATCAAATTATCCCTGTCGACTGCCGTTCTGCTCAGCAAGAGATGCACATAAGACTTCTTTGATTCGTCGTCCTGTATGCAGAACGCATACAGTGCCGCAATTTGTCATATTTTAAAACAGCTCATTATTCAAATTTACTATGTCTTTATTCCCTTCCCACTTGTATTTTTTTGCGTGCTTATTTGCTGGCAGAATCAATCAATTTTTCATGACAGCATAGTGGGTGGTTAGTGTTTGTTGTAAATCTGGTTTTGATATTAGGAGGAAAACAGCATATTTTTGTTCCATCTTAACCCCTTCGATGCTGATGACGAGCTCAGCTCGTCATCAGCCACAGTGGTCGTGTGCGGATGACGAGCTGAGCTCGTCATGTAACGCGGCTTTTGGAAAAAAGCAGCGTAGCGCAAAAATATGTTTGCCATCCCTTGTAGCAAAAATGGTTTGATTCAATTAATGTAACATCATATGTAGCTCACTTACAAATGATATAAACTAGGAGGGAGTGCTTCATAAAAATGGTACTCCATTCTTTAGAGCTGGTAATGGAACAAAGACAGATTTCTTGATGTTTCTATACATGTGTTGCTTAAATTGCGCATGTTAGTTCAAATTTGTGACAACCGAGCCGAGACGGAACAGTTACACATAATTCAGGTTGCATGACATACAGACTGGTGGTGGAAGCTCTTGGAGGGGAAGAGAGAGACAGAGAGAGACAGAGAGAGAGGGGTGGGTAGGAGAGAAAGAGAGAGATAGATTGAAATCTGAGGTTTACACACTTGTAAAATACTTAGGGCCTCATTTATGAGGCTGTGCGTCACTTTATAACGCCGCCGGTGAGTCACTTTTTGTGACACACCAGTGGTGTAAAAAATGCGCCTTGTTGCACCATATTTACAAAGTGACGCATCTAGGTAAATGTGTCACTTTGTAAACCCCTACGCCACATTATACCTGCGCCAGGTATAATGTATGCAAGGGGGGCGTATTGACGCAAGAAAGGGTCATAGAAGTATTGCAGTGAAATCTATGAGATTTCACTGCGCCCCTTCTAGGACGCAAATGCGTCAATATCTTACACTTGCCTCACAGCAGGCGTAAGACTGACACTGAAAGGACACATTGCTGGAGTTGCGTCACTTTTATGACACACTCCAGCAATGCGTCACTTTTGCGCCTACAGATACGTCAGAAATACTGACATATCTGTAACTCCTTGCGACTTGATACCTCATACAGTAATAATGACGAATCAATAATGTCGTAAGGAGGGCGCACTGAGAAGTTACACATCGCTGCTTTCACGCACCGTTGTGTCACTTCTCATAAATAAGGCCCTTATCATTTTGTGCTAAAGGCATCTGTTGTAAAGGCATATCCGTTGAAAGAGACTTTCATTGCAATGGCATTTTGTTGTGAACACTGCATTGTTAAGCCGTTTGTTGTACTGACATTTGTAATTCCGTCATACATCCGATATGGAAATTGCACTCAATCCTAATCCTCCAGAAAAAAGTCCTTTTACTGCCCCAACCTGATGAAAGCGCTGACCTACATCTGTCAAGGCCACTAACCTGTTTGTCTTGAGTTAACTTGTAGGAGCGACGGAGCCCCGACCAATCCCCCCTCCCAGGACAAGTGAAAAAAAGAAAACACAGTTGGCCTGCACACTCAGTCCTGGCAAGGGAGTTTAGGGAATGAGAGATGATATATTTATCTTGTTTGGAACCCTCAGAGGAAAATGTCTTCTAACAACCTTCGTCTATTCCAAAGAAGTTCTGGACAGCTCTTGGGGTTACTGCAAAAACAACGCTGGCTCCTGCATACAAAATAAAAAACGCACAATTAGCACTGCTCATTCTCTGTCGTTCTCCCCTCTAAACCTAGTCACATCTTAATGACAGCCTGCTCAAAAAGATAATTTACACAAGGTTTAATTCAATAGGGTTCGGTCAGTGACGCCTGCAGTTATAATTCCAAGGGCCTTCTGGTGTTGCCTCTTGTTGACCTTCACAGGAGGATAGTTCTCAAAAGGTCCAGATGCACAATCCAGGGGCTCGAGTAGAGTAATCAGTATCTTAAACTCTATTGGGGGGAAAGGTTGGAGCTCTACAATTGTTTTTTTGTTGGTTTTTGTTTTTTCCAAAGGGAAGCCTCCATTCAGTTGCACCCCCTTGTAGTGAAGTGTCATAAGTTTTAACTTGTTAGTCCTTTTTAAAGAGATAGTTTTATCCACTACCATTTTGCTTTTTTGTTTATCTTACAGATTTCAGGAGACTGGTGCAGCAGCATCATGGAACGGAAAGCAAGATTTCAGGAGAAGCGCGCCACTGGATGGTGAAGGTGATAGAGCGCGCAGGTCACCCAACTATAATTTTACCATACTCACCTGGGCCCATAAATCAATAACTCAATAATTTTGTCAGGTAACCTTCGCTCTACTACCGTCTATTTACCTACAAGTTCCTATACCATTGACTTACCAATCCTTGTCGCAGGTACCTGTAACCTATTGGATCAGGGAGTTAGCATAGTGGGAAAAATAACATTTGCACTCATATAATAACCACAGACTCAGGAAAGTTTTAAACTCTTTATTCAAATTTTCTTAAATGGTCTTGATCCAAAGATTAAACACCACAAGACTCTCAATAGTGAAAATCAGAACCAGAATGTAACTATGCAAAAGATGTATTAAACTGATTTCAATCATTTAGCAAAATAAGGGAAGGGAAGAAAAAGGAACATGCTAATTAAAATTATTTGAGCATTTATTTAAAGGGAGGGTAAGAAGGGGAACACGTTAATCAAAAAACGATTTTGCTAAATATTCTAACCATAGGGCGGGTAAGAAAAGGGAATATATATATATTGTATATATAGTGTTATTACTTGTTCCCTTGCTTTCCTTTGATTTTCATTTTATCTTTACACATTTGTGGTTAGGCTCTTGTATCTTTTTTGATTTTTTGATTTTTTAATTTATTGTGCTTTCCTTTTACTTTACTATTTACTGCTGTGCACTATCTTTGCAGTATTTAACTTGTACCATTATTACCTGCTTTCCATTGATATGACGTTTTCTTCAATTTTGAAAACTGTGGCATTGCTGGACTTATCAGGCACTATGTCTTGAGTTGTTTGCGTTCTAGATTTTATTGCCGGCTTGCTTAAACCCTTGATAAGCACATCATAGGCACTATGCCGTGACATTTGCAATTTGCTTTTTTTGCTCTTAGCCAGCTATTTTTAAGTGTCATCGAACGCTTTTGATCCATGTTTGTATTTTACATCATACCATTTACAATTGCCATAATCACTGTTTACATTGTGTAATTATATGTGGTACAGGTTTCTGTTCATGTGACAAACAACATGTTTTATTTTATGCACTGTTTCTTTATTTATTTTTATTTTTTTCTTTTACTTTTGGGCGTGTTTTCCCAATCAATCCCCTCCCCACATCTTGTATATATTCCTTCACTTTTTTTGAGTGCCTTTGTGTGAACAAGCTCCCCAGTGGAGTGAAACGCGTTACTTCTAAGAAAACGTTTAAACCTGCTACTCACTTGAGTTGGATCGCCTGTGAGCTTTGCTTTTGGCTGGCTGCTGTGGCGCTTTGAGGTCTGCACCCTGTTGTTGCCTGTCATCCACTGACAGGTTGGGATTCCTTCTCATATATATATATATATATATATATATATATATATATATATATATATATATATATATATGAAAACCAAATCCTGGAAAGAAAGCACAGTTCTATTCAGTGAACTGCACACTGCCACATATATATATATATATGTGTAATCAAAGTTTCAAGTTAGGGAGGGTAAAGAGAAGGAACAAAATACAATGACAAACCCACACAGATTGATATTTACCTAGAATGGTGTGAAGACCAACCCTGGCCACAGGTCAGTTGAAAGACAGGAGAACCCCAAAAGTTGCAGTTGCCAGTAGGCCAGATTTGGATAAAGACAGGACCACCAAAGGTTAAGACCGGCACCCGCAGTTCAGTTGCAACGCCTGTGCTACTCCATCCCTGCATCTAACAGTCAGAACCCGATTGTGTTATCAATTTCACCAACAAAGTGCTTCGCCAGCACCTCAGCTTCCCGGACCCCGATTGGGTCAGCGAATCTTCTGACAGAGTGCTTCGCAGCCCCTGTGCTCTCGATCACCTATTGAGTGCGTTGGGTCAGTGACAGGTCAGCTATTTGGACAAGTCGGACAAATTAACTAACTAAGCCTACTCTAGTTATACTATTTTCCAGGTCAATGTACCAACCCCCAATGTTGCAAGTGTAAGGATCCCCAATTTTGATTGGACAAGGAATCAGGAGAGGTCATCACACCACACCAAATTTTGATACCTCAGTGTTGAATACTAATTTTATGTTCCCGCCCATCAATATATTTTCACATGACATCTTTATTCCGCCCAACATTGGGGAATTTTTAATATTGAATACATTGTAATTTAATGGGTACAGTTTAGCTTCCTCTGGCAGGGTTAAGGGTCAGCTTCCCAGGCGCATCTTGGCTGTGACTGTCTTTGACTCTCATTCAATGACAAATGTTTTCAGCTTCTCTCTGGAGCTTGCCATGCGCAGAAGGAGTTTCAAAATGGAGTTACAACGTCTCCCAGGCCCAAATTTATCGTTTCATAAAAGAATAGAAAGAAACAGTTTCAGAACACAGAATAAATGAATACACTGTATACCATGTATCTCTACTCTCTAACCATTAATTTTTATTTAACTATAGCATTAGGATTAGGCAGAACGAACCGCTTAGCAAAAGCAGCAGTGCAAGCTTCTCGGATGTGAGAACATAGAGAAGCCATATTAATACTAGTGCGCAGAAGCAATAGATTCCCTCCAAAGCAAAGAATACATCATATCACGTGAGTGTGACAGACGCATGCGCAGTAGAAACCCTCGCGTAGCAGCAGCCATTTTAGATGCAAGCGTATTACAGTTAGTAAAACACAGAAGCAATTTAAGAAACTGTGAATCCTTGTGGTCAGGAAAAATTGTGATAGTATGTCAAGCCCCATGCAAATAGTGTATCCACTCCTGACAAGATAACTTATTGACCAGGAGTTCCTGTCTGCTGTCATGCACTTGCCTATTCCCAACCACGGAGACAAAACTGGAGCTGAGGCTGGACCTCATATCCATGTTAAGGAAAGCACATGTCAAGGACCGAAACTTCAAATCACACACTGTCCCCTGGAGAGAAGGGTGGTTGGGATAAGATACGAAAAGAGAGATTTGCGGTGCTGGATCTGCTCAGCCGCTGTACGATACTGCATAACACGATTTGTTGCTACAGAGACCTTCTGTGTCTGCGAGGGGGATATCATTGGACAAGAACCTCTGCTTTGTGATGCCGAAAAAACACTTGAAATAACAAGAGGAGGCCGTTACCATCAGTAAACTAACAGGCCTGTATAGACAATGACAATTCAATCACTTCAGTGACATACACATACAGGTTTCATTAGCAGCATGGAATGAGAGCAGAATAACCAAAATCACAGATTGGAGTGTGTGCACTCCCAGAGATAAACTCGGAACAAAGGTTTAGGTGCATGGTTCATATATATATCTAAGACTCTGACGTGCCTTCGTGTAGCACTACGGTTCATCATAGAAATACAGAGCTAAAGTCTTTAGATAGTCCGTCCTGCTTACTACTATATGAGGATTAGTGTGCACTAACCTAATATCAAGTACTTAGCTAGATTTTCCATATGACTGAAGTTCGAAGAAGATCCGAGGCTGTGACTAAGGGAGTTGGAGCCACAGGAACCACTGGCTCACTTAGACTTGAAGGAGACTATAAGTGCTTCTCGTTTCCAGGTCAGATCTTCAGGTGAGTGAGAACAGTGAAGCTTGTTGGCATTGGGATAGGTTTGTATACTCTCTAGAAGGCTCAGCAGATGTAGCTAGATCATGTTGGGTACGTAGGGCACATTGCTGTCTCGAACCTTGAGGAAAAGACGTGTTCGTAAACGTGCTTTGAACTTACAGTATGGGCAGGTGCAACTTGATAATCGGAACCAAATAACAGGAAACTAATGTATCATTTTTGTTTGAATATGCATATTTGAAAACAACACCCATGCCCCAGTAACAGCGGGAGCAAGGTTTGCCATTGGCTCACAGGATTCTGGGAAGAATCTTGCAGGGATTCAATTGAAAACCACACCAAAGCCCTAGTAAAAGCGCGTGGAGATAATCTATTGGTTCACGGGTTCTGGGGGATGTTCGCAGGAAGTAAAGCACAATGGAATTACGCGGCCTGGGAAAATTTGTCATGGAATTATAGTGTGCCCTAAAGCACCACAGGGTTAAAGCAAAATGAGCCATGCATGCTAGGCCTACTACTAAGAGGGCACATGAGGAGGTCATGACATCTGCTATAGTATAATATTGATCAGCTGGAATCAATTTCTTGAAAGAAAAAGGATGGATTTTGCCTGAATTGGGATTTCTCTGTGAGAGACAGCTTCTACAAGAAAGAGAAGACCTGCATCATGATTTATTAAGATGGGTGCTGTAGTAAACCCTTTCTTTAGGGACTTGAAGGCTTCCTCTGCTTTCTGGGTTCAGATGTATTCTACTCTTTTACAAAGCGATGGGGGCTACTGTTTCGGAGAAGTGAGAAATGAAATGTCTATAAAAATGAGTGGCCCCAAGATACTCTTGATTTCTCAAACGTTTTTTGGGTCTTGCCACTTCAAAATTGACTCTAACTTGCGGTTGCCCATCTGAATTCCTTCTGGCGGGATAAAGGAACCTAAGAACTCCACAGTTCTCACGTGAAATGTGCACTTTTCCAGCTTGGTGAAAAGGTGGTTCTCACACAGGCATTGGAGAATGTCATGAACCTTTTGGAAGAGTCCCTGTTTATTTTGAGAGAAAATAAGAATGACATCTATATAGACAACAAAACCTAATTTTTGAAAAAACTGGAACACTGCCAGAGCATTACAGAGTACGAAAGGCATAACACATCGTAGATACCGAACTTCATGCAATATGCGTTCTTCCACTTGTTTCCCTCTTGGATGCTGGTAAGGTGATATGCCCCCTCCCCCGAAGGTCCAGATTTGTATAAATTGTTGAATTCTTAACTTGGGTCAAAAGAACTCGGATCAAAGGCAATGGGTAGTGATTCTTTATCGTGACTTTGTTTGGTGCTCAAACAAGTACGTAGTTCCCCATTTTTCTTTGTAACAGAGAAGAGAGCAGTGTTTCTCGGGAAGTGAAATGTCTAATAAGCCCATTTGCAAGTAAATCGTCTAGGTAATTTTGGAGGTGTTGGTTTCCACCTCAGTCAGGGAATAAATGCGACTGGACGGTAATGTTTCTCCGGGTCTAAGGTCGACTCTGCAGTTCAAATTGCAATGAGGTGGTAGAAATACCACTTTCTACGTATTAAAAAAACATCCCATACTTTCAGCATAGCAATTGGGAAGTAGAGGCTCATTAGAACCTTCTATGTCTGCACAACTTAAAGGAGAAATTAGGTCTGGAATGTCTGGGTAACATGTTGTGGTGTCTGTGCATTTTATTTTTGTGCACTTCCTTTATGTATAATTGTTGAAATGTTACTTTGTGCTTGTCTGTATTTTCTATGTACTACTTACAATGGATCGTTTGGGGAAGGCATTAGAATTGCTCCACAGGCAGATGGAGCTACCACCTTTAGCCCTTTATACCTGTAAGCTGCTGTATCCTGCTGACTGCAATAAATCCATACAAAGATTGAATACTCCTGATTTATATGATTGACTACTCATCTTACTGAAGAGAGCACAATTTTGGTGACAGTTTTGAATGAGAAATATATTTTTTTTTGTTACACCTGATGGTACATTCCAGTTCCACAGGGTGCCATTTGGTTTGGCGTCAGCTGCATCTGTATTTCAGAAAGTCATGAGTAATATATTTTAAGGATGTTTGTAACGTAGTGGTATTTCAAGATGATATTTTGGTGCACACTGGTTCAAAAGAAGAACACAATGTTGTACTTGAACAGGTACTCACCATATTACAAGACAATCACGTTACAGTCAGAGAAGACAAATGCATTTTTTCGGTAAATGAGAACGAATATTTAGGACACGTTCTTTCCAAAGATGGTATCAAACCTAAGCCTAGCATTGTGGATGGCATTGTCAATGCACCTCATCCAATTGACAAAGATCAACTTCTTTCATTCATTGGGCTTTGTGAATTCTATTCAAAGGTCATGAAGAATTTGGAAGCCTCACTGAATTTTTCCGAAGTCTTTTAAAGAAAAACTCTGATTTCATATGGACAGTCACTTGTCAAGACCATTTTCAACGCATCAAAGAGAGTATTCTTTCTGCTCCTGCTCTTCAAGCAGACATGGAGGGGCAAGATATATTTGTTACAGTAGATGCCAGCTCTTATGGCATAGGTGCTGTTTTATCACAAATGGCAGGCAACAATGAACGCACAATTGGTTTTGCTTCAGGACGGATGAAAGACGTTGAACTGAGATATTCAGTTATTGAGAAAGAAATGCTTGCTTATGTTTGGTGAATTGAGAAATTCAGATCATATTTGTGGTGGAGAAAATTTTGTCTGAGGACTGATCAAAAGCCATTAGTGGATATACTCTCTGGCAACAAGATTTAATTAGCAACTGGTAGGTTAGCTAGGTTAACCACCAAGCTTTTAGAATTCAATTTCACTGTACAATACCTAGCTGGAGGAAAGAACATAAAAGCTGACTTTTTGTCCAGACATCCTGTGCATGAGGATATGTCTAATGAGTTAAAAGAAGATATTGAAGAATGTAATATTGCAAGCATTGATGATACCGTAATTTGCCCTGACATGGTAGAATGGTGTAAAGCTTTAGAGAGTGATTTACTACTTAAACAAGTTGTGTAGTTTGTGGTGAAAGGTTGGCTTAAGGAAAGATCCATTGAACCTGATATACAACCATTTTGTAAGGTTGCAAATGAATTATCTCTTTAAGACAAACTTTTAGTCAGAGAATGCAAAATAATTCCTCCCTTTTGTTTTCTTCAAAGAATTTTCAAAACTGCACATTCAGGTCATTTAAGTATGACTGCCACAATGCGCAGAATACGCAATGACTTTTGGTGGCCTTCTGTAGATCATGATGTGGAAGCACTTGTTAATAATTGTACACAATGCTTATACAGTGACAAACATTTGGTTACAAATTCTTCATCTGCCAAACCCTCATTTTCTCCTGACAAAGTACGGCAAAAGGTTGGGGTAGGTTTTCTTGGACCATTTCATGTACTCCCCAATTGTATGAAATATTTTATAGTTCTAATTGATCATTTATCCAGGTGGGTGGAGGTCAGGGGTGTTTCAGAACCAAACACCAAATCTGTCATTCGATGTATTCAGTAGAGAAGGCACCCCTGGGTAATTGCTTACCGATAATGGGTTTCAATGTACTTCACAACTCACTTCACAATTTGTTGTCAAAAATGGGTATTAAACACTTACGCACACCATTATATTTTCCTTAAGGAAACGGCAAAGTTAAAGATTCAACAAGGTTCTAGTCTGCCATCAGAGATGTTGTATGGGCGTATAGGACCACCCCCCATTCAGTTTCGGGCTGTGTGCCTTTTGAATTGATGAGAGGGAGGAGAGTGGTATCCACTCTCAATCCGTTTTGGAAATTGAATTGTTTGGATAATGAATGTGATGTTGCAAAAAATTATTTCATTGCTATAATGCGAAGTGATGAAACCAGTGTTAGCAGATGTAATAAACTTGCCTGTTTCAAAAAAAGAAGTCAAACTTGTTGATGGGGACCTTGTTTGTGTTAAAGATCCTTTGATGCTACAAAAAGGTAAATCAAAATTCAGGGATCCTGCATGTATAGTTACAATTGAAGGTAACAGTGCAAAATTAGACAATGGTCAGTGTGGAATTTTGGTCGCTTGGCCAGAAACAACTCTGTTCATGATCCAGTTGTAAATATTGGTCAGAATTTTCCTGCTGCCAGAAGGAGTTCAGGATTTAGGAGGACTCCTAGTAGATATATTCAGTAAGCTTTTATTGTTTAGGTTTTACGTTATATTCTATTTTTGTCAAATGGAGGGAGATATGTGGTGTCTGTGCATCTTATTTTAGTGCACTTCCTTTATATATAATTGTTGGAATTTTACTTTGTGCTTGTCTGTATATTCTACATACTACTTACAATGGAATGTTTGGGCAAGGCACTGGAATTGCTCCACAGGCAGTTGGAGCTACCACCTTGAGCCCTTTATATCTGTATGCTGCTGTATCCTGTAGACTGCAATAAATCCATACAAAGATTGAAGACTCCTGGTTTATATGATTGACTACTCATCTTACTGAAGTGAGCACACTTCACATGTTCTATTGCAGAACAGAGAAACCAAGGCCACATTTCTTTTTTGTCAGTCAATACTAGGATTGTATGTCTGAATCCTGGGGACGCCAAAAAATAGCCCCAAAAAGGGGGGCATCAATCAGATCAAAAGTGATGTTCTGCTTTGATATTTTATGTTGATTTGTATAGCTCAATATCCACCCAAAAGGGTATCCAGGATGTGATCTGTTCTGCGTGGCCATTATCACACAGCATCATCAGTGTTTGAGTCTGGAATGTTGGTAAGCCAGAAGAGAGTTTGGAGCCCTCCACAGATCGAACAGGCTCAGGAATTTCTTTGCTAATACTAGAAATTCCAAGAGTCTTAGCCAACCCAATTTCCGGAGTATTCAAACTAAGGGGCCCATTAGGATGGCGGCCGGATCGCCCCCGCCAGGCTAGCGGTAGTCACCACCGGCCTGGCCGGCGATCCGCCCGCCATCCTTGCTGCAATGACCCCCGCTATATTAACATGGCTGGGAGGTCCGCAGAAGACAGAAAGACCATCCACCACTTTTCTGCCCCGGTCTCCTTGCGACCAGGGTGGAAAAGGGTTTATATGGTGGCGGTGTCTATCAGACACCGCCAGCCATATCAGGATGTGCTTCCTCAGATGCGGTCTTCACTTTGGGGGCCCGTTGCAGGCCCTCATGGTGAAGGCCAGGTGGGGGGGTGCACATGAGGGGTACCTGTGGTACCCCCCTGCATTTGCATACACAATGCGGCAGGCACCGGGCAGTGCCTGCCGCTTTGTGTATGCAAATGCATCACAAGCATTTTTAACATTGCGGCGGGTGCTGGCGTAAACACCGCCCACTGCAATGTTAAACATGTATGATGTGCCTGCCACTGTGGCGGGCGCATCCTAATACCCCCCACGGGACCCCCGCCCTTATGGCGGGCGGTCCCTTCCCCCGATGATGACCCCATAAATATTGAAAAAAACACTATTGAGATGCAGAAATATTGATTTGTAAATATCGTAATGCACAAATATCATGTGCAAAAATATCGTTGACAAGCATATCGATTTTAAGGTAAGCAATATCAGTGTCAAAAATATGTATGTTGCTAATATTGTTTACAAAAATATCTATGTTGCTTAAATCGATGTTAAAAATATCTATTTTGTTAATATCATTTACAAAACTATTGTTGTTAATAATATTGTTTTAAATAGTTTGTATGAATTTTAATATATATTTGAATTTTATATGGTATAAGTTGTTTGTATAATTATTGTTAATGTTTTTTAATATAGTTTGTACATTTGTATTTGTTTCTAAATATTAATTTAATGATTTTTTATCATTTTTAGTGCTGTACTAGGTTGTGGGGGTTTATAGGACCAAATGGCGGGAAGTAAATTAATTATAATTAAATAATTATTATGTTTTTATTAATATTAATTATTTAATTGATAAGTTTGTTAGTTGTGTAATATTTCATTAATTGAGTTAAGCTTTGGGTGTGGGTTGTGTGGTTTGAAGGGGTATAGTTAGGAAAGTAATTGAACTATAATTAATTATTAATTCATTTGTACTCATTAATTATTTAATTGATAATTAATTATATAAATTGTGTAATTAGTGAAAACATTATCAATATTTTTGGTGTGGGTTGTGATTTATGTAGGGGTGAAGGGTGTGAAGGAAATTAATAATAATAATTATTATTTAATGTTAATTATTAATAATTGTTTAATTGATAAATACTTATGTAAATTGTGCAATAAGAGATTTTTTACGTTATACATCAGGTGTGGGGTTGGGTTTGTATTGGGGTAACGGGAGGGACGTTAGTTAAATATAATTAATTGTTAGTTAATTATTAATAATTGTTAAATTGATGAAAAAATATATATATATTATGGGCTGATTATGATGTCAGGCGGAGTTGCCTCTGTCCATTATCATGGCGCACATGGGACCGTTCGACACCGAGTCGGCAGCCCAACCGGCCCATTAGGATATGTTTGAACATTGTTCAGTTGCAATCCTACATTTTACAAGGGGTGCATGATTTTGTCTGTAAACCAGCTGGAATGCAGGCTCCCATTGTAAAATAGGAGGTGCAGTTCATCCCTGCACCCAGTGGCAGGCACCTCAAGGTGCCTGTCACGGGGTGTAGGGATCAACAGGGGGGCACCATAGGTGCCCTCTCCTTGGCCTCCAACTGGAGGCCGTGCACCAAAAGGAGCTCCCAAATGCGAGTTCCGACAGCATTTCTGTGTCAGAAACGCCAGCCCGGAAAGGCTGACGAAACCCGACATCCTAATCTCAGGGGCGGAAAGAGCTGCCCTTGGGATTACAGGCCGTATTCCACTGGCCGATGGGCTGTCCGATCCCATGGGAAGCCAGCCAAAATGACTTGTTGGATTCCTTTCCAACCACCTTGTAATGAGGCAGTCGGAAAGGAATCCGACCAGCATATTACGATGCAGTCAGAAAGGCTCCGACCGAGGGTCAGAGATTTTTATGACTACATCGTAATCGGCCCCTATGTGCTTCTTGTTGAGTCTGTAGGGCTAAAGGGTGGGAAGTTAATTAAACATAAATATTTTATTATTAGGTAATTACTATTAATTGTTTAATTAATAATTAATTATGCAAATTGTATACTTATAATTTTGAAGATACATTTTAGGAGTGTGTTGCTTAGTTTTTAGAGGTATAGGGTAGGAAGTTATATAAGTGATAACAAATGTAAAAAAATAGTTATTCATTCATTAAACATTTTGTTATTTATCATGATATTTGTTAATTGTGTTATGCTTTATAATTGTAAATAAAATTATATTTGTTGTTTGTTATGACTGTGAGAACATAGTGTGGTATTTTAACCATATAATATTATTGGTTTTAATATAAAATATTTATGAAACATTGTAATAAATATGTAATTTTTGTAATTTGTTTTAGAATTCATGTATATAGACATATGTATGTGTTGTTCACAAGCTCCATACTCCCACTCACGGAAAAAGAACGCACTTTCCAAAGAAGGCTTCCATCAATTTATTAGCGTAAGTGCATGGAACACTGTGTCCCCCCTAACGCATTTTTGGTGGAATCGCATTGATCAGGGGCACTATTGGCATAAATAAAACCAGCAGGTGTGTATTTATAACACATGATTATCCTCAAAGGAGTTCATCATAACCAAAGTCTTCTGGTGTAGCTAGTTCATTAAATCTTCCATGGATGGCAATGTTCCCATAATAATATTCGCCTGTTTTCCCATAATTCCAGCCTTCCCAAAAGCGGAAAGGACCCCATAAGTGCATAAATCTGCTAGAGCGACCATCGACCACAATGTTCACAGACGGTTAGGCAGCTCATCTAATGGAGTGGTGCAGTTCCTGTTCAGCTTTGGGCCAGACACCAATATTGTTCACAATCTCTAAGCTCCCACTTTCAGAGAAATATTGCACTCCAAACAAGGCTTCCATCAATTTATTAGGGCAAGTGCACGGAACACTGTGTGCCTCCCCAACTCAGGTTAGCATTTATAACACGCAATTATCCTCAAATGAGTTCATCATAAGCAAAATATTCTGGTGTAGTTAGTTCATTAAATCTTCCACAGAACACAATGTTTCCATTATAACATTTGCACATAATTCAAGCCTTCCCAAAAGCTGAATGGGACATCTTGAGCATGGCAGCCCTCCTTACTAATGTTAGTGATAAAGTCCTCCACCATTCCACAGATCCATGAAAGTCTGTCATTATTCTCCAGATATTTTTATCAAAGCTGCATTCCCTGTCTGAGGTTATGTAAATCCCCAGATATTAGAACCCCTCTCTATCTTTGCATAGGTTTCCTGAAAGATCTAGTGGGTCAAGGGTCCCTCCTACCAGATACACGCTTGATTTGTCCCAATTTAGTGTGTATCCTGCGTGAGCTCCATATTGCTTGAAGATCCTCAATACTCTTGGTAGTGTCTCACTTGGAAGTGTGATGTAGGGAAGGAAGTCATCTGGGTAGAGTGATATCCACTCATCTTCCATCATCTCATCACTAATGTGGAAGCCCACGATGTCCAGATATGCCCACACTATGCAAGTCAAAGGCTCCAGTGTGAGGGCACCTAGTAAGAGGGACAAGGGGAAGCCCTGTCTCATATCCCTCACAAAAAGGAATTCTGCAGATGTTTTCCTATTCACTCTCACTGTGACCACAGAGCTTCTGTTTTATCCATGCCAGGAATTTGGGACTGAACCCAAATCTCTTCAGGGCCTGCATCAAATGTCTTCTCTGCATCTTGGGACAGAAATATGTGGGGGTCCAGTTGTGGAGCTTGTGGGGATTAAATCTGGTTGACCTCTTTGGCATTGAGCCAGATTGTTCTTTATGGATCAGAGGGGTTATCACTGCTAGCAACCACATGGGGAGTATTGTCGCCAGAATCTTTGCCTCAGTGTTCAGGAGCCAGATTGGGTGATATGAACTGCATTTTGTGGCAGGTTCCCCTGACTTTGTGATTACCACTATTGTGGTGCGATGGAGGTCTGGTTCGTAGGGTACCTTCATCTCTTGAGTCTGTACACATTTTAAGTAAATGTGTACCCAGGATCCCAGTGTATCTCCTAAAGAACTCTACCAGTATGCCATTGGGGTCAGGGGGTTTATCTGGTTTTTGCCGATCACAGTTAATATCTCAGGAAGTGTTACTTATTCTTCTAGGGCTGAGCAGTCTTCCAGTGTTAGGATTGGGACTCTCACCCTGGCTAATTTGTGCTATATTTGGGAAGTGGCTGCCAGTGGGCGAACTCTTTAGAAATCCTTGTAACATCGTACAAACTCATTGGCTATCTCCTGATCTGTGTCATGTATTTCTTTGCTGCCTCCCTGTATAATATGGACCCAGCATACCTCCACCTCTCTCCTCCCCACCCATGAGAGTAGTCTTTCGGCCTTTCCGCCTACATGGTAAACACAATATTGTGTTGCTAGAATCTAGGTTTTTCATTTTGTAGTGTGCTAATGATTGGTATTCCTTTTGGAATATCACTACTTTACGCATGATGGAGGGATAGGATCGTGCCCCAGCTAACCCTTCTAATTCCACTATCCCTCTTTCCAGATGCTTTGTTTCCCATACCTACTTCTTCTTTTTAGTGGCAAGCTGTTTTGTGTCCTATCTCACACAGTGTGACCGCCAAAGGTACTGAATCATTGTTCTTATTAAACTACAGCTCTCTGTCTATTCTAAGCTCTTTTGAGACTGTCTCATCTGAGGCATTCAGCATTCATCCTGCACCCAGTCTTCTGGGCTGTGTCCTGAATGTGAGCCAGAGGGGCGAGAGGCTGGACAGGCCTATAGCCAGATATTCCATCTTATCTACCCCATCTACTTTTTCTACTGGGACAAAGATGTAGTCCAGCCTGGAGAACACTCTATAGGTTCCATAAAAATAGAAGTATTTTCGGTCATCTGGATGGCAGCAACACCTGAGGTCTGATAATACTAAGGTTGTCAAAAACCCTGCCATTAGTGACTCTCTCATTGTTGCTGAACCAATTCTGGGCTAATTACATCATTAAACTCTCCCACTGTTATGTGAAGGGAAGAACCTGTTGCCAACAGTATCTCAGTGACTGTGTCTAGGTTTTGTCAGTGCAGTGTCAGAGGGGTGTGCACTCTAACAAGGGTAATATCTCTCCATCCTCAAATCTCACTAACAGTCGGGTTTGTCCCTTTGGGGTATATCCAGGATTTTTCAGTTTTAAACTAGAGTGTTTTCCTCATCACTTTGGCAACCCCCCGGGAACCTCTGGTGAATCCGGTGTGGGTCAACATCTTGTAGGCCCCCCTGCCTAGAAATCTACACTAGGAGCCCCACAGGTGGGCCTCTTGCAGCAAGTCCACTTACGGTTTAGGACTCCTAATGTACTTGGCCACCAGCCCTCGCTTAACCTTTCTACTTAGTCTGTTCACATTCCAGTTAATATGGAACATAAATGTCCATCTTCTGGCAGATGCATCAAAGTAAATACCGGGAGCAAATGGGCAGATTCTCAGAATCTGCCCCTTTGCTCCTGGTATTTTTGCATTTGGGATGCATCATCCCAAATGCAAAAATCGCAATTTAAGGAATCTCTAAATTGAGATTCCTTAAATTGCGATTGCATTTAAGGAATCCCAAATTGAGATTCCTTAAATTCAATGCATGAAAGTCAAAAAAATAGCAAATTTGCTAATAGGGGGAGCAAATTACCATGAAGTTGGACTTCATGGTAATTTGCTAAAACTTTGAAAAAAACACTTTTGTGCATTTTTCAAAGTTTCATGTTGCGCACACACTTGTCCTTAGGGCATTTGTGTGTGCAACATATGTGCATAGATCAATTTCAGGGGTGCAACAGGGTGTCATTTTGACACCCTTGCACCCTTGAAATTGCATGAGCAATTTGCGAGTATCTACTGGTACTCGCAAATTGCTCATGCAATCTCCAATACATAGGAATGAATGGGACAGCATTCCTTAATTGCTACTAGCAATTTGTGAGTAGCAATTAAGGAATGTTAAGGAATCGCTATTTTAATAGCGATTCCTACATGCATAGGCTTTTGCTATTCCTAAAAAGCGATTCCTTAAAAATCGCTATTTAGGAATAGCAAAAGGCTACATTGCTGCATCTGGCAGCTTGTGCCTTATCCCCTCCCTTCTGTATTTTGCGACAATGTTTGACTGAATTTTGTGACAAACTCCACTGCTGTCTCCTTGCTCGAGCCTCTTCCACTCCACATGTGTAAACACTATCCCCCAACACAACTACTGAACTCAATAACTCACCTGCCATCTCCCCTCCATCCCCCTGTTCCTGCCACCTATACTCATCTTCCCACACGTCAACATGACAACAATGTCGCAGGCTGGGCCTGAGAGGTCTGTAACCCTCTCACCATGTTTCAAACACCCAGCGATTTTGCAGAAACCCCAAATGACTGCTAATAGACACATTTTAAACTCTGGATAAGAAAAAACTGAAAAATAAAAAAGGAAGCACTCTCCCTATTTCTATTGAGAGTCCCTTGGTGGGAGCGATTTAGAATTGAATAATCTCCTGTTGCTCCATCATGGCTCATACTTTCAGTCTGTTCATGTACCTTGGTCATTATACACTATGTCCACATCAGGATGTAGGTAAGTCTTGGCCAAAGGGCCCTGTTCAATTTTGGTAATTTCAACCAACACTGAGTGGCTTTCCCCAGAGGCTGATCAGTGCTCTCGATCTGACAAGTCCAATGTGATGACCTTCTGTGTTTTTTCATGTTTAATCTTTTTTGTTATCCAGGTCATTACCCCCTTGGTGTCTGATGAAATTCTAGATCTTGAACCCTGTCTGTGAGCCAGCAAGGGTGTCCCACTGTATCTTTTACCCACGGTGTCGCCTCTTCGTCCTCTCCCTAACCTTTGGGTCTTCCATTGGCGTGTTGTGTCAGCTCCAGTGTCCCCCCTCTCCAATCTCAGGGGGGGTGCTCCTCTAGGCAGACCCATGCCTCCTCCGGTGTTTGGAAGAAGATTGCATTGCCTTCATAAAGGACTTTGGGGTTCACTGGGAATAATAGCAAAGGTGTATCTCTGTCTCTGTACTTAATGGGAGGAGCATGGGACCACCATCATTTTAAGGTTTTATGGCCGATCTCACTTTAACGTGGTACTTCTCACATTACCATGCCTCCATCTTGAAAGTTAAAAAAAAGGCAATTACCAGTGGTGAAGGCACTCCTGCTGGATGGTTGGCATTTAGCGCCTGGTGGGCTCGCTCTATCACAAAGCAGGATGAGAAATGTTTAGGTGGAAGCAAGGCCCTCAGCCATTTTTCTAGGAATGTTCTCATATTTGGACCCTCAATCCCCTCTGGGTTGTCCACGATGCGTAAGTTGTTTCTCCTTCCGCGAGTTTTGACATCATTCACCCTCCAGACCACTTCTTTCATGGTGGTGCTGAGATCCGTGACTGCTTTAAGGAGAATGTGAGTTGTGTCTTCCACTACTGATGTTCTATTTTCTGCTGTATTTTTTAGAACAAGGGTTCTTAGCTTTTTATTGGATTGAGAAGGTAATAAACAGACCACAATAGACTGCTATAGGTTCGCCTTCCTTGTCCAGCCAGGCAAGGAATTTATTTATCAAAAGATAGAGTATAAATGATTATAATGCATTACTAGAACAATAGCAAGGCACAATCCTGTGCTGTACTAGAAAGGAAAGGAAAAATAGAAGAAGGTGAAAAAGGGTGTTTCAGGCAAAAGACAGAGCAGACAGGGTACTGTTATGAATAAACAATAATGACAGTATCGCCTGGAGTGGCACATACAACAACAAATATAAATTATTTTCATGTATGCCCACTTTAGGGTGTCGACGTTTCGATCCCTCGCTCAAAAATTAAAGGGGATCATCTTCAGGACTTATGTAATAAGAAATGCCTAGCTCACTCAACCACTACCTAACACCTCATCACTCCATTCCCCAAGCATGACTGACCAATAGCACACCCCTTCTTTTCCAATTCCAATACCACCGTTGTGCATGGTAGTGCGCTATCCATTTTAGGAGAATGCCTTTAAGTTAAGAATAAAAATTACCCCATTTGCACCCAGGCTGTGCCCTCAATATTATCCAGCTACAACTAGATTCCGTTTGTTTCCCATGGAGTGCTCCCCACTCCAAGATGTCGCCCATCACCACTGTCACGTGACCGTCCGCTATTACATACAAATGGTCCCGCCTAGCTTCCACTCTACAACCCGGAAGTAGGTCTTAGGACGCCGGCAAACTCGCCGCAAAATTGAATCTGATCCGGTAAGCACTCCATATCCTTTCTACCTTGCAATCCCCGGGTGCACACCACTTGACGGGCGCTAATAGCTGTAAACCCCTTTCTTACAGCGGCTCATTCCGGACATTGTTCCAATTACGGTGACGGCCATTAAGCCTCCCGTTAAGACGAGAGCCTTCCCCATTGTGGCACTGATGAAACTCTAATCGGTATGTTTTTACCTTTCCGCCTTGGCAGTTCCTTGTTTGCATATTAAAGCTCGTACCTCCTCACTAACGCTTTCATTCTTTATTCACAGATCGGCTACGTACCGTGACCGACATTTCCTGCAAACTATAATCACTTCAACTTGTAACCAGTAATTCAACTACTTTAAGGTACACCGCCCTTGCGCGTTTTTATTATGTACCATGAAAAACTGAGATAAGTCCTTGCCCCAGTGTTTCTTTATTCCTTAAATATAGGAACTAACACGCGATTGCCCAAACCCTGGCGACAACACCAGCATTTCACCAAAAGGTTTCCCTTTAGATTCCATTCTACCAACCTCACCTCTAATCCAAGAGGTATGTTTTATGCAAAGCTAACCCTCCACCCAAACCACAGAGTTCTTTCCTCCGTGTAACTTTAGGTGCACAATGCTCGGCCCAACCACCAGCTCACTGGACTTTGAGCTTTGTTTTCACTCGCGTTGTCACAACTTCTGACCACTCACCCCCAATACAAGTCTCGCACTGCGATTCAGAGGATTTTTTGCATTTTAATGTTGAATGAATTTATTCAGCACGATACCACTGGCACCAGCTCTGCACCCACACCGCGATTCCGAATATTGTAAATGTGAAGAAGGGTATGTTTTGACAGCTCTCCCAGATTCTTTTCTGATAATGTCCCTGTTTGTTGTTCTTTATTATTTCTCCAACAGGCGTCCTTAATTCAGGCATTTCTTATTACATAAGTCCTGAAGATGATCCCCTTTAATTTTTGAGCGAGGGATCGAAACGTCGACACCCAAAAGTGGGCATAGATGAAAATAATTTATATTTGTTGTTGTATGTACCACTCCAGGCGATACTGTCATTATTGTTTATTCATAACAGTACCCTGTCTGCTCTGTCTTTTGCCTGAAACACCCTTTTTCACCTTCTTCTATTTTTCCTTTCCTTTCTAGTACAGCACAGGATTGTGCCTTGCTATTATTCTAGTAATGCATTATAATCATTTATACTCTATCTTTTGATAAATAAATTCCTTGCCCGGCTGGACAAGGAAGGCGAACCTATAGCAGCCTATTGTGGTCTGTTTATTACCTTCTCAATCCAATAAAAAGCTAAGAACCCTTGTTCTAAAAAATGTAGTTGATACCCATGGTTCATAGCTACCCGCTGGGTCCCCCTTGTTTCCTCAAACACTATTTTCTGCTGTGGCAACCCTGTTTGAGACATTTTGAAGGTCCTATTGGAGCAGGGTGACCTCCGAGATCACCTCTCATATTCTCCCCTCCTGGGTTTCTCTTGAGGAGTGTATTGCTTGTTGGAGCTCTGTGCTGTCTGGCATATTAGGCGTCAGCCCCTCCAACACGGGATGGGGGGGACCACCTTTGTGTGGGGCCCTTCAGGTATTTAGTAAGAGTAGGGATATGACTCAGAGGGAGACGGGTAAGTGGTCCTGGTGCCGACAAGCTTCGGCCCTGTGCTTCCAACTTGGGATCTATGTGTCTCAAGGGTTGGTACTCTGTGCTTTTGGGGTTCTTGTCTCTGTGTAGTATTGGGTTCCCAAGGCCTACATGTTCCGAAGATAACCCACTTACAATCAAGAACTGTTGGCACGGAAACTGTAAAATTCAAAAGAACAAGTTTATTAAGACCCCATGGGGTGGTGGTACATTCCTACAGCACCCTTCGGTAATGCAAGAAGTATCACACCGAACATCGGTGTGACTTGTTCTTTTATACAGTTTACAGGTAATAAAAGATAGGCGGCACAAAGTTACAAAGCGTTATGTACATATAAGGTCATCTTTTGGAACACAGCCAGCTCATTGGAGGGTTTCAACCTCGCTGGTCAGTTTGGCGGCACATTCCTGAGGGACGACTGGTCAGTGGGGACTGCGCATGTACGGGTTGACCAATACTAAAAATAGCCTGTTGCTGGGCAAACTTGAGTGGTCAGTGGTATGGACAACGGACTAAAGGGCACACTAGCCACGAGGCCGCTTATGGTCTAAAATGGCCGCCGTAACATACAAAATGGCGGTTTCATGTATAGTCAATTTAAACAGGAAAACGTGTAGCATAGCTAAGCGCTAACTCGGCCATTGTTAAATTACAACAGACGACCCTTTTAGCGTTTAGCTGATGCTACCTCATAGTGAACATAGTCAGGGTGTTCATCTTCAATATCTATCAACATTATCTGAGTGACTTCTTTATGAAGCATCATTTTGTCATGGGCAAGAGCTCGTCTTGATGGTACACAAGCTGATAAACACATAGAGCATAAAGCTGGGCCACATTGGATACATAAGCATACAAAGAACAGTATTCCAACAATGATGCATAGAATCGTTAGCAGTTTCCAACCCCAAGTGGTGAGCATTGACCAGAACCATCCTGAAAGTGTCCAAGTTCCATTGTCCAGGTGTATTTCAGCAGCTATCTTATGTAGCTTTGAAAAGGCATCATAAACAGATGGGGAATTGTCAGGTACGTATACACAACAGCTGCTTCCGATAATTCTGCATGCCCCCCCACGGTCAGCTAGGACAACATCTAAGACCATCCTGTTTTGGAGCGTAACAATTCTAGAAATTTGAAGTTCTTCAGTGATGTTCCCAAGTGCAATGGCAGTGTCATTTGCTACAGCCTCAACAACACGTGTCAATCGTCTTATTTTCCGACTGTTTAATGCAGCCCCCACAAATGAAAACAGCCCCAAATTGAAGTCCACATATTGCTGCAAGGCAGTATCAGTCTGGTCGATGTCGTCCAGAACAACAGTCCGTTTGACCCGATTTAAAACAAAATCATGGTATAAGACATAGTCATTATGATACATTGGTGGGGCAATGAATACAGGGGGTAGTACAAAAGATACATAGCACGTGCCTAACCATCCCAACGGAAGCTGATGATAACCCTTCGTTCCACAGATAAAGTAAGTATTACGAGATGCTACAAATGATATACCAATTGGACTGTCAAATGTGAGTGTGGTGTTGCATTCACTTTTCCCAACTGAAATTGTACCTTTATTGCGTATACACAAATCAGCTTTTGTAGCAATGACATTAATGACATGCGAACTGGATACGTTGATATTCCGCTGATTACTGTAAACACGTGGGGCAGACACATTATCGGGGCGGTACTCCTCCCATTCAAATCGAGTACCCTCAGCTCGTGGATACCCATCCCGATCATGGTAGCAGATTTTATTCAAACGGAAAAGTACCCCCCCTTTCGTTGGCCATCTCAAAGTGAATAAAAGGGTGTACCAGGCATTGCAGGATCCATTATGCGAAAACGGGAGTGGAATGAGTGGTGTACCCCCCTTTTTCTGATGCCCAGGCAACATCCCACACACCCAACAGTTGGACGTATTTGTCATGTTATGCGTATGATGTAGGATCTGAATAAAGCTATTGTTCAAATAAGTCTGTCGGTGCCGTTCTTCATGGTAGGGCAAAGTGAAATGAAAATGTTCAGATGGAGCCGGGGTAGTTGGCAGCAAATGTTCACGTGCAGGTACCACAAGTTCAACTACCCAAGCTATCACCGCTATTACCACAATTGTCAAGACAAAAAGGATGGCACCAAGTATTCTTTTATCTCGTGCTGCGGAAGACGCCATAGTTCAAAAAGTTCTCAAATAGTTCACAAAGTTCACAAAGTCTCAGTGCACATATGCATATGCCTAAAAAAAAAAAGAAAAATACGGTGCTGAGCTCCGAGGTAGCCGTTGTTTTCTTCTCCGGGCCAAGATTGGTGTCGCTACACTGGGCAGAACTGATCCCCCCCCCTTGGAATTCCCGGTTTCCGTTTCACAAACCCCAGAGCGGTAACCAACCAGTCTTGAAAAAAAACCAAAAAATCTTCTTTATCGTGGCCGCAGATGGTAGCGCTCTCGTCCAGAAACAGTATGGTCCGGGAAGGCTCCCTCAACTTCGGCCGATGTCACAGCTGGGCTCTTTTCTTTCTCCAAAATTTCCTTGTAGTCTGTTAACACAGCAGGATTCACCAGATCAGGAGAGACACGCCGGCAGTGAGTTGAATGCACCCACCGCTTCCTATTGGTCACTCGTACTGCTGTCCGGGTCGCCAGAAGGACCTGCTCAGGGCCTCGCCACCTCGGTTCCAAGCTGCTCGCCCTCTCAAACGATCTGATCATAACATGATCACCAGGGCGAAGATCATGGCCCTCTCCAGTAGAGTTGTCAGGGAGCGCTTCTCGAACCTGTTGATGAATAGAAAGCAAATCGTTTGTTAATCGTGCCAAATAATCATTCATCATTATACAAGGCACATCATGTATCAATCGCGGCTTAGGCACTCCCCAAATGTTCATCGGCCTTCCGAACACTACTTCATATGGTGTGAGGCCTGTTCGGGAGTGAGGTAATGATCTAAGAGAGAGTAATGCTAGCGCTAATAGCTGTAAACCCCTTTCTTACAGCGGCTCATTCCGGACATTGTTCCAATTACGGTGACGGCCATTAAGCCTCCCGTTAAGACGAGAGCCTTCCCCATTGTGGCACTGATGAAACTCTAATCGGTATGTTTTTACCTTTCCGCCTTGGCAGTTCCTTGTTTGCATATTAAAGCTCGTACCTCCTCACTAACGCTTTCATTCTTTATTCACAGATCGGCTACGTACCGTGACCGACATTTCCTGCAAACTATAATCACTTCAACTTGTAAGCCAGTAATTCAACTATTTTAAGGTACACCGCCCTTGCGCGTTTTTATTATGTACCATGAAAAACTGAGATAAGTCCTTACCCCAGTGTTTCTTTATTCCTTAAATATAGGAACTAACACGCGATTGCCCAAACCCTGGCGACAACACCAGCATTTCACCAAAAGGTTTCCCTTTAGATTCCATTCTACCAACCTCACCTCTAATCCAAGAGGTATGTTTTATGCAAAGCTAACCCTCCACCCAAACCACAGAGTTCTTTCCTCCGTGTAACTTTAGGTGCACAATGCTCGGCCCAACCACCAGCTCACTGGACTTTGAGCTTTGTTTTCACTCGCGTTGTCACAACTTCTGACCACTCACCCCCAATACAAGTCTCGCACTGCGATTCAGAGGATTTTTTGCATTTTAATGTTGAATGAATTTATTCAGCACGATACCACTGGCACCAGCTCTGCACCCACACCGCGATTCCGAATATTGTAAATGTGAAGAAGGGTATGTTTTGACAGCTCTCCCAGATTCTTTTCTGATAATGTCCCTGTTTGTTGTTCTTTATTATTTCTCCAACAGGCGTCCTTAATTCAGGCATTTCTTATTACATAAGTCCTGAAGATGATCCCCTTTAATTTTTGAGCGAGGGATCGAAACGTCGACACCCAAAAGTGGGCATAGATGAAAATAATTTATATTTGTTGTTGTATGTACCACTCCAGGCGATACTGTCATTATTGTTTATTCATAACAGTACCCTGTCTGCTCTGTCTTTTGCCTGAAACACCCTTTTTCACCTTCTTCTATTTTTCCTTTCCTTTCTAGTACAGCACAGGATTGTGCCTTGCTATTGTTCTAGTAATGCATTATAATCATTTATACTCTATCTTTTGATAAATAAATTCCTTGCCCGGCTGGACAAGGAAGGCGAACCTATAGCAGCCTATTGTGGTCTGTTTATTACCTTCTCAATCCAATAAAAAGCTAAGAACCCTTGTTCTAAAAAATGTAGTTGATACCCATGGTTCATAGCTACCCGCTGGGTCCCCCTTGTTTCCTCAAACACTATTTTCTGCTGTGGCAACCCTGTTTGAGACATTTTGAAGGTCCTATTGGAGCAGGGTGACCTCCGAGATCACCTCTCATATTCTCCCCTCCTGGGTTTCTCTTGAGGAGTGTATTGCTTGTTGGAGCTCTGTGCTGTCTGGCATATTAGGCGTCAGCCCCTCCAACACGGGATGGGGGGGACCACCTTTGTGTGGGGCCCTTCAGGTATTTAGTAAGAGTAGGGATATGACTCAGAGGGAGACGGGTAAGTGGTCCTGGTGCCGACAAGCTTCGGCCCTGTGCTTCCAACTTGGGATCTATGTGTCTCAAGGGTTGGTACTCTGTGCTTTTGGGGTTCTTGTCTCTGTGTAGTATTGGGTTCCCAAGGCCTACATGTTCCGAAGATAACCCACTTACAATCAAGAACTGTTGGCACGGAAACTGTAAAATTCAAAAGAACAAGTTTATTAAGACCCCATGGGGTGGTGGTACATTCCTACAGCACCCTTCGGTAATGCAAGAAGTATCACACCGAACATCGGTGTGACTTGTTCTTTTATACAGTTTACAGGTAATAAAAGATAGGCGGCACAAAGTTACAAAGCGTTATGTACATATAAGGTCATCTTTTGGAACACAGCCAGCTCATTGGAGGGTTTCAACCTCGCTGGTCAGTTTGGCGGCACATTCCTGAGGGACGACTGGTCAGTGGGGACTGCGCATGTACGGGTTGACCAATACTAAAAATAGCCTGTTGCTGGGCAAACTTGAGTGGTCAGTGGTATGGACAACGGACTAAAGGGCACACTAGCCACGAGGCCGCTTATGGTCTAAAATGGCCGCCGTAACATACAAAATGGCGGTTTCATGTATAGTCAATTTAAACAGGAAAACGTGTAGCATAGCTAAGCGCTAACTCGGCCATTGTTAAATTACAACAGACGACCCTTTTAGCGTTTAGCTGATGCTACCTCATAGTGAACATAGTCAGGGTGTTCATCTTCAATATCTATCAACATTATCTGAGTGACTTCTTTATGAAGCATCATTTTGTCATGGGCAAGAGCTCGTCTTGATGGTACACAAGCTGATAAACACATAGAGCATAAAGCTGGGCCACATTGGATACATAAGCATACAAAGAACAGTATTCCAACAATGATGCATAGAATCGTTAGCAGTTTCCAACCCCAAGTGGTGAGCATTGACCAGAACCATCCTGAAAGTGTCCAAGTTCCATTGTCCAGGTGTATTTCAGCAGCTATCTTATGTAGCTTTGAAAAGGCATCATAAACAGATGGGGAATTGTCAGGTACGTATACACAACAGCTGCTTCCGATAATTCTGCATGCCCCCCCACGGTCAGCTAGGACAACATCTAAGACCATCCTGTTTTGGAGCGTAACAATTCTAGAAATTTGAAGTTCTTCAGTGATGTTCCCAAGTGCAATGGCAGTGTCATTTGCTACAGCCTCAACAACACGTGTCAATCGTCTTATTTTCCGACTGTTTAATGCAGCCCCCACAAATGAAAACAGCCCCAAATTGAAGTCCACATATTGCTGCAAGGCAGTATCAGTCTGGTCGATGTCGTCCAGAACAACAGTCCGTTTGACCCGATTTAAAACAAAATCATGGTATAAGACATAGTCATTATGATACATTGGTGGGGCAATGAATACAGGGGGTAGTACAAAAGATACATAGCACGTGCCTAACCATCCCAACGGAAGCTGATGATAACCCTTCGTTCCACAGATAAAGTAAGTATTACGAGATGCTACAAATGATATACCAATTGGACTGTCAAATGTGAGTGTGGTGTTGCATTCACTTTTCCCAACTGAAATTGTACCTTTATTGTGTATACACAAATCAGCTTTTGTAGCAATGACATTAATGACATGCGAACTGGATACGTTGATATTCCGCTGATTACTGTAAACACGTGGGGCAGACACATTATCGGGGCGGTACTCCTCCCATTCAAATCGAGTACCCTCAGCTCGTGGATACCCATCCCGATCATGGTAGCAGATTTTATTCAAACGGAAAAGTACCCCCCCTTTCGTTGGCCATCTCAAAGTGAATAAAAGGGTGTACCAGGCATTGCAGGATCCATTATGCGAAAACGGGAGTGGAATGAGTGGTGTACCCCCCTTTTTCTGATGCCCAGGCAACATCCCACACACCCAACAGTTGGACGTATTTGTCATGTTATGCGTATGATGTAGGATCTGAATAAAGCTATTGTTCAAATAAGTCTGTCGGTGCCGTTCTTCATGGTAGGGCAAAGTGAAATGAAAATGTTCAGATGGAGCCGGGGTAGTTGGCAGCAAATGTTCACGTGCAGGTACCACAAGTTCAACTACCCAAGCTATCACCGCTATTACCACAATTGTCAAGACAAAAAGGATGGCACCAAGTATTCTTTTATCTCGTGCTGCGGAAGACGCCATAGTTCAAAAAGTTCTCAAATAGTTCACAAAGTTCACAAAGTCTCAGTGCACATATGCATATGCCTAAAAAAAAAAAGAAAAATACGGTGCTGAGCTCCGAGGTAGCCGTTGTTTTCTTCTCCGGGCCAAGATTGGTGTCGCTACACTGGGCAGAACTGATCCCCCCCCCTTGGAATTCCCGGTTTCCGTTTCACAAACCCCAGAGCGGTAACCAACCAGTCTTGAAAAAAAAACAAAAAATCTTCTTTATCGTGGCCGCAGATGGTAGCGCTCTCGTCCAGAAACAGTATGGTCCGGGAAGGCTCCCTCAACTTCGGCCGATGTCACAGCTGGGCTCTTTTCTTTCTCCAAAATTTCCTTGTAGTCTGTTAACACAGCAGGATTCACCAGATCAGGAGAGACACGCCGGCAGTGAGTTGAATGCACCCACCGCTTCCTATTGGTCACTCGTACTGCTGTCCGGGTCGCCAGAAGGACCTGCTCAGGGCCTCGCCACCTCGGTTCCAAGCTGCTCGCCCTCTCAAACGATCTGATCATAACATGATCACCAGGGCGAAGATCATGGCCCTCTCCAGTAGAGTTGTCAGGGAGCGCTTCTCGAACCTGTTGATGAATAGAAAGCAAATCGTTTGTTAATCGTGCCAAATAATCATTCATCATTATACAAGGCACATCATGTATCAATCGCGGCTTAGGCACTCCCCAAATGTTCATCGGCCTTCCGAACACTACTTCATATGGTGTGAGGCCTGTTCGGGAGTGAGGTAATGATCTAAGAGAGAGTAATGCTAGCGCTAATAGCTGTAAACCCCTTTCTTACAGCGGCTCATTCCGGACATTGTTCCAATTACGGTGACGGCCATTAAGCCTCCCGTTAAGACGAGAGCCTTCCCCATTGTGGCACTGATGAAACTCTAATCGGTATGTTTTTACCTTTCCGCCTTGGCAGTTCCTTGTTTGCATATTAAAGCTCGTACCTCCTCACTAACGCTTTCATTCTTTATTCACAGATCGGCTACGTACCGTGACCGACATTTCCTGCAAACTATAATCACTTCAACTTGTAAGCCAGTAATTCAACTATTTTAAGGTACACCGCCCTTGCGCGTTTTTATTATGCACCATGAAAAACTGAGATAAGTCCTTACCCCAGTGTTTCTTTATTCCTTAAATATAGGAACTAACACACGATTGCCCAAACCCTGGCGACAACACCAGCATTTCACCAAAAGGTTTCCCTTTAGATTCCATTCTACCAACCTCACCTCTAATCCAAGAGGTATGTTTTATGCAAAGCTAACCCTCCACCCAAACCACAGAGTTCTTTCCTCCGTGTAACTTTAGGTGCACAATGCTCGGCCCAACCACCAGCTCACTGGACTTTGAGCTTTGTTTTCACTCGCGTTGTCACAACTTCTGACCACTCACCCCCAATACAAGTCTCGCACTGCGATTCAGAGGATTTTTTGCATTTTAATGTTGAATGAATTTATTCAGCACGATACCACTGGCACCAGCTCTGCACCCACACCGCGATTCCGAATATTGTAAATGTGAAGAAGGGTATGTTTTGACAGCTCTCCCAGATTCTTTTCTGATAATGTCCCTGTTTGTTGTTCTTTATTATTTCTCCAACAGGCGTCCTTAATTCAGGCATTTCTTATTACATAAGTCCTGAAGATGATCCCCTTTAATTTTTGAGCGAGGGATCGAAACGTCGACACCCAAAAGTGGGCATAGATGAAAATAATTTATATTTGTTGTTGTATGTACCACTCCAGGCGATACTGTCATTATTGTTTATTCATAACAGTACCCTGTCTGCTCTGTCTTTTGCCTGAAACACCCTTTTTCACCTTCTTCTATTTTTCCTTTCCTTTCTAGTACAGCACAGGATTGTGCCTTGCTATTGTTCTAGTAATGCATTATAATCATTTATACTCTATCTTTTGATAAATAAATTCCTTGCCCGGCTGGACAAGGAAGGCGAACCTATAGCAGCCTATTGTGGTCTGTTTATTACCTTCTCAATCCAATAAAAAGCTAAGAACCCTTGTTCTAAAAAATGTAGTTGATACCCATGGTTCATAGCTACCCGCTGGGTCCCCCTTGTTTCCTCAAACACTATTTTCTGCTGTGGCAACCCTGTTTGAGACATTTTGAAGGTCCTATTGGAGCAGGGTGACCTCCGAGATCACCTCTCATATTCTCCCCTCCTGGGTTTCTCTTGAGGAGTGTATTGCTTGTTGGAGCTCTGTGCTGTCTGGCATATTAGGCGTCAGCCCCTCCAACACGGGATGGGGGGGACCACCTTTGTGTGGGGCCCTTCAGGTATTTAGTAAGAGTAGGGATATGACTCAGAGGGAGACGGGTAAGTGGTCCTGGTGCCGACAAGCTTCGGCCCTGTGCTTCCAACTTGGGATCTATGTGTCTCAAGGGTTGGTACTCTGTGCTTTTGGGGTTCTTGTCTCTGTGTAGTATTGGGTTCCCAAGGCCTACATGTTCCGAAGATAACCCACTTACAATCAAGAACTGTTGGCACGGAAACTGTAAAATTCAAAAGAACAAGTTTATTAAGACCCCATGGGGTGGTGGTACATTCCTACAGCACCCTTCGGTAATGCAAGAAGTATCACACCGAACATCGGTGTGACTTGTTCTTTTATACAGTTTACAGGTAATAAAAGATAGGCGGCACAAAGTTACAAAGCGTTATGTACATATAAGGTCATCTTTTGGAACACAGCCAGCTCATTGGAGGGTTTCAACCTCGCTGGTCAGTTTGGCGGCACATTCCTGAGGGACGACTGGTCAGTGGGGACTGCGCATGTACGGGTTGACCAATACTAAAAATAGCCTGTTGCTGGGCAAACTTGAGTGGTCAGTGGTATGGACAACGGACTAAAGGGCACACTAGCCACGAGGCCGCTTATGGTCTAAAATGGCCGCCGTAACATACAAAATGGCGGTTTCATGTATAGTCAATTTAAACAGGAAAACGTGTAGCATAGCTAAGCGCTAACTCGGCCATTGTTAAATTACAACAGACGACCCTTTTAGCGTTTAGCTGATGCTACCTCATAGTGAACATAGTCAGGGTGTTCATCTTCAATATCTATCAACATTATCTGAGTGACTTCTTTATGAAGCATCATTTTGTCATGGGCAAGAGCTCGTCTTGATGGTACACAAGCTGATAAACACATAGAGCATAAAGCTGGGCCACATTGGATACATAAGCATACAAAGAACAGTATTCCAACAATGATGCATAGAATCGTTAGCAGTTTCCAACCCCAAGTGGTGAGCATTGACCAGAACCATCCTGAAAGTGTCCAAGTTCCATTGTCCAGGTGTATTTCAGCAGCTATCTTATGTAGCTTTGAAAAGGCATCATAAACAGATGGGGAATTGTCAGGTACGTATACACAACAGCTGCTTCCGATAATTCTGCATGCCGCCCCACGGTCAGCTAGGACAACATCTAAGACCATCCTGTTTTGGAGCGTAACAATTCTAGAAATTTGAAGTTCTTCAGTGATGTTCCCAAGTGCAATGGCAGTGTCATTTGCTACAGCCTCAACAACACGTGTCAATCGTCTTATTTTCCGACTGTTTAATGCAGCCCCCACAAATGAAAACAGCCCCAAATTGAAGTCCACATATTGCTGCAAGGCAGTATCAGTCTGGTCGATGTCGTCCAGAACAACAGTCCGTTTGACCCGATTTAAAACAAAATCATGGTATAAGACATAGTCATTATGATACATTGGTGGGGCAATGAATACAGGGGGTAGTACAAAAGATACATAGCACGTGCCTAACCATCCCAACGGAAGCTGATGATAACCCTTCGTTCCACAGATAAAGTAAGTATTACGAGATGCTACAAATGATATACCAATTGGACTGTCAAATGTGAGTGTGGTGTTGCATTCACTTTTCCCAACTGAAATTGTACCTTTATTGCGTATACACAAATCAGCTTTTGTAGCAATGACATTAATGACATGCGAACTGGATACGTTGATATTCCGCTGATTACTGTAAACACGTGGGGCAGACACATTATCGGGGCGGTACTCCTCCCATTCAAATCGAGTACCCTCAGCTCGTGGATACCCATCCCGATCATGGTAGCAGATTTTATTCAAACGGAAAAGTACCCCCCCTTTCGTTGGCCATCTCAAAGTTAATAAAAGGGTGTACCAGGCATTGCAGGATCCATTATGCGAAAACGGGAGTGGAATGAGTGGTGTACCCCCCTTTTTCTGATGCCCAGGCAACATCCCACACACCCAACAGTTGGACGTATTTGTCATGTTATGCGTATGATGTAGGATCTGAATAAAGCTATTGTTCAAATAAGTCTGTCGGTGCCGTTCTTCATGGTAGGGCAAAGTGAAATGAAAATGTTCAGATGGAGCCGGGGTAGTTGGCAGCAAATGTTCACGTGCAGGTACCACAAGTTCAACTACCCAAGCTATCACCGCTATTACCACAATTGTCAAGACAAAAAGGATGGCACCAAGTATTCTTTTATCTCGTGCTGCGGAAGACGCCATAGTTCAAAAAGTTCTCAAATAGTTCACAAAGTTCACAAAGTCTCAGTGCACATATGCATATGCCTAAAAAAAAAAAGAAAAATACGGTGCTGAGCTCCGAGGTAGCCGTTGTTTTCTTCTCCGGGCCAAGACGGGTGTCGCTACACTGGGCAGAACTGATCCCCCCCCCTTGGAATTCCCGGTTTCCGTTTCACAAACCCCAGAGCGGTAACCAACCAGTCTTGAAAAAAACCAAAAAATCTTCTTTATCGTGGCCGCAGATGGTAGCGCTCTCGTCCAGAAACAGTATGGTCCGGGAAGGCTCCCTCAACTTCGGCCGATGTCACAGCTGGGCTCTTTTCTTTCTCCAAAATTTCCTTGTAGTCTGTTAACACAGCAGGATTCACCAGATCAGGAGAGACACGCCGGCAGTGAGTTGAATGCACCCACCGCTTCCTATTGGTCACTCGTACTGCTGTCCGGGTCGCCAGAAGGACCTGCTCAGGGCCTCGCCACCTCGGTTCCAAGCTGCTCGCCCTCTCAAACGATCTGATCATAACATGATCACCAGGGCGAAGATCATGGCCCTCTCCAGTAGAGTTGTCAGGGAGCGCTTCTCGAACCTGTTGATGAATAGAAAGCAAATCGTTTGTTAATCGTGCCAAATAATCATTCATCATTATACAAGGCACATCATGTACCAATCGCGGCTTAGGCACTCCCCAAATGTTCATCGGCCTTCCGAACACTACTTCATATGGTGTGAGGCCTGTTCGGGAGTGAGGTAATGATCTAAGAGAGAGTAATGCTAGCGGTAAGGCATCCGGCCACTTCAATGACGTGGATGCCACCATCTTAGCCAGTTTTAGTTTCAACGTGGCATTGTACCGCTCGACAAGACCTCCTGACTGAGGGTGGAACACAGCATGAAACTTCTGCTGAATCCCTAACCCCTTCAGTACATATTCCACAATTTTCCCAACAAAATGAGGCCCATTATCACTCCACAGAAATTTGCAAACTCCAAAGCGAGGAAAAAACTCCTTGAGCAACACCTTCGCTGTTGTCAGAGCTGTATTGTCTTTCGTGGGGAAAGCCTCTACCCATTTGCTAAAAGCACATACCACCACTAAGACGTACTTCAGATTGTTGCAACGCTCAAGCTGGATGTAATCCATTTGGAGTACCTCGAATGGTGCGGAAGGTGGAACGAACCCTCCTTTCGGAGTATGGGTCCCCTTTCCAGGATTGTGTTGCAAACACACCAGGCAGGTCTGCACTACTCTCTTGGCAGTATTAGCAATCTCGGGATGTTCCCAAACTCGTGTTAGCAGTCGAGTGATTGCGAGAGCTCCCACATGTGCCAACCCATGTGTCATCTGAACCATCGCCTGCAAGTAAGCTGCAGGCAATTTCCATTTCTCCATGTCCTTGCTTCTCCAGCAACCTTCATCATCTAGTACCCCATCTGTTGCCCATGCCGCGAGTTCTGATTCAGTAGCTGATTTCTGAATATCTAAGATTTCTGCTCTAGCATCGCTCCATCGCTCAGCCTGTGATTGTGCCACGTACATGGAGGAGTCAGTTCGAGACATAGCCGTTTGTCTCGCTATGCTGTCCGCAAAGGCATTTCCTTGACCCACTTCATCAGTGATCTTTTTATGGGCACTACATTTTATTATCGCCACTTTCTTTGGGCAAAGCAACGCATTTAGGAGATCACGCACTAGTTCTCCGTGCATAATGTGAACTCCATGAGAAGTCAAAAACCCACGTTCTTTCCAGAGTAGCCCGAAGTCATGCGCTACTCCGAAGGCGTACCGGCTGTCTGTGTAGATGTTCACACATAGGCCAGCACTCAATTCGCAGGCTCGTGTTAACGCTATCAGCTCTGCTGCCTGAGCCGATTTCTGTGGTATTCTAGCTGTTTCTACCACTGTCTTAAGTGTCGTGATCGCGTATGCTGCGGAAGTCGTACCATCTGGCAGCCTCAAACACGATCCATCAACCCACAGTTCCCCATCCACATCTGGAAGTGGCATATCCTGTAAGTCGACACGACCCTTTGTCTGTTCCTCAGTCAGGAAAACACAATCATGATGTTTTTCTTCCTGACCCTCCTCGACCGGATAGGGCAATAAAGTGGCAGGGTTCAGGGTAGCGCATCTTTTCAGTGTAATGTGTGGCGCCAAAAGTGTAAGCTCATATCCCGTCAGACGTGCACTCGTGAGATATTGGGTCTTTGTTTGATTTAACAGGGCATCTACTGCATGGGGGACTAACACCAACAATTTATGTGATAACACTATTCCCTCACTCTGCCATATAGCTACTGCTGTTGCTGCCACTGCTCGAAAACACCCAGGTAACCCTCGTGCTACAGGATCAAGAAGGGCAGAGAAATACGCACATGGCCTCTGCTTATCCCCGTGTGTCTGCACTAACACTGACAACGCGCACCCATCTTTCTCGTGCACGTACAATGTGAAAATTTTTGTGTAATCTGGTGTACCTAACACGGGTGCAGAGCAAAGGGCCTGTCTCAATTGCTCAAAAGCATTCTGACATTCATCTGTCCATTCAAGGGGCATTGGTGTAGCTTTGGACAGTAACGCTAGCAAGGGTTTTATAATGTGTGAAAACCCCATGATCCACTGTCTACAGAAGGACGTTAAACCTATGAAAGCACGTACATCTCTCTGCGTGCGGGGGACTGGTGTATCTAAAATCGCCTGAATTCGATCTGATGTTAATGCACGCCCCTCCTTAGACAAAAGATGACCGAGGTAGGTCACCTTGGGTCTACAGTATTGAAGCTTTTTCTTAGAAACCTTGTGATTATTCTGTGCCAGAAAAGAAAGCAACGCAATCGTACTCTCCTCACATTGTGCATAAGAATCTGCAGCAAGCAGAAGTTCATCCACGTATTGGATAAGGACAACCCCAGACTGTAACTCAAAGGAATCAAGCTGTTGTTTCAGAGCCTGGCTGTAGATACTCGGGCTCTCGGTGTAACCTTGGGGAACACGACAAAATTTATAAGATTTATTATTTAACGTGAAGCCAAACAAATATCTGCTATCAGTATGAACAGGGATGGAAAAGAATGCGTTTTTCAAATCAATTACACTAAAGGTCGTGGCCGTTGGTGGCACCAGTGTAAGCAAGGTCGTAATATCGGACACCACCGGGTATTGGGGAATGACAATTTTGTTAATCTCTCTCAAGTCAATAATAAACCGATAGACTTTGTCGTCAGTATCTCTCTTAAGGATCGGAAGAATAGGGCTGTTACAAACATTGTAAGGAACCTCCTCCACCACTCCTGCAGTAATCAAATCCTGAACAATATGTGTCAGGGCAATTTCACCTTCCCTCGAAATCTTATACTGTGGCACCCGTGGTAGAGAGGCCCCCTCCTTAACAGTAATGTGAATAGGTGGAATACGCATCTCTCCCACATCCGTATCTGAGGTCGCCCATAACGTGTGCGGGAGAGAGGCCAATGCTTCAGCATTCTTAATCGTAAAAAATCTGTTTGGATCTGGATAATTGTCATTCAGAATAACCCGCACCCCTTCAGGAGCACAGCGTATTGTTGCTCGAAAATATTTAAGCAAATCAATGCCCAGAATATTATTTGGGGTATAAGGTGATAACAAAAATTGGCCAAAGCTGAAAAACTTATCAAGACAAAGTGCAAGAGGCTTCGATAATGGGCTAGGAGTGGGTGTGCCATCAAACCCTACACATGTTATCATATCGCCAGACAGGGGAGCCCTCGGAACCAAGTTTTTAGACAAAGCGCTACGAGTAGCTCCTGTGTCGACTAGAAATTGATCAGTAGAACCCAGAATACCCGCTGATACATATGGACCACTCTGATCTACTGGCACTTCAACTGATTCCGTACCCCATCCTACGCAATCCTATGCATGTACGTAATCTTGATGTTCCACCTTCTCGCCTTCTGAAATCTGATACTGATTCCGTCTATCAAACGTATTCCGTTCATCCTGGCCACGGCCCCTCTCTTCAAACCTGCTACGATCACCTCCACTACCCCTTGCTCCCGAATAACCTCCTCTCGACCTTCCACCTCCTCGACCACGCTGACTACGCTGTTCACGCAGTACCGGACAATCATCAGCCCAATGCCCAAACTCCTTACAGTAAGCACATTGATCCTCCGCTATATCCGTACGACCATACGACGTAGTGCCTCCACCCCGTCTACCTCTATCATACCCTCTACCCTGTGTTCCACGAACCTATGCTAACATCACCTTCGTTTTCAATTCTTTCGCTTTTTTGTCAATACTTTCTTTAGCCTCCAACTCCTGCCGCTCATAATACTGAGCCATAGTTAACAAAGACGCAGGGGTCGCCGTGGCCCAGGAACTTTCACTCGATTTCAATCGCTTTGCAATCTCCGGTAGGAGATTAGCTACATACTTATCGACAAACAAATGCCTACCCGTATCCTCTGTTAAAGATTGGCCACTGTAATCATGAAACGCCTCTTCGAAGCGTGTAAAGAAATCTGAAACCGTTTCATCTGGCTTTTGTTTGCACGAAGCTAACATAGTCCAATCGATCTTTTTAGAAGGCACGAGCGTTTTTAATTTAATCAAAATAGCCGCCTGGAGCTCTAAAATCAATTGACAGGGCTTACATGCCGGTTCCCTATCTAAATCGGCTGCCGTTATTTCTTTCCAAGTCCCCCCAAGTATCGTTTCATCATTATTTTTACGAATCTGTCTCCACATATCAGGTGGAAGAATTAACCCAAAAAACAGATCTATGTCAACAAGAGTCATCACACAGGATGAAATAGCCCCTTCCACCCCTTCATAGAATGCCGCTGGATTTTTACGAAGGTCAGGTAAAGAATTTTTCAATGCCATATCATCTGCTCTGTTCCAAGGCGTATATACCCAGTTATGTATAAAATATCCCTGCGCATCCTTTGACAATTTATCATCATCTGTACCTGCTCCTTTTGGTGGAACATACAAAGGTGCGGCTTCACGCATAGGCATGACATGCAGCGCAGAACTCTTATCTGAACCCCGGAGAGAACACTCCTTAGACTGGACATTAGACTCCGGCTCGAACTCCTTATTCTTTTTCTGCTCGTTCCGCAATCTGGTAGTCTCATCTCGCAGCCGGATTAGTTGCTTGTAAAAGGTATCAACATCTGCAAGATCAAACAAACCTTTATCCAGATTCTCACGGTGAACTGACACATCTTTAGGTTCTAACGTATCTGAAAGTTGACGATATGCGGTAACAACTTCATCTGCCAAACTAGCTAGAAAATACAATAATTCATGATCCGTCCAACTACCCCTTTCCGTAACAATTTCAGACTGAGAAACATAGTTCGTATTCACTTTACGAGCCCAACTACGTAAATGTGCGGATCTCTCCGCAGAAAACCTGAGAGCAGATACACCCTTCTTTTCCGGCTTATCCTGTCCATCATCCTCCGAATCTGCAGCTGGAGCCGTAGGCGAAACGTACGGAGGCGGTGACCTATCTAGCAATGAAAAATCATCAATTTCATTATTAAGGACAGGATAAAGCGGTCGACGAATAGGGCATTAACCAGTCGTTTGTAATTTACGTTCCCGTTCCTCCCTCTCTTTCTTCTCCTGAGCCTCTTTTTCCTCAAGCTGTAAAGCCTTATCCCGAGCAGCCTTGCGCTGCTCTTTGTCCACCAAGGCAACTTCACGTTTCATTCGTTCACGCACCGCTTTCTCCCACATTCGCACACAATCAAACATATTTTGTCTAGACCTGCGTTGAAACAAACATTGCTCCACAAACTGTACTTTTCGTAAATCGAACGACCCATGTAGAGGCCATTGCAATTCAGGATCAGATTTCGTATACTTATGCCATAATTTACTGTACATTATAGGGGGAAGGCCAAATTTAATGTACATATCACGGTTTGGTGTTCCTTCTGGGGGAGCCGGCTGTGCTTCCGCTAACCTAATTGTGGTACCATTTCCAAGCCAGCACATCCCTCGGAGTGTGCTTAAAACAGGCATGTTCAAAAGGTATCACGAAAGCGTGACGCCGTATTAAATGGCACTTACAGTACTTCACACAAATGTGCCGCTCAAAGGAAAGAAACAAAGTTAGAGAAACATCTCTACATGCCTGCCTATGTGAAGTGCACTACACATATAGATTCAAAGATCACAAATTCACAAACGTTAGCTAACTCAAATCAAATCATAGATCATAGAACTCCGGCAAGCGTCCGAAGACTACCTTACCGATCACAAATCATAGAACTTCAGTAAGCGTCCGCAGACTACCTTACCGATCACAAATCTTACCCAAACTCTCAAATGTCCAGATTCCAACTGCCAAGGTCTTGTAAGCGAATCAGCCAAACGGCACTTTCCCAGCAACGCAGACGATCGAAAACTCAGTCGGAGACCGGCGCCACCTGGAAGGTCAGATCGGAAGGAAAGGAAGAAACACCGCGGGTGCCAAGACTCGGGTCACTCGGTGGCAGCGTACGCGTCCATGGCGAGTTTCCAATCCTTCGTCACGACCTCTCCTTCGGGCATCCGAGTCTCCGATGAGTCCCTTTGTGGTCGCCAATTTGTAGTATTGGGTTCCCAAGGCCTACATGTTCCGAAGATAACCCACTTACATTCAAGAACTGTTGGCACGGAAACTGTAAAATTCAAAAGAACAAGTTTATTAAGACCCCATGGGGTGGTGGTACATTCCTACAGCACCCTTCGGTAATGCAAGAAGTATCACACCGAACATCGGTGTGACTTGTTCTTTTATACAGTTTACAGGTAATAAAAGATAGGCGGCACAAAGTTACAAAGCGTTATGTACATATAAGGTCATCTTTTGGAACACAGCCAGCTCATTGGAGGGTTTCAACCTCGCTGGTCAGTTTGGCGGCACATTCCTGAGGGACGACTGGTCAGTGGGGACTGCGCATGTACGGGTTGACCAATACTAAAAATAGCCTGTTGCTGGGAAAACTTGAGTGGTCAGTGGTACGGACAACGGACTAAAGGGCACGCTAGCCACGAGGCCGCTTATGGTCTAAAATGGCCGCCGTAACATACAAAATGGCGGTTTCATGTATAGTCAATTTAAACAGGAAAACGTGTAGCATAGCTAAGCGCTAACTCGGCCATTGTTAAATTACAACATCTGTGTAGGGTGGTCTATCCTCTGTGAAGGTGTTTGCATCCCTATTTCAGTTTGATTGTCCCCCACTGTAGGGTGGCATCTGCTTGACAGTCTTGATCACACCTCCTGTTGAGAAACACTCAGGGAGTCGTTCATCACCTGTGTATGTGGCCTGCTCTGAAGGGACGCCTCTGCCACCTCCAAACTTCCTATTTGACTCCCTCGTATGACCTCTATTTCCTGCTGTCAGGGGTTTTCGCAGGGTCTCTGTTTCATTCCAGGTCCCTGGATATGTCTATGTGGGGTTACCACGCTCAGCGGTCCACACCCCTCTGGTTCGTGTGATGGGTGTTCTATGGGGAGGAGCAGTTCACATGACCCATTCGGAGTGGTGAGGCTTGGTCGCCCTGTGACTGTCTATGTAGCGTCACCGCTCATCTGTGCCTATAGCTGCCACCTCTCTCTGCAAGGTTCTTGCTCCCGCCCACTCAGGTCCAGATCAGCAGCGTGCCTCTACATGGAACCTGGTCAGTGAGCACTGCCCAGGGGGGCAGCAGGGCAGCAGGGCTCCAGGGATCTCCCGGGCCTCAGCAGCAACTCCACCCAGTCTTTCTTTATGTAATTGCACCACCTTGTCTCCCTGCTTCAGCAGTGCCTGGTAGACGTCAACAAAGTTAGTTGGGCACAGCACATAAGTGCCTCCTTTTGGGTATGCCTCAATCAGGCCCTCCTTCGCCTTGGCCTTGCTGCTGTCGCTGCTGCCCCCACAGGACATGCCAATCCCGGAAGAGGCCTCTGCCATCCTCACAGTGGGGCCCTCCTCACCACTGTAAGACCTGGGCCCTTTCTTCCTTCTCCACCAAGTTGGCGGACATTGTCAGCTGCACTCTAGGTGGCATAATTCAAGCTGATGTCATCTTCGGGTGTCTCGAAGCACTGTAAGACCAGCACCCCTTGTCTCCCCATTTTTCCAGCACCGATTTTAGTGTCTGATGGTGGGCTGATGGCAAGATGTGGTCAGGATGTCGGATGGGCTGGCGGAACTGACAGTAAAGATGCCAGCTAGCTATCTTGGTGGCCATGTCCCCCTGGCTTTAGTAGTCACAGGATCTAGGAATGGTCGAAAAAATAAGGTTATGTGTAGAGCTGAAAGACCTGAATAAACATATATGGGTGGACAGACAACCACTTCCTAATATTTCTGAAAATGTTAGCCACTTTAGGAAAAGTTAGGTTATTGCCAATCCAGCCATCCCTTCAAATTGGGGTCTAATGAATTGTATGAACAATCATTAGAATGTCACCTAGAGTATCGACAGATATGTCCTCAGCATATCACCAGATTTATCTACATGAAGATTTATTACATCTTACCTTATTTGTCACCACTGAGGGAGCATTCAAATTCCTATTACATGCCATTTGGGCTGGCATCGGAATTGGCATGTTTCCAGAGAGTGATAAGGAAGGTACTGCAAGGTATACACAATGTCTTGGTGTTTCAAGATGACATCTTGGTGTCTGTGGCTGACCAAGTGGAACATGATGGCATTTTGAAGTTGGTGTTAACAAGGATACAGGGCCATGGTCTTGCATTAAAAAAGGACAATCTGGAACTGGCATCTGTCACCTATTTAAGCCACACAATTTCCGAGAACGGATAAGCCCAAAGTTGGACTTAACTAAAAGCATTGTTGATACATCCTCACCAGTTAACAAGGACCAGGTTAGATCCTTCCTGGGTTTAGCAGAGTTCTGTAACAAGTTTACCCTCAACTTTGCTGCCCTTTCTATTCCTGTGACATTGTTATTAAAGAAAGCAGATATGAGTGGACCACTGATTGTGCCACTGCCTTTGATGAAACTGAGCATTGTGTCAGTGTGTTACTAACTGTAGGGCAGCTTGATACTTGTCACAAAACTTTGTGGTACGGAGATGTGAGTTTACATAGACAATGTGCAATTCTTTTACAGATGGTTGAGGAGGAAGAAAGATTGATTGTGTATGCATCACGTTCCATCAAGGGAGCCGAGGAAAGCATTGTATAGGAGGCTTTGGCTGTTACATGACAAGTTCAACACTTCAAATCTTTCCTGTGGGGCATTCCTTTTACCATGAGGACTGTTTTTAGAACTCTTGCAGACATGTGCATGTTTTGCAGCAGTTTAAATTTAATTTCCAGGATTAAGAGGTGGGCTGAAGGCTGATCTGATTCTAATTTTATGATGGAATATGTACCTGCTGCAAATAACAAGGCTGCAGACTGTTTATCCAGGCAACAAATAGAATACAGGTGTACACTTGCCTACTGAAGCAGAATCAGATGTCCATTCTTTGGCTGGTTGGGTAAAACAAAGTAAGTTAAGTGTGAATGGAAGGATTTGACACAGGGATTATGACAAAGTTCTCAGAGTTGTTTCCAAGTATGTGGTCGAAGGTTGGCCAGATTATAAGGATTTGTCTTATTCACTTGAGAATTTTTGGAATGTGCGTAATGATTATATTCTTGTTGGAGGAAACCTGTTAGAGGTTCTAGAGCTACACCATCACTGGAACTAAGGGAGAAATTAGATCATTAGTTTGCCCCATGAGGGGCAATTGGGTAGGAGTCTGACCAACTCTAGGCAGAGACAATGGTATTGGTGGCATGGGTTGGATCATCAAGTCGAAGAAACAGTGAAGGATTGTTGGTATTTTGGCAAGAATGACAAAAACAAGTTAACTTGTTGTAAAGGCCGGATTCTCGGACCAGATAGGATCAGCTCCTCAGAGCACCTCCAACCCAGCCGGAACGTAACCACCTCCCTCCTCAGGACCCATCTGTCCAGGCACCTGGGTACCTACCTGAGGATGGGGAACTCGCAATATACAAGCTCATATCATCAGAAACACCACTAAATATATAGGGATTACTAGGAATACTCACAGATTACTAAGGACGTCCATGCCCTACACCATACTCATACCTCATAGTCTCGCGACCACATGGGTCCAGACTAATCTACCCTGGGGCAGTTCTGATTATTTACCATTACACACTGACCACAGTCAGTGCTCGCTCGGCAAGTCGCAATCCTGCGTGCCTACACACTAGTCTGCAGCCCTAGTGCTCTCTCCCTCACAGCCCAAGCCACAATCCTGTGGGTATACACACTGTCCACAATCAGTGCTCTCACTAATGCCACTCTCTCTCTAGCAGCAATCTCACTGCACACCGTGTCCCTCCGGTGCTCTCATTAACAAGCCACAATCCGGTGGGTATAACGCCGCATCCCAACGACAATCACTTTCCTATGAATACCTTCAGCTCTCTCTTTCTCTATGTTGGGAAGTTTCTCTCACTATGCACTAAAGGTTCACTACTACAATAATATTATGGAATGGCCGAATTACTTAGTGTATAACTATTTCCCTAGCTCAAGGGCTCCTCTCTCTCCCTAATTATTCAGTGGCTACTTACCTGATCAGGGGCAGCATCAGTTCTGGTTGTAACACCTGACTAGAAGGAAAGGTTACCTGCGCTTTAGGAACAAGAGACACACACTGTATGCAAAAGTTATTCCCTGATTTAAGCGCTCCTATTTCCTTTTGAGAAAGGTTAGCTCTGTCATAAGAACAACACATGCACACTGGTTCACTAAGAACTGGGGTATCTTTATTACAATAACAATAAAATGGGAATAGACACATACACAGATCTGCGGGGTCTCTGTAACTAACAGGAACTGTAACACACCGCTGAAAGAAAAAGGATTAGACATACAGTATAAGGACAAGGTTAATATTTGGAAATAAGGAAGGGTATCACCTGAGGAGTGTGAGGTCTTGCTCTAGCTGTCATCTGGGCTCCTCTCTCGTCTGTGCCTTAGCTCATCTTAGATCCTCTCCTGCACTCTTGGACACACATCTGCGCTGATCACTCTGCACTGGATTCCTCTCCCCCACAAACTCTCTCCACCTTCCAACTTCAGTCTAATTGTTTCTGCCGCTCTGATAACTGTTCGCTCCACTAGCTTCTCCACTCTGTCTGATTGTTTCTGTGCTAATGTCCAAATCACTCCAGCTGCTCCCACAGATTAATCCACGATATAACTTCAGTCTTTTCCAAAAGGCATTACTTCAGACTCCAGCTGTTCACAACTCCTCCTGATAAGTAACTGCTTCTGACTGCTTCCTTCAGTTCCAGCTCACTGACTGTCTGTCTGTCTTCTCTCTGTTCCAAGCATCTTCTGTCTCTTCTCCTCTGCTCCAACTCCTCTCTTTCTGCACTTAACTCTTTCTGATTCTCCACTCCTTCTGCAACTCCACTCCTCTCCTCTGCTCCAATCCAACTCAACTCTGTCTGCAACTCCAGCTCAACTCCTTCCAGCTCGAACTCTTTCTAGCTCAAACTCTTTCTGCTCCTCCAACTCAAATCTTTCTGCAACTCCAGCTCAACTCTTTCTAACTGACTCCGCCTCTGCACTTCACTAATATAGAATGCTCTTCCCTCATGGAAATTTCCAACAGAGGGCTGCCTCCCACCGAATTCCTGTGCCAGCTCCAGGGCCCCTCGCGCAACCGCAGTGGCCATCCGCATGTTATATCTGGGCTCAAGAGACAAACACATTCTTCGGATAAGAACCAGTCCTGGCTGGTTTTCCCCTAGCAGACAACAGGCTTAAAAACATTACCTTTACCCTGCAAGCATCTCAGCTCTGCAGGGACAGAAAGCAAAATGGAGTCTCTCTAGTTCTGGGCCTTGTAGGCCTGAGAAGGATGAAATAACCCTTAGCTCTGTCAGAGTACCTACACAAACCATACCAATATGTAATATAAAGTCAGGACTACAAAGGACACATAATTATGTCAAAGCCAATAGGCAATAAATGGATTAGAGTCAAGAATAATGGATCTATCATCATATAAAGCAGCTATCCTCTGCTAGGTCTGGAAGAAAGGGCCTAAAAGGTCCAACACAAGGTAAGAATACAGATTATAGATGTTAGCAAGCTTAAAGTCATCATCACTCCGAAATAGAGCCAAAAACCATGTCAGAACATTCCACCCTAGAGTTTATCTTGCGAACATCTATAAACAACAACAAACAAATAAACAAACATCAACATAACCTATCAACAAAACCAAAAACCAAAAGACTCTCTAAAATAAATGACAACTTAAGGAAATACCACCTAAAACTTGACGTAGGTAATACAAATCTAACAACCAACTGAAAACAAATCAAAGCACCCTTGACCTGAATGCTGAAATGTAACTAAGATTAATCTGATAACAACAGAAACTAACCAAAGCACCCTTGAACTAAATGTGCCTCAACTTCTAGTGATAACTGATGAAATCTATTGGTGTAGGGACATGTTTGTGGAATGAAAACAACAAAGGGCCTAAATGGGGCCTACCTACTTCGGTCAACTTAAGAACTAAATGTGCCTCAACCTCTAGTGATAACTCATGAAATCGATTGGTGAAGGGCCATGTTTGTGAAATGAAAACAACAAAGGGCCTAAATGGGGCCTACCTACTTCGGTCAACTTAAGAAAGGATTTGGTGAAATCTGACAAATAAACATGACAAAGGGTCCTTAAAGTCTTGGCAACTATTACTAATAGATGTAGGACATAATCCGACTAAAAGACACACCTCCCAGGACAACTTAAAGTCTAGGGTGACCACCCTTGGAACTAATCCCACTGTTCTAATTAAGAGTTGATGAATTAAAGTGAAAGTGTAATAACAGGAAAATAAGGATAACCCCATTCCTACAAAATAGCTGGTGTAGCACTATGCATATCAAGCAATAAATCAAAGAAAGTTATCTAAGTATGGTGTATACATTTTTTCTAAAAGATCATAGACTTAAATTTGAACCATGCCAAAGGCAATAGGTAAAGGTCACAAATCATCTAACTCAGAAAACAGTTTGCACCTAGACCCTCTGTAGCACATGTGTGCACCATCATTTAAAACATCATTCCAGTGACAAGACTGTTTTGCAGAAAACAGGAAAACTATGAAATAGGTGAAAGATAAACAAGTGTATCAATAATGAAATAGCGTAGCATACTAAAAGCAAAATATATATGAACCATTTCATTCATGTGGCACTGCATCAACATCAAAACCATGAACAGGACTGGGATTTTTTTTCAAGTGGGGCCTATATATGGTAACTGCAAAAGTGGCATAATGTCCATCTGAAATAGAAACATGGGAAAAAATGCAAGGCTCAAGAATGCAGGCCAAGGAATTACATTTCAGGTCAATGAAATTTTTTTCAAAAATTGAGGATCTGGAATTTGAACCTGACTGCTGAGGCAGTCAATTGTCAATTATAATAAAAGTTCATCTGCAAAGGCCATGATTCTCCATCTTCATCTGTATCCGGTGCCAAGGACGCACACCCTCCAGTCTGGTCAGCCTGGTACGTCTGCTTCTAATCCTGGATTCAGCCTGGTACGTCTGCTTCTAATCCTGGATTCAGCCTCAGGGTTTTGGGGGTTGGGGACAATCATTCCAAAAACAACAAAAAAAAACAAAAAAAAACACAGCACTCCAAAATAAGAAAATCACACTCATCCAGGGCCCCCACACGATAAAGCCATCTGAAACAAGAAACACGCATCATCAATCTTGCAAAAATACATTTTCCATTTAAAAAGCACCCCAAGTGCTTTTTATTTTCGAAAGAAACCTCCTAATTCATGAAAATAATTCTTCTAAATCCAAGGAATGATTTAAACATTCTATATATTTCATATTCTTTAAATTTGTTTGGGCAAAATCTAATTTTGTCATACACAGCCAGAAGGGCTGGGGCCTAGCTACTCCTCACTCCTCTGAGAAACAGCCCCTTCCTTTAGAAAGATGTTCGCGCTCAGAGTTTTGAATCAGCTCCAACCATAATAAGCAGGAGCCGGGCTACAGTGCGATGTAATTTTGAATCACTGCCAAATGCTGATCTCATTGCAGGAGCAAAGCTCCTGCCAACCATTCTGTTTAAGCATCTCTAATCTCTAGTCAGGGAAGCTCACTGGGCCTACTATATTTATCTAACTCCAAGGGCCAAGCGTCTGCCAATTATTCTGCATGTGCAAGCATCCCTTATGTGAAGTCAATGAAGCTGTCTGCGCCGACTGCAAGGAAGAGCAACTTGACCCCCCCCTTATATAAACATTTCTCCGCAGAAAGAATCTGTAACATAGCCAAGAATAACAAGCTGGCTCTCTCTGCTCCCAGAAGTTACCCACTGGGCCTCCACCCTTTCAAAACCTGAGCCGCGAACAGATGCCGGCTCATATCAGCCAAGGTCAAAGCAAATGCCTTCAAACTGAAAACATACAGCCGTTCCCAGGCCAGAAGCACTGACCATCATTTCTAACTAACTGAAGCAGATTTAAACGTGGTAAAAAGCATATTTGTCTGTAACATAGTCACATGCTAGCATTTTAAAATAATTCTATCATAAAGTACTGCTACTTGCTGAAAGGGAAAAAATATTAGAACATTGCATGCAGACACATTTCTTTTTTTTTAAATAACATGTGAAACACCATCAAATTAAACAAGGGGCATAACCAAGAATTCATAATTTAGTGTGCAAGCTTTTCTACTCTACCTATTAAAACGGCCAGATTCATTTTTTTTTCAAATAGCCATTTTTTCTAACTGAGTGGGTTTATTCACACAATGGCCTGCTACATATCATGTGCAAAATACATTCCTCTGGGTAAAATCAACGGAAAGAAACCTCACCTCTGGACCTTTGGCGACCTTGCAGCCTGCCTGCTGTTACCGCTACCACTGGCCGGACCCGCTTCGCGGGTCCCGCTGCGCGGTTAGCAGCGGCCGCTTCACATCGTTTCCCAGCAAGGGGTTGGGCGTCTCCACTGACCGGCAGGGCTGCGAGCTTGCAGCGGGGGACTCCAAGGACCAGGAGTCCCCGCGCGCCCGTCACCACCTGGGCTGCTCTCCCTGCCGGCTCCACCCCCATCTACCTTTCAAAACCGGCGGCTAAACACTCTGCAAGCGGATTCCTCTGGGTAAAATCAACGGAAAGAAACCTCACCTCTGGACCTTTGGCGACCTTGCAGCCTGCCTGCTGTTACCGCTACCACCGCTTTTCTACTCTACCTATTAAAACGGCCAGATTCATTTTTTTTTCAAATAGCCATTTTTTCTAACTGAGTGGGTTTATTCACACAATGGCCTGCTACACATCATGTGCAAAATACATTCCTCTGGGTAAAATCAACGGAAAGAAACCTCACCTCTGGACCTTTGGCGACCTTGCAGCCTGCCTGCTGTTACCGCTACCACTGGCCGGACCCGCTTCGCGGGTCCCGCTGCGCGGCTAGCAGCGGCCGCTTCACATCGTTTCCCAGCAAGGGGTTGGGCGTCTCCACTGACCGGCAGGGCTGCGAGCTTGCAGCGGGGGACTCCAAGGACCAGGAGTCCCCGCGCGCCCGTCACCACCTGGGCTGCTCTCCCTGCCGGCTCCACCCCCATCTACCTTTCAAAACCGGCGGCTAAACACTCTGCAAGCGGATTCCTCTGGGTAAAATCAACGGAAAGAAACCTCACCTCTGGACCTTTGGCGACCTTGCAGCCTGCCTGCTGTTACCGCTACCACTGGCCGGACCCGCTTCGCGGGTCCCGCTGCGCGGTTAGCAGCGGCCGCTTCACATCGTTTCCCAGCAAGGGGTTGGGCGTCTCCACTGACCGGCAGGGCTGCGAGTCTGCAGCGGGGGACTCCAAGGACCAGGAGTCCCCGCGCGCCCGTCACCACCTGGGCTGCTCTCCCTGCCGACTCCACCCCCATCTACCTTTCAAAACCGGCGGCTAAACACTCTGCAAGCGGATTCCTCTGGGTAAAATCAACGAAAAGAAACCTCACCTCTGGACCTTTGGCGACCTTGCAGCCTGCCTGCTGTTACCGCTACCACTGGCCGGACCCGCTTCGCGGGTCCCGCTGCACGGTTAGCAGCGGCCGCTTCACATCGTTTCCCAGCAAGGGGTTGGGCGTCTCCACTGACCGGCAGGGCTGCGAGCTTGCAGCGGGGGACTCCAAGGACCAGGAGTCCCCGCGCGCCCGTCACCACCTGGGCTGCTCTCCCTGCCGGCTCCACCCCCATCTACCTTTCAAAACCGGCGGCTAAACACTCTGCAAGCGGATTCCTCTGGGTAAAATCAACGGAAAGAAACCTCACCTCTGGACCTTTGGCGACCTTGCAGCCTGCCTGCTGTTACCGCTACCACTGGCCGGACCCGCTTCGCGGGTCCCGCTGCGCGGTTAGCAGCGGCCGCTTCACATCGTTTCCCAGCAAGGGGTTGGGCGTCTCCACTGACCGGCAGGGCTGCGAGCTTGCAGCGGGGGACTCCAAGGACCAGGAGTCCCCGTGCGCCCGTCACCACCTGGGCTGCTCTCCCTGCCGGCTCCACCCCCACCTATTTTTCAAAACCGGCGGCTAAACACTCTGCAAGCGGATTCCTCTGGGTAAAATCAACGGAAAGAAACCTCACCTCTGGACCTTTGGCGACCTTGCAGCCTGCCTGCTGTTACCGCTACCACTGGCCGGACCCGCTTCGCGGGTCCCGCTGCGCGGTTAGCAGCGGCCGCTTCACATCGTTTCCCAGCAAGGGGTTGGGCGTCTCCACTGACCGGCCGGGCTGGGAGCTTGCAGCGGGGGACTCCAAGGACCAGGAGTCCCCGCGCGCCCGTCACCACCTGGGCTGCTCTCCCTGCCGGCTCCACACCCATCTACCTTTCAAAACCGGCGGCTAAACACTCTGCAAGCGGATTCCTCTGGGTAAAATCAACGGAAAGAAACCTCACCTCTGGACCTTTGGCGACCTTGCAGCCTGCCTGCTGTTACCGCTACCACTGGCCGGACCCTCTTCGCGGGTCCTGCTGCGCGGTTAGCAGCGGCCGCTTCACATCGTTTCCCAGCAAGGGGTTGGGCGTCTCCACTGACCGGCAGGGCTGCGAGCTTGCAGCGAGGGACTCCAAGGACCAGGAGTCCCCGCGCGCCCGTCACCACCTGGGCTGCTCTCCCTGCCGGCTCCACCCCCTTATTCACTAATCCCATAGCCATAAAAGAGAAGTAACACCCCCGCTGCGCGGGAGCGCGCGGGAGGGCGCCGGGAGAAGCCCGGGACAAGGGCGGGACCGTTTGAGGCCGTTCGAGGCCGAAGAGGACTGGCCTGGCCCACCCCCCTTGATTTGTGCCTGGACTTCGAGATTAGTGAGAACTCTACAGGAACTATAATTGCCACACATCATGTGTACTCGGGGCAGTCGCAGTAAGACTGCACTGGGTGTGACCAAGCCAAATGGCACCTTGGATGATTTTCTTGTTAAAACAAACCTGGCAATAGATGCCCAAATCACTAAAATGCAGAAGAGGGTTTCAATCGAGCTAGACGCTGCGCGCAGGCTCTCCCAAACATTTGCTAACTCCAAAAAATCTTCCCTGGGAAACATTGCGTCTGCTGCATCCCCCACCACAGGCTTCACGCCCCCCCCCTCTGCTAATTCACGCCGACATTCATCATTCACCCCCTTCTTCCTCTTCACTCCCATTAGATTCCTCCTTTATCTTCACTCCCATGCCCTCTAAACCTACTGAGGGTCATGTGCCTACTCAACAGGGAACCTCTATCACTGTGCCGGACATCCCTGCTCCTTCCTTTTCTGTAGTAAAAAGTAAAAACCTAGATCGTCAAGCCCTGAAAAGGAAAAATAATGCAAAATCTGCTTACGCTCGCAAGAAAGCAAAAATTGCAAGGCAGCAGTTTTTCAATGATAGAAGAACTCTGCCTAACACAGGGGAGCTCAAACAAACATCACATTCGGCCACCCAGCAAACAGGGGGTGATAGCGATCTTACCCATCTTAACACTACTACTGCCCCTGTTTCAGAGAACCCTGTTGTCTCTGGTGGCAATTCAACAGGGGGAGGGAAAAATGAGCTAGGGAGGGACATGGACAAGGCGGGTGATGATGAAGATTTCCTGAACACAGTCTGGGTTACTTTAAAACAACTATTGTCACCTTTTGAACTCAGACTGTCACGCATTGAGAATCACCTTCTTGAAATGGATAAAACTTTAGTATCCTTGGCCACGCTTAGCCTAAAACAGCTGGAAGCAACATATCCCCATATTACTGAGGGTGCCCCCCAGGTTAGTAATGATGGCATCCAACCTGCATCAGCCCCTAATGCGGGCAACCAACCGGCTCTACCCCCTAACGAGGCCCCCCTTGCTCCTTTAATTCTCCCCTCACCTTTGCCCCCCCCATTACCCAAACCTACTCCAATTCCCAAACCCCGGTCAATTGTAAACGTCCCTGCCCCCCCCATCTAGTTCATCAAAATCAGAAATAAAACCCCCCAAAAAACAGGTGCAGCCCAAAACTTTTCCTAGAGCTGACCAGAAGGCGAACAAGCCTACTACCCCTATTCCACAGCGCACATTTAACCAAAACCAAAATCATCAGAACTTTCGCGGGGGCTATATTGACCTCCCTCCTGATGCCGGGCCCTATGTTGTTATCTTGGCTGGGGTACCTCCGCTTGACCCTGACACTGTGGAAACCCAGTGGTCCTTAAAGAACAAAGTGATCTACTGGCTAAATGTTAATAGGCAGCTCCCTCACACCACCAGGAGCAGGGTCCTAATGGTCAGGCGAGTCCCATGGGTGGGTCGCACCTATAAATCCATACCGGGAAACTGTATTGTGGTGTCATTTGCAGACCCGCACACAGCCCAACTTATTACCACGTGGGATCCATACGCGACTGACCAATCCATCGTCACTAAACCCCTTACCTTTTTTTACCCTTCAAAACAGATAGTAGAGCTCCCTGGGGCCTGGTCTATAGCCTACAACCACAGATGGAAGGGGCAGGGGCAGGAATGGCAATCCAGTCACAATTGGTGGGAAGGAGCACCCACTATGAACAGGTTTGAATGCCTAGATCAGGTGGATTGACTGGGAACCGTCAATCTCTCACCTCCGTCGAGTGCCCAAAATCACCCAATGAATGCTAGTAACAGTGATAAATCACCACCCATTAACAAAAGTTCAACCCTTCCGGGGGCAGAACAACCCTGCCCTGACCAGCGTCCCCTTGCTGTGCGGGCCACACAACATCCAGACGCGGCACATCCCCTAGCTCCGGTAGATGTAGTAGGGAACGTGGGCCAACCACACCAGAAAAATAGCGACTCAAAGCACTCACTCCTATCCTGGAATGTAGCAGGCCTGGGTAATAAGATCACCCACAAACCTTGGTTGGAGATTGTGCAGAAGCATGGCATTCTTTGCCTGCAAGAAACTTGGCTTGTAGAGGAAAGTCACATTATGGGGTATCGAACATTTCATTCACCCGCTGTTCCCTCTCCCCAGGGTCGAAATAAAGGGGGTCTATGCATATATACATCGAATGTAGGGGATATAAAAGTATATAATTTCCACTCTGATCAATACTTCCAAATCCTTTCATTCAAATGGGGCACCACACAAAAGGTGATACTGGTGAATTTTTATAATAACATGCCAGCTAATGAAATGGAATCGATTTTGAACAAAATGACACACCATATTCATAAAGTGAGAGATCAAAACACGGGGGACCACACAGTTCTGTGGGTGGGAGATTTCAATTGTGCCATCTGTCCATCTTCTGAGTTAGGTTTGTGCGGCCTTTCAGAGCACGAGGAGGATGGCCCTTTTCACTTCTCACACACCAATCTGGGGTCCCTCCTTAACAGTATTATATTCTCTTTTGATCTTACCTTCATCAATCAGGCATGCTCCCCCCCAGTTCCCTTTGCCCCAACATACAATGGAAGAGGCTGTGAAACTACAATCGACTTTGCACTAATATCACCCACTAAACCCAACTTTATAACTTTCTGGGAGATCGGGGATGACCCAATGAGCGATCATTATCCTATTATCTTTGGGGTAAGGCTCGCAGAGGGGAAAGCAAAGGAATCCAGCGGGCCTCTTTATCCACTTGAGGTCACTTTAACAAAGATAAACGGCTATGTGATAAAGTGGGAGAAATTGAACCCTACAATTTTCTTTCACAACCTCATATCATCTTGCTCCACAGACATATTTGTCTGTTTAGAAGAAGACACTGATCCAAAGGCGATCATGACAGCCTTCGCTAATATCCAGCTTTACATAAAAGATATGTTAACTAGGAGTCATAATAAGAATGGGAAACACACACGTGGGTGGTTTGACTCCAGGTGTACAGCTGCCCTAAAGAACTTGAAGAAAGTCTTAAACGCCATTCCCAAAGACAGGGTACAAATTTCCCAGGCAAGACGAGAGTACAAGAGGGAAATTAACCATCGGAAGGCAACAATGAAAAGGGAGGCCTGGGAAGCTTTGGGGGAAGCTGCCAGGAATAAGGACACTAACCTCTTTTGGAAAGTTATAAGATCAGTATATAACACAAAAGATAGTGACAATTGTATTGATGTAGCAATTACGGCAGAGCTCTGGGTAGAACACTACGGCAAACTTTACACCAATAGCCAGGGGGACACTAAGAACCCACAAAAGGCAACTTCACCCTTGAATAAATCAACTCAGGATTACCCGTCAAGTGACCCCCCTGTATCCCCCTATCCAATTGATCTGGGTTTTACCTCCCTAGAAGTGGAAGACGCCATCAGGGAAAGCCCGTCAGGGAAAGCCCCTGGCCCAGACCACACCCCAGTGGATGTCTACAAAGCAAATCTGGATTTCTGGGCTCCCCTGCTAACTAACGTTTTAAATATGGGAAATAAATGTGGCTTAATCAACACCTGGTCAGATGCAATTGTAGTGCCCATCTTTAAAAAGGGGAGTAGGGACGATCCTGCTTGCTACCGTCCTATATCGCTATTGGACGGCCTCATGAAAATCGCAGGAAGGATTGTCCTTAAGAGAATCCAGCACTGGGAGTCAGAGAAAAAGGTCATCTCGGAACTCCAATATGGGTTCCGAAAGGGATTGGGTACCCAGGAACAATGCCTAAACCTATCTTTATTGATTTCCAAATACACCGAGGCCAAAAAAGGGGACCTGTTTGTTACCTTTGTTGACCTTAGCTCAGCATTTGATTGCGTGGACCATCTGCAGCTCTGGTCAACATTGGAACATATCGGGGTGGATCCTATCATTATCACATTCATAAAAGAACTATACAGAGATGCCGGAGCCAGAGTGAGGTTCGGGACCCAGGGCCAATGCACACAGAAATTTGCCATAAATAGAGGGGTTAGGCAAGGTTGTATCCTTGCGCCCCTCCTATTTAGTTTTTATATAAACTCCATCGCAGAGCATTTAATAAATCGGCCAAGTGATTACCCAGCTGTCAATGGTAGGCCAGTACCTATTCTTTTATATGCCGATGACGCGGCAATCATGTCTAGGACTAAGGTAGGGCTGCAGAGAGCCGTAACTGAATTCTCATCCTACATGGGGAAAAGAAACCTGAAAGTGAACACCTCTAAAACTTTCTCCATGTCCTGCTCCCAAAAAAACAAAAGGCCACAATGTTCAATATATCTTGACGAGCAAAGAATTGAGATCACGGACACCTTCTGCTACCTGGGTGTTGTCTTTGAGAGGAAAGGAGGTTGGAAACATGCAGTATCTGCCAGGAAACTTGCCTTCAGCCGTGCTATTGGGGCCTTGCGAACTTTCGCAGCTAAAATAGGGGGCAAACCGATCGGCGAGATGTTACAGATCTATAAAGCCAAGTGTATAGCGACAGCCACCTATGGAGCAGGCCTATGGGGCTTCGAAAATGTGTCCTCATTACAAATCTGTGAGAACCTTTTTATCCGCTATTTACTAGGTGTGAGCAAAACTACTTCGACTTTTATTACCCACATTGAGACTGGCCTCAAATACCTTAGCAATACTATAAAGTTATCACCGTGTCTGCTTTGGCACAAAATTTGGACCACTATGGAATGCCAATTTAACAGAGAGCTCATCATGGACTGTATGAACCTGGATGGCGCATCCAAAATCAAATGGCTACGATACGTCCAGCTGATGTTCTCTAACATTGGACATCCCGAATTTTATGATGACCCAGAGTCTCTAGAAAACTTGTCCAGGCCAGCTCTCAAAAAACTTTTAATCACATACCTGGAAAGCGCCAGATGGAACACTGAGAAACTTAAAAGCACTACCCTGAGTTACCAAAAAATTACCCCTATTGAAGGTTTACAATTGTATCTCAGGATCGAAACTGCACCTTACCCTCGTATGCTTCTTACCAGGCTGCGTTTAGGGACCTTCTTCCGTATGGTCACCTTCCCAAAACAGAACGATTGGACTTCGTCGAATCTAATTTGCCCATGCGATGATCATTCATCACAAAGTAACATTCATATTATGTTCTTTTGTAAGCTGTACTCTACCCCGAGGAAATTGTTCCTCTTACCTCTTCTTAAACGCTGGGGCATAAGAACATGTAAGACTGCTTATTTGAAGTTACTCTTGATAGATGAGGTGTATGTTATCTTTGTTGTTTCACGCTTTTTAACGTCAGTGATGAAATACAGAAACTCTATGATGTAAGCCTTACATGTTTAAATTAACTAAGACACTTAAATATGAGGCCTCTCATCTATATGTTTATCACTGACTTTTTTATATATATGGAAAAATGTTTTATAGATTCTTTACAAATTTTCTTTACGTAGAAATCATTTTTTAACTTATGGTATAAACTGTACTTGTATGCTTTTATGATTTTCCAGATAAATCGAATAAAGCTAAATTTGAATTTGAATTTGAATACAGAACTTTAGAGAAAAGGGCAGCTTGCATTAAAAAAAAAATAATCATGTATATTTCTAGAACATTTTTAATTTAAAAGCACACAGTTGCATTTCACTAATTAAAAGCACATTCTATGATGGGTCTGTTTTATATTTTCTTCTCAACCATTAAAGCACTAGTTCTAAAACACTGGCTCGTGTACCATCCACAGCTGAAAACCCTTATCTCAATCCGACTGGTTGATTTATAACTTTCCGACCTCCGAGTCAGACACATTAAATCATGTGTTCAAAGGCAAACCCACACAAATTTGTGGATGCATTTCAAAGAGAATGTTAAATGAACACTGCTTTCTGTTCTTCATGCAAGATGTTACCATTCTGTCAGCAAGCTGACAAAGCACATAGGCGGACCCAGCAACCAATGAAAAAGTCAAATCAAACCACCATTCATCTAAACAATCACTGACTTTTAGCGTCAGCTCACATAACCATGCATGTTAAACAGCATGTTAAAATAAATACTGCCGTCTCAATCTAAGATATTAACCCTTTGGCAGCTCAAACACAATAATTCCCCAATGTCTGCAGTACATGGGAAATTCAAAAACTTATCACTCCACGTTTTCACATAACACGTACGCACATCTTCAAAACAATTTCTCCAAGCATTTGAAAGAGATCCAGCTCTCTCCTGCCTAACGGAACAATAGCATGCTCTGTACAAGTCATAACCACATGGCGCTATTCACAAGCCATATTTACAAGAAAGTCAACAAGTCCAAAAAATGACATGCTCTTCACAAGGCATATATACAAGGCGCTATTCACAAGGAACACAGCAAGTCAAAATGAGAACATGCTCCTCACAAGCCATATCTGCAAGGAGCTATTTACAAGGAACTCCACAAGTCATATTACACTGAATACATTTCACATTGCACAGCATAAGCAAATGCAGCAGGCAATTTAATGGGCAATTTAAAAGCATTTTTTCACACACATATGTACAATTGCATCATCACCAATATGGAATTGGCTGCCTCATGTAATGTAAATGTACATGTATTTATATAGCGCAAATCGCCCACATCGCAGGCATCTATGCGCTTGCTTAGGGAACCCGTCCTGGTATTCCCCTGTGAGATACCACGGCAGGGTATCCACAAGGTGAAAGCCAGGCATCCCGCAGCGAGGGGCCGTTGTGGAGATTAAGCAAGATATTGCCCAGAGTCGCAGAGTGTGAACCCGTGAGTCGAGTAGGCACCGGAGCGAGAATTATCGAGTCCATGGAATTATTGAGCCCAACCCCCGTCGGGGCGGGGAATTGAACCCTGGTCCGGGGCCGATCTCAGCTTCCGGGTCTGCCGCCTCTAACCCCTGAGCCACACTTCTCCAATGTCACCCTTCAAGCCTGACAGTTCAAACACCAAGATGAAAAGCATTTCTTCCACCCTGCATAAGTCAAATGCCATGATGTACTGCAATCTCCTTACACTCCAACTGTTCAAGCCCATAGGTCAGGCCCTACACCTCACCATGCAAGTAACAGACTCTTCCCAGATGTCAAATTTAAAGGGGTTTTAAGTCCAAATACATGTCTAGGGCACCCTCCTCTGCGCTTAATTCAAAACTGCCCGACTACGCCAGATGTAACTGGCGATTAGGGCACTCCCCCACAACTTATGGGAAACTATCCAAATACATGTCCAGGGCCCCCTCCTCTGCGCTTAATCCAAAACTGCCGACTACGCCAGATGTAACGGCCGGATTCTCGGACCAGATAGGATCAGCTCCTCAGAGCACCTCCAAACCAGCCGAACGTAACCACCTCCCTCCTCAGGACCCATCTGTCCAGGCACCTGGGTACCTACCTGAGGATGGGGAACTTGCAATATACAAGCTCATATCATCAGAAACACCACTAAATCTATAGGGATTACTAGGAATACTCACTGATTACTAAGGATGTCCATGCCCTACACCATACTCATACCTCATAGTCTCGCGACCACATGGGTCCAGACTAATGTACCCTGGGGCAGTTCTGATTATTTACCATTACACACTGACCACAGTCAGTGCTCGCTTGGCAAGTCGCAATCCTGCGTGCCTACACACTAGTCTGCAGCCCTAGTGCTCTCTCCCTCACAGCCCAAGCCACAATCCTGTGGATATGCACACTGTCCACAATCAGTGCTCTCACTAATGCCACTCTCTCTCTAGCAGCAATCTCACTACACACCGTGTCCCTCCGGTGCTCTCATTAACAAGCCACAATCTGGTGGGCATAACGCCGCATCCCAACGACGATCACTTTTCTATGAATACCTTCAGCTCTCTCTTTCTCTATGTTGGGAAGTTTCTCTCACTATTCACTAAAGGTTCACTACTACAATAATATTATGGAATGGCCGAATTACTTAGTGTATAACTAATTCCCTAGCTAAAGGGCTCCTCCCTCGCCCTAATTATCCAGTGGCTTCTTACCTGATCAGGGGCAGCATCTGTTCTGGTTGTAACACCTGACTAGAAGGAAAGGTTACCTGCGCTTTAAGAACAAGAGACACACACTGTATGCAAAAGTTATTCCCTGATTTAAGCGCTCCTATTTCCTTTTGAGAAAGGTTAGCTCTATCATAAGAACAACACATGCACACTGGTTCACTAAGAACTGAGGTATCTTTATTACAATAACAATAAAATGGGAATAGACACATACACAGATCTGCGGGGTCTCTGTAACTAACAGGAACTGTAACACACCGCTGAAAGAAAAAGGATTAGACATACAGTGTAAGGACAAGGTTAATATTTGGAAATAAGGAAGGGTATCACCTGAGGAGTGTGCGGTCTTGCTCTAGCTGTCATCTGGGCTCCTCTCTCGTCTGTGCCTTAGCTCGTCTTAGATCCTCTCCTGCACTCTTGGACACACATCTGCGCTGATCACTCTGCACTGGATTCCTCTCCCCCACGAACTCTCTCCACCTTCCAACTTCAGTCTAATTGTTTCTGCCGCTCTAATAACCGTTCGCTCCACTAGCTTCTCCACTCTGTCTGATTGTCTCTGTGCTAATGTCCAATTCACTCCAGCTGCTCCCACAGATTAATCCACGATATAACTTCAGTCTCTTCCAAAAGGCATTACTTCAGACTCCAGCTGTTCACGACTCCTCCTGATAAGTAACTGCTTCTCTCTGCTTCCTTCAGTTCCATCTCACTGACTGTCTATCTGTCTTCTCTCTGTTCCAAGCATCTTCTGTCTCTTCTCCTCCTGCAACTGCACTCCTCTCCTCTGCTCCAATGCAACTCAAACTCTTTCTAATTCTCCACTCCTTCTGCAACTCCACTCCTCTCCTCTGCTCCAATCCAACTCAACTCTGTCTGCAACTCCAGCTCAACTCCTTCCAGCTCGAACTCTTTCCAGCTCAAACTCTTTCTGCTCCTCCAACTCAACTCTTTCTGCAACTCCAGCTCAACTCTTTCTAACTGACTCCTCCTCTGCACTTCACTAATATAGAATGCTCTTCCCTCATGGAAATTTCCAACAGAGGGCTGCCTCCCACCGAATTCCTGTGCCAGCTCCAGGGCCCCTCGCGCAACCGCAGTGGCCATCCGCATGTTACGTCTGGGCCCAAGAGACAAACACATTCTTCGAATAAGAACCAGTCCTGGCTGGTTTTCCCCTAGCAGACAACAGGCTTAACTATAAACATTACCTTTACCCTGCAAGCATCTCAGCTCTGCAGGGACAGAAAGCAAAATGGAGTCTCTCTAGTTCTGGGCCTTGTAGACCTGAGAAGGATGAAATAACCCTTAACTCTGTCAGAGTACCTACACAAACCATACCAATATGTAATATAAAGTCAGGACTACAAAGGACACATAATTATGTCAAAGCCAATAGGCAATAGATGGATTAGAGTCAAGAATAAGGGATATATCATCATATAAAGCAGCTATCCTCTTCTAGGTCTGGAAGAAAGGGCTTAAAAGGACCAACACAAAGCAAGAATACAGATTATAGATGTTATCAAGCTTAAAGTCATCATCACTCCGAAATAGAGCCAAAAACCATGTCAGAAGACTCGTCCTCTGCCTTTGGCATCAGTAGAAATTCCCCTCGATGTTTGGACCAAGTTTGGTTTAGATTTGTTGTACCAGAAAGAGCATTATGTTTTTTTATGTTAGGTTTTACTTTCAAATTGGTGGTCAATAAGTGTGTCAGTACAGTGAACATGAAAATTGTTGAATTTTTAAAAGACAAATTTGCTAGGGGTGGAAAGCTACAGGTCTTAATCACTGATGAAGGGGTCCAATTTGTCTCCCAGGAGAAATTTAAATTCTTAGAAGGATTGTCAATAGTGCATTTGAAGATGGCTCTTTACTCATCCTTTACTCACCGCAAGCGAAAGAATCAGCTACGCAAATAAATAGAGTGGTTATAAATTGTGCACAAAGAGCAACTGATAACAAGGAGTCTCTCGTTGATATTTTGAAAGAAACACAGTGGACCCCCAGACTCTCTTCAAATTGCATATCTCTGGAATCACCAGTTTTCTATTTAACGGCAGATTACCCAGGGCAAAGCTCAGGGCAGCATGGTTAAAAGTACAAGAAACTTTGGGTAGTAGGAGATCTCTTTCTGATGGGGTCATTGGCAACAGACAAGAGAACCGAAAAAGGACAGGTACAGTGCCGGATATGACACCAAGTTTAGCACCAACTCATGTGATTACCAGGGAGGTGCACAGAGTTTGGTGAAGAAACATAGACATGTGAGGAAAGGAACAACTAAATTATTGGGTCAATTTGTTATTCAAAAGATGAAAAGAACTGTTCCTGATTTAGACTCCAGAGATTTCTGGAACGATGTCCAGATTGATGAGAGTGGAAAGCTAATCCTTGTAATGTATTGGTTCTGCTTACTTACTGAATGGTCCATCATTGTGTAATCTTGTTTTTGTTTTAAAAAGTTTTTATGTTGAAACATCATAACCTTTTCCTTTTTGTCTTACAGTTCAGCTGTATCATATTTATTTAAATTAACGTTCTCTCCATTATTTGTGTTTCCCCTATCGTATTTTGTTGGTTTTGTCAAGTCAGGAATTTGTGTTATATCTATTGTCAAGTCAAGTCAAGTCAAAGAATTTATATAGCGCACTACATACTCAGAGGGTCTCAAGGCGCTTAGGGAGGGGAGGAGGATTACTTGTCAAATATCCACGTTTTAAGTTGCTTTCTGAATGCTAGGTGGTTCTGGGTAAGGCGAAGGTAAGTGGGGAGTGAGTTCCATGTTTTAGCAGCCAGGTATGAGAAGGATCTGCCTCCCATGGTGGTCTTGTTGATGCGAGGTACAGTGGCGAGGGCTTGGCTGGAAGAACGTAGTTGGCGGGAGGGGGTGTAGAAGGACAGTCGTGAGTTGAGGCATTCTGGTCCGATGTCGTAGAGTGATTTGTGTGCGTGGGTTAGCAGTCGGAAAGTGATCCTCTTATTGACGGGTAGCCAGTGGAGGTCTTTCAAGTGGCCAGAGATGTGTTCGTTGCGCGGGATGTCTAATATGATCCTGGCTGAGGCGTTTTGGATTCGTTGGAGTTTCTTCTGGAGTTTAGCGGTAGTACCTGCGTAGAGGGTGTTTCCATAGTCTAGTCGGCTCGTGACCAGAGCATGGGTGACTGTTTTTCTTGTTTCGGTGGGGATCCAGCGGAATGTTTTTTTGAGCATGCGAAGAATGTTGAAGCAGGATGAGGAGACGGCGCTGACTTGTCTGTTCATTGAAAGTGAAGAATCCAGGATAACGCCTAGGTTCCTTGCGTGGTCTGTCGGGATGGGTGCTTTTCCAAGGGCTTCCGGCCACCAAGAGTCGTCCCATGCAGAGGGGGATGTACCTAAGATGAGGACTTCTGTTTTATCTGAGTTCAGTTTCAGACGGCTGTGTTTCATCCATTCGGCAACTTCTTTCATTCCTTCGTGTAGGTTAGTTTTGGCGGTGCTGGGGTCATTGGTGGGAGAAAGGATCAGTTGAGTGTCATCCGCGTAAGAGATGATGTTGAGGTTGTGTTGGCGGGCGATGGCCGCGAGGGGGCTCATGTATACGTTGAAGAGGGTGGGACTGCATTCATAGATGTTAGAATATCACTATGTTGTATTCTGATTAGTCATAGAATGAGCTGTGCGATGGCTGGTGTTGTCTGCCTTCTACTGCTCTTCAAATAAATATATTTTACCGGAATCCTTGAGTCTGTGGATTAACTTTAGAGTAACAACAATACGGTAAGGAGGGTGTGTCAGGGGAATATTTAGTGACCTTTCATTGTTATAATCCCTACAGAATAATGAAAAAACCACAAATAACAATGGGTCAGAGAAAAGAAGAAGCTATCTAGAAAACTGTGTGCTATGGAAGGGATACAATCTATAAATCCACAGTGTTCATGGAGAAAAAATATATGTTCCCATCAGATACCCGTCCTGTACCGCCCTACATCATTTGGGATCCTTCACCCGAAGGAAGTGGAAATGAATCCACTGTGGATTAGGTAGATTGCAGCCTAATCGTACTGAAGGATGCAGTGATGTGTAGAGGAAAATTATATAGTGGTATCAGGGGGTAAAGATAACTAGCAGTGCAGAGAGAAAGAATGCCATGTGTAGCATGTGACTAAGTGAATTAATATTGGGTTGTGGGAATGGAAGAAATACATTTTAATAGAATCCTACCCGCACCCAAGGTTAAAAAACAGTGCAAAGTAGTGTTACAAATAACTACTTAGGTATAATCTAGGTCGACATGTTTCTGCAGAGGAATAGGCTCACAAGATACCCGTCTGCTTCATCAGGACCTTTAACAAAAATGTGCTACTGCTGGTAAGTGTATTTAAAGTGATTGTAATCATATCACCTGATATCGCCAGACGGGATGATCCAGATGGTCACCAACATAAAAAAAGGATGAGACAAACATACACATAAGAACACACAGAGTTATTAACGATAGCTTCAAACACAGAGAAATGTCTCGTGATAATGTACATTTGCCAAACCATATTGGTCTAGGGTTGCTTGTTAAGTCAACATGAGTATAAGGCGACAACGGCCTTGTGAACAAAAAGGTTAAAGTACTCCTTGTGATCACTCACCCACGCTCTGGGGAATGAGCTCTCCACCTCACCCGGCTACAACTCAGGTACAAATGGAGCCCCGCTCTATCAAATGTAAAGGAAAGAAAAATGATGAAAGAGGAAGAGCTCAAAAAAGCCCATGTGTCAGACACACCTTATTCAGAATGCTTTATTTGTAGCAGTTTTGCTACTCTTCTGTCTAGCGCAGTGAATGTAGAAAAAGTTCTGTCTTTTGCGTTTTGGAAATGCAAATCGATTCCGAGTTTGTATGTACTGGATCGACTTCTAATAGACAGATGGCCGTGTATGTGTATAATGGGTGTTTAGACTAGGAAACTGAGCGCGTTGTAATGGGCGTTCCTTACTATCAGCGCTTATCAAACCATGTCTAAATGACAACCGCCATACCAATAGTGCCCGTCTATGTTTATACCGGGTGTCAAGACCAAAAGAAACAGGCTCCGAGCGCTCTAATAAGTGCTCCCGAGCACGTCTGTCAGCACTCCTGCTATTCTGCTCCGAGGCTCAATAGAAAACGCTAGCGCCCTCTTCGTTAGTGTTATGTGCCCCATACGCTTACCTTTCCGTCGGTACTCCTCGCCTCCGTCTAGGCTGTTGGTGGTAGGTACCTGCACGGAAAGGAAGCGGATATTTGAACCTCTTTCTGCCGGCCGATGGAGCGGTCACATGACCGATTCCGTCGCATGCGTCAGAACTACAAAACCGTAGGGAAATGTAGTTCGGTAGTGGCGCACTCAATCGCGCATGTGCAGGCCAAAGGAAAGTTGGACATTGCATACGTCAGAACTACAAAACCATAAGGAAATGTAGTTCAGTAGTGGCGCACTCGATCGCGCATGTGCGAGCCAAAGGGATGATGGGTATTGTAGTGTGACACAATGGTATGTCCGCTCCGAAGACAAATAAAGAAAAACACTCGTAATGAAATGTTTTCTGCAATTGTCCTCGGTAGACAATATTACCGGTAATTCAGGCAGTCGATTTCTTTGCTGCTAGCCTGAACGGATATACAGTGTTAGTCATGCGTGGCATGTTGGCAGTTGTTTCTGTAAATGAACATAATATACCAGTTGGTATTTGTTAAACTGGCCGTTAGTCTAAAAGGGTCCATTTTATTGGCATTACGTGGCCCAGTCCACCAGACAAGGCGGATATCTGTAGAGTGGTGAGACTCAGAGCAATTGATAAAAGGGTCTCATGAGCAACACACAGATGACTAGGTTCTATAAGTGTGTGTATCAGTTATTTATTTAATTTACCAAAAGCAAGTTTTATCAAATGTGTATTGGTGGCATATCTGAGAATTATTCAAGTCTTATGCAGTATTTCAGCATCACGTGCATGCAAAACCATACGAACCGGGCTAGTGTACGAATGATACCGGAAACAGCCATTTGATTTGGACAGTCTGACAGTAGCCTACAGCGACATCCATGGAATGTCCTCATTTAGACCTGTTCTGTCCGTTTGTGATTTAAACACCCATCGTTGTTCTCTCCTATGTAGGAAGGTGCTTATGTCTGCGATGTGTTTGGGAATAACTGGTTGTTCTAGCACTGTCCAGTGTAGATCTGTTGGAGCATGTTGGGCTTCTAAAAAGTGCTTAGTCATACGCGTCGCCTGTTTATTGCAACGTATAGAGCTCTTATGCTCTGAGATCCTGGTCTTTATTTTCCTGGTGGTCATGCCCACGTATTTCTTATCGCAAGGGCAGCTGATTAAATGAATGAGGTTAGAACTATTGCAGTTCGTAAACCTGCGTTGTTCCCATGGATGTTCAGTGCCAATATTAATCTCAGTGGATTTACAGGTTTGTGGGCATGCTGCACACTGTCCACACGGATAATGGCCGGTTACAGCGGGCATGTCCCACAAAGTGCCCCTTGTTTTTGGAAGTTCTATTCTTGGTCTTGTGTGGACCAATCTGTCCTTTAGGTTTTGGCCCCTTTTGAAAGCAAATAGGGGGACCGGCAATTTATCTTTACCCGTGTTAAGAATGCCCCAGTGTTTTTTAATGATATTGGTGATTTGGTTTGATCGTGTTCCAAATGGTGTAACACAGGTCATTCGCTCTGTCTTTTCTTTGGGAGGCATTATCTCTAAGAGGCTAGCTCTATTATTGTTTGCTGCTCGTTTTTTAGATCGATGTATCAATTTTTTGGGATAGTCTTTGTCTAGAAGATCTCGTGTTAGGTTTTTTGCATGTGTCTCAAAGGAAACTTTGGTTGTACAGTTCCATAGACGGGCACTATTGGTATGGCGGTTGTCATTTAGACATGGTTTGATAAGCGCTGATAGTAAGGAACGCCCATTACAACGCGCTCAGTTTCCTAGTCTAAACACCCATTATACACATACACGGCCATCTGTCTATTAGAAGTCGATCCAGTACATTCAAACTCGGAAACGATTTGCATTTCCAAAACGCAAAAGACAGAACTTTTTCTACATTCACTGCGCTAGACAGAAGAGTAGCAAAACTGCTACAAATAAAGCATTCTGAATAAGGTGTGTCTAACACATGGGCTTTTTTGAGCTCTTCCTCTTTCATCATTTTTCTTTCCTTTACATTTGATAGAGCGGGGCTCCATTTGTACCTGAGTTGTAGCCGGGTGAGGTGGAGAGCTCATTCCCCAGAGCGTGGGTGAGTGATCACAAGGAGTACTTTAACCTTTTTGTTCACAAGGCCGTTGTTGCCTTATACTCATGTTGACTTAACAAGCAACCCTAGACCAATATGGTTTGGCAAATGTACATTATCACAAGACATTTCTCTGTGTTTGAAGCTATCGTTAATAACTCTGTGTGTTCTTATGTGTATGTTTGTCTCGTCCTTTTTTTATGTTGGTGACCATCTGGATCATCCCGACTGGCGATATCAGGTGATATGATTACAATCACTTTAAATACACTTACCAGCAGTAGCACATTTTTGTTAAAGGTCCTGATGAAGCAGACAGGTATCTTGTGAGCCTATTCCTCTGCAGAAACATGTCGACCTAGATTATACCTAAGTAGTTATTTGTAACACTACTTTGCACTGTTTTTTAACCTTGGGTGCGGGTAGGATTCTATTAAAATGTATTTCTTCCATTCCCACAACCCAATATTAATTCACTTAGTCACATGCTACACATGGCATTCTTTCTCTCTGCACTGCTAGTTATCTTTACCCCCTGATACCACTATATAATTTTCCTCTACACATCACTGCATCCTTCAGTACGATTAGGCTGCAATCTACCTAATCCACAGTGGATTCATTTCCACTTCCTTCGGGTGAAGGATCCCAAATGATGTAGGGCGGTACAGGACGGGTATCTGATGGGAACATATATTTTTTTCTCCATGAACACTGTGGATTTATAGATTGTATCCCTTCCATAGCACACAGTTTTCTAGATAGCTTCTTCTTTTCTCTGACCCATTGTTATTTGTGGTTTTTTCATTAACTTTAGAGTAGCCATTGCAGGCTTTTTACATTTTAACTAGAAAATAAAATGTATAAATACAATGAATATATTTTAGTTATTTAATTATTGATTGATAATGTAATGTAATGAATGTGTTTTAACATTGTATTGTATTAGCTCTAGGTTAATTATAATTATTTCATATTTACTTATTTTTATTTTAGATTAAAACATCTTTTTTTAATTTAAAACCATGTATAAACTTTTTTCCCTATATTGCAGCATAGGGTGATCTCTGCCTTGATGGTGTGGATCTCTAACTATGTGTGAACAGTTACGAAAAGTAACTTTGCACTTGTAATTTTAGTATCAGCTATCTCCATCCCCCGTACTGAGAAGGGAAGACAAGTAAGTTTGCACTTAGGTGTGAATCCATACTTGGAAATGGTGAACAGCAAAAAAGTGAAGATTTACATCTTAGGTGTAGATTACAATGTCAGTAAATTTAGATGGGGGCATTTACCTTTGTGGACATGCATCATATACTTATCATTCAATGAGCAGGTGCTTTCATTTACAAAATGGTCAGATCTATTGACTTTGCCATTGCTTGTTTCTTTAGCTATCAGTCAGTGCTCCTTTGGAGTGTTTTAGGGCGAGCTTAGATCGACCTGGTATATCTCTTCTGTGGGGTTTGGCAAACCCACCAAATGCCATTGGTTACTTTGGACCTGATTCACAGACATAGCTTAAGACAAAATCCTAAACCTACTACCATTTTGGTATTCACAGAAGGCACTTACTCATTTTGTTATTCACAGAAAGCACTTACTCATTTTGGTATTCACAGAATGGAAAAGGGGGGCCATTCGGTCCCCCCGAACGTATGGCCGAGTACCACGATCCCCCCGGGAAGCCATCTTGGGCGGGAGGCGAGTCTCGGCTGGTATGCCCGAAGCGGCGTAGCCGGGGCGCGCCTTTTCCTGCCCTGGAGTGGGCTGGCCTAGACACTGACGCGGCCGGGCCACGCCCTCGGGGCAGGCCGGGGCGGGTTTACGCCCGCCCTGAAGACGGATAAAAGGAGCAACAAGCCAAGGAAGCATCCTCTTGTTCCTGTGCTCTGAAGCTGCACCACCTCGCTGCACGTGAGCTCGAGACGGAACGAAGAGCCAATTTTGAGCGTTGTAATCTTTCTGTTTGTTTTTCAGATACTCTATCGTGAGAATGCCTAAGAAGGTGGGAAAGCGAATGACTACCGACCAGATGCTGCGTGTTCTCATGAAGGAGGTGACCGACTTAAAGAAGCGAATGGCGGAGAAAGACGAGGAAGGGGGGCCGAAACGTCCTCTGGCAGGAGCAGCTCCAGGAGGAAAAGGCAAGAGGCCCAGAAGGGGAGCAGCTGGGGGAGACAACCCAGTACCCTGTACCCCACTCGAAGCACCCACTCCTGTGCCGGAGGAAGGGAATCCGATTCCCGTAGTGGTCACCCCTGTGTCCGGGGAGGATATGCCGCCCGAGCTGGCAGCTCAATTAGCAGCGTGGTTGGGAAAAGGTAGCAAGGGCGCCACGGCTGACGACGCGCAGGTGTTGATGAGGCAGCTGCGGGAAACAAGGGAAGCGACGACGGCACCATCGCCATCAGTTCCAGCCGCAGATACAGCTTCCGGTTCAGGTAAGCGGCCATTGCCGATTGCGAGGGATGAGTCAGCACCCTCTCGGCGGGAAAAATTGGGTCAACATGTCCCTCTGGCGATTAAAGAGAAGATATGGGCAGGGGAATATATAAACATCTTCTCGTTGCTTACCGATCATTATGAAATGGAGCATGTTAAGAGCCAGAAAGAGCTCATGCATCCAAGTGTTTGGCGCGCAAAGATGGCCGCCTTTAAGGTAAATGAAAACATTGGTAATTGGGGCAAGGCATGGGGGGTTTTTACATCCATCTTGGGTGAACGTAGGCCCGAATTGCTGCCCGAATTGCCGATTTATCAGTCACGGATCATGGGCTACTCCCTATCTCACGAGGGCAATCATTGGTTTTGTTACGACAATGTTTTTAGAAAAGCGAAAGAGCATGATAAAAACTTAACTTGGGAGTGTTATGATTCCGTGTCTTGGTCCAAAATGGAGGACTCCGGTATGTTGAAGGTGCCATTGATAGGAAGTAACGTTAGTGAATCCTCCCGCCAATATGCGGGGACGCCCTTTCGATCAGGTACAAGTAACGACAATCACTCGAGGCCTGCCGGCAACGCAAATAAAAGGGGAGTTTGTTGGAACTTTAACAGGGGGAAATGTACTAGGCCTCAGGGGTCATGCAAATTTAGGCACGAATGTGGGGGGTGTGGGCAATCTTCCCATCCTGAGTCCATGTGCAGAGCCAAAACGGGTGATAACGGGGGTAGAGGAGGCGCCAAACAGGTCTGACATAGTCCGAGGGGCGCCTTTACCTACCCCGATTGATACCATGGCAATGATTCCCTGGCTCAGCGAATACCCGGATCACGCTTCCGCTGGGGTGTTGCGCAACGGATTTTCATATGGTTTCCGCATCCCAGTGGGAGAGTTTCAGGGTATGCCACGATGTAAAAATCAGATATCGGTCTTACAGCATACGACCGTGGTACAGGAAAAGATCAGGAAGGAGGTGGCTCGAGGTCGAGTCGCCGATCCATTTAATGTGCCACCAGTTGCTAACTTTGTTTGTTCCCCTTTAGGGGTGGTCCCCAAGAAGGACCCGGGTGAGTTTCGGCTGATACATAATTTATCAGCCCCACGCGGTCTTTCAGTGAACGATGCGATAGACCCGGAAGTGTGTTCGGTGCGGTACGCATCCTTCGATGAGGCCGTAGCCATTTTGAATCGCCTGGGGCCCGGTGCGCTGATGGCAAAATCTGATATCGAGTCAGCGTTCCGGTTGCTCCCGGTACATCCAGACGATCAGCGTCTCCTTGGTTTCATGTTTCAGGGTCATTATTACATGGATAGGTGTATGCCGATGGGGTGCTCTATATCTTGTGCCTATTTTGAAAAGTTCAGTTGCTTCCTGCAATGGGTCTTCACGAGGAAAACGGGGTTTCAAAATGTGATGCATTATCTCGATGATTTTTTGTTTCTGGGGGCAGCCGGGGATCCCGAATGTGGACAGGCTTTGACTGCATTTTGTGGTCTGATGAATCATTTTGGCGTGCCATTGGCACCAGGTAAGACTGTGGGTCCCTCGACTTGCCTCGAGTTTCTGGGGATCGAGCTGGATTCCGAGGAAGGTTGTTTTCGTTTACCAGGGGACAAAGTGTTAAAATTCAGGGCATCCCTGCAAATGTGTTTAAGTGAGTCTAAGGTTAGGCTACATCAATTACAGCAATTGGTGGGACAGTTGAATTTTGCCCTAAGAGTTATACCGATGGCCCGCCCCTTTTCTCGCTCGATCGCTCAAGCCATGGTCGGCCTGAAGGAGGGTCATCATCGCACACGGCTCTCGGCAGAGGTTCGCCAGGACATGCGCATTTGGTTGGCATTTCTGGCGGATTTCAATGGCCGAATTGTCTGGAACAAACCGGCCGTGTCCTCCGAGGAGCTGGGGCTGTGGACGGATTCAGCAGGGAGCATTGGTTTTGGCGCCATATTCAGCACTCAGTGGTCAGCACAAAAATGGCCGTCATGGTGGCATGAGAGTGATCTGACAAGTAACATTGCTTTCCTTGAACTTTTTCCCATTCTGGTGGCCCTGAGAACTTGGCCAGAGGGGTTCAGAGATCACTCTGTGGTATTCTGGTCTGATAACATGACCGTTGTTGAGTGTATCAATAGCCAGGCAGCACGCTGCAAGTGGATCCTGAGATTACTCAAGGAAATTGTGTTATTATGTATGAAGTTGAATGTAGTATTTAAGGCAAGACATGTCCCGGGGGTGATGAACCAGGCGGCTGATGCGCTTTCTCGTTTTCGTATGCAGGCCTTCTGGGGTTTTCTGCCCACAGCGGACCCGGTGGCAGCACCCTTTCCCGAAGCTCTCTGGTCTCTCGGTGCCCCGAACTACAGAACCTCGTGGGAGAGAGTTTAGCACCCAGGACGAGGAAGGCATATGAAGGGGCGTTCCGTTCCTATTGGGCCTTTTTGGGGGCTGCTAGGGGGGAGCTTTGGGGCCAGGAGGAGTTGGTAGTAAAATTCCTGCTATCTTTACGTCATGCAGGCAAATCAGTGGCTACGGCCCAGAGGCATCGGGCCGCCATTTCCTTCGTGGCTAGGGCTCATGGGATCCAGGACCCGACAGCGTCTTTCGTTGTGCAAAAAGCGCTACGTGGGTGGCAACGCCTTGAGGGTCGCAGAGTAGATGATAGGCGCCCGATAGGTCTGGATAGGTTGGCTTTGTTGTTATCTGTACTTCCTGCAACATGTTCATCCCTGTATGAAGCAGTGTTATTCCGAGCCGCTTTTGTGCTAGCATTCCATGGGGCTATGCGAGTAAGCGAATTAGTGGCAAGGAACAAGCTGGATACCAGGGGGGGACTGTGCCGAGAGCATGTCCGAATCAGGGGGGAGACAATGACTGTCTCATTTGTCAAGTCCAAAACCGATCAGGGTTCAATGGGGGACTGCATAATGATACGAAGGATCCCCGGGTCATCCATGTGCCCGGTGAGTTGTGTAGAGGAGTATTTAGCTCAGAGGGTGGCATCATGGGGGGGGACATTGTTGAGACACGCTGACGCCACCCCACTGACGAGGTTTCAGTTTCAGCGGGTGCTTGCGATGTCGATTACGGCTGCGGGCTTGAACCCGAGCGAGTTTGGGACCCATTCCTTTCGGATAGGGGCCGCTACAGAGGCTACGGTCAGGGGTCTGAATGTTGAACAGATTAAACGTGTGGGGCGTTGGTCCTCCAATTGTTATAAGAGGTATGTGCGGTTGCACATGTTGTGAAGCTGTAACGATGTACTCACGCTTCTTGTTTTTGTTTGGTTTCAGTTGCGCAAGCTTACGAGGCGGGGCGGACTAGGCAGTCGACCCAACACCGGGCCAGCGGTCATACTTCACCGGCTGTGAAAAAGGAGGTGTGGGTCGTGGGCCACTCATACGTGAGGCGAGCCGCGGACGTATTCAAAGCAGGTGACATGAATCACGTGGCTGGGGAATACGGGTACAGTGTGTCCTTCTACGGAAAGGGCGGACTCTGTATTGACCAGTTTCAATCATTTTTTGAGGGTTTGCTAGGGCGGACGAGGTCACCGCCGTCTATAGTCATAGTACATCTTGGGGGCAATGATTTGGTCACCACTGGTAGACGACTTCTTCTTGAGGCGATGCTTTTCACTGTAAGTTGGTTGGCGAGGAGAGTTCCAGGGTGCACGATTGCATGGTCCCATATGATCCCGCGAAAAGCATGGCGGGGGGCTGTTTCTGTTTCTGCTTTAAACCATTCAGTAAGGAAAATTAATAACAAAGTGAGTAGATTATTCCGTTCCAAGACACTGCATTCTATTTCGCATGGTTGTATTACTGGTGACAGTATGTATTTGGGGGATGGTGTTCATTTGTCCCGGGTGGGGAACGAGTTACTCATAGGAGATTGTATAGCTTGGCTAAAGACTTTAAGTCATGACCTTTAGGTAGGAGTGTTGTGGGGGGTCCGGATAGCCGGTCAACTATCCGGCCTGTGTCGGTAAGGTCATGATCGGTGAGCACTAATTGGAAGATCCCTATGAGTGGGCGTCACCCATTACGGATGGGAGCGCTCGAAGGAGGTGGCCATTGGCCCCTCAACGGGGAAGGCGGTCCCTTCTAAGGATGGGACGCCGAAAGGAAAGGAAAGGCGGTCAAGGCCCCTTCCTGGGTAAGGGGGGCTACAGCCCCCTCCCGGAGAATTTCCCGGGGCCAAGACATCTGCGACGGCAGATGTGGTAAGATGTGTGGGGTTTGGGGGGGGGTCTACGCTACCTTCTAGATTCCTCACACGAGTCCTCGGACGACCTTTAAGTGGCGTCGAGTTTATTGGGGCCCCCGTCAAGTCAAGGGAAATTGGTAGTTGCACTCGAGGTACGCCTCTGTGCGGTCGCCCCTCACAAGTGAGGGGGATATTTCTGGTTAGGGATCTTGACACCGGTTACGACCTTGCCGTTGGCCCTTAAACGTTAGGATGTACAATTTCAAAATTTCAAGTTAGATGTTTTTGTAGGATGTTAGTTCGGCTAGGAGAACCTTTGTATTAGAGAATATGTTAAGGTTAGCCAAACATCGCAATGTGGTAATGAAATTGTACATAATATGAAACTGTTATTTTAATGTTTTAATTTTGTTTCATATTTTAATAAATACGGCCGGGAGGGTCACTCCCTCCCGTCTTCCAAAAGTTCAGAACTGTTTCCGGTTTCCCATCCTTGGGGATTGTGTTGAGAGGGGGTGGCGGGTATCTCGGCCATATGGAAAGGGGCGACCATTCGGTCCCCCCGAACGTATGGACGAGTACCACGATCCCCCCGGGAAGCCATCTTGGGCGGGAGGCGAGTCTCGGCTGGTATGCCCGAAGCGGCGTAGCCGGGGCTCGCCTTTTCCCGCCCTGGAGTGGGCTGGCCTAGACACTGACGCGGCCGGGCCACGCCCTCGGGGCAGGCCGGGCGGGTTTACGCCCGCCCTGAAGACGGATAAAAGGAGCAACAAGCCAAGGAAGCATCCTCTTGTTCCTGTGCTCTGAAGCTGCACCACCTCGCTGCACGTGAGCTCGAGACGGAACGAAGAGCCAATTTTGACCCACCCACCAGCCCCTGAAGACAGCGAGTTGTTTTGAATAAAGTTGATGTGGTAACTCTTTTATTTTCAGGTCGGATTATTATCGTGATAACCTTGAATATGCAATAAAGAAATGGTCAATTTGTGGTATGTTTTGCAAATAAAGTGATCTTGCTCTAGTGTTGATCAGTAGCATGTTTTAATAAAATAGTTGCTTTTAACTGTCTTTTAAGTAATTTAGTCATTTAGTTTAGAATTCATTAGCTTAGAACTGTCGTATTTATTTTGGTCGGGCGGTAAGGTCATGATCGGTGAGCACTAATTGGAAGATCCCTATGAGTGGGCGTCACCCATTACGGATGGGAGCACTCGAAGGAGGTGGCCATTGGCCCCTCAACGGGGAAGGCGGTCCCTTCTAAGGATGGGACGCCGAAAGGAAAGGAAAGGCGGTCAAGGCCCCTTCCTGGGTAGGGGGGGCTACAGCCCCCTCCTGGAGAATTTCCCGGGGCCAAGACATCTGCGACGGCAGATGTGGTAAGATGTGTGGGGTTTGGGGGGGGTCTACGCTACCTTCTAGATTCCTCACACGAGTCCTCGGACGACCTTTAAGTGGCGTCGAGTTTATTGGGGCCCCCGTCAAGTCAAGGGAAATTGGTAGTTGCACTCGAGGTACGCCTCTGTGCGGTCGCCCCTCACAAGTGAGGGGGATATTTCTGGTTAGGGATCTTGACACCGGTTACGACCTTGCCGTTGGCCCTTAAACGTTAGGATGTACAATTTCAAAATTTCAAGTTAGATGTTTTTGTAGGATGTTAGTTCGGCTAGGAGAACCTTTGTATTAGAGAATATGTTAAGGTTAGCCAAACATCGCAATGTGGTAATGAAATTGTACATAATATGAAACTGTTATTTTAATGTTTTAATTTTGTTTCATATTTTAATAAATACGGCCGGGAGGGTCACTCCCTCCCGTCTTCCAAAAGTTCAGAACTGTTTCCGGTTTCCCATCCTTGGGGATTGTGTTGAGAGGGGGTGGCGGGTATCTCGGCCATAGGCACTTACTCATTTCTGTATTCACAGAAATTAGGAGTTCTAACTTTAGGACTCCTAAATGCCTTCTGTGAATACCGAAAGTCTTAAAGTTAGGATTTTTCTCAATTTAGGAGTAGTAAAGTTAGAACTCCTAACTTTAGGACTCCTAAATGCCTTCTGTGAATACCGAAAGTCTTAAAGTTAGAATTTTTCTCAGTTTAGGAGTAGTAAAGTTAAGAGTGACTTTCGGTATTCACAGAAGGCATAGGAGTGAGGCATTACCCATCTCTGATGGTACTACAAAAGCAGCTATACAGTTTCCCTTTTCATTAGCAAACTTTATGCCTTAAATATCTCGGAGTTCCAGTCAATAAAGGTTTGGAAGGCATGGTTATGGACAATTTCTATTTGGGGTAGAGTCAAAGCTATTAAAATGGTCACCCTTCCGCGTTTCCTCTACATCCTGGGCATGCTTCCGCTCCAGATTCCTTTATACATTCTTCGAACAATAGACTCCAAGATTGAAACCTTTATCTGGGGTTTAGCTAAGCCTCGTCTAGCCGTGACAAAATTGAAAGCTCACCAACTTTATGGAGGAATGGGCCTCCCATCAATTGAATATTATACCCTCGCATTACACATCTCTCAAATATCTTATTTGTTATCAGGAATCAATGATGCTCCACAATGGCTTCAAATAGAACGCCACATTTTATTCACAGATTCAGGTCTTTCTCTTTTATATGGAAGTGGCACTAGCCGTTCTGACCCCAAAAATCCGATTTTATCCAATATGTCTCAATCCTGGCAAAGGAAAATCATTTTCCAGATTCAAACCTGCGTATCCACATTAAGGCTCCCCTATGGAATAATTCAGATATACGTATTAACGGTCGAACTCTATCTTGGCTTTTGTGGCAAACAGCAGGCATTCATTTTCCAGATCAGCTTCTTCATAATGGTGATTTGAAATCATTCTCGCAACTAAGGGAGGAATTTAATATTCCAGCACAACATTCTTTCAAAAACCTTCAACTCCAACGGTGTTTATAGAAACATTTGGGATCGCCCCCTTGGTCGTTTTCAAATCTCACCAATATTATCCTATTTAAATACATGGGGGAAACATAAAGGAGTGTCTTCTGGCCTTTATAAAACCTTCACGTTTCACCTCTTTTCACAATCCCTCTCTCATAATCTTCACCTTAAATGACAATCCCGTTTATCCAACTTTTATACAGATGATGAGTGGGAACAGCTATTGGAGAATCAGCAAAAAGGAACCCGTGAAGCAAGGCTTACATTTTGTTCATTTAAAATACTACATGATTGGCATTGGTCTCCAGTCAAATTTCATAAAGCTGGCCTACTTTCACATACTAATTGTTGGAGATGCTCCAATTCTGACAGCGACAAAACTCACATTATCTGTGAATGCCCAAATATACAACCTTTTTGGAACTATGTTGGCAAAATGTTGCACTCCATAATGCCCTTACATTTACCACTCACACCAGCCAATATTCTTTTACATGATCTACATCATTCCCCAAAGCTCTCTGAACCACAACACCATCTTTTCCACAATGCATTGGCTACAGCTAAAATATGTATTGTACGTCATTGGAAATCAACTTCTCCACCCTCACAGGAAGAATGGTTAGTAGCCATGATACAAACGGCTTCACACGAATGAACAATCTATAACCTTCAGGATCAAAGTAACATATTTCTCCAAACCTGGTCACCTTTCTTAACAACGAAAGTTGCTGATACTCCTAATTCTCCTGCTACTCTCACTGCATCCAACTGAGGAGACTGACTCATTCTTCTACATCTTTGTTTATTATGTCTTTCCTATTATTAATTGCCCTTTTTTTCTTTTTTTTTCTCTTCCAACTCTCTGTACCCTGGCTCCAACTCTCCACATTATTGTTCATATTTTATTCTTCTCTCCTTTTTTCTTACTTACACTATTTTACTATTCTCACCCAAATCTATTTTGTCTTAAACTTTTTGCAAGGTGAGTTTTTTCCTATGATAACACCTTTCTCTATCATTACTATGAGGATCTCATATACAGTCACTGACTTATATTTATATTTGATCTATTTATATTTAATCAATTAATAATATATGCTATTTCAATTTCTTATTTATGCCATTTACAGATTCATTAATTATTACCCTTCTTGCATTCTCCTCCTCTCGTTCCAATGGATGTTTTCAGAGATGTGAGAGAGAGAAGCACAGAACAATTATGTATGGAAGGCCCATAGGGAGATGTCTGAATAGCTGTGCTGCGTGTGTGAGCAGCGCCGGCCTGCTCAGTGCAGGCATTGGAAATGCTTTTATCAATAAAAGACAAATTAATTCCCACAGTACTAACAGGAGTGCTTAGATCTGATCGCTTTTCACGCTCGATAGAAACGCTTTGCCCTTAAGGTCTGGCTTCAGCAGAGGAGATCTATGCATCAGGCCTTAGGTCTTGGCCACAGGTAAGGCCACATTGATCACTCTACACTTTTTATATACAGCACAAACTCGCCGCGCATTACATGTTCACCTTGCCAGTTACATTAGACAAGGTCGGATTTGTTTCTTTTTTGGGGGCCGGGGAGGGGGCAAAGGGAATTTAGGTGATCTGCCCAGAATCACAGGACGTTGAGCCAGCGCTGACACTGTAACCTGCTTCTCTGCAGCTCTGGCCTAAAGCCACTACCATTCCAATTTAAATGGGTATGGCATGTGAACATGAGATGACCTGCAAATCTCCCCACGTGAAAGCCCTTGGGATGTATGCTTATACATTGCGCACCAAGACATCGCGGGCTTTAACTAACCCTGGGCGAAGCACTACGCTTCGCTCGCGGAGTTGCGAAGTTTGCGCAACTTCGAACTACGCGAGCGGCACGTAGCACAGTGAGAACAAGCGTAGTGCAGCGTAGCGTAGTGCAGCGGTCATTTTTTGCTTGTTCACGGTCCTCAAGGTCATGTTCGCGACCGTGAGCAAGCAAAATGACATCCCGGTGAGATTCACAACGCGGGAAGGTCAGGTTTCTCATTGTGAGTGGTTGCGCATGCTCGCGACCGCTCTCAATGAGAAACTACCAGTTCGCGTTGAGAAAGCTGCCGCTCAAGTAATAATCTACTCGAGCAGCAGAAAACTACAGCTTGCACTGTGCAAGATGCCGTTTTCAATGATTGCACAGTGCTGGATGCTTGTCCGCACTGTGCAATCATTGAAAACGCATCTTGCACAGTGCGAACATGCTACTACGCAGCTCGCGTAGTGCTACGTGAAGTTCCCGTAGTGCGAAGTGCACTTCGTGTAGCTTCGCGTAGCGCTACTTCGCGAACTACGCCCACCCCTAGCTTTAACCCTGCGGTAAATACATCGCAAAGTGCCACACTTAGACATCTTTCACATCGCACGCATTTACAACGGCAATGCGTTGATTCCTATTGGTAAGTATGAAACATCGCAGGCACTTAGATCGCACATCATGACAACGCATGCTTTGCCTTTTTGTTCTCCCAATCCATGATCCCACCTCTAACCCTAGGCCCCCATTCTTCCCCCTCCCCCCCCCCCCCACCCCCCCCCCCCCACCGTCCCCACGACACTGCAAAGTTTTGGTGTGAATTGTGTGACAGTAACCGGTCACACAGTGAACAGAAATGTCTCTTGTGCTATGGGCTGTAATATACATTGAGGTGACACAATCAGCCCTCGGTGTGGCCTCACAGCGCCAACTGGGCTTGGTACTTTATTACCTGGCTTCGAGGCACTCATTGCAGACGGGAGACTTAGACCCACTGGGAGAAGTGTTAATGGGCGATGCTTCGGGTTCTGCATTCTCATTGGGCCTGTGCTTGTTGCTGTGAGCTCTGTTTACAAGTGTGGTGTGGTGATAGTGTGACGGGATTCTGTTGTCATCTTCCCTTAGCACCCCTTCGCCCCCCCCCCCCCCCCCCCCCCCCCGATCCCCCGAAAGTCTCTCTGATGTTTCAGCATCTTTGTTTGAGTGTTTTAAATTTCACACACTGGTTTGTGGAATAAAAAGATTGTCACATCGCCTAGTTATGTGCCTTTTCTTTCTGGACACCTCCTGCTGTTGGGACTTTCAATGTTTGCCTCGCTTTCAATGCTTAAATGGCCAGTGTTTGTTTTGATAAACTGTGAAACTCTCCTAAATAGCTATCGCTTTCTACATGTCTGCAGGAAATGCCTTCTAACTCCACAACATGTTTTTAGCTTGTTTGTAATGTTTAACGTTTTATATAATTCTGAGAAAAAATGATTGCCATTTTGGGGAACTCTGGCTAAATCATTTTACGAAGAGTGTGTTGACAAAATAAAGGTTCTAGTCTGGATCGGTGAAAAGAATAACTAAACATGGTGCAGGGTGTGTGCTCTAAGAGCTAAAGTGCTTATTGAATCCTAGCTTTCAGGGTTCTCATTTTGAGTTCAGCATATTGTGTTATCCTGAGCAGATGACGCCTGCTTTCTCGCTCTGCATGAGTTCCCTTGTCTGCCAAAGTTGTGCAGTTAGAAACTATTGGCAACCACGCATTTGAAGTAATTTAAAGGAACATGGAAAAGGAAGCCTTCCATCCTAAAACTGGCAGCGCACCAGGAAAGCAGAGGCGGCGGCCATTACATATGTGTGTCTTAGCAGAAGGCTTTGGACACTGACCAAAGGTTTATATGAAAAGAGCCTGAACAGAGAGGAGTCTGTTTCACCAAGAGTTTAAATGGATGCTTCTGCTGTCATTCTCAGGGAAACAAACTCCTTACCCAATCAGACACCAGATGTACCTCCACCGTGATAGGTTAATGAAAGCGACGTCTGATGTCAGAACTGGCATCATCTATGTTATTACTAACTACTGATGTCAGAACTGACCTGAGATATCTATTACACTATACTACTGCAGATATCACAAGGGCCTCATGCATGTGTTATTACAAACTACTGAAGTCAGAACTGACCTGACATATATATTACAAACTGCTGCAGATATCACAAGGACCTCATACATCTGTTATTACAAACTACTGATGTCAGAACTAACATCAGAAACGTTATTACAAGCTACTGAAGTCAAAACTGACTTTACAAAATCTCCTCATCCATCCATCCATCATGCATCCATCCATCCACCCATCCACCCATCCATAGTGCACCCAGCCACCCATCCATCCATCCATCCACCCATCCATCCACCCATCCATCATGCATCCACCACTCAGCCACCCATCCATTATGCATCCACCACCCAGCCACCCATCCATCCACCCACCCATCCAGCCACCTACCCATCCATCCATCCACCATGCATCCATCCATCTATCCATCCATCCATCTATTCATCCATCCACCCACCCATCCATCATGCATCCACCACCCAGCCAACCATCCATCATGCATCCACCACCCAGCCACCCACCCATCCATCCAGCCACCCATCCATCCATCCATCCATCCATCCATCCACCATGCATCCATCCATGTTATGTTATGTTATGTTATGTATTTGTAGAGCGCGACAGCTGCCCCAGCGACGGGGCGTCCCGGCGCTAAGAACCATATCATAACCAACTGAGAAGGGGAAAAAGGAGGCCTACAGGGGGGGGAAGAGGTGAGTTTTAATAGCTTTACGAAAAGCTGACAAGTTGTCAAGGCAGCGGATGAGGAGGGGAAGGGAGTTCCATAGCTTTGCTCCCAGCAGTCTGAAAGATCGTCCCCCGATGCGACAGAACTTCGTGTGGGGAACCAAGACTAGGTGTTGCCCCCTAGAGCGAAGGTTGCGTTGGGGGATGTAGGGCATTAACAGCGAGCGTAGGAGCTCGGGGCCCTCAGTTTTCAGAATTTTAAAGGCAATGGTGAGGGCTTTGAATTAGATGCAGGCTTCCACGGGCAGCCAGTGAAGTCTGTGAATGGTGGCTCTCGCGGAGCACCTTCTAGGAAGGCCTACTATTGCCCTTGCCGCAGAGTTCTGTATTCGTTGAAATCTCTTGGTTTCAGCCTTGTTCGCGCCTAGCAACAGGACACTCGCGTAGTCCAACCAGGCAAGGATGGTGGATTGTACGATGAGTTGCCGCGTTTTAGGGTCGAAGAAGCCTAGAATGGGATTGAGGCTTCTCAACAGTCCAATACAAGTTGGGGCTACTTTTTTGGTGTGGGTCTGGAAGTTTAGCGCAGAGTCCAACCATACTCCTAGGTTTTTTGCCGGGGTTTTGGGGGGAGGGGCTGGGCCCAGTGAGGGGGGCCACCAGAGGTCACTCCAGCAGTTGGGGTTCTTGCTCAGGAGCAGCACCTCGGTTTTTCCTGCATTAAGCTGAAGGCAATTTGCAGTCATCCAATTGGCGATGGCGGCCAATCCATCCCTAAATCTAGTGGCATCGGGGGAGGGCGCCTCGTTGAGGGTGATTACCAACTGTGTGTCGTCGGCGTACAACACCAGTGTGAGATCCCACTTTTTGGCTACTTCCGCAAGAGGCTGCATATATAAATTAAAAAGGGATGGATTGAGGGCAGAGCCCTGTGGGACTCCTTGGCCTATAGCTTGTGGTTGGGAGATAAATGGGGGAGCTGACACCCGGAAGGACCTATTCGTGAGGAACGATCGGAACCATTCCAGTGCCAGGTCCTAGATCCCAATGTTTTCCAGGCGTCTTAGAAGGATGTCATGGGATACCGTATGAAAGGCCGCACTGAGATCGAGCAGTATCAGCGCAGCACTCTGACCGGTGTCCATGATCTTCCGCAAATGTTCCGTGGTGGAGAGGAGAGCGGACTCCGTACTATGGCCAGGCCTGAACCCGTGTTGGGAGGGGTCCAGGATGTTATTTTCCGCCATGTGGTCATTTAGTACTTTGTTCGCGTGGGCCTCTGCTAGTTTGGACACCCAGGGGAGCAGTGAGACGGGCCGGTAGTTCTCCGGTCTGGTGGGGTCTAGGGTGGGTTTCTTTATAATGGGAGTGACCCAGGCTTGTTTCCAGCAGATGGGTACTGTGGCCGAGGCGAAGGAAAGATTGAGGAGTGAGGTCAGAGATGGGAGGAAGAAGTCCAAAGCTCCCAGAAAATCCATCTATCCATCCATCCATCCATCCACCACCCAGCCATCCATCCATCATTCCATCATGCATCCACCACCCAGCCACCCATCCATTCATCCACCCTCCCACCCACCCACCCATCCATCCACCCACCCATCCAGCCACCCATCCATCCATCCATCCATCCACCCATCCATCCATCCATCCACCCACTCATCCATCCACCCATCATGCATCCATCAACAATTTTGTCCATCCATCCATCCATCCATCCATCCATCCATCCATCCATCCATCCATCCACCCATCATGTATCCATCAACAATTGTGTCCATCCATCCATCCACCCATCCATCCATCCATCCACCACCCATCATGCACCCATCAGCACTTTACGCCATCCATCCATCCACCCATATTGCATCCATCAACAATGTTGTCTATCCATCCATCCACCCTTCATGCACCCATCAGCAATTTTGTCCATCGATCCAGCCATCCACCCATCATGCATCCATCAACAATTTTGTCCATCCATCCATCCATCCACCCATCATGCACCCATCAACAATTTCCGCCATCCATCCACCCATCCATCCATCCACCCATCAACAATTTACGCCATCCATCCACCCACCCATCTATCCATCCATCCATCCATACATCCACCCATCATGCATCCACCCCTTATGCATCCATCCACCATAATTGTCATGTTGTGTGTTCAAGTCATCTTGTATATGTCACCACGCATCAGTCATTCATTCATCAGTCATTGGAATTGTTTACAAAGTGCACTTCAAAACTGACACAAAACCCTAAATGTTTTGGCTTATTGGTCCATATTTTTTACAAACTGATCTGTGAAATGCTCTCTTTGGTCTCAATTTTATTAAAGTTTTTTTTGGGTTTGAAAACCCTTCCCTTTATCCAAGCAGTACAGGGCCAGTATGATCATTTTTCCCAGGGCTGTTTTTGTTTTCCAGACCCGCTTTGTTATGTCGAGAGCCAGCACAGAGTAATCGTGATGATATGATGTGGGCAGTTCACTGAAGGCTAATACTGGTGCGGTATTGACCGTTAAAGCGGTTTCCTAATAAATGTGTTATGAATTGTACTGAGTCACTTGCAATCATTAGTCCCAAAGTGTTTTGGAAATAAAGATACGTTTTCTCCTCCAGGTCATAAAAAGTAATATTGGCACGCATCTGTCATTAAACGCCTCCATCTGTCATCTCTTGTCATCTCTTTTGCAAATGATCACCTTCTGTCGTCTTGCATATGTCACCTCATATAAACGCATATTGTTCTCATTGCTAGCGATGTAAAAGTCAATGCGCCGTTGTAGCATGCGTTATGAATGCATGCATTGTAAAGCCGCCTGCGATGTGACAGTTGCGTTGCGATGGCAGCGCGTGGACACACCGTCGTTGCAACGGGTGCTTCCCGAAAGCCCCCAACTCGAGTTTGGCAAAAGTCAGAGGGGCATATTACCAAGCAATAGCGATAATTATCGCTATTGCTTGGTTAGAGACAAAAATTTACAGCTGAGCTGCGGCCATTTTTATTGCAGATAAACCTTGGTATTACCAAGGTTTACCGCAAATGCGATAAAAATCGGCCGCAATGCATGAATATCGCTGAAAAGTCAGTGATATTCATGCATTACCGAGCTAATGCTCTTAGCCATGTGATCCACCTCCCATTGGATAACATGGCTAAGAACTGCTCAGGGCAGGTGTTAGCTTTTGGAGATATTCGTGCTTAGCGCGAATATCTCCAAAAGTTGGTAATAGGAGATAGCGATGTTAGCGACTGTTTCCAGTCGCTAACATCTTGGCACGCCCACTTTGCATGTCATTAGTGATAAATATCACTGACATGCAAAGTGGGGCCCAAGATGGTCGCTATCTCCTTCTAGCTGTCGCTAACTAGTGTTAGGGACAACTAGGTAATAGGGAGATAATTTTATCTCCGCTTTCTTGGCTTTTAAAGCCAAAAAAGCGGAGATAAACCCCCTTGATAATATGCCCCATACTACCTTAAACCTAACCCTGATCCTGACTGACAATAAAAAATGAATTAGGCAGGACAAGGGTTTAGCTTGCTGAGCACTACAGGGAGCCTAACTCTCTTTTAGGGCACAGACAACTGTCGCACGAGGCATGCAGCGTTTGTGTGCTGCATCAGGACACAGTCTCACAGTTACAAGCTAGAAGCAAAGATGGATCATTGAAAACAATGACCTGAAATTTACCAATGTACCGCTTTAATCATAATTGTTTTTATAGTGTATACCAATGAACTATTTTGATACCCTATAAAAATGATGACAAAAAAACAAAGCAGTGCTTTAGTCAAACTTCAGGACACTGTTTTCAATGTTCCACCTTTATACCAGTGGTGTGGCAAGATTATTGAGGGCCCTTGTGCAAGCAAAGAAAACGAGCCATCCATCCAGCAATTTAATGGAAAATCCAGCCAGAATGTTGGTGCAGCTGGCCCCTAACAACCCTGGTCCTAGGTGCACAACTGGCGGACTATGCCTTGTCCCACAACATACGCTTCTTTCTCCTTTCTCACTCTCTCCCCCTTCAGACTTTATTTCAACCCCCTTCGTTTGCCCCACCTATATATTACCCCGTCTCTTTTCATGAACCCTTTTTCTTTCTCCCCACGCAGTCTCTTTCTCTTTGTAGCACCCTTTCTCATCCTCTTGTTAGAGGGAGCAGATGCTACAGGCCACTTTTCAAGTGCTGGCACATTTAGCTTTGTAGTACTTGCTAAAAGTGGAATGGGAATGTGGTGGCTTATTTTGTAGTAAAAGGTAATGTAGGCTTTCTGTTACAGAGCTAAGAAGCGGTACATGGACTCAGCCTACATAAGACATTGAATTGAGCATGCTACGGTCCATTAGCTGCATAGGCATATACTATTATCATGCTTCATACACATTAATCAGCTGCAAGGCTGCGGCTATTCAAAAACATTGCAAGTAGTAGACTTTATATTCGGGCCCCTTACATCTTGCACCCCAGGTGCTACTACACTGGCTGCACAATTGATACCGGCGACCCGGATTTATGTTACTCTTTAAGCATGAACGCTGACTCCCTGGACACCATGTCCATTCAGGGCAGTGTCGACTGCATCCTGCCTTAGGCCTGAGCATGGGGAGGTGACTGTTCTGAGAAGTACCTGCATTGTAGTGGGGCTGAGCCTTGCATTCATAAAGTGTTAAGTTAGCATGAGCTTATTAGAAGTTTAAACGCCATTTTACCTTTTGCTTTGTTTTGCACACGGCACACACGTTAGTTATTGTTTAGCATTAGGCTGAGAGTTTTACTTCACGTGAGAATAACTTGTTTTTCCACATTACTAGACTTGCTTTGCAAGCTTAGTCTATACAGTGAGTGCTGAGGCCTTCAAGGTTATATCAACACTGTTGCGTTTGTTCGAACTGATCAGCGCACGTTCTAGACATAACATATATGCAGCTGTGGACAGCTCAGATACTGGTGCCTTTAATAATACACTGTGTAGGCATGATTGGACACACTTTGAGAACATTCGCATGCTGAGAGCTTATGCACAACTCAATGTGATTCACTCCTGCTAATCTCTGAGGTATGGGGTCGCCTATGCAAGCCTAAGAGACCTTCTTTAGTTATAAAATAACTTACTAGGAAGGGAGGGTGAAATACAGGTATATATTTAACCTGTTTCCATTTAGCATTATAGCATGCTTTCTCCCTTTGTATTTTATGGAATAGTAACTATGCTACAAAAAACAAAGGGATGGGTTGAGGGTCCGAGGGAATATTTAACGACCTCAGCACAGTTACATTCCCCCTAACAAGATATAGAATACATAAAGAGTAACTGTTGGCTGCCAGGAGTACCGACGGACAGAGCGGTGCCCCATTATCCTGAGCTGAATGCCAGGTGAGGAGAAGCACGTTCCTCTCGCAACTGAGGAGGACTACCAGGAGTGAACAGGTGATATTTATCATTTGTGTGTTCACTGTATTTTTTATCATTTCTGAGCAGTATCAAAAAGTTAATGGGTCCTGAAGAAGCGGTAGACACCACTTTGGGTCTTTAAATCTCCGCAGAAAAATGTCGACCAGTAAACCCAGTCAGAAGTTATTTGTTTGAACCATCTGACTTTTTTGCACTCTTACGTTTTTATTGTTGGAAGTGCACGACTCCCGAATAAAGTTAGTATTGCGTACACTCTCCAATTTTAACACAAGCACATTTTCCCCTTTTTTTCACAATTCACAAATGCACTGCTTTCAGTTACAAACATATAACAGCCACCGATCATTCTGGGCATTAACATCACTGCAATTAACCATCTCACTAAAATACCTTTAGAGATGGTGACAACTTGGATTGCATACTATGTGAAGTAGTCCAGATGATGAATTGGGCGGCACAGGAAAAGTAACTGATAGATATTTTTCACACAGTGTAAATGTCCGGCTGTTTGCTCTAAGTTGGAAGCATACACATAGTCATCCACACACACATAGACTTTTTTCTTTCAAGACCCACAGTTACTCTTTATGTATTCTACAGTAACTATGCTGACAATCTTATTTCTTATCATATGTCTGCTTGTATTAGCTAAGATGCTGCACCTGAAATCATGGCGTTAAAATAAACATTTTAAACTTGCTTGTGTCTCCCTTTACTCACTGTTCTGGACTGGTATGAGAGTATAACGAAAGAGTGCTCATGTTTCCCATCTTACCTGAGGTATCGTAAGTCGCATGTTCGGGTTTGTCTGATCATTGGTTACTTTGCTATAGGACGAAGAGCTAATGAGACACTGATGCTAGTCTGGTAAGGGATGTTGGGTACTAGGGTGAGTTTTTGGTAGACCCTCATTGTTAGAACTGGGATTTCTGGTTGGCTAAGGCTTGCGCCAAAGCAGGGCAGAAACCACCACTCTAGTCAGGGCAAGGGAGTTACACGCCAAGATAACCCCTGCTCACCCCCTTGGTAGCTTGGCACGAGCAGTCAGGCTTTTCCCGGAGGCAATGTTAAAGCGTTTGCGCAACACACACACAGCAGCAACACACAAGGGAACTCCACACAAGGTTATATATAAAATAGCCTTTGTATTACCATAAACACATTAGATCATAATCACACAATTACACTGTACCAACTGGCCCTGGGCAGTATTTACAGGGGATTATATACACAGGACATGGCCACATGGGCCACCTTCAGAAATCAGCACTTAGTAGACATAGCACTTCTAGAACATAGGATAAATGTAGCACCAAATAACAAGTGTAGAACACAGCCAGTAACCAATGGTAAAAGGTAGGTACACACTAAGCAATACTTATCACCATAGGCATAGGTCACGCAGTGAAACATAAACTCGCTAGTATAAACCACACTAGGCAAAACAACCTCCTAAGTATGAAAACACATTTAGAGGTATCACAGGCATAAAGGCATTGCACATTACGCATAAATCACATTAGGCAATTATCAACATAGACCTAAATCACCAATCACCTTGCGCAGCATCACAGTAGGTACTGATACAGTGCTCCACAGGCGGGGGCACAACACAGGAACACTGTCCCTAAGCCAGCTGGCCTCTCATGGGGCTCAAATGCCCTTTGTCGAGCGGAGTTAGGGCAGGCTTCGCAGGCAGCCAAAAGAAGAGTGCACAAGAGTTTAGGGCCTAAACGTGGCAGCTGGCCACTAATTGATGGGCAGCTGTAGAAATGAGCATGGGCACCCGCGTGCCCTATGAGCCCTCTGTCTGGGACTCTAAATGCCAAACTGGCCCCAAGTGTCACTCTGGGACTTCAAAGGGGGTATGCCCCCAAAAACAATCAATCCAGGCACCACTGGGAGAGTCCCACTCAGGGGACTCCTGCAGACACTTGCCCCCACTGTTGGAGCGACCATCTGGTAGGCGGGGCCGCTCAAGGAATATGCCCTGGCCCCCACTGTGCCTTTAAAGAACAATGTTGCCCCCATCCGAAGTCAGCGACAGCATGCGGGGGGTCTTGCACTGTCAATGTGCCCCGACACCCCCTCTAATAATGAACAAAGGAGCCCTACTCACCGGGCTGGACTGTTCTTCTCTCATGCAGCCACATGTGGGACCAGCACTCGCACTCCTCTGGTCTCCGGCGCCTCTCAGCCTCATGGGACCCGCGTCGGCTCCTCCTGCTGTGGGGGCAGGTGCCAGAAATGCGCCTCAGGCCCCCCTTCTGTGCAATTCCTCTCAACGCGGCTGGCAGCGGGGCTCTCCCTCACGCTGGGGACCTCCGCTCTTTCACCGACATGGCTTCCGCTGGGGCGCTTCTTGCAGCAGGTGGAGAAAGTTCCCGACCAGCTCAAGGCTCTAGTTACCGGCACACACGGGGCTCCTCCTGACACACAGGAGCCGCGTCAGCGGCTGCAGCCCTCTTCCGCCTCACTCGGCATTACTGGGCACAGGCATGCAGTCCAGGGCTCTCCCTCGCTCTCAAGAGTCCTGGAGGATCATGCCACGATCTTCCCCAGAGTACAGGTGCGTGGGGTGGGCTCCTGTCTGCTTCCTGTTGGCCTTCAGTACTTCTGGGTCGCCGCAGACAGCGCGGCTCCCCTCAAGGTTCCCGGCACTCCTGGCTGCAGTACGGGGTAGGCACCCGTCTAAATCTAAAGTCCCTGGTGGGGTGGGCCCCCGCTAGGGATATCAAATAAAGCACAAGGTCCCTGGCGGGATGGGCACCCGCTAGGGATACCTAAAGCGCAAATCTGCGGGGTGGGCACCCGCGGCTCAAATCGGCCAGAAGGGCAGGATCCCACGTGGTGCAGTTTCGCGCTGCAGTTCAAAGGTAGAAGCGCTGCTCCTCTTGGCTCCACAACAAAGCGCTCCTTAAAAAAACAAAGGGAGCATAAAGCGCTCCTCAGGAGAATAAAACCCCTCCAGGCACTAGGTTCCTCAAGGTCCAGAAAAAGTCTCTTCAGAAGGTAGGGGGCAAAAGCTGAGCACAGGGGCCAGCTCACAGGGCCCTCCAGCAGGGAGGCAGTCCCCAGTGGCAGTACCCCCTGGCGCCCAGCAGTAGCAGCAGGCCCCCCTCAAGATAGGCTCAGTCAGAACATTTTACATGGGGTCACATCCCCTTTTTATACACAATTTCCCTTTGTCTAAGGTTGTAGGGCAGGGGAAGAACCAGTTACAACTGTTTCTTGAGCACTTTGTTTTGCTCAGCCCCTCTCCCCATTCACAGGACAGGCTGGTGACATCAGAAGCACCACAGGGGGCGGAGCCAGCATTGTGGAGGGAAGGACCAGCCCTATTCAGGTGCCAGGTGCACTCCTCCCTCCCATCAACATGCAGATCTTTCCATTCACCACCGGGGCAGACCCATCCTGACTCCTGAAGCAAGGCACACAAGCCAACTACAGCCAATCACAAGCCAGACAGTCAATTCACATTCACTGCACAGACATACCAACTTCTTGAAGTGGCACTTCCACACCAAACACATTAAATATGCGCACACCATCATGCAGCATTTAATCTCACGAGTTTGCACATACCAAACTCGCCCCTGCACTCCCCACACATCAGGAACTACCATGGACACACATATCCCCATGCATTCCTATGGGAGGGCAGGCCAATCTCACCACACGCCCTCAAACTGCGCACACACTTTAAACTGGGACACAGTGTTAAAGTGCGCAAAAGCCAAAAACAACTAGTATCAGGTCAAAATTAAAAGCAAAAATTTTAGGGGAGAACCTGTCAAAAGAGCCAAGTCCAACACTAATTCACTGAGGTCCTGAGTCTCTGTGCACAGTTCTGTGACTGAGCAGAATCACTTCAACGCGATACAAAAGGGGATGATGGACGGAGCGTTTGAGCAAATCAAACACTCACCCCAAGTCAACTGATCTGGGTTTAATCCATCACCATTCTTTAGCTCACTCCGCCACCCCAGTTCAGACATGGCCATATGCAAATCAGTCTGACCCTGTGCCTCATGGGAACAGTCCAGCCCGAACTGCCAAGCCATGTCTTCCCTGGACCGGAAACAAGCATCCTGGGACCGGTTTCAGATTCATAATCCTCATCAGCCAGGCTATCTTGAATCAGCTGAAAGCCGGAAACTGGTACTTGGATGCTTGTTTCCAGTCCAGGGAGTATCTGGCTTGGCAATTCGAGCTGGACTGTTCCCATGGGGCACAGGGTCAAGACTGATTTGCATATGGCTGGGTTCAAACTGGAATGGCATGGTGAGCAAAAAAAACGACGGATTTAGGCCCAGATATCTGTACTGGGGTGAATGTATGACATTGTTCTGCATTCTGTCCATCACCTGTTGTTTTTGCATTTGTCACCCGAGTGGGACGGGTATGCTCAGACGTGAGTCTCGTGCTCTCCATGCCACTGGAATCAAGCTATCCAGGCTGAAGAGGGCTGAAAGCCCGAAACCGGTCCTTGGATGCTTGTTTCCAGTCCAGGGAGGACCTGGCTTGGCAGTTCGGGCTGGACTGTTCCCATGGGGCACAGGGTCAAGACTGATTTGCATATGGCTGGGTTCAAACTGGAATGGCATGTGAGCAAAACAACGATAGATTTAGGCCCAGATCACTGTACTGGGGTGAATGTATGACATTGTTCTGCATTCTGTCCATCACCTGTTGTTTTTGCAGAATCCCTTCAACAGCATCACTTACCGATTTAAACCTCTTGGCAGCATTCAGTGATGAGAGAGCAGGTGAGGGAGGGGAGTCACTTCCTGGAGTGGTCTCAATCTACAATGGTATGTGTTTTTGGTGGTTCCATGGATTTGAATACGTGTCAGGCAGCACTGAGCCACAGACTCAGCAATGTCTCCCAGGACCGGCAACAAACTGTTATGCAGAAAAGAAGATGATAAAGTACACTTGATACTCCGGCCTGGTTAACTGATTCCTTCCTCCATGTGGACCCAGGATCCATTAGTCTGCTTAGCACAACATCAAACTCAGTCTCACTGTCTGACAATCAAACCACCAGGACAGCAGGAGTGGAAATGCGGGAATACCCCGTAATTAAGCTCCATAACATATTACTCCACCACACAAAATCCAATTCCACATAATTACACTCCACATAATTCCAGTACACTCAATACCATATAATTACCCTCTTGATATTTCCATTATTTACTATGCCACATAATTCCACTACACAAATTCATTCCACAATTTCACCATACACAATTTCACCACTAACAATTCCAAACCATACATTTCCACTCCACACCACATACATCCGCTCAAAACCAAAACACATGGGCAAAACACGTTTTCATTTACAATGCATAAATATCTCTAACTCTCACAAATGTGAAACCAATTTACATTGAAAATGCTTGTCTTTTTTTATCCGTCTGAGCATTTTGTCCCTATCCCACTTCTCACCCCACTCCCAGTTTTACGTTTTTTTTCTTAATTATTTAAATTTTAATGGGATTTTTCAGCAGAAGCAATGTGCTATCCTCCCATACACTTTCTTTTTACTTACCCGCTCCCTTTCCTTTTCTGCATCCCGCTCCCTGTTTTAAATTTCTCATTTTTATTTGTTTATTTTTACGAGTACCCAGCATCCGCAAAGTAAAACTGGAGAGCTCATTTCCTTGTTTGCTCTTGCTTGCACTTTTTTATTTACTTTTTAAAATGACCATCTGCCATGTTAGAACTGTAAACTAAAAATGGCTGCTGCTCAACGTGGTGTTTTGAAGCATTCCTACACACGTGCCATGACCCATGCATTTGCAGCCATCTTGGGATCGTTGGGGGATGTAGGGCATTAACAGCGAGCGTAGGAGCTCGGGGCCCTCAGTTTTCAGAATTTTAAAGGCAATGGTGAGGGCTTTGAATTAGATGCAGGCTTCCACGGGCAGCCAGTGAAGTCTGTGAATGGTGGCTCTCGCGGAGCACCTTCTAGGAAGGCCTACTATTGCCCTTGCCGCAGAGTTCTGTATTCGTTGAAATCTCTTGGTTTCAGCCTTGTTCGCGCCTAGCAACAGGACACTCGCGTAGTCCAACCAGGCAAGGATGGTGGATTGTACGATGAGTTGCCGCGTTTTAGGGTCGAAGAAGCCTAGAATGGGATTGAGGCTTCTCAACAGTCCAATACAAGTTGGGGCTACTTTTTTGGTGTGGGTCTGGAAGTTTAGCGCAGAGTCCAACCATACTCCTAGGTTTTTTGCCGGGGTTTTGGGGGGAGGGGCTGGGCCCAGTGAGGGGGGCCACCAGAGGTCACTCCAGCAGTTGGGGTTCTTGCTCAGGAGCAGCACCTCGGTTTTTCCTGCATTAAGCTGAAGGCAATTTGCAGTCATCCAATTGGCGATGGCGGCCAATCCATCCCTAAATCTAGTGGCATCGGGGGAGGGCGCCTCGTTGAGGGTGATTACCAACTGTGTGTCGTCGGCGTACAACACCAGTGTGAGATCCCACTTTTTGGCTACTTCCGCAAGAGGCTGCATATATAAATTAAAAAGGGATGGATTGAGGGCAGAGCCCTGTGGGACTCCTTGGCCTATAGCTTGTGGTTGGGAGATAAATGGGGGAGCTGACACCCGGAAGGACCTATTCGTGAGGAACGATCGGAACCATTCCAGTGCCAGGTCCTAGATCCCAATGTTTTCCAGGCGTCTTAGAAGGATGTCATGGGATACCGTATGAAAGGCCGCACTGAGATCGAGCAGTATCAGCGCAGCACTCTGACCGGTGTCCATGATCTTCCGCAAATGTTCCGTGGTGGAGAGGAGAGCGGACTCCGTACTATGGCCAGGCCTGAACCCGTGTTGGGAGGGGTCCAGGATGTTATTTTCCGCCATGTGGTCATTTAGTACTTTGTTCGCGTGGGCCTCTGCTAGTTTGGACACCCAGGGGAGCAGTGAGACGGGCCGGTAGTTCTCCGGTCTGGTGGGGTCTAGGGTGGGTTTCTTTATAATGGGAGTGACCCAGGCTTGTTTCCAGCAGATGGGTACTGTGGCCGAGGCGAAGGAAAGATTGAGGAGTGAGGTCAGAGATGGGAGGAAGAAGTCCAAAGCTCCCAGAAAATCCATCTATCCATCCATCCATCCATCCACCACCCAGCCATCCATCCATCATTCCATCATGCATCCACCACCCAGCCACCCATCCATTCATCCACCCTCCCACCCACCCACCCATCCATCCACCCACCCATCCAGCCACCCATCCATCCATCCATCCATCCACCCATCCATCCATCCATCCACCCACTCATCCATCCACCCATCATGCATCCATCAACAATTTTGTCCATCCATCCATCCATCCATCCATCCATCCATCCATCCATCCACCCATCATGTATCCATCAACAATTGTGTCCATCCATCCATCCACCCATCCATCCATCCATCCACCACCCATCATGCACCCATCAGCACTTTACGCCATCCATCCATCCACCCATATTGCATCCATCAACAATGTTGTCTATCCATCCATCCACCCTTCATGCACCCATCAGCAATTTTGTCCATCGATCCAGCCATCCACCCATCATGCATCCATCAACAATTTTGTCCATCCATCCATCCATCCACCCATCATGCACCCATCAACAATTTCCGCCATCCATCCACCCATCCATCCATCCACCCATCAACAATTTACGCCATCCATCCACCCACCCATCTATCCATCCATCCATCCATACATCCACCCATCATGCATCCACCCCTTATGCATCCATCCACCATAATTGTCATGTTGTGTGTTCAAGTCATCTTGTATATGTCACCACGCATCAGTCATTCATTCATCAGTCATTGGAATTGTTTACAAAGTGCACTTCAAAACTGACACAAAACCCTAAATGCTTTGGCTTATTGGTCCATATTTTTTACAAACTGATCTGTGAAATGCTCTCTTTGGTCTCAATTTTATTAAAGTTTTTTTTTGGGTTTGAAAACCCTTCCCTTTATCCAAGCAGTACAGGGCCAGTATGATCATTTTTCCCAGGGCTGTTTTTGTTTTCCAGACCCGCTTTGTTATGTCGAGAGCCAGCACAGAGTAATCGTGATGATATGATGTGGGCAGTTCACTGAAGGCTAATACTGGTGCGGTATTGACCGTTAAAGCGGTTTCCTAATAAATGTGTTATGAATTGTACTGAGTCACTTGCAATCATTAGTCCCAAAGTGTTTTGGAAATAAAGATACGTTTTCTCCTCCAGGTCATAAAAAGTAATATTGGCACGCATCTGTCATTAAACGCCTCCATCTGTCATCTCTTGTCATCTCTTTTGCAAATGATCGCCTTCTGTCGTCTTGCATATGTCACCTCATATAAACGCATATTGTTCTCATTGCTAGCGATGTAAAAGTCAATGCGCCGTTGTAGCATGCGTTATGAATGCATGCATTGTAAAGCCGCCTGCGATGTGACAGTTGCGTTGCGATGGCAGCGCGTGGACACACCGTCGTTGCAACGGGTGCTTCCCGAAAGCCCCCAACTCGAGTTTGGCAAAAGTCAGAGGGGCATATTACCAAGCAATAGCGATAATTATCGCTATTGCTTGGTTAGAGACAAAAATTTACAGCTGAGCTGCGGCCATTTTTATTGCAGATAAACCTTGGTATTACCAAGGTTTACCGCAAATACGATAAAAATCGGCCGCAATGCATGAATATCGCTGAAAAGTCAGTGATATTCATGCATTACCGAGCTAATGCTCTTAGCCATGTGATCCACCTCCCATTGGATAACATGGCTAAGAACTGCTCAGGGCAGGTGTTAGCTTTTGGAGATATTCGTGCTTAGCGCGAATATCTCCAAAAGTTGGTAATAGGAGATAGCGATGTTAGCGACTGTTTCCAGTCGCTAACATCTTGGCACGCCCACTTTGCATGTCATTAGTGATAAATATCACTGACATGCAAAGTGGGGCCCAAGATGGTCGCTATCTCCTTCTAGCTGTCGCTAACTAGTGTTAGGGACAACTAGGTAATAGGGAGATAATTTTATCTCCGCTTTCTTGGCTTTTAAAGCCAAAAAAGCGGAGATAAACCCCCTTGATAATATGCCCCATACTACCTTAAACCTAACCCTGATCCTGACTGACAATAAAAAATGAATTAGGCAGGACAAGGGTTTAGCTTGCTGAGCACTACAGGGAGCCTAACTCTCTTTTAGGGCACAGACAACTGTCGCACGAGGCATGCAGCGTTTGTGTGCTGCATCAGGACACAGTCTCACAGTTACAAGCTAGAAGCAAAGATGGATCATTGAAAACAATGACCTGAAATTTACCAATGTACCGCTTTAATCATAATTGTTTTTATAGTGTATACCAATGAACTATTTTGATACCCTATAAAAATGATGACAAAAAAACAAAGCAGTGCTTTAGTCAAACTTCAGGACACTGTTTTCAATGTTCCACCTTTATACCAGTGGTGTGGCAAGATTATTGAGGGCCCTTGTGCAAGCAAAGAAAACGAGCCATCCATCCAGCAATTTAATGGAAAATCCAGCCAGAATGTTGGTGCAGCTGGCCCCTAACAACCCTGGTCCTAGGTGCACAACTGGCGGACTATGCCTTGTCCCACAACATACGCTTCTTTCTCCTTTCTCACTCTCTCCCCCTTCAGACTTTATTTCAACCCCCTTCGTTTGCCCCACCTATATATTACCCCGTCTCTTTTCATGAACCCTTTTTCTTTCTCCCCACGCAGTCTCTTTCTCTTTGTAGCACCCTTTCTCATCCTCTTGTTAGAGGGAGCAGATGCTACAGGCCACTTTTCAAGTGCTGGCACATTTAGCTTTGTAGTACTTGCTAAAAGTGGAATGGGAATGTGGTGGCTTATTTTGTAGTAAAAGGTAATGTAGGCTTTCTGTTACAGAGCTAAGAAGCGGTACATGGACTCAGCCTACATAAGACATTGAATTGAGCATGCTACGGTCCATTAGCTGCATAGGCATATACTATTATCATGCTTCATACACATTAATCAGCTGCAAGGCTGCGGCTATTCAAAAACATTGCAAGTAGTAGACTTTATATTCGGGCCCCTTACATCTTGCACCCCAGGTGCTACTACACTGGCTGCACAATTGATACCGGCGACCCGGATTTATGTTACTCTTTAAGCATGAACGCTGACTCCCTGGACACCATGTCCATTCAGGGCAGTGTCGACTGCATCCTGCCTTAGGCCTGAGCATGGGGAGGTGACTGTTCTGAGAAGTACCTGCATTGTAGTGGGGCTGAGCCTTGCATTCATAAAGTGTTAAGTTAGCATGAGCTTATTAGAAGTTTAAACGCCATTTTACCTTTTGCTTTGTTTTGCACACGGCACACACGTTAGTTATTGTTTAGCATTAGGCTGAGAGTTTTACTTCACGTGAGAATAACTTGTTTTTCCACATTACTAGACTTGCTTTGCAAGCTTAGTCTATACAGTGAGTGCTGAGGCCTTCAAGGTTATATCAACACTGTTGCGTTTGTTCGAACTGATCAGCGCACGTTCTAGACATAACATATATGCAGCTGTGGACAGCTCAGATACTGGTGCCTTTAATAATACACTGTGTAGGCATGATTGGACACACTTTGAGAACATTCGCATGCTGAGAGCTTATGCACAACTCAATGTGATTCACTCCTGCTAATCTCTGAGGTATGGGGTCGCCTATGCAAGCCTAAGAGACCTTCTTTAGTTATAAAATAACTTACTAGGAAGGGAGGGTGAAATACAGGTATATATTTAACCTGTTTCCATTTAGCATTATAGCATGCTTTCTCCCTTTGTATTTTATGGAATAGTAACTATGCTACAAAAAACAAAGGGATGGGTTGAGGGTCCGAGGGAATATTTAACGACCTCAGCACAGTTACATTCCCCCTAACAAGATATAGAATACATAAAGAGTAACTGTTGGCTGCCAGGAGTACCGACGGACAGAGCGGTGCCCCATTATCCTGAGCTGAATGCCAGGTGAGGAGAAGCACGTTCCTCTCGCAACTGAGGAGGACTACCAGGAGTGAACAGGTGATATTTATCATTTGTGTGTTCACTGTATTTTTTATAATTTCTGAGCAGTATCAAAAAGTTAATGGGTCCTGAAGAAGCGGTAGACACCACTTTGGGTCTTTAAATCTCCGCAGAAAAATGTCGACCAGTAAACCCAGTCAGAAGTTATTTGTTTGAACCATCTGACTTTTTTGCACTCTTACGTTTTTATTGTTGGAAGTGCACGACTCCCGAATAAAGTTAGTATTGCGTACACTCTCCAATTTTAACACAAGCACATTTTCCCCTTTTTTTCACAATTCACAAATGCACTGCTTTCAGTTACAAACATATAACAGCCACCGATCATTCTGGGCATTAACATCACTGCAATTAACCATCTCACTAAAATACCTTTAGAGATGGTGACAACTTGGATTGCATACTATGTGAAGTAGTCCAGATGATGAATTGGGCGGCACAGGAAAAGTAACTGATAGATATTTTTCACACAGTGTAAATGTCCGGCTGTTTGCTCTATGTTGGAAGCATACACATAGTCATCCACACACACATAGACTTTTTTCTTTCAAGACCCACAGTTACTCTTTATGTATTCTACAGTAACTATGCTGACAATCTTATTTCTTATCATATGTCTGCTTGTATTAGCTAAGATGCTGCACCTGAAATCATGGCGTTAAAATAAACATTTTAAACTTGCTTGTGTCTCCCTTTACTCACTGTTCTGGACTGGTATGAGAGTATAACGAAAGAGTGCTCATGTTTCCCATCTTACCTGAGGTATCGTAAGTCGCATGTTCGGGTTTGTCTGATCATTGGTTACTTTGCTATAGGACGAAGAGCTAATGAGACACTGATGCTAGTCTGGTAAGGGATGTTGGGTACTAGGGTGAGTTTTTGGTAGACCCTCATTGTTAGAACTGGGATTTCTGGTTGGCTAAGGCTTGCGCCAAAGCAGGGCAGAAACCACCACTCTAGTCAGGGCAAGGGAGTTACACGCCAAGATAACCCCTGCTCACCCCCTTGGTAGCTTGGCACGAGCAGTCAGGCTTTTCCCGGAGGCAATGTTAAAGCGTTTGCGCAACACACACACAGCAGCAACACACAAGGGAACTCCACACAAGGTTATATATAAAATAGCCTTTGTATTACCATAAACACATTAGATCATAATCACACAATTACACTGTACCAACTGGCCCTGGGCAGTATTTACAGGGGATTATATACACAGGACATGGCCACATGGGCCACCTTCAGAAATCAGCACTTAGTAGACATAGCACTTCTAGAACATAGGATAAATGTAGCACCAAATAACAAGTGTAGAACACAGCCAGTAACCAATGGTAAAAGGTAGGTACACACTAAGCAATACTTATCACCATAGGCATAGGTCACGCAGTGAAACATAAACTCGCTAGTATAAACCACACTAGGCAAAACAACCTCCTAAGTATGAAAACACATTTAGAGGTATCACAGGCATAAAGGCATTGCACATTACGCATAAATCACATTAGGCAATTATCAACATAGACCTAAATCACCAATCACCTTGCGCAGCATCACAGTAGGTACTGATACAGTGCTCCACAGGCGGGGGCACAACACAGGAACACTGTCCCTAAGCCAGCTGGCCTCTCATGGGGCTCAAATGCCCTTTGTCGAGCGGAGTTAGGGCAGGCTTCGCAGGCAGCCAAAAGAAGAGTGCACAAGAGTTTAGGGCCTAAACGTGGCAGCTGGCCACTAATTGATGGGCAGCTGTAGAAATGAGCATGGGCACCCGCGTGCCCTATGAGCCCTCTGTCTGGGACTCTAAATGCCAAACTGGCCCCAAGTGTCACTCTGGGACTTCAAAGGGGGTATGCCCCCAAAAACAATCAATCCAGGCACCACTGGGAGAGTCCCACTCAGGGGACTCCTGCAGACACTTGCCCCCACTGTTGGAGCGACCATCTGGTAGGCGGGGCCGCTCAAGGAATATGCCCTGGCCCCCACTGTGCCTTTAAAGAACAATGTTGCCCCCATCCGAAGTCAGCGACAGCATGCGGGGGGTCTTGCACTGTCAATGTGCCCCGACACCCCCTCTAATAATGAACAAAGGAGCCCTACTCACCGGGCTGGACTGTTCTTCTCTCATGCAGCCACATGTGGGACCAGCACTCGCACTCCTCTGGTCTCCGGCGCCTCTCAGCCTCATGGGACCCGCGTCGGCTCCTCCTGCTGTGGGGGCAGGTGCCAGAAATGCGCCTCAGGCCCCCCTTCTGTGCAATTCCTCTCAACGCGGCTGGCAGCGGGGCTCTCCCTCACGCTGGGGACCTCCGCTCTTTCACCGACACGGCTTCCGCTGGGGCGCTTCTTGCAGCAGGTGGAGAAAGTTCCCGACCAGCTCAAGGCTCTAGTTACCGGCACACACGGGGCTCCTCCTGACACACAGGAGCCGCGTCAGCGGCTGCAGCCCTCTTCCGCCTCACTCGGCATTACTGGGCACAGGCATGCAGTCCAGGGCTCTCCCTCGCTCTCAAGAGTCCTGGAGGATCATGCCACGATCTTCCCCAGAGTACAGGTGCGTGGGGTGGGCTCCTGTCTGCTTCCTGTTGGCCTTCAGTACTTCTGGGTCGCCGCAGACAGCGCGGCTCCCCTCAAGGTTCCCGGCACTCCTGGCTGCAGTACGGGGTAGGCACCCGTCTAAATCTAAAGTCCCTGGTGGGGTGGGCCCCCGCTAGGGATATCAAATAAAGCACAAGGTCCCTGGCGGGATGGGCACCCGCTAGGGATACCTAAAGCGCAAATCTGCGGGGTGGGCACCCGCGGCTCAAATCGGCCAGAAGGGCAGGATCCCACGTGGTGCAGTTTCGCGCTGCAGTTCAAAGGTAGAAGCGCTGCTCCTCTTGGCTCCACAACAAAGCGCTCCTTAAAAAAACAAAGGGAGCATAAAGCGCTCCTCAGGAGAATAAAACCCCTCCAGGCACTAGGTTCCTCAAGGTCCAGAAAAAGTCTCTTCAGAAGGTAGGGGGCAAAAGCTGAGCACAGGGGCCAGCTCACAGGGCCCTCCAGCAGGGAGGCAGTCCCCAGTGGCAGTACCCCCTGGCGCCCAGCAGTAGCAGCAGGCCCCCCTCAAGATAGGCTCAGTCAGAACATTTTACATGGGGTCACATCCCCTTTTTATACACAATTTCCCTTTGTATAAGGTTGTAGGGCAGGGGAAGAACCAGTTACAACTGTTTCTTGAGCACTTTGTTTTGCTCAGCCCCTCTCCCCATTCACAGGACAGGCTGGTGACATCAGAAGCACCACAGGGGGCGGAGCCAGCATTGTGGAGGGAAGGACCAGCCCTATTCAGGTGCCAGGTGCACTCCTCCCTCCCATCAACATGCAGATCTTTCCATTCACCACCGGGGCAGACCCATCCTGACTCCTGAAGCAAGGCACACAAGCCAACTACAGCCAATCACAAGCCAGACAGTCAATTCACATTCACTGCACAGACATACCAACTTCTTGAAGTGGCACTTCCACACCAAACACATTAAATATGCGCACACCATCATGCAGCATTTAATCTCACGAGTTTGCACATACCAAACTCGCCCCTGCACTCCCCACACATCAGGAACTACCATGGACACACATATCCCCATGCATTCCTATGGGAGGGCAGGCCAATCTCACCACACGCCCTCAAACTGCGCACACACTTTAAACTGGGACACAGTGTTAAAGTGCGCAAAAGCCAAAAACAACTAGTATCAGGTCAAAATTAAAAGCAAAAATTTTAGGGGAGAACCTGTCAAAAGAGCCAAGTCCAACACTAATTCACTGAGGTCCTGAGTCTCTGTGCACAGTTCTGTGACTGAGCAGAATCACTTCAACGCGATACAAAAGGGGATGATGGACGGAGCGTTTGAGCAAATCAAACACTCACCCCAAGTCAACTGATCTGGGTTTAATCCATCACCATTCTTTAGCTCACTCCGCCACCCCAGTTCAGACATGGCCATATGCAAATCAGTCTGACCCTGTGCCTCATGGGAACAGTCCAGCCCGAACTGCCAAGCCATGTCTTCCCTGGACCGGAAACAAGCATCCTGGGACCGGTTTCAGATTCATAATCCTCATCAGCCAGGCTATCTTGAATCAGCTGAAAGCCGGAAACTGGTACTTGGATGCTTGTTTCCAGTCCAGGGAGTATCTGGCTTGGCAATTCGAGCTGGACTGTTCCCATGGGGCACAGGGTCAAGACTGATTTGCATATGGCTGGGTTCAAACTGGAATGGCATGGTGAGCAAAAAAAACGACGGATTTAGGCCCAGATATCTGTACTGGGGTGAATGTATGACATTGTTCTGCATTCTGTCCATCACCTGTTGTTTTTGCATTTGTCACCCGAGTGGGACGGGTATGCTAAGACGTGAGTCTCGTGCTCTCCATGCCACTGGAATCAAGCTATCCAGGCTGAAGAGGGCTGAAAGCCCGAAACCGGTCCTTGGATGCTTGTTTCCAGTCCAGGGAGGACCTGGCTTGGCAGTTCGGGCTGGACTGTTCCCATGGGGCACAGGGTCAAGACTGATTTGCATATGGCTGGGTTCAAACTGGAATGGCATGTGAGCAAAACAACGATAGATTTAGGCCCAGATCACTGTACTGGGGTGAATGTATGACATTGTTCTGCATTCTGTCCATCACCTGTTGTTTTTGCAGAATCCCTTCAACAGCATCACTTACCGATTTAAACCTCTTGGCAGCATTCAGTGATGAGAGAGCAGGTGAGGGAGGGGAGTCACTTCCTGGAGTGGTCTCAATCTACAATGGTATGTGTTTTTGGTGGTTCCATGGATTTGAATACGTGTCAGGCAGCACTGAGCCACAGACTCAGCAATGTCTCCCAGGACCGGCAACAAACTGTTATGCAGAAAAGAAGATGATAAAGTACACTTGATACTCCGGCCTGGTTAACTGATTCCTTCCTCCATGTGGACCCAGGATCCATTAGTCTGCTTAGCACAACATCAAACTCAGTCTCACTGTCTGACAATCAAACCACCAGGACAGCAGGAGTGGAAATGCGGGAATACCCCGTAATTAAGCTCCATAACATATTACTCCACCACACAAAATCCAATTCCACATAATTACACTCCACATAATTCCAGTACACTCAATACCATATAATTACCCTCTTGATATTTCCATTATTTACTATGCCACATAATTCCACTACACAAATTCATTCCACAATTTCACCATACACAATTTCACCACTAACAATTCCAAACCATACATTTCCACTCCACACCACATACATCCGCTCAAAACCAAAACACATGGGCAAAACACGTTTTCATTTACAATGCATAAATATCTCTAACTCTCACAAATGTGAAACCAATTTACATTGAAAATGCTTGTCTTTTTTTATCCGTCTGAGCATTTTGTCCCTATCCCACTTCTCACCCCACTCCCAGTTTTACGTTTTTTTTCTTAATTATTTAAATTTTAATGGGATTTTTCAGCAGAAGCAATGTGCTATCCTCCCATACACTTTCTTTTTACTTACCCGCTCCCTTTCCTTTTCTGCATCCCGCTCCCTGTTTTAAATTTCTCATTTTTATTTGTTTATTTTTACGAGTACCCAGCATCCGCAAAGTAAAACTGGAGAGCTCATTTCCTTGTTTGCTCTTGCTTGCACTTTTTTATTTACTTTTTAAAATGACCATCTGCCATGTTAGAACTGTAAACTAAAAATGGCTGCTGCTCAACGTGGTGTTTTGAAGCATTCCTACACACGTGCCATGACCCATGCATTTGCAGCCATCTTGGGATCGATTTTCTTTATTAAAAAATCTATTGCACGTTTGTATGCCATGCTTGTGCATGCCTCCTGAAGCATTCACTCACAAGTGAACGGCAATAAAAAACAAAACTGCAAAAGCTGATTGCCCTGCTTTCACATCCGAGATCTGTTCACTTTGCCAACGCTTGTTTCAACTGCGGCCAAGATCCTTGGCTTTCCTTTTCTTTTGTTTGATGAATGAATCAATCTCAAATCATAAAACTGGGAAGGATATTACTTGTTGGTAAGTGAACATTGTGATATTGTTACATATCAGCTTTCAAACAAAATCAGGTTTCCATTCTTCATAGATGAACATAGGAGTTTATTTCCTCATTCTCATTTCGTGTCCTTTTGGAACAATATTGAAAATAACATTACGAACTGTGTGTTATTGCTGCTATTCATCCTATTTTACAGTCTCGTGTGTGCTGGTTCTTTCAGGACCTTTTGCTTTTTCTGGGCTGGAGACAGGCGGTTGTCAGTGGTTTGTTTGGATGGTAATAGATTTGAAGACGGAAGCAATAACACAGGAAAATACTTTACTTTTCATGACCACACAAAAGATAGGACAATCGATCCAAGTGCATAGCTATCCTTTATTTTTAAATCAGTTTCTGGAATTGCTGACTCACTTTGAGACGACAAAGGAAAGCATTCTTTTTTTTATCCAACTTGGTAGGCAATTTTTAACTTCAACCAGAGCAAAGCTGTCCCCAAAGGATTTCTTGCCTCAACTGAAATAAATGGTAAACCTATATTTTTTGACGTGCTTGTGAGCTTTCCAATATTACATTTGGAGCGGGTTTAAAAATACAAAAAAACAATTTCTGTCTGCTACAGAACTTGTATTATTTTGTGATACTTGAATTATTTTGCTATATTGCAGAGCTAAGAGTTGTACCGTCGTGTTTCTTGTTTTCTATTGTGTTGCCTCCCTTGTGAGCACAGGTTTTGCTTTTTTTTATTCTGTTTTCATGAAGCGGGCTCGGCATCTCGCCATATTACTGATTTCAAGATAGGACACATCCAGTAACTCTCGATTCTTTCATACCCATTTCCAGAAGGATTATTTTTACCTGCTGTGACTGCAGCCTATATAAGTTGCATTCCAGTTGAAAACATTCTTGTTTTTGGTCTGGCTACAGAAACGTTTAGCTCTAATCCACCTTCTGTCATCAAAACTTCAAGGGGAAGAAGAAACAATAAAACAGAAAAAGTGGTTAGTCCACTTCGTAAATCGACATTTTTGAACGAAACCCCTTTGGCAATGGCTGTCGGGGTTGTCCATCGGAGTCAACAGCCTTTCAAGGGTTTTGTACAATTTTCTTCTTTATATTTCTTCAAAAACCATTGGTAAGTAGAGAAAAAAGGAGTTGCTTCAAGTTATCCATTTTCTAAGATGACCCCTGCATCAATATCATTATGCAATACTTATCATCAGCCGCGGTCGGTAGTAGGAGTTCCTGCAGGAAGGGGACGTGGGGAGGGGCAGGGTGGAGGGTAGTAATGTATGGATTACGGAGTTTAACCAGCCGCGGCCGGCAGTTGGAGTAAATGCAGGGCGGTGACATGGGAAGGGGGAGGGGCAGGGTGGGGTGTAGTAATGTATGGATTACGGAGTTTAACCAGCCGCGGCCGGCAGTTGGAGTAAATGCAGGGCGGTGACGTAGGGAGGGGGAGGGGCAGGGTGGGGGTAGTAATGTATGGATTGTGGAGTTTTGCAGGTAAGTAAACATTTAAATAAATTAAACGAATTTTGTTGCGCGCACTACATCGCATTTTGGGATGCAGTGTACTCAACGAAATTCGTTTTATTTATTTACATGTTTACTTATCTGTAAAACTCTGTAATCCAAACATTACTACCCCCCACACTGCCCCTCCCCACGTCACCGCCCTGCATTTACTCCCACTGCCGGCCGCGGCTGAAGCACGGTAGCTCAGTTGCTACTGCTGCTGGTCCTCCAGTCACACAGAAATCCAACATGTCCGATGCTGCCATACTTTTTAGAGTTGAGGCTCAGATTCAGAGCATTCAGCAGCCTTTGTGAAGCTATAACCATGCCACTGATTGCATCCATTGGCTAATTGCTCTCAATCAGCATGGCAGAAAGATCTGGTGAAGCTGCCACCTGGACGCTGATCAAATCCTCTGCTCCTCACCTTCAGCATGGCCAGCTGGTCTTGTGCTTTTTCATCATTATTTCAGCATTAACAAACGCACATAAAATATAATTACTGTGTTTTATTAACGTTTAGATTGACTTTAGCTAATGTAGGCCTGTATTTTCAAATGGCTAACATCTGGTTGCCATCTTGTTTCACATAACTTGTCTTTATTCCAGGAGTAGCTGAGTCCGCATTTATAACATGAATGTGTCCTTGCTACTGTTCTCATGTAAAACGTTTTTCTTCTACACAATAACAGCAGAATGTCGTAATTAGGTGCAAGTGTTCAACTGCAGAGTACATCTTGGTACAATGTATTTCATTATGTTGCAGATAACTTTAAGTTTAAAGGATTTATAGAGTAGCCTCCTTGTGTACGAGTTTATTAAAATTAACAATCCTTGTTATCTACTTGTGCCTTAACCTGATTGGTACAATATACGGGGACCACATGCAGGTGTTATCAAATGTTAGAATTGCGTGATATAAGCAGGTGCAGTGCAGATGAGACTCAGCATTGCTTTTATTGACTCACTAGCGATGGCTTTCAAAACTTTTCAGAGCTTTTTGCCTGACTTGAAGAGTAGGCTGCTCTCACATTATTGGAGAATTTGTTTGCTACATTCCTTCTATTTGAGATCAATTCCTATTAACCCGTTTACTGTGGCCCCGATTTTCCCGCAGTGCGGCACTTCTGCAAAACGGGCGGGGCCGCGTCGGCCATTGGCCGACCGCAGCCCTGGGGAGGTAGTGCTGCCGTCGGCCAATGGCCGACGGCAGCAAGGAAGGGGTTAATCTGTTTCTTGCATTTATGATCCCAATTGACCTGATTGTACTTCATAACAATTGGTTTGCATTCATGTATTGATTATCAATTAACCACTAATTTGATGATTTCAATTTGTAAACTTGCTAATCCTTACTAAACCTTTAGTTTAGTAAGGATTCTGTCCTTGTGGAGCATAATGTGCTTCATGTTATTTAAACATATTTGATTTGATGACAAGCCTCAATTCTGAGCGTTGAATCATCAGAGAGAGCTTCATGGGCCCTGAATTTGCATTGAAAAGTTCTCCATCATAATCACACTCTACCTGCCCACTGAAGCCCATTATTAAATGTTGTTCCTCCAGTCACTTCTCTGCCTCTGCCGGCAGACAGGTGTGATTCTTACACAGCATCGCCAACCTAATGGGTAAGTGAGAAATGTTCACAAACTGGGCATGGCATCTATGCTGTTGCAGAGCATTTCTCAGGCACTAGACTCCTCATAACGTCCGAAGAACACCTTCTTAGCCCCTTAAGCGCTGCCTTCGGCCAACGGTCGTCGCGAGCACTACCTTGCCAGTGCTGCGCATGACCGTTGGCCGACGGGCCATCGCTTGTTATTCAATCGTTCAGCACTGGGTGCTGAACGTTTGATGCAGCTAAGAAGTTAGACTCACCAGAATTAAAAAAGCGAGATGGGGCGGAAGACCATTTGCACACCTGTTCCCAAACTATGGAATGGTCTGCCACTCGGAATAAGACTACTGGAAGACAAACTCACCTTTAGGAAAAAACTCAACACCTAGTTATTCCCCGAGTAACCTCTTATCAGGAATAGTCACCCAGTCCAGCACTCACAAGTGCTGGGAAGCCCTTGTGTAGCCATGCGCTTTACAAATCCTAAACATAAACATAAACTAGTCGTGTAGGACTGTTGAGGGCCAGGCAGTGCTTCCAGCCCCCCTTTATTTAGCACAGCATATCATTATTAACTTGGTGATCCACTTTGATTCTCATAATAGATCCAGTACCTGACGTATCCTGACGTATTTTGAAAATTACATTGATACCAGTGTTGGTAAAGCTATATTGAGACCAGTAAAACAGAAACAATCTAAGCTCAGGACAAACGCCAAAAGATCTAGGCTACAACTGAAAATATCAATTTGACCTATTGCTTTGCTAATAGCTTTTTCAGTAATGTTTTTTTCTTCCTGTTAGCAGTTTCGATGATATGAATAGAAGCCTTAAATGTGTCTATTCTATTGAACTACAAGGGATATTTTTGAAGTAGAAACTTTTTCCTTAGGTAAAGTCTCTTAAGATATTTAAATAATTGAGATGGTGGGAATGGTCGCAGACTTCAACAACTCCTAGTTTATAACAACTTAGAATGAAAAGAAGTCATTGTTAGGTTACTGAATTGAAGATAATTGCTTTTATTGTTAGGAAATGGGAATGGAATTCCAAAGGGAATACAAAGGATTCTAAAATGCCTACCCCTTCATCTGGACACATCGCATTTGGGAACTGTAAGCACACAGTTAGAAAGTGATTTAACTTGGTATGTAGTGCTTAAATGCATTGACTAAAAAGACCATTATATAGCAATCAGAGGAGTCCAAAAACATAATTGTCACTGAAAAACAGTGAATTTGTCAAATATGGGTAGATAGTGGTTCAGAATTCTTTAGGCGAAAAAGAAAGCAAATCAGCTGGATATGCTGAAGCTTAATGTGTAAATTATTCGCAAGGCCAAAATAGACAAATAGATAAAACTACAAAAATCAGAGGGGTCGATTCAGAGAACTAATCTGAGATAAAGTCCTAAACTTACTACTTTTTGTATCTGCAGAAGGCATTTAGTAGTAGTAAAGTTAGGACTCCTAACTTTACTACTGCTAAGCTGAGATGAAATCCTAAACTTACTACTTTTGGTATTACACCTTTTAGATAGGCTTAGATTGGCCCGCAAGGAACTGGAATTTCTCAAACCCTCAGTTAGACGGCATTGTATGCTAACAACCTCCCCTGCACTTTAGCCATAACTTAAGACCGTAACCAAACCCTTTCATGGAGCCCTACTGACTAAATTCAGATTCAACCTGATACATTATTCCTTGGGTAGTTATCAATCGTGGTGCAAACCAGAAGATGGCCTGCCCTGTAATTGCGACAATTTTTCGCGACAAGACACCATGCATTTCATTATGTTCTGTGGTAATATGCAGGGATAAGGAAAAAATATTTGCTACCTATCTTGAAAGAGGCTGGCTTTATCCAAGTCACACCTGCTCTCATCCACCTTCAGATGTTGCGTAGTACCCGCATTACTTTCCAAGTGGCTAGTTTTTTAGTGGCGGCAATTAGAATTAAAACGAAAAATACAACATTGAATGTATTATTCTGATTGTTCTTATTTATTTTTAATTCATTCGGTAGAGTATGTGCTTCAAAAGAGTTTTTACATTGAGTTTGTATATACATGAATTGCTCTATTTTTATGAATGTATGTAAATTTTTATGCCTTTTATGATTTTAACAAATCGAATAAAGTGTATTTTGACTGACCTTGACTGAATACTTTTGGTATTCACAGAAGGCACTTAGTAGTAGTAAAGTTAGGACTCCTAACTTTACTACTACTAAATGCCTTTTGTGAATACCCAAAGTCATAAAGTTAGGATTTTGTCTCAGTTTAGCAGTAGTAAAGTTAGGCGTCCTAACTTTACTACTACTAAATGCCTTCTGTGAATAACAAAAGTAGTAAATTTAGGATTTTATCTCAGATTAGTTCTGTGAGTCGGCCTCCTAGAGTAGATGAATGCATACAGTGTCAGTATATAATAGCCACGGGAAATGAATTGGAAGAATCTTAGTAGAATAAGTGTTAAAAACTGTGTTCTACCACCATACATTTCAGATAATTTAATAGACCTGTAGTGTAGTATAATACAAAGTTATGACCATTGCCTATATATGTTGAAATATGTTAATCTATTTAATGCTTTTCACATTCATGTTGCTTTGCATCTATTTGTTTCTTAAATCCTCAAAACGAACAAGATTCAGCAACTGTGCTGATTGAATTCTTTATCAATAGTAGTTGCAAGCAATTAAGTTGAACTGTTTTTCTACATGACGTTTGCTATCAGAATGTTTTGTCACCTATGCTGGTGGGCTTGTGGCTTTTTCATGGCTTAATTCAGTTAACCCATGTTGTTTTCAAAGTCTGGCCTTAAAGGCAAAGCTGTGGACTAGGTTTTGTGAGAATTAGAAGGGGTCCTATAGTTTCCACTTGCACTGTGGTCTAGTTCTGTAAAACTGCAGGTTATTCACTACCACTACAAGAATGGGACAAGGCTCATGGAAGCCTGCCTAAGGTTATTATTTCAGGCGTTAAACTTAACATGAACAAGGAGCATGGTCACCTTGAGTCATTCTGCTGTTGGAATGGGTAAATACGATGTCAATGAATACGATATGTGCAGGCCTAACAACAGCAATACAATATGCCTGCATACCAAGTCAATACCCTGAAATGCAATGTCAATGTATGCCCTAATCTATGCACGCTCAACTGTGTCGATACTGACAGTAACAATGTTAATTGCATTATCATAAATTATATCTTTGAAAATCAGTTCCATACATTAACCCACATGGTCGTGCAGTACACCATTAACATTCTCGGGTGGATTCAACCCACCCATGACATCTTGTGAAGTAGACAATAAATAGGCATTTAGAGGTGCCCAAACATTATTTGGTCTAGATGATGCTGGAAGTTCTTCAGCATATTAATCCAGTTGGTCTCTACAGAACACCAAGTCTATTATCCAGTTTTCAAATTTCAGCGACAATAAACTATCCCATGTTTGAACCACTTTCCTCTTTGCTAACAATAATGCAATTAGAACCAAACGCCTGTTCTGTGGCTGTAAGTATTGCACCAGACCTAACATACAGCACCAAGGGGAGCAGTCTACACTCTCCATCACCATGATTGTTGAAGCTTGTGTAACCAGCGTCCAGAATTCATGGACCATAGAGCAATCCCAAGCATGATGATGAAAATCAGCCTCCTGCATCCCACATCGGTTACAATTGGCCACCTAATTCAGTCCGTACCTGTGCAGCTGAAGAGGGGTGTAGTACAGCTGCTGCAATTATTTAAAATGTATGATGCGTAGATTACAGTTAGATGTCAGGCGTCTAGTCATGGAGCAGCTGAACCCCCAATCCTCCTCGCTGAGGGCTTCCCCAATGCCTGTTCCCAATGCTCAAGTGCCTTACTGGAAAGTGGTGCAGTGTCAGATTGTAAAGCGTTGTACAGTCGGCCCGGGTGATCAACCTACCCCATGATGGACCCGCTAATAGTGTTTGCAAGGGGCTCAGTGTGATCGGTTCAGTGGGGTGTCTGTCGTTAAAACCTTGAGCACCTCTCGCAGTCTGTAATATGTGAAAACTGACATTAACTCACAGTGTGATGTTCTTTTAATTCCTCCATCAGAATTAAAGTACCCCCCGGTACACATCTCCCATGGTGACTAAACCCATTTTCCCCAGAGTCTCCAAAATTCTTTAATCTTGAGTCACCAAAAGTTTAGGATGGTGAGCTATGGGGAGAGCCAGGGCGTATACAAGTTGCCTGCCTGCAGGCCTCGCCATCACACGCCATGCCTGTGCCATACAGTCCACAGTGTACATGTCCATTAACGGGTAATTGGATTTTGTCTTGGAGATTAACGCCACTAAACAGTCAGGTGCCACATCATCTGCCTCTACTGCCACATGTGGGAGAAATGGGTGAGGAAAAAAACAGTTGTGTATAAATTGAGCCTGGGCGCATACGCAATATAAGTATAAATCAGGTGCTGTGAACCCACCCCGCGAGTAAGGCCTAGTCAGAGTTCCCCAGCTACATCTGGACTTTTTCTTCACCCAGACCAGACGCATGAAGATCGAACAGAGCTGCGAGAAAAAAGCCTTTGTTAATTTGATGGGGACGTTAGCAAAGAGATACAGGTACAGAAGAAGGACGACCATCTTTACCACTGCTATTCTGTCTGCAAGGGAGTGGGGTAGACCAATCCATCTGTTCACCTGTTCCTCTGTAGCGGACAGAGCCTTGCCATAATTCTCTCTCAGCACTATCTCCAGATCGGAGTGGACCCAGACCCCTAAATACCACACAGGCTCCGTCGTCCAATCAAGAGGAGATTCCATTTGCAACTACGAAGTGCCTGGTGTAAGTGGGAAGCATGAGGATTGATTTGTAGCCACCATAAATGTTCATATTTAATGTACTCTCGGATGAGCTCATGCAGATTCCCCTCTGAGTTTCGGATATATATAACCATATTCTCCGCATTCATGGAAATTATCAGGCTGAATTGCAGAGCAGCCCTCGCATATCTCTGTCTCACAACACAGGTCCGGGGCTCCATCACAATGGCAAAGAGGATGGGGGAGAGTGGACACCCCTGCCTGGTTCCTTTGTAGATTTTAAAGGGTTTAGAATGGCAGTTATTGACTAGCCCCCTCGCTGCTGGGCCGTATACAGGATCTCTATCCATCGTATAAATGGGAACGGTAAACCCATCCTCTGCAGTGTGGCAACCATATAGCCCTATCTGAGCGAATCAAACGCCTTAGTGGCTTCTAAGAACACTGCCACTGATCTGGACTCCGGATCTAATTGGTGTAAAACAGTGAATAGAATGCGCAAGTTATGAGACGTTGAGCCGGACAGCACAAATCTCGATTGATCCCGGGAGGACCAGGGCAGGTAACAATGAACACAATTTGGTGGCAATGGCTTTGGCGATTATTTTAATATCTATATTCAACAAGGACAGCGGCCAGTAAGACTCACAAGTATCTGCCCACTTCCCTTGCTTTAGCAGAGTAACAATTAGGGATTCTCTAAGAGTCGGAGGGAGTGAGCCTCTTTCATATGCTTCACTGTACATATTTACCAAGTGAATGTCTAAGAGATCAAAAATTCCTTGTAAAATTCCCCCGGCAGTCCATCTATCCCGCAGCCTTGCCGGATGGCAGGGATCATATGGCCTCTTTAACATCCTCTACTGTGAGGGGATGCATTAGGTACTCGTGCTGACTATTTGAGAGCCAAGCTAGAGCTATCTCTTCAAAAAAGTCTTGGATCTCATCGCTGCCAGCATCATCCCCTGCACTATACAGAAAAGCTTAATAGTCCTGGAAGCCCTCAACAGTATCTGGGGAGTTATGGTAACTTATTCCACTTGTCCCCTCTAATGTGGTAACATATTCCTGAGATTTCCCCCCTTTGAGTTTGTCAGCCAGTGTGCGGCCTGGACGACCATCTACGCCATACGACCTAGTCCTTCAGTGTCTGGACATGTGTTGTATTTCTTGCTCAGCTGTCACATTATATTCAGTCACTAGTGGCCGGATCTCTGCCTATTTATTTATGTTCAATGTGACAGCATACTCTCATTCATGACGCATTATCTCAGTCTCGATATGTTTCATACGCGCCCGTAATGAACTTAGTACCCCAGCTTGTAGCCCAATGCAAGCCCCTCTAAAGAACTCCTTAAAGGCATCCCAGAGCTTGCCCCCTTCCTCCACAGTACCTTCGTTCTCCTCGAAGAACAGTTCGATAGCTTGGTGTATGCCTTCCTTAAATACTTGGTCTAAAAAGGAAGCCGGTTGTAAGCACCACTGGAATGGCTGATGGTGCCTATTCAGGATATTGATATCCAGTGCTACAGGGGCATGGTCCGAGAGTGTTCGTGGCATATGCCTGACCCCAGTTTCCCAAGGAGCCACCGCCTCCAAGAGAAGCCAGTAGTCCAGCCTGGACCACGACCCATAACTGCAGAGATAAAAGTGCCCTCACTGGTGTTTGGATGTCAGTCTCTCCAGATGTCTCACATGTGGAATGTGTGCATGATATCCTGAATTACTTTGGTCGACTGCTTTCCCTGCCAAAGTGTGGTAGCACTTCTTTCCATGTCTGGGTCTAGGTACGTATTCATGACACCCCCCCAGATCACAAGGTCGGTGTGCAATTGAAAAAGCTTGGACTTGAGGCGCTGATAAAAGTCAGAGTCATCAACATTTGGACCGTATGTGTTGATTATCATAAGCACTGTTCCCGCCAGGTTCCCCTGCACCAATGTGAAACGCCTTGGTGGTCCGATTCCGTTGACAATAGTTTAAATGGTTTCCCTTTTTTAACCAGTATCAATACCCCCTCACATAACTGGAGTATGAGGTGGCTGCTTTACCATCGCCAGAGTCCACTGACCCTACCTTCCTCCGCCCCTGTCAGGTGGGTCTCTTGTAAAAGTGCCAGCTGCACATGGTGTCTGTCCAGATAAGCAAACACCTGTCTGATCTTTTTCGGGTTATTCAAGTCCCTCACATTCCATGTCAACAGTCAGATGTCATCCTCTGTCATCCCCATACTATGCGTAAAGGATAAGTGGTGCATGTGCCACACAGCGCTCACCAAGCTTTGGAGCCAGATGTTTCTGATGTACATATTATGTCACACTTTGAAATAAAAAACTCAACCTCCTCATACCTCTATCTACTTCAGCATCCAAATCATGCCAAAAACATGCCCCTTGTAACATTGCAGAGATCAGGGCAAACAACTCGGATAATACCCACGTGGGGGACCGCAAGGTGCCCGGGCTCCACCCACAGAGCAGGTGTGGCCGGACCATATCATCAAGGACCCAATTTATTCTAACGTACAATTCTCGCAGACCCATACCGCCTGCCATTCATAGGTGTCATTACCCACAGCTAGTACATCATTATGCATCCTGTTCTCTGAGACAGGGCAAGCATCAGTTGAATATGACATTGAGCCAAAGAGAGTGCAGCATCTAGATCCCTACTCCCACATACAAGCTGCCACACTGGGTATTTGTAGAGGTCCCCAAGAGAATGTTAACCACACTGCAAATTTGTAACACATGACTCCTCTCCGTCAGTCTCCTAGTAACAGTGCCCAGGAATCGCAGCTCAAGTAGGCACGAGAATGCCATTGCATACTTCCCGTCAGGATAATATAGTTCATTACAGATACAATCCCATGCTCGCCCGAACAACCCAAGAAATTCCACATGAACAGAAATTTCACAGTGCATAGAATATCCCCCCACTATCCATTGACAAAACTCTATCCCACACACAGACCCTAACATTTACAATAAACGGCAAACATATAAGAGCACCCTCCACGAGCTGCATAGACAATGCTGAAGTGCTGAAAACATTTGTATCAAAGCCCCCCTCGAGCTAGACTATCTATATAATGAACCATACCATTGCTTGGCTTAAATATAGGAACAGTGTTCAGGTACATCACATATCAGTAAGATTGTCCAACAGACCTGTGGTAAACAGCTGGCAGGAACTTAAACACTTACAGTCACAGGCAGCCACCTCCCTGCCATAGCAGTGAATTCCCCCGTGCTCTGCATTTCACCAACAGGTTCTCCTACAGGTGCGGAAAGGTACTTCACCGCCTTACAGAGGAAGTGCAAGATGTTTTGAGGTAGCATACTCCATTTCAGTCTTCCGTATCCAATATCACAGAGTGATTGGGAGATGTATTGCTCTTTTCTGCCTGTTGTTTAACATGTAGTTGCCTGAGGAAATCTTGTGCTGCCCTCGGGATTGGAAAACCCTCACCTTACCATCTAACTTGATCTTTAACTTGGCTAGGTATAACATAGTATAACGTATCTCTAATGTGCGTAACTTCTTCCTCACCTCTGTGTATTCCCTGCGGCCGTCTGCACCGCTATGGTAAAATCAGGAAAAAAGTACACTGTGTTTCCCGGATAGCACGTATTTTGCTTTTCTCTCGCCAGCCTGAGGAACGTGTCCTGGTCCCTGTAGTTTAAGATCTTCGCTACAATGGAGTGAGGCTGCACACCCGGGGGCAGTCTGGGTGCCAGTGAGCGGTGCGCACCTTCAACAATTAGTACCTGTGAAAGGTTTTCCGCATCAAAGAGATCTTTTAACATTGCTTCTACATAATCCTCAAGGCTACCTGTATTAGTACTGTCAGGCACTCCCATTATTCGCAGGTTAGAGCAATAGGAACATGCTTCCAGATCCTCGTTTTTCACTCTGATGACCTCCAGCAACTTCTCCATTTCCTGGCATTTGCCTGTTGTGGCAGGAGATTCATCCTCCACTGCAGATATTCAGTACTTTGCTGTTGTGAGTCTCTTACCCTTTTTATCTAGCGTGGCTTCCATTTTATCCATTCTGAGGGACAAATTATCTATTTTGCCATCAATGGCTTGTAGGCTCTGTTGCATGGCATGCAGCGTGGCTTCTAGCGTGGAATATTGTGACTGAGATTGTTGCAATTCCGTATCTTAGTGTGCCCCGGCTGGACAACACTAATGGTGAGACTCGAATCATAGCTTGGGCTGTTGCTTGTCTGCCTTGCCCATGATGGTATTCAGTTAAGTAGGTACAGTCACCCACCGACACAGTATTTGCTTGTTCATCTGCTTGGGTCTCTGCCCCACATTCCTCTTACCAGCCCTGAGCGTCCAGGGCCAGACCTGTTATATCATTGCACATTGAGAACAATCCTGCATGTGATGTTCGCCACCATCTGCTTGTCTCTCAGCACACCCCAGTATGCCCCTGCAAGGTCTCGTGCAGGTTCGGAAGATTTGCGTCGGGAAAATGCCTGCGTGTTTGGACAAGAACAGGGTCAAGAGCAATCCCAGCTACTTATTGGGCCAGACCTGTAGTTCAGCACAATAGTGCACTCTACTTATAGGCCCACTAGGCAGTACAATGTCGTAGCCCCACACCACTCAGTATGAATTCCTACAGCCCTTCAGCACACCATAGAATGCACTCACACGATTATGGGATTCTCCTCAATCTCGAGAGTGCTCCACCGGTGCACCTGCTTATCGCACTCTCTCATGTGCACTCTGCATAACAGTGCAGCTCCCGCAGTAACAGTTTACTGATCGGCTGCCAGGTGTCCCCACAACTTCACCTCTGTGCTTGGTTGCAGAGGGGTCTGCACCATGACTGAATGCGAGAATGCGTTGCTGGCTGCTCCTCTCTTGCTAGGCTCGGGGGGCAAAATCGCACACACCCACAACCACACAGATCGATATCCGGCAGCCTAGAAGCTCTGTCTCCGCCAGACACAGCTCCCGAACACCACTGGCTTCACAGTTGGAGGGCCCCACCTCTGGCGCACCGGCAAGCTGTCTCAGGGATAGGCCGCCCCTCACTCGCCGCGGCTGGCTTCAGAGCTCAGCTCCGCGTCCACGGCAGTAGTGCAGCAGACATGTGTAGCGGCTTTACGGCTTGCGTTTAAGAACACATTATCCACTTGCCTTGTGGTGCAGACGCTCCGGATGCTCGAAAGCGATGTTGATGTTCAAGGCGACATGGGCATGACGCCCTGCCTCCCCCTGCATCAGCTTCACAGTCAGAATAATGCCGCCATCTTATGCACCCGCGCGGCCACAATACCCGGGAGCTTCACTGTTGCAATCCTGACATTTCAATGGCACCACATTTCACTGCAGCATACCAGGGCATACTCAGTAGTTCCCCCACTGAATGCTGTCAGAATTAAGGTCCGATGGGCGATAGGTCGCAGATAATTACAGGTTTGTTACCCCGGCAGAGCCTCACTACAGTGTAGCCATCTTGCCTCTGGCTCTCTGGCGTCCCTCCTCCTCAAGGGGAGTTTGACTTTCTCACCAGTATATCCATCAAGAGTTGGGTATTTTCTGCATACATGAAGTAGGAGACACCAACTCCATGCACAGCTGATGTGTTAAAGGTTTCCTATATAAACTCAAAAACAGTGAGCCAAATTGCATAGTTTGAGCTATGTTCTAGAGATATGGTTCAATATATTTGAATGGGTTTATTAACATACTGGTCTGCCAAACAACCAAGAAGAATGTTAAGGTTTACAGTGTTGAATGCTGCTGTAAGATCTAATAATATTAGAGCCTCAACATCAGCATTATCCATGACTACCTGAAGCCTTTCCATAGAAAAACCTACTGCACAATCGTTGCCCATACCTGGCCAAATGCCAGCTTTATGAGGATCCATAAGACACTAAACCTCTGGATGACCATTTAAGTGCCTTCCACTAATTATTAACCAATTTAGATGGGAATGGAAGCAGAGAAATCAGACTAAATTTAGCAGAATCCTGAGGGTTGAAAGAATATTTCTTTGTCAGAGGCCGGACAATGTTTAAATGAGCATTTTTGGGTACTTGACCATGTGAAAACAGCAAATAATTATATATATATCACCTACTGGCGGTCGCCAGTAGGTAGTTATAGTTAGTACCTAGTTTCCATATGAAAATCATTTTTTTATTTGCCAATAACTTTGGTGTCGTTTGACGAATCTTCGTGAAATTCTCCAAAAAAGAAGTCTATCCAGGTCAGCTCCTATCCTGAAAGTTTGGGGGTGATTCGTCAAGCGGAGGCTGAGAAAAAGGGGACTCCCAAAGCGCATTTTTTCCATGTTAATTTCCATAGGAACTTTTGAGACGGGCTACAGCCCGAACTGCTAAACGGAATTATCCCAAACAGGCAAAAAGGTAAAGCTTGGTTCAGAAAGTGACCTTTCTTTTAAATGGTGTAAATCCGTTCAGTAGTTTTTGAGAAATTAAAAAAATAAGAGTCAAAAATCAATTTTCCATATGAAACTTTAGGCAAGGCTACAGCCGAAACTACTGCACAAAATTACCCCAAATTTAGCAAAAAGTTAGTGCTTGGATCAAAGAGCGATCATTTAAAAAATGGTGTAAATCCGTTCAGTAGTTGCTGAGCAATGAAAAAAATAAATGTTTCGATATCTGGGTGGAGCCTAACCCCCAAGCACGAGCTTGGCTCTAATTGGCTGCCAACACTTCAAACCAGGAAGTGTTGGCAGCCATCTTGTGCCTCGCATTGAGTGAAAATCTTTACGAGACTGCTGCTGAAGGCTGGAGGCTCACAGCTAGCAGACGGGGCAAAGCTCTAGGTAAGCGCTGCCACCATGCTGTCTTCTCCTGGCGCTGTGCTGTGGCTTCATTATTTAACAGCTGTCCTTCATCTGCATAAATTATATTATGCACGTTAATTACCACTCTGCTTCTGCAGGTTTTTCTGAGCCTATTTGTTTTTGGGGAGAGAGCGGGGCACACGTGTTATTGTCAAGGGATTTGTTTATATGTATGCAGGGCATGCGCTTGGGTGCCGGCAAGCAGACAGGCTGGCCAGGCGTGCATGGCACTGTGGGTGGATGCCTTGATGCTGTGTTACTTCTAATGTTTGCGGCTCACTGTAGCGCCCTGCCACCAGGCCCATAAACATTCTGCTCTCCCCGCTGTAACATGGCAATGGCGTACGATCACCTCTTCAAGTTGCTGCTGATCGGGGACAGTGGGCAAGACCTGCCTTATTATATGCTTCACAGAAGATAACTTCAATAGCACCTACATCTCCACAATAGGTGAGGGGGTGGTGTCCGAGCCGGGGGGTACACCAACACCCTCAACTCTACCACCGGCGGGAGAGTTAGTGGGGCATCCCAGGAGGCAGATTGTCCACACTGCCTGCCGGCCCGCAGGGGTGGGTCACGGCCAGTGCGGATCTCTGCCCAGAGAGTGAAGGAGTCTCTAAATGCCTATTTCACCACAGGCAGAATGCTACAACTTTGCATGAACTATTGCGCACTCTGCTCCCTTCAGATAAATAACACTATGTTCTTGGCCAGTGCCTAGACTCCCCCCGGTGTGCACCCTGGTGCTCTCTATACTGCCTCTGTTTCCACCTCATCTCTCCACTCTGCCCTTTCCCATTGCATCGCTCCATTATACAAAGTATCATGCTGCGGTCCCCCGCCCCACCCATTGCATGACCCGTGCACATTGCATGCTCTCCCGAATTCCCTACACCTTACCCAAACTTTATCCATTGTAACCCCTTCTTTGCACTGTACTCCTCAATACACATTCTCCTCTCTTCAGGCTCCCAGCTGTTCAGTACAGCAAAACACAAATCGCTGATATCATTTTAGTAGCCAAACTTTGGGTGACAAACTGCAAAAGTCAAACAATAACCGAAAATGTTGTTTTTTATTAACCCATCTGCATTTCTTATCGCTTTCCACTTACATCACGTTTTCCGGGCCCCTGCATGCGTAGCTCATCCATTCCTCGATTTATCTTTGCATTTTGAAACTTGTATTCCTCATTTCCTAATGTTATAAATAGAACAACAAATCGCAGAATGTGAGGTAAAACCCTAGACCATATCAGCTACTTATGCATAGATCTGGGAAACATATGCCCTCTGCTTCCAACCCTATTTAAGTGTGGGACACAAGGAAAACAACTCTAAAAACAAAAAAAAACATCAGCTAATAAAGAAAACAACATCACATTGTACAATGAAAACATCACAAAAACATACAAAGCGCACAAAGAGCCCGCTTCAAGTAATTCGGCCAAGCCTTTTTTTCCACAAAATCTTTTTGTTTTTAAGATAATTATAAATCAAGGAAATAAACCGGTAGGGGGCACTAACTCAAACGTGTGCGGCTCCTAAAATCATTTTGTCTCATAAAAGTCCATTTAAAGCGCCACTACCCTGGAATATACTATTATTCTCAACTCCTACTTTAAACAATTCAGGCCTAAAAACGGACATTCTTTTACAAAAAATTATGATTATGTGATGACATTTCTAGATAAAAGGCTGTAGCAGAGCAGAGTGGTGTCGATTTTCATGGGGGAAATATATATTTACTGTGACAATTCTACCGGATGTTCCTTGCATTTTTTTGCATATAGTTAACTTAGCCTGCTATTGAAGTTCTTTGCTATGTATAAGTGTAATTTAGGACTGCAGTGCATAGTTCGTTAACAAGTTCCAGTTTAGAATCTCAAAAATGCAGGGTTTTACCTTTCAGGGAATACTTGCGCTCTGCTAAGTTACTGACTGCCTATCCGGCTGTTAATTTACAAATCATGGTGCTACAGGAGAGGGGAGACCCTCTCAACCCCTCACAACACCTAAACTATGAAAAACAATTTCCTAAGCACACACACTATTAAATTCAAACACAGAGTGGTGTAATTGTCAGTCCGGTCAGTATAATCATAAGAATTAATGTCCACTTCTTCTTGTGTAAGCAATTTTTTTTCTTTTTATTGCTCGAGCTATATCACGCCAGCCGACACGTGTTTCGTCAGAGTGCAGATCGCTCTGACTCTTCAGGGCTTTCTTATGATAATGGTGTGTGTTGTAGTTCCACTTGACCGGTGATAATTCCAACCTGGTAAGGGTATCTTCTCTGATTTATGTGAATATAGATCCTCACTTGAGTCTTCTTCGATGTGGTATGTAACCCGCAGTGGTATATGAAAATAAAAGTAGAAAAGGGCCCAATAAGCAGGTGTCTCTCCCCACGTTGTCAAACCTGTATGGAAAAAATTATCGTGTTCTATGCGCCGTATTTATGCTCAAAAACGGAACAGGAACAGTCCTTGTGTACAATAGTAAATGCTATTTTTTTGTCCGGTGTACTCTTCATAAATTCCGTGATACGGTAGTTTCCATGGTGTGTATGGTAAACGGTCTGAATATCCCTGAACCTCCTGTTACGTCCGACCGCGAATCCGGCGTCTCTAAGCAATGGTGATTTCGAATGCGGCAGGGAAACTATCCTGCGTAAATATTCAAGTTTAGATTTGCCGCATCTCATTTGCAGAAAACTCCCCTTTTCACTGAAAACAGATTGGCTTCTTGTGTGATTTTCTGACCAAGCATTTAAGTTCTTTCAACAGGGAGGGAAATTAGAGCATCAGATATGTGAATGAAAAAAGCATTGGTAAACAAAAAACGTCTGGCTTTGGCTGCCAGCCTTTTGGCTTTGTCTGTGCTATATAGGTGTCACCTGGGACAGCACATGTTTTGTTTCTTGCAAGACATTTTGGTAACTAAAATGGGCTTTGAGCCCCCCGTTAATTACCATTCATAGGCTTCATTGTTACTTTTATTTGCTGGCCCCCGATTCATCAGCGCTTGCTGGTTCCAATTCCTCTTCATTTATTTCTCACTTTCATGTTGGAGAGCAGCGCGGTTGCTGTGCGACATGGTTGGAAGTAAAAAGAAAAGTGTTGACTGTGTCATTGCAATTTTTTTTACCTTTCAGCTGTGCTGCTCAGCGGTAGCGTTGCTGAACACCTGACTAGAAAAACTTGACAAAGCCAAAACCTTGACCAAGCCAATAAAACTCACATAGGTGAGTCCTGTTGTTTTCTGAATGCTTGTTTTCTTTGGTCATGGTTGTTGCAAAACTTAATTGTTTGGGACCACCTCTCTGCAAAGCAGCTCTGTGGTGCTTACTGGAGGTACCTCGTGGCCTACTTGGCCCATAGGGACCCTCAGGATTCAAGGGGACTTAATTCCCCAACTTACAATGTGCTAGGGGGTGCGTTTGCACAGTGGTGCAGGGAGGGGGCAGGCCTGATATAAGAAGTTAGCAATCCTGCTGTGTGGGACTTACTGGTGGTAATACAAGGGGTAGTTGGCCCCCAAGGTTGACGTTAGGGGCTAACTACTCCTCCTGTTACCTCCTGTAAATCCCACGGAGTGGGATTGCTAACAGGTGTTTGAAGGCCACGCTCACTTTTCTCTACCACTGGGCAAATGTGACTGCTATGTTATAGTTAGAAATAAACATTTAAAAAACCTTTGAAATTCACTGAAAAAACCATAGGTTTCAGGGACATTATAGTTAGAAAATAGCATTTAAAAAACCATTGAAATTCACAGAAAAAAACATAGGTTGTCATCAGTGATGTCACTGACCATGTCATGAGTGATGTATTATGTGACGTCATCAGCAGTGCATTGAGGGGGCACGAGTTACTGTCAGCTGAATTAACAATAACAGAGGAATTTCTATGGTTTTGTATGAGTGAAATGTCCTACTAACTTTAACGTCCCTGAAACCTATTGTTTTTTCAGTCAATTTCTAAGGGTTTTTAAATGCTAGTTTCTAACTATAACATGCCTGAAACCTATCGTTTTTTCAGTGAATATATATATATATATATATATATATATATTTAACCAAAATGATCCTTCCATGCACGAGAGCGCTCTACAGTGTGTGCTCGGTCCGAGGGCTGGATCAAAGCCCCAATTTCAATATGGAACACAAGGAGGGCGGCACAACTGGATACTTATTTAGAAGTTTTTATTACACCAATACTCCACCGACGCGTTTCAGCCTCACGGCTTTTCTCACGGTCAGCAAGTCCTTTTTTGCTTTTCATTTTTATACTGCCCCACGTGAGCCATAAAGTGGCATTGTGGGATACGTAGTTTATAAAGCAAAAATGATTAAAAAGAACATTAATGACAAACAAAGGACTGGTGTGTTCTGATTATATAAGTATAGTACTTAGCGTCCTAAGTTGTTTTCACTCAAGGGCGTATCTTATTTCATTTGTGTTCATAGTTTAAGCATTCAAGTTTTGGGTATAGTACCCTTGTCCATGTAATGTTCTCGCTGAATTCATATTTACCCCAGATGTATGTGGAGATCCTCTCCAAAGTTCATGCCTCTGGGCTGTTTTGTACGGAATCGGACAATGAAGCGTGATTCCATCTGTCGAAGAAGACGGACCGTGTCTCCTCCTCTGTCTGATTTGGTCAGCATTTTCAATCCATAGTAATTCATGGCTCGCCAATCCCCATTTTGGCAAGTACTCAAGTGTTTAGCTGTGGCATACAACATGTTCGAGTTCTTTACAGCCCGGATGTGTTCCAGTATTCTTTTTTTTAAATTGCATGTGGTAGATCCCATGTATTTCATTCCACATTTACATTCTATCACATACACCACGTTTTTGGATGTGCAGGTTATGTACTGTTTGATGGCATGTATTTTCCATCTGGTTCTAACACAGTCTTCATTTTTTTACCTATTTTACATGCTTTGCATGTGGTACATGGCTTAAAGCCTACGTTTTGTTACGTCCACCATTTGGGTTGTTCTTTGGTCTGAAAGTGGCTTTTGACTAATAGGTTTTGAAGAGATGTGTTTTTCTTATACGTGATGGAGGGGTATTTACCGGCCAATGGTCCCACATCCGGGTCGCTAGTTATCAAGTGCCAATATTTTTTCATTTTCTTTGCTATTAACCCACTCTCTTTGTTGTATGTAGTTACGAATCTTGGTGGATCTTTGTCTTGTGGGGATTTTTGTTTTTCAACCAAGGTATCCGCTCTGCTGATTTTATCTGCCTTCTTTTTACAGTCTGTTAGCACATAGTCCTTATATCCTCTTGACAGGAATCTTGCTTTACTTTCAAGTATCTTATTTTCGGCATCTTCTGGTTTTGAACAGTTTCTTTTCAATCGTACATATTCCCCATATGGGATGCTTTTGAGTAGCGATTTCGGATGAAAACTAGTGCCATGGAGTACACTGTTCGTCGCAGTTTTTTTTCGGAACAGTGTTGTTTCCAGTTTGCCTTCTGAGACATAGACCTTGGTGTCTAAAAAGTCTATCTCTTTCTTGTTGGTTGAGCATGTGAATTGGAGACCCACCTCATTCTGATTGAGTGTTGCAAAAAATTTCTGGAACTGATCATTGGTGCCATTCCAAATCAGAAAGAGGTCGTCAATATATCTGACCCATAAGATTATACGGTCTAGTTCTTCTTGGTCAGTGTTGTTCCATGCTATCATTTTCTCCCAATATCCCATAGTGATATTTGCATAATTGGCAGAAAAAGAAATCCCCATGGCTGTGCCACATTCTTGCTTGTACAGATCGTTATTGAAAAGAAACACATTGTTTGTGAGACATAGTTCTATCATTTGTAAAAGCATTGATGTGTGCTCCATTTCTTTAATACTTCGCTGTTGTAAGAAATATTTGCACGCTTTCAGACCTACATCATGTCGTATTGATGTGTAAAGTGACACAACATCGATTGTCACAAGAAGATAGCCTGAATTCCATGAGATGTCCATTAGAATCCTCAAAAAATCTCCAGTGTCCTTCAGATATGATGGCATGCTCTGAGCGATGAGAGCAAGGAAAGTGTCAACATACCTAGAGACTTTTTCATATAATGAGTCACAAGAGGACACAATGGGTCTCCCTGGTGGATTGATTAGTGTTTTGTGGATTTTTGGCAGAAAATATACACACGGAGTGATGGGAAATTCTGTGGTCATATATTTCATCTCTTCCTCATTTATCAATCCTTTGGCACACCAGGTTCTTAGTTGTTCTTTTAATTCGGACATCATTTTCACTATTGGATTAGATTTTAATTTGCTATAGTGTTGAGATACATTCAGCTGTCGTTCCGCCTCCAGAATATAATCACTCGTGTCCAGGATGACAATATTCCCCCCCTTGTCGGCGGGTTTTATTGTTATGGTGACATTGTTCATCAGATTTTGTATAGCCTTCCTTTCTTTGATTGAGAAATTTTGTTGTTTATTATCTTTGACTTTTATCAGTTTATCAAGTTCTTCCGTCATGGCGTCCGAGAACAGATCAATTTTGTTTCCTGGTGATAAAACTGGGCAGAAACGGGATTTTTTTTTTAATCCAGTATTTTTGTTTAGATTAGTTTGGATGTTCATTTGTTGTAGCATTTGTGAGTCCGGTATAGTATCACCCTCGGGATTGAACATTGTTTCAAATGTTTCTCTTAGGTCAGGCAGTTGTTCGATTGTGGTTGTACATTCCTCTTTCACTGCTTGTTCTATCATATCGGTCACATTGGTAGATACCACTTTGTTTGCATGAATTTTAGCCAATTTAAGTTTTCTCACAAACTTGTACAAGTCAATTTTGGTTTGTGGATAATCGAAGTGGGCTTCTGGACAGAATGATAAGCCTTTGTTTAAAACATTTTGTTCATCATCTGTTAGATGGTATTTCGATAAGCTCAGAATTAGGTTGGTTACTTCCTTTTTCGTAGGGGATATGAATGCTTAAACTATGAACACAAATGAAATAAGATACGCCCTTGAGTGAAAACAACTTAGGACGCTAAGTATTATACTTATATAATCAGAACACACCAGTCCTTTGTTTGTCATTAATGTTCTTTTTAATCATTTTTGCTTTATAAACTACGTATCCCACAATGCCACTTTATGGCTCACGTGGGGCAGTATAAAAATGAAAAGCAAAAAAGGACTTGCTGACCGTGAGAAAAGCCGTGAGGCTGAAACGCGTCGGTGGAGTGTTGGTGTAATAAAAACTTCTAAATAAGTATCCAGTTGTGCCGCCCTCCTTGTGTTCCATATATATATATATATATATATATATATATATATATATATATATATATATATATATATATATATATATATATATATATATATATATATATATATATATATATATATATATATATATATTACCTACTGGCGGTCGCCAGTAGGTAGTTATAGTTAGGATTTTTTTCAATGTTAAATCTTAAAATTCTATTTGAAATAACTTTGGCGCCGGTAGACGAATCTGCCTGGAAATGTCCTGAAAATGGCCTAGTCGAGCTTCAGTCCTTCCCTGAAAGTCTGGGGGGGATGCGTCAAGCGGGGGCCGAGATAAAAGGGGGGTCCCAAAACGCGTTTTCCCCATGTTAATTTCCATAGGGCGGTCGACCTCACTTTTAGCCCGAACGGCTGAATGGATTTCCACCAAACTTGGCAAAATTGTAGGGACTGGTAGCCCGATGTGCCTTTGCTATGTCTCAAGATATGTGTTCCAGTGGTTTTTGAGTAATTTAGGTTCAAAAAAATATATATATCCATGGCAGCGCCTCGGTACGCGCACCGGGGAGCGCTCCGGGCGCACTACGCGACTTGCGCACGGAAAGCTGATTGGCTCTCGGGTGTCTGTAAACATTCCAAACAGTCCGGAGCGGCCGCCATCTTGTGTCTCCGTAGGATCGAGACACAAGAGGTGGCCAAAACAAAGGGGGAAAAGACCATTAGGGGGCAGAGTATGCCCCCCTGACTCCCTAGGTTTCATGTGGGGGCTATAAAAGGGCCCCGCAGGGCAAAAATATATATATATTTTTTTCGTTTTGCGCGAGGGGACCGCCCGGTACGTGCACCGGGGAGCGCACCGGGGAGCGCACCAAAGAGAAAAGAGAATGGCAGAGTTTAAAAATTTAAGTCATTTTATATAAATGGGAGGTAGTTCTGAAAAGAACTGTTTTTTTTTCTTTTTGTTGTTTTATATTTTTTTATTGTTTTTTTGATTTTTTTTACTTTTTATGGCTTTTCTGAACAGTTTTATATTTTTTTGTATTTTCTTGGGGGAGAAACAAAAAACAGGGAATTGTAAATGGCTCAACTGGAGCAAAAAAAATTCTGCAAAGAATTAGGGTTTTTTCGGGCACTTATGGTTATCCCCAGCACAGATGATAAGTTTAACACTTTGCTCACCATAGCAAATTAACTTACCACAATATTTGCACATGATTTTAAAATCGTTAAATTTGGGTTGTATGATAGGCATTGTCTCTGTTGCCTCTGAACCCGATGGAGTTGGTTCTTTTGATGTTGAGGGTCTAGATGATGATGGGGGTAGCTTACTGCAGAGGTCCCTTACCTCTGCAGCAGAAAAGTTGATTGGGTGCCAACGGATCATGTGCCGAATAATGGTATGATTTCTGAAGGAATATTTTTTGTTATGGTTCCCCCTGGACAGCTCAGCATCACAAATCAAACAAGTCACCTTCGCAGCGTTGACTTTTTTGAAACCCCTTGGGATTTTGTAGAACTGCCATACGAAGTGCTCTTTTGGTTTGTAGGGCTGATGAACTTCTTGCAGGAACTGCCTTGAGCCTTCCTCCTCTTCCTCCTCCTCCTCCTCTTCTTCTTGACCACCAATGTGATCTTCTGGTGGTCTTTCTGATGGTGGTGATGGTGGTGGCGGGGCAGATGCTCCAGCTGCTGCTGCTACTGTAGCCATTTTTAATTAGAATATATTAGAGACAGATCTCCAAACAGGTCTTCCTCAGTCAAAGGACAAAGTCAGAATAAAGAAAAAAGGAGGGGGCTTTCATCATTTGGAAAAAAAAACTGTTCTGGACCAATGAGAAGTGTTATTTTCAAGTCACATGACCAGGGCTTTCATCATTTGGAAACCAAAAGTGGTGTGAAACAATGAAAAGTGTTATTTTCAAGTCACATGAGCAGGGCTTTCATCATTTTGAAACTAAAAGTGTTGTGAACCAATGAAAAGTGTTATTTTCAGGTCACATGACCCGACGCGCTTACACTACGCGACCCGGGGCGCGTAGCGTAAGCGCGTCAGAACGTTTTGCGATCGTATGCGCATGCGTGCTTCCGGGTGCGCTTACGCTGTGCGTCATATGACGCATCACGCGGCTACGCAATACGTCACAATGTTGTTTTCGTTCGCGGCAATAGCGCTAACGGGACGCTCACCGGTACGCGCCCCGGGGCGCGCCATAGCACTGCGCTTACCGGTGAGCGCATCGGTACGCGCCCGGGAGCGCACCGGGGCAAACAAATAAAAAAAAAATATATATATATTACATAATCAAAAAAAAAAAATTGTTATAAAAAATATTACATTTCATACCTATAGAGATTTGAAATTTGAAATTCACTGAAAAAAAATAGGTTTGAGGCCCTATATATAGTTAGGAATTAGCATTTAAAAAACCTATCAAATTCACTGAAAAAACCATAGGTTTCACACCAGTTATAGTTAGGAATTAGCATTTAAAAAACCTATGAAATTCACTGAAAAAACATAGGTTTCACACCAGTTATAGTTAGGAATTAGCATTTAAAAAACCTATCAAATTCACTGAAAAAACCATAGGTTTCACACCAGTTATAGTTACCTGGAAATTTTACTGACATAAAACCATTGAAATTCCCACGTTATAGTTAGTTAGACTCACTATAGTGTAATGCACTGCTGATGACATCACATATTACATCACTCATGACGTGGTCAGTGACATCACTCATGACATCACTGATGACACCATCCAGTGAATGTCTGCCTTTCTGAAAAATAAATATGTTTTATATATGTATATGTAAAGGTCGATGGAAGAATGAATGTTTAAATAAGTGTCTTAATGGATGTTTTTTTTTTTTTTAAATGATTGGTTAACTGGCTTATTAAGTGTATCATAGTGAATACATATATTAGCGAGTATTGTTTCAATATTTAAATGTTTGTATCAGTGTTTCACTTTGTATATAAGTGGGTGCATGGGTTGGTGAGTAGCTACATGTGTGTTTCTATGGCTTATTAGATGTTTTTTTTAGTATCAGTATAAATGTCTGTATGATTTGGTGGGGGTGTTACTTAGCACACTGATGCATCAATGACTGATTCACTGTTTGTATGTGTTTTGAGACAGCATATGTGCCAGACTGTATGGGTGAGTGAGTGTGTATATGTATGTGTTAGTAAGTGAATGACTGTCTCACTACTGTCTTTATCAGTAACTACATATGTTTTAATCTAGTATATGTGAGTATTGGTGTATCTAAGTGAGTATATGTGAGAGTGAGAGATTGAAAGAGTTCTTGTTTTAATAAGTATGTGTTTCTATAAGTGATTGTTTAAGAGAGTAAGTATGTGTAAGTTTCCTTAGAAGTAAGGTGGTAGTCTATGTATAGCTGTATATGCAAATAAATGGATGTTCAATAGTTTATTTGCGTGAGTATGTGTGTGTGTGAGCAACTTTTGGAAGACTGTCGGTGTGTTAACGGATGTATAGGTGTCTCACTACATATGATGAGTGAGTATATGTATGAGTGACTATATAGAAGTGTTGGTGAATGAGTGGATGTGTATATAAATGGTGGAATTACTGAATTGGTTGTTGTAACTGGTATAGGTATGTCCACTTTTTTAAAAATGTTAGTTTTTATTTTTCAATATGTGTTTCAAGGGTTACTTTGCAGTGAAAGGAGGTCAGTCTCTCTGTCACAAAGATGGTGTCATCAGTGATGTCATGAGTGATGTCAATGACCATGTCATGAGTGATGTAATATGTGATATCATCAGCAGTGCATTACACGCGCAAGTTATAGTGAGTCCAACTAACTATAATGTGGGAATTTCAATGGTTTTATGTAAGTAAAATTTCCAGGTAACTATAACTGGTGTGAAACCTATGGTTTTTTCAGTGAATTTGATAGGTTTTTTAAATGCTAATTTCTAACTATAACTGGTGTGAAATATTTCTATGGCAATGATATGTAAAATGTCCTTCCAGCTCCAGGTACCTGCATTGTCTGGAGTTTTTTATTAATATTGGGAGGATGGGCTTGATAATACGTCCTTGTAAATTCCCATGGTGTTAACATGGGCTTCTATGGGAAATACCAAGGTCGTATTATGAAGCTCATTATCGCCGTTTTATCAGCAGTTTCTTGCCAATAAAACAGCAATAATTTTAACACCGGCCCTTTATAATATACACCTAAGTTTACTGGTCAAAAAAAGAGCAATGAGCCATATTATCAACAAAAGGCGATACATTATCGTCGCTTTTATCGTCAGGAAACTACTGATAAAGCGTCGATGATGGGTTTGATAATATGCCCTTGTGAATAACCATAGGAGCCCAGGTCCGTGCTCCCAGTGCATGATCACTATGCTCTGGTTGATTGTGTGTGATTTTAAATTTGCATTGCTGCTGTAGCGAAAATCTTATATTTTAAAATTGCGCCGTGATTTTACGTATTTCATTTGCACCTACCTGATAAATCTCAGAAAGCGATCTTTCTATCAGCTGTTGCCTCATTGTTGTTACCTTCCCTGCCTGTGCCCCGTTCCACTGCGGGTGTTCCCGTTTGCGTGGAGGGTAAGTCGGCAGACATTGGGTCCCCGCTCCCATTGGCTGGTGGTTGTCAGGTGGGACGCCAGACTCGTGACCTCACTGATTTAACCGGGTCGGCTAGAATCCTCGGTTAGTCCGTGCTCCCAGTGCATGATCACTATGCTCTGGTTGATTGTGTGTGATTTTAAATTTGAATTGCTGCTATAGCGAAAATCTTATATTTTAAAATTGCGCCGTGATTTTACATATTTAATTTGCACCTACCTGATAAATCTCAGAAAGCGATCTCTCTATCAGCTGTTCCCTCATTGTTGTTACCTTCCCTGCCTGTGCCCCGTTCCACCGCGGGTGTTCCCGTTTGCGTGGAGGGCACGACGGCAGACATTGGGTCCCCGCTCCCATTGGCTGGTGGGTGTCAGGTGGGACGCCAGACTCGTGACCTCACTGATTTAAACGGGTCGACTAGAATCCTCGGTTAGTCCGTGCTCCCAGTGCATGATCACTATGCTCTGGTTGATTGTGTGTGATTTTAAATTTGCATTACTGCTATAGCGAAAATCTTATATTTTAAAATTGCGCCGTGAATTTACGTAATTCATTTGCACCTACCTGATAAATCTCAGAAAGCGATCTTTCTATCAGCTGTTTCCTCATTGTTGTTACCTTCCCTGCCTGTGCCCCGTTCCACCGCGGGTGTTTCCGTTTGCGTGGAGGGCACGTCGGCAGACATTGGGTCCCTGCTCCCATTGGCTGGTGGGTGTCAGGTGGGACGCCAGACTCGTGACCTCACTGATTTAACTAGGATGACTTTCTTCGCGCACAGCGAACGCGCACAGCGAATATGCGCCGAAGTTGCGCCAAAGTTAAGCCCGTCTGCGCCCGTCCGCGCCAAGGACGCGCCAGGGGCCAGGTGTGCTGGGCCCCACTTTGAACTTCCAGAAAATTGTGAGATGTACTCTCATGCCACACTTCTTGCACTTAGACCCCCGTCTAAGCTTTGCCATTTTCCCTTCCCTCCTGAGATTCTTGTCAACACCCAATGTTGTAAAGGGGCCAGGAGACCTACACCCCCCCGATATCATCATCATAGAAAAGAGGCCAAACCAGGAATCAATTCACCTGCTCCTAATTTCCTTAACGAAGCTGGCTTGCTTATAAATGCTAGGTCTTTGGTCCGTAATAATGTTGCATTCAACGACTTTGTCTCTCAAAATAAGCCTCCCTGGGTCTTTATCACCGAAACCTGGGGTTCTGAGGCTTCAGGTCTAGATCTGGTGGAGGCAGTTCCGGATAGCTATATTCTGTCCAGGATGGATAGGATTGGTCACAGGGGGGTGGGCTAGGAATCCTGTTTAGAGACACTTTCACCTGCCGTATTGAGCCTCTTTCTTTGCCCTCTGACAACTTTGAGGCTCTGCATTTCTCTATTAAATTTCTTCCCTCAGCCTCCTTCTTGGGCATTCTTTGTTATAGACCCCCCGGCCCTAGAACGACTTTCCTTCAGGACATTCTTAAACTTATCGAGCCTTACGTTGATAAGCCACAATTTAGCATCTTGGGCGATTTCAACTTTCATTTAGAGGCCTCAGAGGCTAAGGACACATTAGCACTTGTAGACGGCCTAGCCGCATGCGGGTTGGCCCAACTGGTTAATGGCCCTACACATTTGGCTGGCCATATGCTGGATGGCATCTTTTTGAATAATGCCAGACTTACGACTGGCACACCCATCCCGTCACCCATCCCCGATCATTGGGCAGTTCCTTTCCATTGCAAAGTAATTTCCACTCCCTGTAATAAATCTAAGAGCAGTGTGTGGTAAACCAGAAGGAATTACAGAGCAATCAACGATGACACTATGTCACCTTTCATGAATGCTCTAGGCTGTACTTCCTTGGCTGATCCCAATAGGGCTGCCTCTGATTTCTCCAGCGCCTTAGCCAGTGCCATAAATACCCTTGCCCCGGCCAAACGGCACTATTCAGCCCGAAAAAGTCCTTCTCAATCCTGGTTTTCTGACCACTTAAGATCTATGCGTCAGAAATGCAGATGACAAGAGAGGTCTTGGAACGCTCGTCCTGATTTACAGGGAAAAGCCTTGCACAAATCTCTACTCAGAGATTACAAGAAGGCTATTGTCAAAGAAAAAAGGTGCCATTTTACCAACCTCACGGCCTCCCTTAAATCTCCAAGAGACCTGTTTAATATAATCGACTCTCTTTCGGCACCTAAATCAGCCGATCCCACCATCCAAACACAGGAACTCTGTAATAACTTAGCAAGTTTCTTTCATTCAAAGATTGCGGATATCTATAGCTCACTAGAAGGCAGCAATCGTGAGCTCGATGCCAACACAACAGGTCCCCTTCCCTTACCAACCCTCCCTACTGTTGATGAAGTTGATGCTCCACCTAAACCGCAGCTCACGTGTTTCACCCTCCTGTCCCTAGATGATCTTAACCTCCTACTCGATGCCACCAAGTCGTGCTCGCCCCTCGACCCTTGCCCTCTAAAACTTCTGAAGACCTGTAGAGAGTATGTTCTTCCGCCTTTACTAGAGGTTATGAACAAGGCGATCAGCGAGGAGATTTTCCCCTCCCCTTGGAAGACAGCCATTGTTAAGCCGCTGCTTAAGAAGCCCTCTCTTGACCCGGGAATACTGAAAAATTATCGTCCAATTTCCCTACTTCCTGCCCCTGCTAAGATCTTGGAGTCTCATATAAATCATAACCTATCTGTTTTCTTCGAGAATTCCAACTTGTTAGATTCCTCTCAACATGGGTTTCGGGCAGCCCATAGTACTGAGTCTGCCCTCACGTTGGTGACCAATAAAATCTGGTCTGAGGTTGACAGGGGACATTCTGCTCTGCTAGTGTTATTAGATCTCACAGCAGCTTTTGACACCTTGTCCCCGTCAATCCTGATCTCTAGGCTCAAGGAAATCGGTTTAGAGGGTTCTGCCCTTAGTTTACTCTCCTCCTTCCTTCATCATAGGGAGCAGAGAGTTAAAATGGGTGATTTTCTTTCAGATTCTCAAGAAGTGCAATGTGGGGTTCCTCAGGGCTTGTCGTTGAGCCCCTTATTATTTAACATCTATATTACCCCACTTGCTAATGTGGTAAGATCCTTTGGTCTTGATGTATTATCGTATGCCGATGACCCTCAGATCCTGGTATCTATCACCCAGCCAGCTAGCGATGTTGCCCCCAAGTTCAGAGCATGTATGGAAGCAGTCTCTCGCTGGATGGTCCGTAATTTTCTATAACTACTCGGCGAAAAGACTGAAATCATGGTCTTTGGAGGGAGCCAAGATCTCTGGTCAAAAGATTGGTGGCCCCCGTCCTTGGGAGAATGCCTCCGCCCCACTCTTACCGCCAAGAATCTTGGAATCCTAATCGACCCCGCTTTGTCATTCGACTCCCAGGTAAATAGGACAGTGTCAACTTGTTGTGGCATATTTAGAATTCTTAGGAAAATCGCCCCCTACCTGTCCCTGGTAAATCGGAAACAAGCAACAGTTGCCTTAGTTTCATCTAGGCTAGGTTATTGCAATCCCTGTATTGTGGCATCAGCAAAGGCTCCATCCACCGTCTTCAAATGGTGCAGAATGCTGCAGCCAGGATGGTCTTAAACCTTCCTAGACTCGCTTCTGCAAACATAGCCAGAAGGGACTTTCACTGGCTTCCGATTCCATCTAGGATCTCTTTTAAACTTCTCTGTCTGGCCCACAGTGCTATATATGGCTCAGGCTCAGAGGGAATCAGGTCTCTTTTGTGTGTTTACACCCCCTCGAGAGCCCTCCGGTCATCATCTAAGAACATGCTTTCGCTTCCCAGATTTGCTAAGGTGAGATGGGGAGGTAGAGCCTTTTCCACCTTGGCTCCAAAACTGCGTAACTCCCTCCCCCTGGAGCTTTCTAGCCAGTCTTCTTTGGCGGATTTCAGGAAACATCTGAAGACCTGGATTTTTTCCCAGGCATACAAGGAATCGAGCTCTTAGCGGTCTTTTGGTCCTGTTATCTGGTAGCTTGGACTTCTCTGTCTGTCTGTTCTTTGTGCCTTGATACCCCTTGGGGCTAAGTATGCGCAGTATAAAATGCCATTCATTCATTCATTCAGGTTAACACCAGAACCTGGGCTGCTATGGGAAGTTACAAGGGCCTATTATCAAGCACATTATCGCCGCTTTATTGGTAGTTTCCTGTCAATAAAAGCGGCTATAATGTAGCGCCTTTTGTTGAATATATGCTCCTTCATTTCTATGATAGTATGTAAAGCTTTCCTTTTTTATTGGTGTAGCAGTTGTACTCTCTTCGCATGCTCAGCGTCGTTTCGAAGCCTAAGTTTTCTTTTTCTTCAAGTTCAACAAGCAAACCTTTCTTTATATCAGTTAGTAAATCTGTCGGTTTCTTTTCCCGGTTCGTGTGTCTCATCGGCTGCTGTACTTTTGTACAGTATTAATAGTCATATTCTATGGGAAATACCAAGGCCGTATTATGAAGCTCATTATCGCCGTTTTATCGGCAGTTTCCTGCCAATAAAACAGCGATAATTTCAACACCGGTCCTTGATAATATGCACCTAAGTTTACTGGTCAAAAAAAGAGCAATGAGCCATATTATCAACAAAAGGAGATACATTATCATCGCTTTTATCGGCAGAAAAACTGCTGATAAAGCGGCGATAATGGGCTTGATAATATGCCCTTGTGAATAACCATAGGAGCCCAAGGTAACACCAGGACCTGGGCTGCTATGGGAAGTTACAAGGGCCTATTATCAAGCACATTATTGCCGCTTTATCTGCAGTTTCCTGTCGATAAAAGCGGCGATAATGTATCGCCTTTTGTTGATAAGATGCTCCTTCATTTCTATGATAGTATGAAAAGTTTTCCTTTTATTTGGTGTAGCAGTTGTACTCTCTTTGCATGCTCAGCGCCGTTTCGAAGCCCATGTTTTCTTTTTCCTCAAGTTCAACAAGCAAACCTTTCTTTATATTAGTTAGTAAATCTGTTGCTTTCTTTTCCCGGTTCGTGTGTCATCCGCTGCTGTACTTTTGTACAGTATTAATAGTCACATTTTTTATTTATTTATTTGAAAGGTAGTGCAGAGGAGCCAAACGTTGATTACGTACTCCGTCCACCGCCATTTTAGTAGTTTCTCACCTTTGTTTTTATTATATCTGTTAGTTAGAACTCAGAAGTTTTCAATCCTAGTCTTGACTATCTTACTATAGTTTTTCAACATTATTTTCATTGTGGGCCGTCAAACCCCTCCCCCACAAAATAAAAGAAGTATGTAGTTTTTTTTATTAACTTTTATTAAACAATGAATATAAACAAAACTCAATTATAACTATATTAGAACTGGAAAAATAACTTGAACAATGTTATAAACAAATTGTGAAATGGATTCCAAAAGGTGTCCGATTGTTAATCTGCAAAAGAAAAAAGAAAATTAGAGTTTAGAATTATGTAGATGTGAGTAAATGAGCTGAAGCATTACGGGGCATATTATCAAGAACAGCGATAACATTATCGCTGTTTCAGCGGCAGGAAACTGCAACTAAAGCGGCGATAATGGCATAGCAGTGCAGGTTCTGGTGTTAACCTGGGCTACTATGGGAATTTACAAGGGCATATTATCAAGCTCATTATCGCCGCTTTAGCTGCAGTTTCTTGCCACTGAAAAGGCGATAATTTTATCACCGTTCTTGATACTATGCCCCTACAAGTTTTGGTAGCTCTACGGTTTTACGTGTGCAGTGTGACTCGTACATTCCAGTTCTGTTATAGTGCTGCGTTCAAGTGGTGTCTATATGGAAGGGCCTAGTGCGTTACTGACACCCGTTATGGCAACTTATTTCTAATGCATTCCTGTGAAGGCTTTGTAGATCTAGGCCTCTGTGCTTACCGTTGTATAAACCTTGCGGGTAAACATTTCAGGCAGTTGATGTCACAACTTATTCTGAACAATTCTTCTACACATCTACATGTCGAAGACAGCAGTGTCTAAGTTTGAGAGAGAAAGAGAAATGATGTCACAGAGAGTGAGAGAGAGAAAGAGAGAGAAAACAATATTAAAACTGTGTCGCAGAGTCTGGAAATGAGATTTTTTCCTTGCGTCACTTTACTCATGTTAAAACTATTCCAAGGTTCCAAAAGGCATTTGGACCAGGCCCGATCTTTCCGGGCAACAAAAGAAGTCGGCAGAGGTGGCCTAATAGAGCCTAGAGTAAATGAAAGGAGGAAGTGATCAGACCATAACACCGGTGCTGGGTCCTAAACCTTCAATAAATGATCCAAAGAGAAGACCGGGTCCAGTAGATGGCCTTTCACATGGGTGGATCCTTCCAACCTTTGGGCGATTCGAATTGCCATCATATCCTGTAGCAGACCAGATACCTCAGCATTAGATGAGTCTTCTAAATTGAGATTAAAATCACCTTGTACTGCAAAATTCACCCTGGTACTGGCTAGATATGCTGTTACTTCTGGCAGAGAGTGGAGGAAATTCCCACTGGGACCAGGAGGTCTATACAACAAAATCCCAGAAAGCGTGGTAGTGGGGGAAGATTCATAGCAAAAGTAATACTTTCACAATCTGCAATCTGTGCAGGTTCAATAAAGTAACAAATATCCTCCTTCAGCATGATAGCTAGTCCTCCACCCATTTAATTTTCATGGTCTTTCCTTACAATATAGTAACCTGGAGGTGGTGTGTGTCTATTTAGATACAGTATATAGGTTTCCCGATTTAGGCCCTTATATTGGCACCATTCATATTGCCCATATATAGGCATAGAAATCCAACCCTTATTTAGGCATTATCCATGCTAACCAAATACAGGCATGTCTACCTACATCCATCCATCCACGTCACAACCAGTTCTTGGAAAACCAGACTCTTAAGCCTTTAGGACTTCCCCTTGCTTGGATTATTGATTTCCCCAAGAACTCATTTATTATGCATGAACATCTATTCCTTAGAGGTTCATTCATGAAGTTCCTCTGTCTGACTTTTACGTCAGTACTGGCATTCCTAAACACCTTCAATTTATAAATATACCTTCACTTGCCATGGCAAGGCACGGCTACCTACCGACGGCATGACTGCATACTTGCATGGCTCGGCTGCGGCTCGCCATGGCAAGTTCAGAAGGAATTCGAGTCCCCGCCTGACGCACTTACCAGACGCTGCCATCCTCCTCGCAGAGAATCCAGCTCCAGTGTATCTGATTCCCCTTGCGGGGTGTTAGAGATCGAGACACGAAAAGAGATTCCAACCTCTCTCATTCTAAGGTACGGAGCAGACTAGAACCTAGAGGGACTCTTGGCAACTCTGGCAAAACTAAACTACTGCTAGCTATACTTTAGAAAACAGCACCTACTTCTTACCTCGTACTACATTTGGGTTAAGTACACTGGGGTAGAACCAACTAGAAGCACCAGATGAGTATTCACATTTTAGCCTGTGTTATTTATGTATGTATTTTTATGAATATATGTTATAGCTACAAACCATGCTATGGCAGTATTATCTAATCTTACTGCTAACGCTGTACGTATTATAGTTCGCATTCTGTCTTACAATTGTAGCAGTTCATATCTCTTGCACAAGAAATAAGACTGTTCAATAAACCCTTTTTATTGCAATGCCCGTCTACCTATTTTTGTGTAAACTCTGTAGAAACGAAGCATGCATGACTGACTGAGTGAAACTGTTATCTATTGTTTCCATGATTCTGAGACTGTCCTGATTCTAAGTGAAACCAAGTTGTCAAGTTTATGCAGTTGTCAGAAACTAATCCCTTCTTGTTTATTCGAGAAGATTCTAGTGACCTCTGAGTTAGCTGGCACACACAAGTAATTAAGTTTAATGTACTCAATAGAGACAAACTGACCTCAGTCCTATGTCAAATCTATAGTGTATATTATTCCAATGCGCAGAGCCTATCTAGGATATAGGAACTACACTACAGAGGAACTTCCTAGACTAGATTGAGCCCCGACCATTGTTCCCTGTAAGCTGCGCAAATGCACGTGCATTTGCGTGCACAGGGGCTTTTCCAACCGTGCACACAGTCTTTCAAAGCATGCACATCTCTGCTTCACAAGAGATTTAAACAGTTCACCAGCCACAGCCTTTAAAATGTGAGCACAGTGAAAAGTATGGTCTTTCTCTTCTTGGTGAAGTGCAGTGTGTATCTACCACACAGGAAGAGCAGCCATTTTGCATTTTTAGGTTAGGGCCTGTGGAATGCCATAGAGTCTGGAGCAGGTGGCCATTATACATGCTGCTTTAGCTTTTCTTGTTGGAGGGGTAATGAGCCTGCATCAGAAACAGAATTACAGAATTACTATTGCAACAACACATCATCAGTAGGGTAAAACTAACCTGTCTCACGACGGTCTAACAACAGAAATGTTTATTTTCATTTCAGTGAGTCTGCTTGATGTGTAACATGCGCACAGCTCACGCATGTTACAAGAAACAAGGATTTCTTGTTTCATGTTAGTTTGTATGCCTGCAAGCTCTTGTTGAACTACAGCTGTTTGCACTGTAGACTCTGAGCTGCTTTGCACGTGCATTTTTAGAACATGCACAGTACACATGCTGGTCCCTATAGAGCAGGCCATTTTTTATCTCTCCCTGTGACCCCCTCCCCACCTCCCTCAACCGCTATACATTAAGGTATGGCACATCCCATGTTCTTGTCGAGGTTGCTAAAATTAAATTGCTGTGTTTAGGGTCAGACTGTGACCCGGGTAAATGATGCAGTTTTTTTTTATTGTTCTTTTATTGTTTTTTTGTGTTATTTGCGGACCAAGAAATATTTTAGCTTTTGAACAGTTGTTTACATTTTTTTAGATTGATAAGAGCACACCAGCTTGCCCCCAAAACTATTTTTTGTAAAACCAAAACAGAAAAAAAACTGAATTGCCAAAGTCAAAAGCCAGCAGCTAGTACCAAGCCGCTTGCCTTTACTAATGCTTGTTTGTTTTGGAGCACAAAGATCCCTGCTCGACCAAATTGTGTGATCCAATGAAAATACTTTGTTTCACTGCACCTCTGTTTTGTTCATTATTACGAGACCACCTTCAAACATGTGGGTACAAGATGTGCACTATGCAGAAACCTTGATGTTTGTGATTTAATAGTCTACAATATTTCTCCAGCTATAGCACAAATCAAGCCACCAGCTAAGGAATACAGCCTTTTAGTTCAGTAACATTCATTGTTATTAAGAAGGGCCCAGGAATGTAAGGTGAAACATTTCTATGTGCTAAGGAAATAGTTTCTTTAATGTTGAATGCACCTTATCCTACTCTAACATGTTTGTTGAATGATTTAGAGCTACAGCCAATCCTTGATTCTGCTCTACTCATTTTTGTCTTGGCTTGTCCACCTCTACTGTGAATTATTCCTTCTCTTATATTGCTATATTCTGAGGTCAGTGCATTACAAATTCCTGAAATAGGGATCAACAGGGTAATTGAGTATTTCTCATGTTGCATGAGAAATACTCAGTCCTAATGGATATGAAGAAGTACTCTTGACTGACCGATCTCTGTTGTTGCCTAGGCACGCCTTGCCTTGCCACAGCCAGCCAGACCGAAAAATCGAGCGCAGAGCACAGAGCGCAGAATACGGAGCGTGTGGTCGCTGGACCGCGGAAGACCACTGAAGACGTTGACACTGTGCATTTTTGCGCCCGTGAGACCCCCCGAAATCCCCCCCAGACACGCGGCACGTGCAGATCTCAGAGCACGGAGCGTGGGGCTGGACCGCAGAACGCCGGACACAAGCTGGAAAACTGAAGACACCGGCATTCTGCACTCTACGCCTGTGAAACTCCCCGAGACACCTACCAGCCACGCAGAACGCGCAGAGCTGGGAGCGCGTGTTTGCGTGTGTTAGCCAGACCTCAGACTCAGGACACCGGTAACCAGCCAGAACGAGACACCACCCAGCCGCCACTAAACCCCCCACCCCTGTGGAAGCAAAACAGAGGGGGCACCTGCACAGAAATCGGCGCTGCCAGGAAAGAGCAGAGGCACGCCAACAGTGGGGCAGCAGCAGGGGGGGGGGGGCGGCCGAATTGGTACAACTTCGTAGAAGTAAAACAAATGGCCATTGGACTGTAAATAAGTGAACTCCTGAGGCACCTGAAGGAGTAAGGAGCCAAGAAACGAAGGTGCAATCTTAGTATCCCGGCCATAAAACTTGTGCAGCAAAAGGAGAGCAAGTTCAGGGAAAAGCAGGGGAGACACCGTAAGAGAGGACAACAAGTGCGGCAAAGGCAGGATGGTGGATACACAGGCACAACAGAGGTAAGTGAAAGAACTTACGTACTTTAAAAAATTAAAAAGTAAATTTTGAATAAAATTTGTGAAACTAATAATAGTAATACTACAGATTAAGGTATCAAAAACCTAAGAAATGGCACCAAAAAGAGGGCAAAAATTGCGCAAAGACAATAGCCCAGGGAAGAGTAAATTGTTGGAGGGCTAAATATCACTGGAAGAAAGCCAGGAAAGCCAGGCCTTCGTTATGGACAACAGCAAGGGGCGACGCAAGAAAAGAAAAGTCAAAAGGGCAACTAAAAACGTCCAGCAGGCTAAAAAGGATTGTATTCCAACAACTTCTAAACAGAAAGATAACACGGCAGTTTCCAAATCTATAAAGGACTTTGTAGGGAAACACTACAAATCTATAGAGCCAGTAATAAACCTGGAACGCGAGGAAGACGTGGAGGAAAATGGTGCGGAGGGCGGAGAAATGACAGGGGCAGCAGATGTGAACCAGATAAGGAAAGATATGGGAGAACACCCCGAAGAAGAACCTTCCGATATAGAGGAAGGAAGGGAGGACCCCATATCGATAACCCTGACGCTCTTGAGCCAAAATCTTCACATATCAGCGCCCCGTCTCTCATCATCTCCAAAAATGTTCTCGCTGCGATCATCGGGAAATGAAGGGCAAAGGGGAAATGAAAGTCAGAGCCCGAGCTACGTCTGGGGAGGTGCGCCAGATCAACCCCTGCAGCATCAAAATGCCCCAAAAAATCTATTACAGCAAGACGTTATAAGAACTGGTCACCATGTAAACCCAGAAAGAAACAACACACAGGATTCGGATCTCTCTGTAACACCCACATCATCTTTGATGGACCTAATACTGATGTTACAGAAGATATTACAAGGAATCCTAGAAGTTACACTTTCAAATAATGGAGTGATGAAAGCTCAGAAATTGTACTTAAAAAAGATTGAAGAGGAATTAGTGGGGATAAAGAGCCAAATGCCAAGTATGCCAAGCCCAATAGTTACACCATCGCCCATTGATGAAAGTGTAGAGAATGAACCAGCAGAGGCAGCCGTGGTAAATCTAGTAGGGACACCTCAACCCATAGAACAAAGTATAACAAATGAATCTGTTAAAGCTTTAGACAATGTATATATCTCCAGACGCCCTATGCTGATAAAAAGGCGTGGTGTATATGCAGCGGCCCCCACCAGGAATAGGGTTGGAAAGAATCGGGCCCCAAATTTAACAACAAAGAGAAAAGGGAAGAAACCAGAGGGGGAGGCACAGTCAGGCCTAAATGCATCAGCTCCGATCTACGTACCAATTAGACCTTTGTAATCAGAGTTTAAAACAACAAAGACCCCAATAGAACCAAGGAAAAATTGGAGAAGTAAGGAGATAAAGGAGAAACCCATAACATCTCATACTGTAAAGCAGAAAGTAAGGATAGCCTTAGGACAACCCAAAAGTGGCCATAGAGCTGACAGCCCACAACCCCAGGCCCTATCAGGGGTGGAAAGCAAAGGGTTGCCGCCCGGGAGAACAAAGGACAGACAGCAAAAATACGAAACTCCAAAGAAAGTATTAGAGATGGATAACAATAAATGGGTATACTTGGAGCAGATACAGGCAGGGAAAAGGGGAAAGATGGCTAGAAAAATTAACCCCCTAAATAGGGCACAGATTTTGAACGCCTTCGCCAAATGGAGTAGCCTGAGTGGGATCGGCTCAATGACCTTAGGCAAATTGGTTTTGTAGAGAATAGAAACGGTAAGGAAATAACAAAAGTGTCACTCCACTCAGACCTGGTAAAAATGGCAATCCCAAAAGCTACTAGTGAGATAAACCAACTGGGAATAAGGGTAATTCCAGAGAGGGAAGTAAAAACCCCCATAGATAGTACCTTTCTAAAATATCATGCAGGTCTAGGGAGGAGACAAGTGAAACTATATAGAGATAATGTAGGAAACCATAGCTGCATGAACATAGTAATAGATAACACAGGAAATGAAGCCTCATGGGATAACTGGTCTCTATGTAGTAGTCATGTGGGAGACCCCAACGAGATCTATACGGAGGAAGGGGCAGAAGAGGGTGGCTTGAGCGAGGTAGAATAGGATGGGGGGGTGCCACAATGTCTTGGTCTCCTAACATGGAATATAAATGGTTTAGGCAATGAGCTACAGCGAGAATATATAAAAGAAATAGTAAATAAAGTGGAAATTGCCTGCCTACAAGAGACCTGGACATGCGACGAAACCCCAATCATCGAGGGATATCTACAATTAGGTCGCCCGGCCACGAAAAAAAAGTTTGGCCGCCCTTCGGGGGGATTAATAACACTGGTTTCAACAAAAGTACTGAGAGAAGTAACACCGTTGAAAATGAAATGTAAATGGGTTCAGGCCTGTAGATTAGAACTGTTGACTGTGGAAACGAAATACAAAATGTTGACTTTGATGAATGTATACATGCAGTGGGATAATGGAGCAGAGTATGAGAGTGAGATGAGGTTGTTTAAAGAGGATGTCGACATTTTACTAGAAAAATATGCATCGGATATACTGATAATTATGGGGGATTTTAACCACAAACTAAACCAAAAGAAGGCTGATCTCTGGAATAAAAAACCGTTAGAGGTGTATTGAATAAATCACGCTAGCTTTCCAGTAGGGGAGATCTGGAAACAGGAATCAGATTTAGTACATTTCCTAGGAGGTAGGGGTCTCCAATGTCTGAATGGTAGAATGAAGACAGACTGCCCAGCAGGGAAGACCTTTAAAATAGGCTTACAGAACTGCCCAATCGATCCCCCAGGAGGTCGAGTACCCTAAACGTGTAACGACACGACTTACGGAGGAATAATAGGAAAAACTGAAGGCTATGCAAATTACAGTCAAAGCAGAAAATTTAGAGAAAAAAAATTTGGAATGGTTCATAGAAAAGTTAGACAAAGTGGTCCAGTGTTAAAGAATAGAATTAAAAAAGGATAAATATAATAGCTTAAAACCGCCCAGCCGAGTAAAATAGTTTTCTGTCGAGTGCCAATCTAAAAAAGGGAGATACGGGCAGTACAAAGAAGGCAAAAAAAGGTCTTATAAAGAGAACTGTTGGGCAAACCTGTTAGAAGCAATTGAAGAAAAAAATTTAAGACATTTTTGGAAAATGGTAAAGGCAGCAGTTGGCCCAACAGACGGAGAAATAAAATGTGTAGTTAGTGAGGCAGCATGGGAGGAGTATATAAGAGAATTGTACGGGGTACGAGCTCCTCAAGATCACGTAGAGATCCAAAAATGGCAGGAAATATCAGAAGATCTCAAATCTAAGTTTAATGAAAAGCAAGTAGAGCATACAATAAGAGAACTGAAGCTAACTCGTGCGGCAGGACCCGACAACCTTCCTGCAATAATACTGAAGTCTGAAGTAAAGTGGTGGGCAAGATTCTTTGCACAGATGTTCCATATAATACTAACAGAAGGCATAATGCCACCTAATTGGAAGGGCGCAATAATCAGGCCAATCCATAATAAAGGGAGTATGGAGGCACCTCAAAACTACAGACTGATTAACCTCCTAGACATAGGAGAGAAAGTTTTTTCAAAAATTGTATTGAACCAACTTAACACATGGGTAAAGGAGTTTCAAATTGTACGCATAGAACAGGGAGGATTTAGGGAGGGGCACCCCACGATAGATCATGGATTTGCATTGTGGGCAATGGCAAAGAAGTCAACTGAACAAAATGTTATGCTGTTGTTTCGTTGACTTCCGAGCTGCCTTCGATTCAGTAGATCGGGTCTGCCTATTGGAAACTTTAATGAAGGTAAACATTCCCAAAGATCTTCTGACTATAATAAAGGAATTACACAGAGGAAATTGGGCGCAAGTCATCAGGGATACCGTGGGATCACTGACGCAAAAAATACCCATTGCCAACGGCTTAAGGCAGGGTTGCGTTCTTGCCCCACAGCTATTCTCCATATTCCAGTCAGATCTCCCGGCCTATTTAGAGGTTGAGGGTAGTGCAAGCCCCAGAATGGATGGAAATAAGGTGCCCTGCTTACTCTACGCAGACGATCTGGTAATAGTAGACCAGACCGAGAGAGGCCTCCAAAGAAAGCTGAATGCTTTCAATGCATATTGTGCTAGCAAATTTCTAACAGTTAACTTAGAGAAAGCTCGATAACGCTACTTGCCTCGCATTTGTCATTGCTAGCGCTTTCATTGTGGTGCGCCTCGAGATTGTTGTCGGAGCATTTGTTTATTTGTTTATTGTGCAGCCATTTTGTTGGGACCCCTTGCAGACCCTCCCTGCACCTAGACCCTGCCTCCCAGCTGACCCTCTCCCCCACAGAGGTAGAGCCTGTGCTTGCCCTCGTGGAAAGCTGTGACCGTCCTGCTCCACACAGAAGCGGTCGCTCCCCTCACCTCCCCCTCTTGGTGGTATCTTATGCGTGTCTGGTATTCTCATTTAAAGCTATCTGTGCAGCGCTCGAGAACGGTGCTCATTTGTACTACTGTCACTATAATTGAAATTGATTCTGTGCACCGCTCGTGACCTGTGCGCTTTAGTGCTACTGCAACTGCTTCTAAATACTTATTCTGTGCAGCGCTCGATAACGCTACTTGCCTCGCATTTGTCATTGCTAGCGCTTTCATTGTGGTGCGCCTCGAAATTGTTGTCGGAGCATTTTTTTGTTTGTTTATTGTGCAGCCATTTTGTTGGGACCCCTTGCAGACCCTCCCTGCACCTAGACCCCGCCTCCCAGCTGACCCTCCCACGCTCCGCCCCCCTCCACTCTCCATTTAAGCAGATGAGCCAACGCGCAGCGTCCACGCGCTGCGGCCGCGCCGAAGGTGCGCCAAAGGTAAGCCCGTCTACGCCCGTCCGCGCCTGGACCGCGCCCAGCGCCAAACCCCCTGGTCCCCGCCGCTGTCAACCCTTTAAAATCACATATGATGCCGCTTCTCTCCTCGTCCTCAACCCCGGACGCTCACCACAATGCTGCGAAGCTACTCCAGGACGCACTCACGGCCCTTTCGCCTGCCTCTCCTGCAAGTTCCACTGCTTCAGAACCCTCACCAAATCCACATCCTCCAAACACAACTCCGACTCAAACCACCTAAAGTGCATCCTGCTCAACACCCGCTCGGTCCACAGACACGCAACAGAACTCTGGGACCTAATCGACACTGCATCACCTGACATCGCCTTCCTCACTGAAACATGGATGAACACATCATCCGCTCCCGACATCGCCATAGCCATACCGAACGCTTACAAGATTATCCGAAAAGACTGCACCAATCAAACAGGAGGAGGCCTCGCCATCATCCACAGAAACACCATCAAAATCACTACCAGCTCCGACGACAATCTCGCAACCGCCGAACATCTCCACTTCCAGATCCACACCGACCCCAGGACCACACTTAGAGGCACCCTCATTTACAGGCCCCCAGGCACCCGCACTCAATTTAGCGATGACATCACGGACTTTGTCAGCCCACACGCCCTCGCCTCCGATAACTACATTCTTCTAGGAGACCTCAACTGCCACCTTGAAAACAATCACGACAGCAACACCATCACCCTCCTGGACAGCATGGCCAATCTCGGACTCAAACAACTTGTTGACACCCCCACTTACTCAGTCGGACACACTCTCGACCCTATTTTCACCTCCAGCAAGCACATCTCCTTCGATCGCACTACAGCTCTCCATTGGAAGGACCACAGCTGTGTTTACTTCAGCTACAAGACCACCCTGACTCACATCCGCCCACAACCTATTCATCGAAGAAACTGGAACAAAATCACCACCGACCAACTCCTCACATCACTCAACCAAAACCCTCCCACCCTCTCTTTGGACCCAAACCAAGCGGCCACCAACCTCAGTCAATGGATTACACACAGCGCAAACGAATTAGCACCCCTGAAAGAGCAACAGATGAAATCAACCAGCAAAAAGGCTCCCTGGTTCAATGATGAAGTCAAAAAATCCAAGAAGCTATGCCGCACCATGGAGAAGAATTGGAGAAAAAACCCAACCTCAGACAACATGACCTCCTTCAAGACAGCCACCCGCAAACATCACCAAATGATTCGATCCGCCAAGAAATCCGCTTTCAAGGATCGTCTCGACAACAACACTCACAACAGCAAGGAACTCTTCAATATCGTCAAAGAATTCACCAACCCCACCGCAGCATCCAACGACATCACTCCCTTCCAAGACCTCTGCAATGCACTATCCTCCTTCTTCTACAACAAAATTGCCGACATCCACAACAGCTTTGAGAATTCCCCTAGCGATCAACTCGCCCCACCCCCTTCAGATCCTACTCCTCCAACTAACAACCTTAGCGCCTGGAACCCAATCTCCACTGAAGACACCATTCGCCTCATGAACTCAATCCACTCTGGCTCACCTTCTGACCCCTGCCCCCACCACATCTTCAACAAAGCTGACTCCATTATCGCACCCCAACTCCGCGATGTCATCAATTGCTCGTTCAACTCTGCTACCTTTCCAGAAAGCTGGAAACACGCCGAACTCAGCGCCCTCCTGAAGAAACCCACAGCAGACCCCTCAGAACTGAAAAACTACCATCCCATATCCCTCCTCCCTTTCCCTGCCAAAGTCATCGAGAAAGCCGTCAACAGCCAGCTCGCCACCTTCCTTGAATCTAACAACTCCCTTGATCCATCTCAATCTGGATTTCGAGCCAAACACAGCACCGAAACCGCCCTCATTGCAGCGACCGACGACATCCGAACACTACTTGACAACGGAGAAACAGTGGCCCTCATTCTACTCGACCTCTCCGCCGCTTTCGACACAGTCTGCCACAGCACCCTTATACAACGCCTCAGCAACATCGGCATACAAGGAAAAGCCTTGGACTGGATCATCTCATTCCTCGCCGGGAGAACTCAAAAAGTCCGACTTCCCCCATTCTACTCAGAGGCCACCGAAGTCATCTGCGGCGTACCTCAAGGATCCTCACTCAGTCCCACCCTCTTCAACGTCTACATGAGTCCTCTCGCCTCCATCGCGCGTCAACACAACATCAACATCATCTCTTACGCCGACGACACCCAGCTAATCCTCTCCCTCACCAAAGACCCCAACACCGCCAAACTAACCTTCACGAAGGCATGAAAGAAGTTGCCGAATGGATGAAACTAAGCCGTCTAAAACTCAACTCAGACAAAACGGAGGTGCTCATCCTAGGATTTTCCCTTCAACCTGGGACGACTCTTGGTGGCCTTCCACTCTGGGCAGCACAGCACCCACACCCACAGACCATGCTCGTAACCTCGGCTTCATCCTAGACTCCTCTCTCTCGATGTCCAGACAAGTCAACGCCGTCTCATCCTCCTGCTTCAACGTACTTCGCATTCTCAAAAAGATCTTCCGCTGGATCCCCCTCGAGACAAGAAAAACCATTACCCACGCACTGGTCACGAGTCGACTGGACTATGGTAACACACTTTACGCCGGAATCACAACAAAACTACAGAAAAAACTCCGGCGCATCCAAAACGCATCAGCGAGACTCATATTAGACATCCCGCGCCAAGACCACATCACCGGACATCTAAAAGACCTCCACTGGCTTCCCGTCAACAAAAGAATTACTTTCCGCCTTCTCACCCACGCTCACAAGGCCCTCTACAATCTAGGACCCGAATGCCTCAACACTCGACTGTCCTTCTACAAACCCACCCGCCAACTAAGATCGTCCAATCAAGCCCTCGCCGCAGTCCCGCGCATCCGGAAATCCACCTTGGGTGGCAAATCCTTCTCTTTCCTGGCTGCCAAGACCTGGAACTCACTCCCCACCCACCTCCGCCTTACTCAGAACCATATCTCCTTCAGAAAAGAACTGAAAACCTGGCTATTCGACAAATAATACACCCCTTCCCCTAGCGCCTTGAGACCCTCTGGGTCAGTAGTGCGCTATACAAATGCCCAAACTTGAACTTGGTGTACTCATCTGGAATCACAAAAACAAAAGCGCACACTTCAATATGTGGCCTAAAAATGTTTAATAGGGACTATGGAGATATGTCACACCGACCAATGCTAAGAGCTTTTGAGGCAATGATCCCCCCCCCCAAGTCCTGTACGGAGCTGAAATCCTTTATTTGAGTGGTAAGGGAGCCTGGGACTTGGTGGAAGGGAAATGCCTAAAAAGCCTTCTATCTCTCCCTCAATCATCTATGGTCCAAGCTAAAAGAACAGAAATAGGCACAAAGTCTTGGGAGATACAAACACAAATGGCAATAATTAGACTTTGGAAACGATTTGAAGATACAGATGGGCAAAAAGTGGCACAATGGTGCAGGAAAGAAATTCAAAATAGTGATCTAAAATGGGCAAAAGCATGTACGGAAAGATTGATGCAGGTTTGTAAAAGGCTAAGGTAGAGGTGAATCAGGAAACACATCAATTAGCTTGTACTAAGAGTGAGCTGAAATGTAATGGGAAGGAAGTATCCAGAAAGATTGATATGGGATACCTAGTGAAGAAAAAATCAGTAGCTCACATGATGAACGCTTGGTCAAACGATAATTGGTTCCCCTATCTAGACATCCTACCTAACCGCGGCTATAGGCAGGAGATATTAAGGTTGCGGATTGGGATCAACCCATGGCTAACAAATAAAGACCTGAAAGCAAAAATGTTAGACCAGAAAGGGTGCTGTAGGTGTAATATGGGATGCAAAGGAGACCTGGTACATATCCCACTTGATTGTTTGACATTACTGGAACAGCGGAAACTGTGGCTGCGTCCTGTGTTCTTAAAACACGATATAAGAACAAGGGCGCAGGCGGCCAACCTATTAACTGAAATCCCCACTATTGACATTGCAATTGCCCTTGGAAAATATATAAAGGTGGTACTGAATGTACTAAGAAACCAGGAACAATCTGTAGGACTGTATGAATCTTAAATCAATGAAAAATACTTGAACTAAAGGAAATGAATGTGTTTTAATGTGATAATAAGCTTTATTTTAAACGTAATCTTATTGGTGTTGGTAAACGTATAAGGGCGTGCAAGAGTCTTAATCGATATTGGAATATTTTGTACAATGTTTTATTGCTTTTTATGTGAATATTTTAATATGTGATACTGCCTCTTGCACTTGTTTAAAGATGCTGATCCTAATAAACATATCTTTGACTTGACTTGACTTGAGTATTTCTCATGTTGCTCTTTTGTCAGCCTTCTACATTACTTTGTGGTTTTGAACAGGTCCTACAAGATGCATCTGTCTGTCATGAAAGCAGACATAGAAGCTGCTAAATGTACACCAGAACTACATTTTATCTTTCCTTTCTCAAGTCTGCTGAGTGCTATTGACATATAGCACCCGCTGTTCTTGAATGTCCAACCAATACCATATTTTGCATTGCGTGGCTTGTCAGCCACGTTCCAAAATTTCAGTCATCAAGTGCAGACTATGAATGAGGATTCAGTCTCTTGAACACTATCAAGTCTAAATCAAGAACTAGACTGGTGAATAATCACTTGGTTATGCTGATGAGGACAAAGGCCTATCTCTTAAATGGCAAAGTTGACCTTTATAGAGTTTATCAGCACTGGAAGAATGGCAAGGACCAGTGAGAGAAACAAATGTGTCACACATCTAGTGATGACACTTCACTTGTCTGAGCCACCCTTTCCCACAGTCCATGCTAGCACACAATGCCACTATACGCCCCACAACCTTACCAAGGAGCAAATAGTTTCTGGCAACTATCGAACATAACACCCCTGATCCCTCAGGGATCGTGGAACCAATACTGTACTTTTCGCCCAGTCACTTGTGCTTACTTTGTCTCAGAGAGATACACAGAATAAACGGTGGGGACGTTTTCAATAAGTATTTAGTGAACAAGCATCATTCTAGTAAAAAATAGGTGTGCTGCAACATCCATTAGACAGAAACAGATATATACGATTACAAGCACCAACAGAGTAAGTAAATGGTAAATTTCTACCATGGTGCCAACAGTGAAAATATACAGGCATATAGATACATGGCAGTAATCATGCGTACTACTAAGACGCTACCCCTAGCTAAGTGAACCTAAGTGTACCTAGCATGTATGTAGGTGTGAAGCCAAGAATCTCCCTAGAAAAGAGCCATCCCCAATACCTGATGGGAGAATGAAGGGCCCCTTCTTGGTCTCGAGTTGGACACCCCGCAAGTGATGTCAGACCACCGAGCAGTTGCGGCCCGTGGAGGGAGTTCAGTGGGGCGCAAAGGCGGGCTGGGGAGGGGCAGGGTGCGGGGTAGTAAACACCGGAATATGGATGATTAGAGTTAAGTAAACAATTAAATACATAAAACGAATTTCGAAGAGAGCGCTGCATCACATTTTGCTATGCAGGGCGCACAAGAACATTTGTTTTATTTATTTAATTGTTTACTTACCTCCAATCATCCATATTCCAGTGTTTACTACCCCCCACCCTGCCCCACCCCCACCCCACGGAACTCCTTCTACGGGCCGAAACTGCCACTGAGTGATGGAGTGTCTGCGTGAAGCATGGAAGTTTTCTCCTTTGATTTGCCCAGTGAAGATTTGGTACTTATATACCTGAAGGTTATCCTCAGAGATTTTACCTTGAGGTGTCATGGTACTGTGAGCATGTAGGCCAAGGATGACGACAGCGGTGACATTTATACAGAGTTATTATGCAGAAGATGGTAATGCTGCTGTGATACTAAGAATCCTCATGCATAATAAATGAGGCTAGTTTTCGAAGAAAACCACTTAACAGTTATTCGGCACCTATCTAGGTAAAACGTCAGTGCCAAAACAGTTCTGTAGAGCAAGGTAGGACGAATGTAGGTAAAAGGTCATGCAAATACCTAGGCCTATATTGGGGTATATTGGAGCTCATAACACCAGCCGGTGAGCAGGAAGTGATCTACTGTTAATGGCCAGCATCACCCAACTATTGCTGCCTTTAATAATGCCCTTAATGTCTGGCAACTCACCAAAACTCAGGGCGCATTTTTTAAAGGACAAACTGTCTGAACAGAAATCAATAGAATGCCTGCAGCTTTCAGTGACCACTCCACGCAAATCATGTAATTGAAAGGCAGAATAAGAAGTATGCAGCTGAGAGGCAGAATAGGAAGCCGTAGTACTGTGGAAGGGCCAGGGTTCCTGGCCCCTGGTCCAGTTTGAGGATCAAATAAATAATAGACATATACTTGATAGTATATATGACCTCTGCCCAGCCGGACAGGTTTTTTAATTATGCAATTTTTTAAGTTACTCCGTATAAATGACAGTTATACAAAAGTGGGCACAGCCTGTGACCCACAAGAGACAAGGACAAAACAAGTGACACAAACAATTATGTAGAAACGCTCAAAAGCGGTCTGTACTCAATCCTTGGTAATACAGACTAGTTTACAATCACAGCAACCCATTGTTATTCAGAAATTATGAAGTCAAATCAACATATGGTGCATTTAGGATGACGACGTTTCGATGCAATTACACAATACTTGCATCATCATCAGGACAGAAAATAATATGTCATGTTTGTCTTGGAAATTGATTACAATCACAAAGCCTTTTTTGCGAGTTTACATAATGCATAAGACAAAGAATAAGGGAAGAAACAAAAAATCAAGAAAAGGTCATTAGAAGCGACTAGGCATGATTCCTCTTATAGTTAACATCAGTGTCCCGCAATTTTCAGGATACACATAGTGCAGTGGGGCACATGCTAGTGATTTAAAAGAACCATGCACAGGAGTGCGTTTCTGGTGTATTTAAAAAGCGGCGCAGTGAAAGAAACTGGTTAAAAAGCTATGAAAATCAAGGGCTTGTGAGGATTTTTTAGTGTGATAAAAAACGGCGCAGTAGTAGAGGTGTTCTACTTGAAGTGACTTATATACATGCTCATGGCTGCGGGCACCAGGAAAACCGGTGAATTATATTAGACTGTCGATCTGTAGAGGAATCGGCGCAGTGAAGGAAAAGGATGGTGTTGAATACTAGTGCTTAGAGAGCGGCGCAGTGTCGATAGGGATTCACAGTCAACCCGACTAAATATGCGTGAAGTATGAACCTCGGAGGCACTTATATGAAGTGGTTACCTCGTGATTGTTCAGGATGGCTCCTTAGTAAGCATTCCGCACAGCGTTACCCACTAATAAAAGCGAAAGTTAAACCAAGAAGGGCTGTTAGATTAGTTACCGTGTTTTCAAGGTGTGCAATTAATGCAATTCGGGGCGGGAATAAATACTCACAATGGTTTCGTTTTCCGTGAGAGAGAATAGATGGCTGAAACAAGGGGAATGATTAATTAAGACTACCGAAGGTATACAACAACATGAGCGTTAACAGAGGGACGTTAATAAACTTACTTCATTCAGTAGTTCAATGCGAGTGGTCCTGGTTAGTACTTCATATGAAGGATCTGGCGGAAAATAGGACTGCCATTAGTTATCTATCCAAGGAGTGATAACAAGTAAGGGGAAGGCAAGGAGCGGTACTCACAATCTGTAGCAGCATGATAGCTGGACGGGGGGGTTCTGGCGGCGATCGCTAGTTGGCTGGCACGAGAAACTCATAATTATAGTAGAGGAAGGACTATACGCCAGCGTCAATGACTTCGGCGGCCATCTTGTAATGGGTTTAGTCAATAGTTAGTTCAGCTAAGGGAGCTACATATAACCGGGAATTACAGTGGCTTGCTAACCGGGATAATGGATAAGCAAATATTGCAAGATGATAGAACGAAAGTGTGGTTACATGGCTATGAAGGGGAGTGAACTCACAAAAATAACTAACAAGGTGGTCATCCAGTGGTGGTGATAGTGATGCGGCGCAAGTGGGGTGAAGGTGCTCAGAGAGCAAAGGTGCTGAACATTTCAATTCCAAACATATTTACAATTTATACCATTATATTACAGTTCATAACAAGGAGGTCCAGTCCTCAACTCTGTTTAATCCTTTTCGGATGCTGTCAGTTCTCAGGATCGACCTAAATGCACCATATGTTGATTTGGCTTCATAATTTCTGAACAACAATGGGTTGCTGTGATTGTAAACTAGTCTGTATTACCAAGGATTGAGTACAGACCGCTTTTGAGCGTTTCTACATAATTGTTTGTGTCACTTGTTTTGTCCTTGTCTCTTGTGGGTCACAGGCTGTGCCCACTTTTGTATAACTGTCATTTATACGGAGTAACTTAAAAAATTGCATAATTAAAAAACCTGTCCGGCTGGGCAGAGGTCATATATACTATCAAGTATATGTCTATTATTTATTTGATCCTCAATGTCTAGGGTCCCCTGTTCTGTAAAATAGTCTATCCCGGTTAGCAAGCCACTGTATTTCCCGGTTATATGTAGCTCCCTTAGCTGAACTAACTATTGACTAAACCCATTACAAGATGGCCGCCGAAGTCATTGACGCTGGCGTATAGTCCTTCCTCTACTATAATTATGAGTTTCTCGTGCCAGCCAACTAGCGATCGCCGCCAGAACCCCCCCCCGTCCAGCTATCATGCTGCTACAGATTGTGAGTACCGCTCCTTGCCTTCCCCTTAATTGTTATCACTCCTTGGATAGATAACTAATGGCAGTCCTATTTTCCGCCAGATCCTTCATATGAAGTACTAACCAGGACCACTCGCATTGAACTACTGAATTAAGTAAGTTTATTAACGTCCCTCGGTTATCGCCCATGTTGTTGTATACCTTCGGTAGTCTTAATTAATCATTCTCCTTGTTTCAGCCATCTATTATCTCTCACGGAAAACGAAACCATTGTGAGTATTTATTCCCGCCCCGAATTGCATTAATTGCACACCTTGAAAACACGGTAACTAATCTAACAGCCCTTCTTGGTTTAACTTTCGCTTTTATTAGTGGGTAACGCTGTGCGGAATGCTTACTAAGGAGCCATCCTGAACAATCACGAGGTAACCACTTCATATAAGTGCCTCCGAGGTTCATACTTCACGCATATTTAGTCGGGTTGACTGTGAATCCCTATCGACACTGCGCCGCTCTCTAAGCACTAGTATTCAACACCATCCTTTTCCTTCACTGTGCCGATTCCTCTACAGATCGACAGTCTAATATAATTCACCGGTTTTCCTGGCGCCCGCAGCCATGAGCATGTATATAAGTCACTTCAAGTAGAACACCTCTACTACTGCGCCGTTTTTTATCACACTAAAAAATCCTCACAAGCCCTTGATTTTCATAGCTTTTTAACCAGTTTCTTTCACTGCGCCGCTTTTTAAATACACCAGAAACGCACTCCTGTGCATGGTTCTTTTAAATCACTAGCATGTGCCCCACTGCACTATGTGTATCCTGAAAATTGCTGGACACTGATGTTAACTATAAGAGGAATCATGCCTAGTCGCTTCTAATGACCTTTTCTTGATTTTTTATTTTTTGTTTCTTCCCTTATTCTTTGTCTTATGCATTATGTAAACTCGCAAAAAAGGCTTTGTGATTGTAATCAATTTCCAAGACAAACATGACATATTATTTTCTGTCCTGATGATGATGCAAGTATTGTGTAATTGCATCGAAACGTCGTCGACCTAAATGCACCATATGTTGATTTGACTTCATAATTTCTGAACAACAATGGGTTGCTGTGATTGTAAACTAGTCTGTATTACCAAGGATTGAGTACAGACCGCTTTTGAGCGTTTCTACATAATTGTTTGTGTCACTTGTTTTGTCCTTGTCTCTTGTGGGTCACAGGCTGTGCCCACTTTTGTATAACTGTCATTTATACGGAGTAACTTAAAAAATTGCATAATTAAAAAACCTGTCCGGCTGGGCAGAGGTCATATATACTATCAAGTATATGTCTATTATTTATTTGATCCTCAATGTCTAGGGTCCCCTGTTCTGTAAAATAGTCTACTGCCCAAGGACCCTAGTGTGATTCCTTTAGGGTTTCCCTTGTCGTGTCAAAACCTGGTCCAGTTTGAGCACGGACTAGTGAAGTTGGACTTGTCTTTAGTGCATCTGCTGCATGCATCTGCTGCATGTCGGTGTACAGCCTCCTATTTTATCAAGGTCTTCCCCAAACACTGGAGTGCTAACAAAAATGGCGCCTCCAGTAAAGTGCAAACAAGGTATTTAAAAATGGGACTGTTCTAAAAGGATTATTTGAATCTAAAATTTCATAAAACAAGCCACAAACAGTCAAAAGTGCGACAGTGCAAACAATGGGACCGACTGTTCGACCGCCGCTGTTGATACCGAATTCTGACCAATTCGACCGGGAAAGTGTAGTATTACAATGCAACCGCTGCTACAGCTAGGGTCTCATCGATGGCGATGCACATACCCCCGAATATGTTGCTGCAAGTGCATACAAACTTACAGGAAACCAGTGATATGTACACACATGCATGACATATGTGGGGATCTGCCTTGTGCTGCAGTACCCCATTGCTAGAGTGTGGTGATCTGTGCACAGTCCAGTCAATGGGGATTCATGCTTCCTACAGACATACTTTAATTCCGGCACCCACAGGGACGCATACTTCAGGGTTCAGTTGCCACTGTGTAGGGGGACCTAGAAAAAGGGATCCATGCTGGGGACTGTCAAGGAGAAGCTGATTTGGTTGAGTATGAACCCCAAATCCTTTGTTTCCTACGAGTCGAGGCAGCAGGTCGGACCGCCATGATTATCTCGTTGAAAATCCACATCATAATTCAGCCGGTGGTTGGAACTCCCTATAAAGCTCTATGGCTGGCGCTTTTCTCCAAAAATGCACTCAGCAGGACACACCCTCGACTCCCTCTTCAAAACAGCAAACGCTGTCACCTTCAGCCATACCATCGAACTCACATGGACCGACCACCGATGTGTCCACTTCACTCTAGGAACACCCACCACCCACAGACACCAACACCTGCTCCCACGAAGAAACTGGACCAAAACCACAGATGATCAGCTCACCTCCACACCCAGCAACTCCACCCCAATCATCGCAGACCACGACAACCCCAACACAACAGCCCGAAAGCTACACAGATGGACCTCGGAGAGCACCAACACCTTAGTGCCCCTCAAGAAAACCAACAGCACCCAAGCCAAGAAAGCCAGATGGTTCAATAACGAACTTCGAGAGTCCAGATGCACTTTCCGCCGCCTCGAAAAATCCTGGAGAAATACCAAATCCACTGAATCCCACAACAACTTCAGAGCCGCTACCAACGCCCACTACCAACTAATCAGGAAAACAAGGAAACAAGCGTTTGAAGACAGAATCAGCACAGACGCACACAACAGCAAAGAACTCTTCAACATCATCAAGGAGTTTGCCCAACCCGCCAGCGAGTCGAACGACATCACCCCTCACAAGAACTCTGCGACATACTCAATATCTTCCTCCACCACAAAATCAAGAGCATCTACAACAACTTCGATGAAGATAACCAACACATAGAACCTCCACCCACCACCCACAATACCTGGAAACCAATGATACACAGTTGGACAGCCCTCACCACTGAAGACACACTCAGGGGTCCTCCCTCAGCACGATGCTCTTCAACGTCTACATGGCACCGCTCGCCCCAATCGTCAGAACCCACAAACTCAACATTGTGTCCTACGCAGACGAAACCCAACTCATCATCTCCCTAACCAACGAGCCAGACACCACCAGACACAAATTCCGAGAAGGAAAGGAAGTGTTGCCAAATGGATGAAAAACAGCTGCCTGCAGCTAAACACCAACAAGACGGAAGTATTCATCATGGGACCCAAACCCAACGCCTGGAGCGACATCTGGTGGCCCAAGCATTTGGAATCCCACCCAGCCCCACTAACCACTAACCACGCTCGTAACCTGGGGATCATCCTGGACTCTGAGCTCAAGATGGATCGCCAGATCAACTCAGTCACGTCCACCTGCTTCCACACACTCCGACTCCTATGCAAGACTTTCGGGTGGATCCCCCTTGAACACTGGAAAACCGTCACTCACACCCTGGTCACCAGCAAACTGGACTATGACAACACACTCTACCCCGGAATCAACAAAAACCTCACCTGCAAGCTACAGAACATCCAGAACGCCGCCTCAAAACTGGTCCTCAACCTGCCAAAACACTGCCATATCTACGAGCACATGTACTCACTACACTGGCCCCCGATTGAGGCAAAAATCACCTTCAAAATGCTTACCAACGCACACAAGGCCCTCCACAACACCAGACCGGCATTCCTGAACAGCTGACTTAACTTCCTCGCGCCCAAGAGAACCCTACAATCAGCCCAGCTCTCCTACGACGTGGTCCCATGTACCAGAAAACCCAGAACAGGAGGCCGCTCCTCCTTCCTCACAGCTAAGGCCTAGAATGCCCTTCCATGCCACCTTAGACAGACAGCAGAGTTGCCCATCTTCGTAAGAAACCTCAAAACCTGGCTTTTCGACAGACCCCATACCTGAGAGACTGGAGACTGCATTCCCCACCCCAGCGTCTTGAGACCCTCACGGGTGAGTAGTTGAGCTTAACGATTGATTGACTGATTGATTGAGTGGTCGGAGAAAGGCAGTCAAAGTCGGCAGTCTTTCAGCGGTCGGTCAGAGTACACGATGAATGCATCGTAATTTTGAATTTGGACTGACCGAATTCAACGAGAGATCGGCGGTCTGACCAGCTCCGACAGACCTTAGAAGCCAGTACGACTGGCATTGTAATGAGTCCCAAGGTATTCAAAAAAGGGATGCTTCTAAAATGATTCTTTGCGTCTAAAATGTCATAAAACAATCTATAGTCAAAAGATTAAAGAGCAGTTCCCCCAATTAGCGAGGAGCCCGGTATATGTAAATTAATATTTTTTTATTTTTAAATATATTGTGTTATTTTAATATTTTAATATATTCTAATTATCATTTGAAATAAAATAAAACTTTTAGGAATATTTTATGCAAAATGTTATATTTAAAGAACAAGAAATACATCTATTTTTACATTGTGGAAATGTTTCAGTTTTTTTGTGTCAAAATTGCATTATCTTTTTAAAATAATATTTTTAATTATAATAAAAATAATTATGAAATTTACAAATCTTTTTGTATTTCGTGATTGTTAATTTGGAATAATAGTTTATTTGCTATTCTAATATTACAAAAACGTCACAAATATTGTAACTAAGAACAGTAATAAACAATGTTTATTTTATTTTAATTTGTATGCATGCGTTTAGGCTAGGTTGCATTTAGATAAAATTATTTTTAAAATATTAGTAAAAAAATGTGTCTGAGTATGCAATAATTATTGTTTATTTAAGTTGTTTAATATGTATTACCTTGTTAAAAATGTTTTATATTGAAGTGGATATTGTAAATCTCACCGCTTTTTCGCCCAACACCTTCCCTCAATATAATTGGACTGGAGTGCGAATAGTAAATACCACCCCTTCAGTGTCCATCACCTTCCCTAAATTGGTATAAATTGGAGAAGGAATAGGAAATGTCACCCTTTAGTATCCGGCACCTTCCTCCAATATGGTTGGATTGTTATATGAATAGTAAATGTCACCACTCTAGTATCCAACGCCTTACCCAAATTGGTTTAGATTGGAGTGGGAATAGTATTTGTCACCCCTTTAGTGCCCAACACCTTCCCAAACTTGATACAGATTGGAGTGGGGATAGTAAAAGTCACAAATTCTAGTGGCCAAAGCCTTCCCAAGTTGGTTAAGATTGGAGTGGGAATAGTAAATGTCATCCCTTTAATGTCCAACACTTTCCCCAAACTGGTGTAGAATGGAGTGTGAATAGTAAATGTCACTCCTTTAGTGTCCAGCATCCTCCCTAAATTGGTATAGATTAGAGTATGACTAGCAAATGTCATCCTTTTAGTGTCCAAAACCTTCCCCCAGTATGGTTGGATTGGAGTGGAAATAGTAAATGCCACACCTTCGGTATCCAAGGCTTTCCCCCAATTGGTTTAGATTGGAGTGGGAACAGTAACTGTCTCCCCTTTAGTGTCCAACACCTTCCCTTAATATGGTTGGAATGGAGTAGGAATACTAAATGCTACCCCTTTAGTGCTCAACGCATTCTCCAGATTGGTTTAGATTGAGGTGGGAATAGTAAAATTCTCCCCTTTACTGTCCAACACTTCTACCCAATATGGTTAGATTAGGAGTGGGAAGAGTAAATGTCACCCCTTCAGTATCCAACACCTTCCCCCAAAATGGATTATATTGGAGTCGAAATAGTAAATGCCACCCTATTAGTGTCCAACACCTTCTCTCAATATGGTTGGAATGGAGTGGGAATAGTAAATGCTACCCTTTAGTGTGCAATGCATTCCCCAGATTGGTTTAGATTGGAGTGAGAAAAGTAAATGTCGCCCCTTTATCGCCCAACACTTCCCCCCAATATGGTTGGATTCGGAGTGGTATTAGTAAATGTCACCCCTTCAGTGTTCAACACCTTCCCCAAATTGGCTATGTTTGGAGTGGGAATTGCAAATGTCGCCACTTTAGGGTCCAACACCTTTCCAAATTGGTTTAGATATGAGTGGGAATAGTAAATGTCATCACTTTAGTGTGCAAAACCTTCCCCTATTAAGGTTGGATTGTAGTGGAAATAGTAGATGTCACCCTTTAGTCTTCCGCAGCGTACCCAAATTGGTTTAGATTGGAGTGGAAATAGTACATGTCACATCTTTTAGTGTCCAATGCCTTCCCAATTTGGTTTAGATTGGAGTAGGAATAGTAAATATCATCCCTTTAGTGTCCAACACCTTCCCCACACAGGTTTTGATTGGAGTGCAAATAGTAATTGCCACTCCTTTGTGTCTAACATCCTCCCTAATTTGATATAGATTAGAGTAGGAATAGTAAATGCCACCCTTTTATTCTCCAACACCTTCCGCCAATATGGTTGGATTGGAGTTGGAATATTAAGTGCTGCCTCTTCAGTGTTCAAGGCCTTCACCCAAATTGGTTTATATATGAGTCTGATTAGTAAATGCCACTCTTTTGTGTTCGGTATAGAAGAGAAGGGTTAACCCAATAAAGTCGCTGGGACCTGGGTAGTATCGTTAAGACTGAGGGGGTCCCAGTGAAAGAAAAGACCATATTATTTAAAAGTCATTTGAGTAAATGTAGTCAACAAAAAATACCTCTATAATGTTTAATTCACATTATAGGAAAAGGGCAGTAATAGGCATTTACAAAGCATACAAAATTGTAATGGTATAGGTGCCCCTGGGGGTGGAAGGGACGTGATGTAGTGAGGGTAAGGTGGGGGGATTCGTGACAGTAAAAACACGATATTGATCAAACAGTAGTACGAGTTCAATGTCCAATAATCAATGAAACAGGTGATTAATCAACACAAAAATTCAAACATCACATGCCCCAATGTCCATATTTACAAACATAGTGGGTTGGAGGGGGCTGTGTTAAAGATAAGGACACACGTCCTTATCTTTAACACAGCCCCCTCCAACCCACTATGTTTGTCCATATTTACAAACATAGTGGGTTGGAGGGGGCTGTGTTAAAGATAAGGACACACGTCCTTATCTTTAACACAGCCCCCTCCAACCCACTATGTTTGTAAATATGGACATTGGGGCATGTGATGTTTGAATTTTTGTGTTGATTAATCACCTGTTTCATTGATTATTGGACATTGAACTCGTACTACTGTTTGATCAATATCGTGTTTTTACTGTCACGAATCCCCCCCACCTTACCCTCACTACATCACGTCCCTTCCACCCCCAGGGGCACCTATACCATTACAATTTTGTATGCTTTGTAAATGCCTATTACTGCCCTTTTCCTATAATGTGAATTAAACATTATAGAGGTATTTTTTGTTGACTAGATTTACTCAAATGACTTTTAAATAATATGGTCTTTTCTTTCACTGGGACCCCCTCAGTCTTAACTCTTTAGTGTCCAACACCTTCCCTCAATATGGTCAGAATGAAGTAGGAATAGTAAATACTACCCCTTTAGTGCCCAACGGATTCCCAAGATTGGTTTAAATTGGAGTGGGAATAGTAAATGTCACTCCTTTACTGTCCAACACTTTCCCAAAAATGGTTAGATTCGGATTGGGAATAGTAAATGTCACCCCTTTAGTGTCCAACACCATCCCCAAATTGGTTAAGTTCAGAGTGGGAATAGTAAATGTCACCCCTTTAGTGTCCAACACCTTGCCCAAATTTGTTATTTTATTGGAGTGGTAATCGTAAATGTCACAACTTTAGTGCCAAATGCCTTCCCCAAATTGACATTGATTGGAGTGGGAATAGCAAATGTCACCACTTTATTGTCCAACACCTTCCAACAATATGGTTGGGTTGGAGAGGGAATAGTAATTTTACCCCTTTCCTGTCCAACATCTTCCCCAAATTGGTTTCGTTTAAAGTGGGAATAGTATATGTCATGCCTTTAGTGTCCATCACCTTCCCAAATAGGTTTAGATAGGACTGGGAATAGTAAAAATCACCCAGTTAGTGTTAAACACCTTCCTCCTATATGTATTGGATTTGAGCAGAAATAGTAAATGTCACCCCTTTTGTGTCTATCAATATGGTAAAAACGATTTATGTTCTAATGTGAATATTTAATGTTATAATTTTTTCTGAAATTATTAATTTTACTTTTATTTGTTTGGAGTAGAAATACTTTGGTTTATTGTATTAGCATATTTGGTAATTAGAAATCTAATTTCAAAATAGCTAGTTGTATGTTTGCAAATAATAATATTATTGTTGACATTGTTTTATGTAATAAAGATATTTTACAACTTTTCCTATTTTTATGTAACTTTTCACAGTTTATTTGCATATTTTGACTTTTATATATGATCAAGGCATTCATTTGCCGAAACGGGTAAAGTTTGAGGAATAAAGCTGATCTGCATAAGCAAAGGACTCTTGAGTGTGCGCTCTTATTTGCAATACATTTTGGTATGTATATATATTCACTGAAAAAAACATAGGTTTAACAGAAGCTATAGTTAGAAATTAGCATTTAAAAAACCTTAGAAATTCACTGAAAAAACCTTAGGTTTCAGGGACGTTATAGTTAGCTGGACATTTCACTCGTACAAAACAATGTAAATTCCACCTTTATAGTTAGTTCAGCTCATTATAACTTGCACCCCTGCAATGCACTGCTCATGACGTCACATATTACATCAATCATGGCATGGTCAGTGACATCATTGATGTCATCACTGATGACATCTCAAATGACATCACTGATGACATCATCCAGTAACTGTGTGTTTCTGTAAAGTTTAAGTAGGTTTTATATATATGCCTAGATATATTGAAGAATGAGTGGGTGTATAAGTGTCTGGATGGAAGATTTAGGAGGTGTGGGACTCATTGTATAAGTGACTGATTAAATGTGTCTTACTGAATGCATGGGTTAGTGTCTAAAGTGTGTGAATGTCTATATCAGTCTGTCTGTTGTTGTGTAAGCTAGTGCATGTGTTGGTCAGTAGCTACATGAGTGTCTATATGGGTTATTGGGTGTTTGCCGAAGTAGTTGTATGGGTGTCTAAGTGTGTGCGTGTGGGTGGGTTGGAGGTGTGTGACTCTGTGCATAGATGTGTGAGTAGTTGATTCACTGGGTGTATGGGTTCAAGAGTGCATGTGGAAACAGCTCTATGAGCGGGTGAGTGTGAATGAGTGTGTTGGTGAGCGAATGGATGTCTCAGTGGTACATGTGAGTAACTACATATGTAAAAGACAGTATATGTGAGTGATGGTTCATATAAATAACTATATGTGAGAGTGAGTGATTGTGAGAGTGGCTGTATGGATGAGTGTGTACTTGTATCAGTGATTATATAAGAGAGTAAGTATGCATTACTATATGTATGAATTAGTGAGGTGGTGTGTATATAACTGCATACGTGAGTAAATGGGAGAGTGATTGATTCTTTTCATGAATGACTAGGTGTGTGAGTAACTCCATGGATGAGTGGCAGTGTGTGAGTGTCTGAATAGGTGTATGAGTGTATTTGATAGTGTTGAATTGATGAGAGACTGCATGTATAAGTGATTGTATGGGTTAATGAGATGATGTGTGTGTAGACCTGGGAAGTATATGCATATGTAGTAACTGTATTGGTGTCTTGATGGTTTCGAAAATGGTAGTCTGTATTTTACAGTGGGTGCATCAAAGGTTATATGAGACTGTGAGGAGGTGCAGCAGATTTTCATGTGGATGATAGTAGATATTTATAATACGTAGCTATTTGTGAATATTTAAACATTTGTATTTAGAAAACAAAAAGTTATTGCTTGTTTTTGCCTTTTTTCTGTAACTTCAGCAGCTTGTTTTTAGAAACAGACCAAACACAGCAAATATTGCTCCTTTTCTGGCTCCTTTGAGCTCATATACTGTCACTTTGTATACTATAATATTAACACTGTACTTGACTTCAAAGGTGTTGGTGACCCGTCAGTGTGAAGACTAAAGATCTATACGTAACATCACCAGCTTCTGGTTGTTACTGTGTTTCCCCCTTTGGATCATATGCTGTCAATATGTATATTATAATATTAACAGGCATGGTGATCTCAGAGGAGTTCATGACCCGTCGGCACGGAGACTAAAGATTTATCTGTAACGTCAGCAGCTTGTGGTGTCTAACTCTGTTTCCCCCTTGGGATTATATAGTGTGAATATCTATATATTATAATATTCACAGTCATTATGATCTCAGAGGAGTTTATTAGCCGTTGGCGCGAAGACAAAAGATTTCGAAGTTCCGGAGAAAAAAAGCATTGAACATATTCACAGCTGGAAAATATTTCGTTGTTGATCTTGTTTTGTGTTTTTCACTTTGTTTTCCTTTTCCTTTTTTGTGTGGCATCAGTGATACTCTCTATAGTGTAGTAGAGTGTCATATTTTTACACAGGATATTGGAGATATGTCGCCGCCAGAAGTAAACCATCTGAAATACAGTATTGTATATATTACTACTTTCCTATATATTCTTAAAGGAGTACGTGATCTGTTAGCAGAGCAGTGAGCAACCTCTAAGCACTTCGACAAAATTTTCCCGACTTTTACAGAATAGAGATTGTAAATATGTTGTGTTTTTTGTTGTGCTCCTTATTCTTCTTCTCCTGTTGAATGCTATAAACTCACCCTGTACATTTTAATACTGTGAACTTATAGTACTTCAGAGGGGTTGGAGATCTATCTCTGCGAGATATTAACAACATTTACTGCAGTTATTTCTGTTGATAACTTACTACCTCATAGTTTGGAACACTGCTAATATTTTATAAAATAGTAGTCCCTAAAAAACATTGTATACATACTGCTTCATTTAATGTTTTGATGAAGCGTACATTCTAGGTAATATGACGTCATTTGTGGTTAACTGTTTTTTACTTGTTATTGTTGTTATGACCTTAGATGATTTAGTGCAGGAGTGAGTCTTGTAGCACTTCTTTTCTACTTTACCTAAAAGTAACTGATGCCCTCTCATATTAACAAGAATATGGGGCAAAACTTTTACAAACTATAGGTGACAAAAAAAGGAGGGTGTGGCCACGCTTAAGGGATATTTTATGAATTGCGTTTTTATTTGTCACACCTCTGATATATACAGCTACACTTTCCTAACAAAGTATATTTGTGATTGCTTAATAAGAACTGTTTCAAACCTGGACTTTTTTTGCAGCGCAACAACACCTACTATTTTGCTGCAAGGAAATAGCACTACTAGCGACAGAAGTAAGCACCGCACTATAACTATACATTATAAGTAAACATTGATCCCGAGAAGTAGTTTACTCAGAACCTTATTTAAATGAAGACCACAACAGCGTGCTTTCTTTTTCAACCCCCTCTTCCATATTATATTATTTGCTCCAAAGAAGTAGAACTCCCCGTCAGAAAAGTAAACACCACATTATAAGTAAATACTGCTACTATGAAGTATCCTACCCGCTGACTTAATAAAAATAAGACCGCAACACACTGTTATTTTCCCGACGTGATTTGTAGTCCCTACCAGATTAAATAAATGGCCCTTAAAATATATTAAACATTTATTTTACCTTCACAGTTCCTGTCCACCACCTTGAGACCACTGTACAGAGTTAATAGTGTTCCTACCCTCCCATCTACAACTTTGTTTTCCCATACTCCTTTGAAGTGCAGCACAAAATGGCTCACAACAGTGAACCATTCCCACCCAATAAAACTTGTACTTGGAACACTTTGGTCAATAAAATGTCCATGGTGTTCCGAAGAAGGGGAGGAAATGGCTGCCATCACTTCTACTTTTTTTGCTTCACAGCCAATCAACATTAAGCTTAGGAAGTTCCTGCTTAGAACACGTTACCCAATGAGATGTCCCTGATACTCCATGGAGGGGGAAGGGAATGGCTGGCAACACTTCTACTTTCAATGGTTTACAGCCAATCAACATTAAACTTGTTGTTGGAACAGCTCAGCCAATTAAACGTTAATATTGTTCCGCACACAGGGATAGAACACGCACTCCCACATAATATTAAATTTCCTGTAACAAAGTGACACTATCCGTGATAAAAGTGAACACGCATTATAACTAAACATTACTCCGCATTAAATCAAAGGAAGGCCGCAATGTGGCGCATTGTTGTTTTCCCCATTTGATTTCCACAGCCTACTGAACATGCCAAAATACCGCGCATTGTTGATTTGTGGACGTGATTTCCATGGCCTACGCAATATTCGCACTACCTGTGTGTGCACGTTACTCACTGCTTGTCACAATACGGCGCATTGTATTCCTGACAGGCTTTCCAGGGCCTACGCGACTGTGCCGCAAAACCGCGCACCGTTGTTCTGCAGATCTGATTTCCGCGCTTAACGGAACATCAAACTCCCTGCCTCTGCGCCGTACAGACTGCTTAAACTAACTCCACAGTGTTCCTACTATGCCCTCTTATACAATTTTTCTCTTTTTTTCCCCCTACTCCTTTCAACTGAGTCACAAAATGTCTGCCAACACTTCCTAGTTTCAACCGTTCACAGCCAATGAACCGCAAGCTCGTGCTCGTAACGCCTCAGCCAATCAGATGTCAGAATTCTCAAATAGCGATATCTGTAAAATTTGATATTTCTCAAAAACTACTGAACAGATTTACCCCATGTAAACAAAAGCGTGCTTTCTGGACCAAGACCTTTCCCCCTGCCAAATTTGGCGTAATTCTGTTCAGCAGTTTGATCTGTCGCCTTGTCCAAAGTTTCCTATGGAAATTGCATGGAGAAAACACGTTTTGGGACCCCCCATTTTTTCTCAGACCCCCTTGACCAATCACCCCCAAACAATAAAGATAGGAGCTGATCTAAAAAGAGACACTTTTAGGAACATTTCGTAAAGATTCGTCAAACGACGCCAAAGTTATAAGCACATGAAAAAATGTTTTTCCTATGGAAACGTGGTCCTAACTATAACTACCTACTGGCAACCGCCAGAAGGTAATATATATATATATTTATATATATATATATATATATATATATATATATATATATATATATATATATATATATATATATATATATATATATATATTACCTACTGGCGGTCGCCAGTAGGTAGTTATAGTTAGGATCTACTTTCCATAGGAAATCCGCAACATTCTATTGGGAATAACTTTGGCGCCGGTGGACCATTCTTCGCAAATTTCTCCAAGAAAATGGCCCACTCCTTCTCTGAAAGTTTGGGGGGGATTCATCAAGTGGGGGCCGAGATAAAAGGGGGGTCCCAAAACGTGTTTTCCCCATGTTAATTTCCATAGGGCAGTCGGTTTCACTTTTAGCCCGAACGACTGAATGGATTTCCACCAAACTTGGCAAAATTGTAGGGATTGGTAGCCCGATGTGCCTTTGCTATGTCTCAAGATATGTGCTCCAGTGGTTTTTGTGTAATTTAGGTTCAAAAATATATATATATCTATGGCAGTGCCCCGGTACGCGCCACGCGAGGTGCGCACGGAAAGCTGATTGGTTCTCGGGTGTCTGTAAACATTCGAAACAGTCCGGAGCGGCCGCCATCTTGTGTCTCGGTAAAATCGAGACACAAGAGGTGGCAAAAACAAAGGGGGTAATGACCATAAGGGGGCAGAGTAGACACCCCCTGACCCCTTAGGTTTGATGTGGGGGTCATAAAAGGGCCCAGCGGGGCATAACATTTTTTTTTTTTTTCGATTTTCGCTGGGGGAGCGCCCGGTACGCGCACCGGTGAGCGCACCGGGGAGCGTACCATGGGGGAAAAAAGAAAGACAGTTTTTAAAAAATGTAGCATTTTCATATAAATTGGAGGTAGTTCTGAAAATAACATTTTTTTTATTCTTTTTGTTGTTTTATATTTTTTTTATTGTTTTTTGGAACATTTTTTGGGGGGGGATTTTCTGAACAATTTTATATATTTTTTGTAGTTTTTCTGGGGTGAAACAAAACACAGGGAATTGCAAACAGCTCAACTGGAGCAAAAAAATAGAAAAAAAATAAAGTTGCTTGCTGCAGTGATGGTTGTCTGCAGCTCAATTAAGTAAAGTGATGCTCTGCTCACCATATGATATTGTTTTGTTGCAATATATGCAAACAAATTTAAATTTTGAAAACTTGGTTTGGACATTAGGGACCATCTCCCTAGCCTCTGCACCCGATGGAGTGGGTTGGTTGGAGGTGCTTGAAGTAGAAGGATGGGGAGGGTTCTTTGTCAGTTCCCTGACTTCTGCTCTTGAATAATTGTTTGGGTGCTTCCTCTGCATATGCCTAATCATAGTGTGGTTCCCAAAAGAATATTTATTTTTTGGGTTCCCTCTTGACAGTTCTTGGAGACCGATGAGGCAAGTCACCTTAGCTGCATTCACTTTTTTGGCACCCCTTGGCATCTTGAAAAACTCCCAAATAAAATGTTCCTTGGGTCTGTATGGGGGATTGTCCTCAGGCAGATATTGCCTCTCCTCCTGCTCCTCTTCGTCCTCCTCTTCGTCATGACCACCAATGTGGTCTTGTGGTGGTCCTTGTGGTGGTGGTGGAGGTGGTGGTGGTGCAAATGCACCTGCAGCTGCTACTAGTGAAGCCATTTCTTACATAATGCAGGTCTTCTTCACTCAAACAACAAAGTGAAAATGAGGAAAAAAGGTGGGGTCTTTCATCATTTGGAAAACAAAACTGTTGTGAACCAATCAAAAGTGTTATTTTCAGGTCACATGACCCAACGCGCTTACGCTACGTGCCCCGGGGCGCGTCCCGGGCGCGCCCAGGGTCACGTCGCGTAAGCCCGTCGAATGCTTCCGGGTGCGTTTACGCCGTGCGTATCACGCGGCTACGCGATACGTCACGATCATGTTTTCGTTCGCGACATTGACGCTAACGGGACGCTTACCGGTACGCGCCCCGGGGCGCTTCATAATACTACGCTTTCCGGGGCGCTCACCGGTGCGCATACCGGGAGCGCTCCAAGGCAAAAAAAATAAATATATATATATACCCAAAAATTGGCAAAATTGTAGGGACTGGTAGCCCAATGTGCCTTTGCTATGTCTCAAGATATATGCACAAGTGGTTTTTAAGAAAATTAACTTTGAAAAAAATATATTGGCCTACATTGGGCTATATATATGTTAGAGCCCAAATGTAGCCCGAATGTGGCCCAATGTAGCCCAATGTAGCCCAATGTAGCCCAAAGAAGGCCACCAGAGAAAAAAAATACAAATGTAGCCCAAATATCAGCCAGATGTAGTGCAACTATAGCCCAATGACAGAATGTACCAGAGTGTTCTAAGGAACAACTAGAGCGCTAACAGTCTTACTTATAAAGTGAGACTTATAGTTAGGAATTAGCTTTAAAAAAACCTTTGAAAATTCACTGAAAAACCATAGGTTTCACACCAGTTATAGTTAGGAATTAGCATTTAAAAAACATAGGAAATTCACTGAAAAAAACATAGGTTTCACACCAGTTATAGTTAGGAATTAGCATTTAAAAAACCTAGAAAATTCACTGAAAAACCATAGGTTTCACACCAGTTATAGTTAGGAATTAGCATTTAAAAAACCTATTAAATTCACTGAAAAAAACATAGGTTTCACACCAGTTATAGTTAGCTGGAAATTTTACTGACATAAAACCATTGAAATTCCCACGTTATAGTTAGTTGGACTCACTATAACTTGCACGTGTAATGCAGTGCTGATGACATCACATATTACATCACTCATGACATGGTCAGTGACATCACTCATGACATCACTGATGACACCATCCTTGTGACAGAGTGATAGACCTCCTTTCAGTGTAATGTAACCCTTGAAACACATATTCAAAAATAGAAACTAACATTTTCAAAAAATAGATATACCCATACCAGTTACAACAACCAATTCAGTAATTTCACCATCTATATACACATCCACTCATTCATCAATAGTTTGATATAGTCACTCATACATATACTCACTCATCATATGTAGTGATACACCAATACATCCTGTTACACACCGACAGTCATCCAAAAGTTACTCACGCATGTAAATAAACTAGTGAACATCCATTTATTTGCATATACAGCTATACACACACTACCACCTTACTTCTAAGGAAACTTACGCATACTTACTCTCTTAAACAATCACTTATAGAAACACATACTTATTTAAACAGGGACTCTTTCAATCTTTCACTCTCACATATACTCACTTATATACATCAATACTCACATATACTAGATTAAAACAAATGTAGTTACTGATAAAGACATTAGTGAGACAGTCATTCACTCACTAACACACACATATACACACTCATCCACCCATACAATCCTGCACATATGCTGTGTTCAAAACAAAAACAGTGAGTCAGTCATTGATGCATCTATGTGCTAAGTAATACCCCCACCAAACCATACAGACACTCACACTGATACTAAATAAAACATCTAATAACCCATATACAAACACATGTAGCTACTCACCAACCCTTGCAGCCACTTATACACAAAGTCAAACACTGATACATATATTTAAATGTTAAATCATTACTCGCTAATATATGTATTCACTAAGATACACTTAATAAACCAGTTATCCAATCATTTATTTTTTTTAAATATTCATTAAGACAATAATTTAAACATTTATTCTTCCATCGACTTTTACACATACATATATAAAACATATTTCATTTTCAGAAAGACACACATTCAGTGGATGGTGTCATCAGTGATGTCATGAGTGATGTCACTGACCATGTCATGAGTGATGTAATATGTGATGTCATCAGCAGTGCATTGCAGGCGCGCAAGTTATAGTGAGTCCAACTAACTATAACATGGGAATTTCAATGGTTTTATGTCAGTAAAATTTCCAGGTAACTATAACTGGTGTGAAACCTATGGTTTTTTCAGTGAATATATATATATAGTTCATAGTTCCTCCTTCCTTCCCTCGGAACACAGCCAGCACTCACGGGGCAATTTGTGTCAAGCCCACCCTGGTGTCAACTTTTTTAGCCCCCTTACCTGATATAAGACTGAAGAAGTTTCCTTGGCTACATCGTTCCCGCTTTTGGAAAAAGCCATTGGGAGTTGGGAAATTCTCTTCTGAAGACCCTCTCCAGATCGTCCCCACAGTCTCCAGAAGTGCAGGTTAGTCCTCTTGACAGATTGAAGTGCCATATTGTGCCTTCTATCTGGGCAAGATGGCTGAGGGTTGGGATGTTAAGGCCCTGACCTCCATTCTAGAAGGGATGCAAAAACAGTTGAGTGAAACCCAGGAAGAGATTAGGAAGTCCAATCAGGAGACTAGTTATTTACGCCAAAGACTAGATGAGATAGCCATTAGTCAAAGTCCAAGTTTTGAAAGATCAAAGTTTCAGAGTTTTGCCCCATCCTCGTCCTCCTCTGAGTTAACTACTCAAGTGGTGCATGCTATGTCGCCCACTATTCCTTTGGCCCGACCCGAAAGGTTTCAGGGAGATCCACATAAGGCTCAAATTTTCCTGACACAGTGTTCCTTGCACTTTTTGTGCAAACCAATTTTATTTAAGGAGGATCAGTCCAAAGTGGCGTTTGTTCTGTCTTATCTGAGTGGGGATGCAGCGGCATGGTCTTTACCCTTGGTATCAGCTGATGATCCAGTGCTTTACAAGTTTGAAGATTTTAAAGCAGAATTTTTACGCATATTCGACAGAAGAACCATTTCGCAGGCCACCGACAATGAGTTGTTGGATTTAAGGCAGGGTAACAAGGAGCTGGTGGCTTATATTGCACAATTTAATCAACTCATTGTAGAAACCAACTGGCCCACGGCCAAGAGGGCAGCCATTTTCTATAGAGGGCTTAAGGATGAGCTCAAGGATGGATTAGCTCAAATTCCAAAGAGGCCAACTGACTTGTCTGAATTAATTGACTTAGTGTTGCATATCGATCAACGACAATCGGAAAGGCGGAGTGAACGACGCAAGGACTATCGGATGGTTCCACCTAGGTTGGATCGTGCTCGGCCAGAAGTTAGTAAGAGCAATGAAGGGAGTCAAGTCGAGGAACCCATGCAGATAGGATCAGTACGGGGTCCTCTCAGCAAGGAAGAGCGAGAAAAGAGGCGAGCAGGCAAGCTTTGTATGTATTGTGGTCAATCGGGCCACTTTGTTCGCGAATGTCCTAAGAAGCCAAAGACGTCTACGTGGGTAAAAGATCGGCTCCACCAGTAGACGGAGTTGCACTGGTGGGAGCGGCACAAGAGTCAGCTCCAAAATTGCAGTCTTTAGCAAACACTTTACAATCTTCAGCTCCCCATCTCATTTTGTCCAGTAAAATCCAGTTTGGAGAGGCGGTTCATCAAAATATTTCGATCATGATTGATACCGGAGCTACGGGGAACTTCTGCGATATCCAATTCGCTAAATCCTTGGGTATTCGGTTTGAAAAGAAACTGAGGCCTGAGCCAGTTCCAGCGGTGGATGGTACCAACCTGTCTTCTGGACCCATTGTAGCTGATACTGAAGTAATCACTGTGTTCGGCCCTGGAGACCATCGGAGTTTTGTTCGATTCAATTTAATTGATGCTCCCCAGTTTCAATTGATACTAGGTCTGCCTTGGCTCACGGAACATAACCCAAAGATTGATTGGGCCAAGCGCACTTTGGATATGACGTCAGAGTTTTGTCAAGAACACTGTCAAGATTCCCTTCCGAAGGTTCTTCATCAGACCATGTCCTCTAGTTTGGCGGATCAAGTTCAAACCATCTGCTCCTTGGAAATTCCGGAGATCCCAGAAGAGTAACACGATTTGGCGGAGGTGTTTAATGAGCAGGAGGCGCAAAGGTTGCCTCCTCGCCTCCTGCTCATCTGAGTCAAGGTAAGCCCTAAGAGACTCAATTCTCATTGCGGTCTCCTTCCAGTATTCAACGGTTGAACTAATCTCTAGCGCAAGAACTGGAACTTGAATTTGCGCTCTTTGGAATTTAGTGCAGGCAGAGTTTTGAGTTGTTTGCTTGCCCGTTTTCTCTTCAGAGAATAAAGACTTCTCAGTTCATTGGAGAGTTCCTGTCAAAGACTGCAATTATCCTTAGAACTATATCTAATGGTTATTACACTAATGAACTCAGGAAGTATGAGACATTTGTGAGAACATAGTTGGATTAAGGCAAGCGGTGCAGCCTACTGAATTGCTACATAGTCTACAGAATAATCCTTTTGAAAGCAGCTATCCTGTCCAGAGAAGCTATTCAATAAAAGAACAGAAGATCTACAACAGCATAGAACTGGCAGACCATAGAGTAGTGTTTAGGGTTATAATATATGCGCATATAGTTTATATCCTTACTCACTACATTGAATGGGTTCGATCTTCATCTTCTGGATTTGAGTTTTTTCCATCAACATAGCCTGCTTCTAAATATCATCAACAGAGAGAGGCGCATTCCACACTCTTATCAGGTATTCCTTTTGAACGAAGGTGTCTAAGAAGAGCTACTAAGACCTATTGAATGTATAAATGTGATTTATCAAGTCCTTGGGGAGCGTATTAATGTTGTGTTACTCTTGCAGGTGTCCCAAGCAACTACGCAGTTCTTAGAAGACACCAGGGTGTGGCAGTCTCTCTTGTTTGTTATCCACTTCCCCTTTCCCTTTCATTCCTGGGCTCAGAGTCATCTGGGTGCAGGGGTGGCTGGGAGTTGGGAAATTCTCTTCTGAAGACCCTCTCCAGATCGTCCCCACAATCTCCAGGAGTGCAGGTTAGTCCTCTTGACAGTTTGCGTAAAGTTTTTATTTCCTTTCAGCAACAACAAACACGTTTCGGCATCTACCTTCATCAGTGTTACTAGCACGGCAGAGGCAGCCATTTTTAAAGTTGTTTCAATATAAAAAACTCTAAAATTCATAGATGTGGAAAAAGGAATATTTTCTCACGCCCAATACGTAAGCGCCATCTTTGAATGGATAAATGTCATAGCTTTACGTATATGTCACAGACAACCTAGTGCTCATAACAAAATATTCGTAACATAATTGCTGTTTTACAGCGACTTATTATTCTAAGCGTTTCAATACTTACACATGAACCAATATAATTATACTGTGTATCGGTCAAATATTTAATATGATCATAATTATCGTTGTGTATCGGCTTTACACAGGCATTTTACATTGCTACAGCAGCAACCAAATATTTACTACATTTACGTCGTATATCGACATTAATCTCCATACTTTGTCTGTAATTTAATATACAATAAAACATTTGCACCAATGTCTAACAATTCATAAATGGACATATTCTTAACAACACTATTACGCCGTGTATTGGCTAGTCTCCCAAATGAACCACTCGCTCCTCCCCACTGTTTAAATCTTTTGGGGCTTTAGTCTGGAGGCCAATGATGAAACAAGACTCTAATCTGTGCAGCCTTAAGATGCGGTCCCCCCCTCTGATGTTAACTGGGACATGATCCAGGCCATAAAACGACAACAGATCCCTGTTGCTAATATGCATATTCTGTTCACCACCACCCCCTTTTCTGAATCATTTTGTCCACCATAAGCGTGGAAGGGTATACTCAGATGTGAGTCCCTTGCTCATTGCACCATCGGGATTCAAGCAAGCCGGGCCGATGACGGCTGAAATGCCAGAAACCGGTCACCGGTAGCTTGTTTCCTTCCCAGTATAAGAATTGGCTTGGTAGTTTGGTTTGCCCTGTTCCCATCATGCACTGGGACAGGAACAGACTAATTTGCATGTAGCCAGGTTCTGAGCTGGGATGGTGCAGTGAGCTAAAAAAACAGTGATGGATCAAGCCCTGATCTTTGGACTGGGTACGAGTGGTCTGCTTAATTCAGACACTCTGTTCATCACCACCCCCTTTTCTGAATCATTTTGTCCACCATAAGCGTGGAAGGGTATACTCAGATGTGAGTCCCTTGCTCATTGCACCATCAGGATTCAAGCAAGCCGGGCCGATGACGGCTGAAATGCCAGAAACCGGTCCCCGGTAGCTTGTTTCCTTCCCAGTATAAGAATTGGCTTGGTAGTTTGGTTTGCCCTGTTCCCATCATGCACTGGGACAGGAACAGACTAATTTGGATGTAGCCAGGTTCTGAGCTGGGATGGTGCAGTGAGCTAAAAAACAGTGATGGATCAAGCCCTGATCTTTGAACTGGGTAAGAGTGGTCTGCTTAATTCAGACACTCTGTTCATCACCACCCCCTTTTCTGAATCTGCTAATATGCATATTAGCAAAATGTCTGGCCTTTGGGTATGCTTGGTCCTGTTTTACAATTGCCCACATATGTTCAAGGATACAGATTTTTACTGGGTGAATGGTACTCCCTGAATACCATAACCTGCATACTAAACAATAGACTACATATGCCGTATTGCAGGTTATAAACTTAGTACTGTTTTTTTGGATCTTTGTTTCTGATATTGTGTAACCCAAGACCATTTTACTTGTTTTGCCGGCCTTGCACTTGCCACATGGAAAGAACCCCCTCATTTCTTTGAGAGTTCCTTCCCTGGGCATGTCTCTTGCTTGTGAATGAACAAGAATGTCCTTAACCCCTTTAGTGCTAAGGCAATATTATTATTTCACTTTAATTTCCATTGAAATGAATGGTAAGTGCATGACGAGTTACCCTTGTCATTAGCATCCAAGAGGTTAATTGCCATGGCCTTTCTAAAATGTACTAATGGAACTATGGGTATGTCTTTGCCGATGGTTACATCGGTTTTTAAAATGTGCCAATTTCTTTTGAGGATTCTTTTCAAAGTTGTGGTTTCATCTGAAGAGGGTGGTAATCATCCTAAATTTGTTTACACTCAGATCGCTTTTATTTGTGCCTTGTCTGGTTTTGGACCTGGTATTATTAACTACAAGACTGTGTCTAGGGATCTGCCATACTTTTTTCAATGTTCTTTCCAAAAGCAACCCTTCATAAACTCTGTTTTTAAATCTAACAACAGGGGTGGAGAGAGATGTAAGATGGGTGGAGAAAGAGGCTAGGAGGTGTATAAAGAAGCAAGAGAGCTGCAGAAAGAAACAAAAGAAGTGCAGAAAGAAGGAACAGAGGTGCAGAAAGAGGCAAGAGGGATGCAGAAAGAGGGCAGAGGTGTGCAGAACGAGGCAAAAGGGATGCAGAAAATAGCTAGAGGTGCAGAAGGAAACAAAAGGAGTGCAGAAAGAACGAACAGGTGTACAGAAAGAGGCAAGAGGGGTGCAGAAAGAGGGGTGTGAAAGAGGCATGAGGAGTACAGAAAGAAGCTGGAGGAGTGCAGTAAGAAGGAACAGAGGTGCAGAAAGAGGCAAAAGCGGCACAGAAAGAGGGAAGAGGGGTGGAGAAAGAGGCAAGGGGTGCAGAAGTAGCAAGAGAGCTGCAGAAAGAAACAAAAGAAGTACAGAAAGAAGCAAGAGAGGTGCAGAAAGAAGCCAAAGAGGTGTAGAAAGAGGGAAGAGGGGTGGAGAAAGAGACAAGAGAAGTACAAAAAAAAGCAACAGAGATGCATAAAGGGATAAGAGGGGTACAAAAAGTAGGATCAGAGGGGCAGAGAGAGGCGTAAGAGGTGAAGAGAGCGGGAAGGGGGTGCAGAAAAAGGCACAAGGGGTGCAGACAGAAACAAGAGTGGTACAGAAGAGGGAAGATGGATGCAGAAAAGGCAAAAGATGTGCAGAAAGAAGCAACAGAGATGCAGAAAGGGGGAATAGGGTGGGGACAGAGGCAAGAGGGGTGCAGAAAGAAGCAAGAGAGGCATGAAAAGAAACAAAAGAAGTACAGAAAGAAGCAAGAGGGAAGCAGAAAGATGCAAGAGAGGTGTAGACAAAAACAAAAGAAGTTCAAAAAGAAGGAACAGAGGTACAGAAAGAGTCAAGAAGAGTGCAAAAATACAGAACAGGGATACAGAAAGGGGCACAAGGTGTGCAGAAAAAAGCATGAAAAGTACAGAAAGAAGCAAGAGAAGTACAGAAAGAAGCAACAGAGATGCAGAAAGGGGGAAGTGGGTGAAGAAAGAGGCAAGAGGGATACAGAAAGAAGAGAAGTGCAGAAAGAAACAAAAGAAGTGGTGAAAGAAGGAACAGGGGTGTAGAAAGAGGCAAGAGAAGTATAGAAAGATGGAAGAGGTGTGCAGAAACAGGAACAAGGGGTGCAGAAAGAAGCAGGAAGAGTGCAGAAAGAAGCAAGGGAAGAGCTGAAAGAAGCAACAGAGGTGCAGAAAGAGGGAAGAGGGGTGGAAAAAGAGGCAAGAAAACTACAGAAAGAAGCAACAGACATTGCGAAAGGGGGAGAGGGGTTGAGAAAGATGCCAGAGGGGTACAGAAAGAAACAATAGAGGTAAAGAAAGAAGCAAAGGAAGTACAGAAAGAGGGAAGAGAGGTGCGGAAAGAATACAAGGGGTGCATAAAGTGGCAAGAGGGGTGCAGAAAGTAGAAAGTGAGGTGCATAAAGAGGCAACAGATGTGCATAAAGTAGAAGAGATGGGCAGAAAGAGGCAAGAGAAGTGCAGAAAAAGAAAGAAAGGTGCAGAAAGAAGTAACAGAAAATGCAGAAAGAGGCAAGAGAGGCGCAGACAGAAGCAAGAGTGGTTTGCACACCATTAGTAGCAATTTAACACCCGCATTTAGCAATAAGTAATAGGCGATCTTACTAGGTTTGCAAAGGGCCTTCCACCATGCTTTAGCACTTGTTGCTGCATTTTTGGTAACGTTTGAGCTAGAAACAAGGCTTTTTTTTTGCTCAAATCTGCAGATTAGGTAGCAGATGATGGATTATGTGACTAATGTGGGAAATGTATTATTGTGCGGAAGTCGGTGCAGACAAACAGCCACATGATTCCAGTGGCCCTGCTTATACCTCTGACTAAGTCCAGAAGTACTCCTCAGCGGTTCCTTCTTTTTTTGTCTAATTGAGTTCATAGTTGAACTTCTATGGAAATGAGGAAGACTAAACCTACAGTTACTACTCCACAACACAGACTACCATACCACATAATTACTCTCCAGAACACATAATCCTACTCTACATAATTCCTATACACTAAATACCACATACTTTCTATCCACATAATTTCACTGTACAACATACCACTACACACAGCATACATTCACTCCACTCCAAAAAACATTAGTAAAAAACGTTTACATTTACAACACCAATAGCTCTAACTCTCGCAAATCCAAAACCTATTACAGTGCAAATGTTTCTTTAAATAGTTGTCACGTTGTGAGTGGTGGAGAAAGAGTACTGGGCCACTGACCAGCGCTCAGGAATTCCACTGTGTAGGATCTACAGGAGGTACCAGGAGTGCTTCTTGGCCCCCAAATTCCCCCAGGAGTAAAGTGGACTTCACCCCCCAACTTGTAGTGTGCCAAGAGGCGTGTTTGCAGAGTGATGGAGAAAGGGGAGTGTGGCCTTCGAAGACATCTTAGCAATCCCACTGTGTGGGACATAATGGAGATAACAGGAGGGGTATTTGACCCCAAGGGCAACTTTGGGGGCCAACCACCCCTCATATTACCTCCAGTAAGTCCCAAACAGCAGCAGTGGTAAGTTCTCATAGCAGGCCACGCCCCCTTTGCCCACCACTCTGCATACGAGCTTCCTTGCATGCTCTTGGATGGGGATTGAAGTCACCTTGCCTCTTGAGGGTCATTAGGGGCCAACTAGCCCAACTGATACCTCTGGTAAGCCCCAAATAGAGGGATTGCTGAGAGGTGGACACAGGCCATGCCCCCTTTCACCACCACTCCGCAAATGCACCTCCTGGCATGCTCTTGGTTGGGAGATAAAGTCACCTTGCCTCCTGAGGGTCCCTGGGCCCAACTAGCCCTCCTGTTATCTCTAATAAGCCCCACACAGCTGGATTGCTGAGAGTGGTCAGATGCCACACCCCTTTTTACAATTCTCTGAAAACGCATCTCATGGTGCACTGCTGTTTGGGGGGTGAAGTTCACTTTAGTCCTGAGATCCTGGGGACACAAGAGGACCTCAACGCCCCACCAGCAGTGCACCAAGAGGTGCGTTTGCAGAGTGGTGTAAAAAGAGATGTGGCCTCGGAACACCTCCCAGCAATACCACTGTGGTGGGCTTACTGGAGGTAACTGGTGGGCTAGTTGGCCCCTAAGGACCCTTAGTATTCAAGGGGACTTAATACCCCCACCCCGGAACGCACCAGGAGGCGCATTTGCAGAGTGGTGCAGGGAGGGGTGGGGCCTCCGGCGAGAAGCCGGCATCTCTTTTATTTTTTTATTGTTAGATGGGGGCCATATGGCCCCCTTCTCTTAATATTTTTGGGCCCTGGAGACCCCATCTTCCAGGGCCTGAGCAATTTTTCTTTTTTTTCTTTTTAAATGGAAAGGGGGCCGAGTTTTAAATAAAAATGTAAACAAATCTAAATTTAAAGGAGGGGGCCACATGGCCCCCTTCTGAGGCCTTTTTTGGTCCCGGTGGCCCCATCCTCCAAGGCTTTGCCTCTTTTTAAATTTTTTTTATTTTGAGGGAGGGGGCCGCACGGCGCCCATTCCCTGGGCCACTTTTGGCTCCGGGGACCAATCCCCCGGGGCCCAGCTTTTTTTGTTGGGGCCCACGCGGGAGCCCCAATGCCGCTGCGGTCCCAGACGGCTCCCTACCTCCTGTGGGAGCCAGCATTGCTTTTGTCCAAAAGCAATTCTGCTTCACTTCTTGGAAGCGAGAGCAGGTTTGTCGAGCCAGTTAAACAGGTAGATACAATGTTTGAAAACCCCTCTTCCCTTGGATTGCAAGAGTCAAAATCTGTTTGAGCCCTGCTAAGTCCCTAACAGTTCTAAATAAATCGGTTGTTGAGTGCAGCAAATGTTTCTCAGTTCTCACTACAGATGATAATGTAAGTAAGAGCTCACAGGTAGAGAGTCAATTTGGTATGCCACCAGGGATTGTTACAATGTTACGGAAAACAATGGGTATTACTGGGGATCTAAGAGACCAGCTTAAAGTACTCCTGAAGACGATGGAGAACCTTGAGGGAGGTAAATTAACTAAATTGATGTGTAGCGTTGATGGGGAAAGGGTGGGTATTTCTCCTATGATTGGGGACCCTAATGCTCCACCCACAACAAAGGTGTACATCAGCCATTGGCAAGCAAATTTCCCCCAGCCTGTTTTTGTCCCACCTGTAGTCCAAATATATCTGTGTACAGATGCTAGAAGAGGGTGTCCTCAGTCCTCCTCCCCAGGCTAAGATCATCTGAGTGGGAACCATTTACAGAATCTTTGCAGATGTGGGGTTCTCCATGTGTATCCACTAACTGCCCTGCTGGATTCAGGGGGTCTTGGCTAAGAGGACAAGTCCAAAATGGTATCTACACCCCAAATAAGACAGTGGATCAGTCTGCAATGGTATAGCTCAATAGGGTCCCCAGGATGGCTACTGGGTCTTTGGATGACAAGGACTCCCTAATTAACATGGCAATCTACTGGTTCCGTGAGACAAGACAATGCTGTGCAATTATTAGGAGTGACATTAAATGAGCGATAAGAATTGAATCTTCTGATAAAGGCGTGGCTTGGGCGCCGATGGCGATGGTCGCCTGAGAGCTCGGCTCCGGGACTGAGCCCGGATTTATCCTGTAAATCGGAGGCTGCGGGGCACCCCAGACCCCGCATTCTGCTGAGCGGACCGACGAAGACCTGCCGGGGCCCTTGGTGGGGCTCGGACGAGGGTTGCTCCGGAGTGCAACCGAAGTTTGCGGAGTCGCGGAGTGCGACCCAACATGGCGCCCGGACTTCTTTGTCCCCCTGGTCGGACCCACTGACTTGGAGGAGCGTCGCGAGCAGCGACTTGCGCCCGACTTCGCCATCCCCGGCTGCTCTGTACACTGGCTGTCTATTGGATCGGATTTCTCACAACGAGTTTGCACTCGGTTGGGTGGCCGGGCGGATGCCCACGTTATAGGGGACCCCGGGAGCGGACGCCCTGCGATCCAGGCGGTGGCCCGTCTCGCGACTCCGCACCTAGCTACGTCTTCCCGGCCAGCCCACTTCCATGGGAGGCGCGACACCTTGGCGCTACACATCGTCCGATGGAGTTGGAGACCCTCACCCTGGATCTCTAGCGGGTGAGCGGGCCTGCCCGACACGACGACGGTTGTCCCCGCCCCCTCATCGGTGCCCTCGGACGCCGTGGCGGTGGCGTGAGCCGAAGCGGAGAAGTCTCCACAGGCCCTGAAGACGGAGGTCTCCCATACTCGACCTGAGGACCAGTAGCCGGGAGGGTCGTGGTCGACGTTTGCACACGGAGACGCCTACTCCGGGACCTTCACGGAGTGCCCCCAGCGACATGGGGAAACCTAGAGGAGCCAAGGGGCCTACCCCGACCGCCTCGGACTCGGAAGCCCAGGACAAAGAAGAGCTTGGGGACCCAAAGAGTTCTGATGGCGCGTCGATGCAACGGCAGTTCGACCACGTCCTAGAGGCGATAACGACCACGAGATCGGCCCTCCAACAGGACATTGCCCAGGTGGCGACGAGCCTAGGCCTCCTCAGAGCGGACCATGGTAAACTTTCGGACCGGGTCAAAGAAGTGGAGAGCTCGGTGAAAACCTTGGAGCCGGCGCAGCGAACCTTGGCTGCGACGATGAAGGATGCCCTGTCCCGAATTGTGACCCTGGAGCAGAGGGCGGAGGATGCGGAAGGCCGCAACAGGCGGAACAACATTTGTGTAGTGGGCCTCCCGGAAAAAATCAAAGATGGCGACATGGTGACATACTTGGAGACCTGGCTCCGTGACACGGTGGCCCCGGAGGGGCTATCCTCCTTCTACACTCTGGAACGTGCCCACAGAGTCCCGGCGCGGCCACCGCAACAGGGACGCACCCCGAGGCCGGTGGTGGCGCGATTATTGCACTTTCGGGACAGGGACTTAATCCTCAACGCCGCCAGGCATAATGGTCCATTCAAAGTAGCGAACAGTCAGGTGAACATCTTTCCGGATTACACCTATGAGACTCAACGCAAGCGTTTCTCCTTCCTGGCGGTCAAGCGCGAGCTCAGGAGCGAGGGCATCCAGTACTCGCTCCTTTACCCTGCAAGGCTCCGCATCATAGTCGACGACAAAACTCAGTTCTTCGACACCCCGGAGGATGTCTGTGCCTGGCTCGAGCTTTATAGGGCAGGGAAAGATGGCTTCGGCTCCTCGTCCCAACAGGCAGATGAGCCGGAACAGAGACGGCGATCCAGGAGGATCAGGAATCGCCGCGGCCGCACGGGAGGGCCCTCCACTGCAGAGACGTCGTCGGAGCGGAGGGGAGTGCTGGAAGTGTTGTCGGAGTTGTCGGGTGCACGGGACGAAGCCATCGAGGAGGAGGAAAACCTGGGTGAAGAGGTGGCACCATCGGACTCGGAGGACTCAGTGACTGATAGTGCCCATACGCCGGTGATCACACCGAAATCGGTGGAGGACCTTTTGGATGGACAAGGGTAACGGGGTGTGCTGCCTTATTTTGGGTGGGGGCCCGGCAGGGGGGAGGCGGTTGCCGTCCATAGCTGCTGACAAAGAGGGAGGGGGGGTGCCCCTGTTTCTGCCCCGGGAGAGGTTGTCGACACTGTTTAGGGCTTGCTATGGTCCTGGTGGCCTAAGCGTCGAGGGCCCACTGCCTCCGCCCGGCCCGCACCTGGCCCTTAAGGCCTTCCCACGGTGGCGACCGTGGGATTAGTAGGGGTTATTGGGTTGATGGAAGGCGAGGTTTGGATGGGATCTAGATGGTATAGTTTGGGTCCTGTTCTGGGGTGGGTGGGTGAGGGTTTGGTTCGTTCTTGGGTGGTTTGGTTTTGGTTGGGGAAAATGGCCGCCATCAGTGCTGGGAGGAATGTTGTCTTTTCTTTGTGGGGACCCGGATGGGGAGACTGTGCGAGAACGTTATGGGACAATGGCTGATGTTGCTAACTTGAAATGTGTCACTTGGAACGTAAGGGGGCTTCATACTATGTCCAGGCGCCACAAGGTCCACGCTTATTTAGTGCGTAGGGGAGTGCAAATGGCGCTGCTGCAGGAAACTCATCTGAACAAGGCGGAAGGAGCGGCGCTACAGCGTAGATGGCGGGGGCAGGTCTTTTCCACCTCGTACTCCGCTTATGCCAGAGGGGCGCTAATATGGATCAGGGCAGGGGTCCCCTAACAGGTCACGAGAACAGTGATAGATCCGGAGGGGCGATACGTGGCCATCTCGGGCACTCTAGGAGGGAGGGACTTGAACGTTTGCTGTGTGTATGCTCCTAACATGGACCATACTGCCTTCCTTTCCAGGTTATCGGGCTCGTTGGCCCACTTCCTCTCCGGGCCCCTTTTGCTTGGAGGAGACTTCAATTCTGTAGTGGACGTAGACATTGATCGCTCGCATCCACCGCTTCCCGATTCTCCGGTTCGTCGCATAGCTAAGGGTCGTCAGGATTGGCAGACTCGCTGGGGTTTGACGGACATCTGGAGGGCGCATCACCCCGCATCTCGGGATTATTCATATTTCTCGAGCCTTCATGAGTTACATGTCAGACTGGATGGCTTTCTTGGGTCGCCCGAGCTGGTCTCGGCGGCGGTCCGATCCGAGTACTTGTCCAGGACCATTTCGGACCATAACCCCCTCCTGCTGGACCTTCGCTGGTTCCCCGGGAGGCCGGCGGTGCCCACTTGGAAGCTGCAACCCGAGACCCTTGAGGACAGTGTTTTCAGGGCGGACCTGGGGGACAAGGTGTTGGAATATTTTGCATCCAACGGCGGCACCGCGAGTACCAGAGCGTTAGAGTGGGATGCTTTTAAGGTAGTGGTGAGGGGTTACTGTATTTCTAAGAAGGTGGGCATGAGGCGCGTTATCCTAGCTGACTTAGATGCAGCGGATCGGAAACTCCGCGAGCTTGAACTTCGTCGCCCCGGACACCCGGAATTGCAAATACGAACGGCGGAGGCGAGGGAAAAGGTGGCGGCAGAGGTCGAACGGCTCCGCTGTTTTGACTATAAGGCCTACACGGTCCGATCCATCGCAGAGGGAGACAGATCGAGCGCGCTGTTGGCGTGGTTGGCAAACCCTACGCGCCAATCCCAATCAACGACAAGTATGCGAAAGGCAGACGGCACCGAGGTACACACCCAACCGGAGATTCTTAGCTGCTTCCGGCATTATTACGAATGTTTATACCGTAGTCGCTCCGCACGAGACCCTGACCGACTTGATGATTATCTACGTCCACTGGAGCTCCGCACGGTAGAGCAGGAGGAGGCGAAAGCCCTGGGATCCGACATTGAGTTGGGGGAGATCCGCGGGGCCATTAAACGGATGGCGAGAAACAAGACCCCGGGCCTGGATGGCCTGCCGGTGGAGTTTTATGCAGCTTACGCTGACCTCCTAGCCCCTCGACTATTGGTGGTCTACAGGGAGGCGAAGAGGCTGGGGCGACTCCCGAGCTCGATGTGTGAGGCGTTGGTGGTTCCTCTCCTTAAACCAGGCCGAGACTCGTCCGACCCGGGGTCTTACCGTCCCCTATCGATGCTGACGGTGGACTATAAAATACTGAGCAGCATCTTGGCCTCGAGACTGCTGGGACACATGAGTTCCCTGGTGCATGAAGACCAAGCTGGTTTCATCCCACGGCGGAACACGACTATGAATATCCGCAGGTTGTTCCGTTTGTTAGGGGAACCATTCGTGGATGCCCCGTCCCCGGTCGTCCTGTCGGTGGACCTAGAGAAGGCTTTTGATAGCCTGGAGTGGGACTACCTCTGCACGGTGCTGCGGAGATTCGGCCTCGGGGAGGGCTTTATCAGGTGAACCACGGTTCTATATGCCTCTGCCTCGGCCAGGGTCCGGGCGGGATCACTGATTTCCTCGCGGTATCCGGTAGAACGAGGCACGCGGCAAGGGTGTTCATTGTCCCCACTTCTCTTTGCGCTGGCGGTGGAGCCACTCGCGCTGCACCTTCGATCGGGAGCCCATTATACGGGCTTGTGGACGCCTGCGGGCCCGCATTATGTTTCACTGTATGCGGACGACCTGTTGCTCTTCCTGGAGGACCCGCTCGACGCTTTACGTGGAGCGGCGGTGGCGCTCACAGAGTTTGGGGAGGTCTCGGGCCTCCGTGTGAATTGGCCCAAGACCTGTCTTTTTCCGATACGCAGGGGCACTCCCGCCCCTGCCCTCAGTAGGGAGATTAGGTGGGAACCCGACTGCTTTAAGTACCTCGGGGTATTTGTTTATCACGACCAACCTGACCTCCTAGATGGGAACATTGCCCGCAGCATTCGGGCACTCCGAGGCTGCATGGCCTTTTGGGCCACGCTGCCGCTTTCGGTGGCGGGACGGATCGCCCTGCTTAAAATGGTGGCGCTTCCCCGGCTATTATATTACTTCCGGACTCTACCGATCTGGGTCCCCCCGGCCACGTTTCGACTGTTACGCTCCATGGTGGTCGGATTCCTCTGGGGATCGGGCCGCCGGCGGGTGGCCCTCAAAACCCTGATGAGGCCGAAAGACGAGGGGGGGCTCGCGGTGCCGGACTTTGAAAAGTATTATCTGGCGGCGCAGCTCCAGACCTTCACCCAGGAGATCGCCAGGGAATTCCGGGGCCCGGAAGACGGGAGGGGGACGGGCATGGCCAGGCATGTTCTATCCTTTATAGCGCTGCGACAGCGGTTGGCCCTTCGGGACTTGTCGATGGAGGAGCGGACTATCCGCCTGTGTTGGAACCGGGCCCACGCCCGGGGCCAACTGAGGATTCCATATGCGCCTGAAATACCGTTGGGGATGTTGACGGCCCTCCCCCATGGAGGGGATTGGTCACGCTTGGCGGCCTGGGAGGATGTCGGCTTACAGCTGGTTGGGGATCTGTACGAGGACGGAGCGCTCTTGTCCTTCCAAGATCTTATTGACCGCTTCGAGATCCCCCGTGGTGACTTTCTGCTACACTCGGCCATTATGCGAGCGATCCAGGCACACTGAAAGAACGGGCAGGAGGAACCCCCCTTATCTCAGGTGTGCCAGTACGTGATGATGTCGGCGGGCACGGTGAAGGCGGTCACTTGCCTCTACGGCAGGTTGATTAACGAAGGGTTAGCTCCTCTCACCACTCTCAGAAACCGCTGGGAGGAGGACATTGGTAGGGAGATCCCGGAGACGACTTGGTCCCAGTTGGTGAGACGAGCCTGGAAGGGCACACGCAACGCCCGTTTTCAGCTGGTCCACTATTACGTTCTCCATAGAGCGTACCTGACCCCGGTGAAAATCAGGCGATATTTTGCCACGAATTCGGCGGCATGCCCTAGGTGTCCGGCTCAGGAAGCGGACCTCCTACATATGTTATGGGCCTGCCCAGGTCTGTCATCTTACTGGCGGGAAGTAGAGACGACCCTGGAGGAGGTGACGGGGAGAGCCTTATCACTCGATGCGGCGGTGGGGCTCCTGCACTGGTTCCCCCATACCCCCAGAAATAAAATTTCTAGTAAATTCATCGACCTAGGGCTCCTCCTGGCTAAACGAGAGGTGACCAGGAACTGGAAGGCTCGGGTTGGTCCGACAGGCAGCAGATGGCACAGTGAGCTTTTGAAATGGGCGGCGGGGGAGAGCGCGCTGAGATATCAACTAGCTTGGAGGCAGCGTAATGAGAAGGCGCAGGAGGCCGCGTTGGAATGGGAAGTGTTGGTGCAGGCACTCAGGGATTATTGTGCCCCCAGCGACTCTGAAAGTGAAGAAGCGACTCGCCCCGAGTCCCGGTAAACGTTTGTACTGAAAGTCCTATTGCTGTCCCCGTGGGTCCCATGGCAGATCCTGTGTAGGTGGCTCCCTGGCGCTGGTGGTGGGGTTGGGTGGGTTTTCTTTTGATTAGTAGTCCTTTGTGGGTGGGGGTTTTCTTTTGGGGTTATAAGCTTGTTTAGAAAAGCAGATGACGGACAGTGAATCATCCGGACCAGCTCAAGCATCCTACTGATCCCCCTTTGCATTTCGCCGCCCGACCCCAGGGTTGTGGGCCGGATGGCTGTGTTCGGGACTGACGGTGGGGGGCCAGTGGGTCTTATTCTGTTGATATTGCTTATGATACAAAGCTGGTCGATACTGTAACGATTTACTAATTCCTGCAATAAAAATATATTTAAAAAAAAAAAAAAAAAAAAGAATTGAATCTTCTGATTGCTCCTACACTAATGTGTGTGTTTCTTTTGTGGAGAAAAGAAAGATCTCTATGCAGACCTATTTAATTTAACAAACGACCACAAAGGTTCTATACTACCACAGTAACCTCAGTATCTGTCAACTCTCTGTATACATTTCATAGCATTTCTATTTTAAGCATCAGACATTTTGTAAATTTCAAAACTTTTTATTATACATTTTATTATCCATTACATTATTTTTGTGTATTTTTCATATATAAACATATATCTCTAAGAATTAATACAAAGATACAAACATACATGACACATGTGGTCGCATCTTACCGTCTGTTCGTCTTTTTCTTATTTCGGTTCCATTCACGTCCGTGGTTCGTGTTAGTGGATAGATAGATATTTCTCAGCAATGCGTTTATAAAGAGTGATTGATTAGTCTCATTACCACGAATCTCACGATATCTGGAGACACCAGGACGGTTTCACCTAACACTCCCGCCATATTTGAATGGATGTTTGGACTCACCTCAAATAGTGATACTGGGAATGTTCCCCCTTAAATTTACAAGAACTGCCTCAAGCAACCCAGGTATCATGTAAATGTCCTAAAGAGTTGTAAAGACGTCACAACACATCCTTATATTTGTAACATAAACTAAATCAGAGGCTGTCTAGTATACAGATAAAGAAAATATAACTCTATTTCAGGTAAATCAAGTTCAATAGAAAATTGTAATATATATTTACGGGCTGATGTATATCTGCCACAGTGCATTTGACAGTAACTACACAGTCACGTGCCCACCGGTCTTGTGATGTAACAACCAGTGCTAAAGATTGCGATGAAGTATGGCCGCTATATTTGAATGGGTAACTCAGTGATACGTGTCAAAAATACAAATTAGAAGATGGAGCATAATTGTCTGGCCCTGCTCTTCAACAAACATCTCTTTATTGAATTTTTAAACATCTTGGTCCTGAGGAAGGTGGTCATACCACTGAAACGTGCGTAGACCATAACAGTTTTTGTAGAAGTGGTCCCTTGGAGCCCAATCCATCAAGCTGATTCTTTCTAATTAACACTATTTGGTTTCCCGCAACTATTCTGGGACCCTCCACAGGGCGCAACTATTTTATCTTGCATGTTGCATGGGAAGTGTGGAATGGTAAGAATGAGGATTGAATGAGATTGAAATATGGATAATGAAGGATGAGAGTGAGTTTTATTTTGGGATGTCTAATGTCAATTATTATGGTGTGATACGTAAAAAGAAATATTTGTGAAAATGTAGTAACCACGTGTCACATATGTTTGTATCTTTGTTTTAATTCTTAGAGATATATGTATATATATAAAAAATATACAAAAAAAAGTATAATAAAAATTTACAAAATATCTGCTGTTTAAAATAAAAATGCTATGAAATGTGTACAGACAGTTAACAGATACTGAGGGTACTGTGGTAGTATAGAACCTTTGTGGTTGTTTGCTAAATTAAATAGGTCGGCATATAGGTCTTTCTTTTCTCTTTTTTGGAAACATTTTTCCCTCCTTCCTCTTGGACCTAAAAGCATTGCTAGGGGGGGCCTCTTTCCCTTTGGTTTTGTGTTTTTTTGTACACAGAGATCTGATAGAGAGCCTTATGGCAGTTGAAGCCCACACTATCTCTAGTGCAAATACTGGTATACAGCACAAATTTCGGGACCCGGCCCGGTTTTAGGGGTCATAGCGTGAGGGGACCAAAAAGGGGTTGGCTGAAACCAACAATGGAACTAATGGTGTCCCTAGTTGACTTGAGTTTAAGACACCCTTCTGCAGTATTAAGGATGCTAGAGCCTCCGTGGAGGGTTTGCAGTCATATTCTACCTCCGCTCAAGTATTGACTAGCTCATCCCCTTTGAGTAGGTTAAAGAATCAAGAGGTTACTGGGGATGGCCTTTTGGGCCAGACATTGTGTCTGGCATCTGGCCTGTGCTGTAAACAATAGGGGAATCACCATTGTTGAGTTGGCCCTCCCTGTCCAGGATGTTGTCAAGCGGCCCCTGAGGCCTCTAATGAAATATTGTCATGGATGTGGAAGGAATATCTAAGTGGCAGTTCGAGGCTGAGTGGGGTCAATTTATTGAAATGTTCGACATTTGTCTCCTTCAACAGACGTAATGCTTATCCTCTTTCCATAAGTGTGGGAACACATCTTTTTGTGTGAACGCAACTAAATATGCAAGGGGCAGGCTTTCAGGAGGGCAGGGTCTATGGGTTAAAGCAACACTGCAGTGTAGAATATCTTCAGTGCTCATTGCCTCCCACAATATATTAGCAGCTAGGCTGATGTTTCTATCCAGTTTGTCACTAGAAATCTAAAATGTTTATAATAGAGTGGAGGCTTGCAGTGAGGGCAAGAAGGTAATTAATATACTTGAGCAAGCACCTTTGGAGAATGTTGGACAGGACAGGCTTTTGGTAGCTGAAGACTTACATTCCACCATTGAACCAATGGCGGCCATTTGACTTGATCTAACTCAGGAATTGGATATTCAATGGAGTTTACCACAGACGATCTGTCCATAATAAGTTGGACAGCTAAACCTGGTCAATTATTTGCTCTATCATGAAATTGTGATCTAAGAGCCATAAATGGTAGAGGTTCCTTGGACCGACAGAGCACAATGACATATAATAGGTCGGGTCATAGCAGCAGAATACCTATTTTTGGCAGATTGTAAGCTCTGGGTGGCCATTTTGGATATGGAAGAAGTAAATCGCACAGATAGCGACCATAACGCTCTTAGCTTTTTGCTACTTGACGAAGTAGCTCCAGTACATGTGTCTTACGGCAATTGAGATATAGGTACCCTTTCGTATACCAATAATCTTAGAACTATTAGGTGGAATTGGGTGATCAGAAACCCCAACGCCCTTGATGTGGACAATGATAGTGTATTTGCAAATATGAGTATTTATCAAAACCATCTCCCTTGTCTAGGATTGAGGAATTTGTTACTAGTCACAAAAAGCTACTTGTCCATATTAGGGAGGTACTGGGACTGGACAGGTGTAAGGGGAAACCTGTGTCAAACCCTGATAACTGGTATAACGGGAAATATAGCTTAGCCAAGAGTGAGCTTATTGTGGCAATTAAGTCAAAATCGCTGTCCAAAATAACTAAATACAGGTCTAGTTATTGGCAAGCATTGAATAAATCAAAAAGGGAATGAGAGAGTTCACTTTCGTTAAATTAGCATGAAGCACTCTCTACCAATGACAATAAGTCCTTCTGGAAGACAGTAATGGTGTACATAAATGATTGTAAACTCACACTTGATTTCTGCATCCAAACCCACGAATGGATGGTGCACTTTGGACAGCTTTATTCCATCAAGTGTGACACCGCCAGGGATGATGACATGTCTCCTAGATCAGCTCCTTCTAAAATTCCAATAGTTTGACATTTTCATTAAATGAAACTTTAAAATATATACATTCTTGTATCCCTGGTCGTGCTATGGGCCCAGATAGACTTGCTAATGATCTATATAGGGAAAATCTGGAAATGAGGGGGCCGTACACTAACTTTTTTTCCAACACTATTCTAGCTGGTATGGAGATTTCCCCTTCATGGAATCTAGCTGAAATCATAACTATTTTCAAGAAGAGAGATCGGCAAGTCTGGGCAACTATAGGTGCTTGACCATAATTGATTATTTACAAAAAAAAATTGTAAACAGGCTTTGGCCCATATCCTAGACTGAATAAGCAACAAGAGTGTGCTTCAGATCAAATGTGAGCACCATAGATCAGAGTTTCCACTTTGCCTGTATTTGTTGGTGGGAGGGGATCATTGGCAAAGGCAAACGTAATATTGCCTTTGCCGATCTTTACTCATCTTTGATCTGGTTTCCCAAACAAAGCTATGTAGGGTGTTTGATGAGATGGGCGCACCCGCTCCCCGCTCCCCGCTATTGGGTATCTTAGTGAGGCTACATGCTGACACCCTTACCCGGATGAAGGGCGGGGAAGACCAGGAGATCAGGCAAGGGTGTGTCTTGGCACCTACTCTGTTCACGTTATATGTTAATGGTGTAATTGGTTGTAACTGTTAGGCACCCAAAATAGAAGGGCAGAGGGTACCTGCACTCCTCTTTGCTAATGATACTCTGCTAATGTCTAAGCCGCTGCAGATACTGTAACAGCTCTTGAATTTCTTTCACTTGTGTTGTGTTCAGCGGGGCTTGAAGCTTAATAGACCTATCGGCAGGGCATTAAAGAACTCCTGGTCCCACAGTGTCCCAATACCATTCTGTGGCTTTGCACTATTAAGGCACTTCTTCAAAGGTTAAACTTGGACAAATACTGTCTCTCTCCTGTGTCTATGTGTTCAAATGACAGAAAACCAGTCTAAAACAATTTTTGGGAGAGTGTTGTAATTGATAATATTGTGCAGTGTAAGGTCTCCTTATCTGTTGCCTTTATTGACCACAAACCAGTGGCTCACTATGAAAGTACCATTGATTGAATTGTTTACCCTTTAGCTAGGAAACAATATTTACAGTTTAGTTATGGAACCCTACTTGTCAAATCGTTTACCAGCAGATGTAAACATGATATTCTTATCCTTTACTCATGCTTCGTTTTTCTGCCCTCTCAGAAAACAATTGCGTACTAAGTGGATTGTTCCGCTTTGCAAAAAATTGGGCACTAAGGAATGCCAGGAGAAATTTAGATTACTGCAGTCCAACGCTAGCCGGGTTGTGGTTTTTTAATTGGTCATGTTCTTAATGGGAAGAAAACAAAATTATCCTTTGGTTCCTGCTCACTCACAGTAAACACTTCTAATCACTCATACAATTCATCATCCTTTCAATTGAACTCAAATCATTTCAAACAAGGCCCAAACAGTAAGCCCACAATATGTCATAAGCAGAAATTAGTACAAATGTAATATTAAAAAAACTGTAATTTATTGTTGACTTGGTATGTCTGCTCTCTATTTTCTTTATAAAAAACTAACTGTTAAAACAATACAACGTTTCCAATAATGTTATTTAATTCAAATATAGTAAAAACAATACATACCCAAATGTACCCTTATACTATTAGGGGAGAAGTGAACCCTATTACTACGAATCCTAAAAGAGAGAAAAAAAGACAATTCACTTTGTCATTCAAAGGTACACATTCGCAAAAAAAATATTTTGCTAGCAAGAACCCGATACATCAACTTCCGTTTGGTATCTACTGATCCCGCTGGTACTACAAATTGTGTAAAAAGGTACATCTACGTGTTTTGATGGTGTTCTTTCACTTTATACCATCTTTCTCAAGACAGTCATACTACTCTCAGTATTAGAAATATGCGTGATTTTATAAGCAATCCTGTGTATGGAACAACTATAAATACATATCAGTACTTTGTTATCTTCATAATTAAAACACAGACATATCCAAACTTGTAAATGTATCAAAGGGGCAATATAAACAAATAATTCTATCGTGAGTAATAGTAATTTTAGAGACCTAGAATTTCATACTAAAAACAACAATGTCCTACTGAATGGGCCAAGGGAAGAAGAGGGACACATACATACACAGTCACAACTCTCAAAACATGATATTTATTCTATATATTGTATTGTTTAATGATGTTTTTTATGCCAATATGTCTGTTCTTTGCAGTCCCATCCAAGGCAGTCACTATAAAAGATCTACTGTTGTACTACTAAATATGAGGAGATCGTATGGTGATACAACCACACCTGTTCACTTGTCCACTGTTTTTGTTCTAATTTCTGCAGTACATTTCAGGTAATCTCTGGCATTTGCCAATGGCTATAAAAACAGAAACAGATAGTTAGTTCAAACAGAGACAAAGGGAAAATAATTACCCTTTATTTTCTATACTTGTCTCTAACTATTACTTATATTTGAAGAAAGGCGGAATCTTACCAACTAGGCAGGATAAAGACTAGTAATAAGTATTCAGTCTTCTGAAACGTGACCGCGTGTATGAATAGCAATGTGGTGACAGCACTTTTGCCAGGGTCTGAAAAAAAAATTGTCAATTTTCAGTCTTTATTGTTGTCTTGATGCTACAAATTAAAGTAAAGAGCCCTGTATGCAATCTTCTCCTACCTTAAGGTGTATTGCTGAAATTAAACACTCATTAAACTCAGGTTGCACTCTTCTATATAGAGCTTTTAATTTTATAAACCGGTTTCGTGGCTGCCCTTCATAAATTGGGCCTGTTGAGGAATGGAAAGGATAAAAGGGAGAACCCAAGTGTCACACCTCAAATCTAATTTTGATACAATTGTCGCACCTCAGATCTAATTTGAGGGACTCTAGGAATACATCAACAGGAGGCCATAAAAGGGTCATCCTCGATACTTGGTATGACAATACTAATCTCATGCTTCATATAAGCGATAAAATGACTCGGGCTATATATTAACCAAAAAACCTAGCTTATACCAAGAACCTTCATAATCGTACTGGGCTCTTTGATGTTTAGATTCCTATTCATAAAATGTGGGACAATGATATAACCTCTCAAACAAAGAATTACTGCAACATATGGATCTATATATATTTTTGGTGCAGGGTGCGCAGTAACGTAGCCCCACATGAAAAGCATTGCCCTAAATATAAACGTGGAGCGTCCTAAAATAAATCTAACTATACGATAAACGTACACCGCTCTGTCACCAATTGCATTCTTACCTTTGATAATATTTTATGACAATCTGTACAGGGCTCTCCTGGCTCAATGATATCCGGGCTGGCAAGAATTAGTCCTCCAATGCCGACCTTAAGTACCGCCAGGAAATCAATTAATTTGGCACACACTCATACTACCTGTGTGCACCAGACCTGAAGCTTATTTTGACTTGGATATGAATCCACGGCCTGTACTGTCGACTAATTCTCCCATATAGACTGGAGGAGTGGACCCGGAAGTAAAACATCAACCCGACATTCTCACAATTTATATTCCATCTTTGAATGTTTAGAGGAGGCATTACAAAACCGATATATACATGGTATATCATGTCACAATACGAATCTCCTCCATACTCGAAGATAATAAATCATTGAAAATAATTTATAAAACCATCCTTTTTACTTTATCGGATCCCACGCAGAAACTTAAAACAATAGAACTAAATCTAAGGGAATCTAACCTGCACAGCAAGATAACTACAATTCAACTACAACCATAAATGCAGTGTCAAAGACTAAGTTTTCATCAGCCAGCAGGTAGGCCTCGCCAAATTCGCCCCCAGTGAGACGTCTGTACATCCCACTGTGTCTGAAAATGAAGGAATCGTTTGAACTGCTAGGCTATTTTGCCACTATATCAGTTATGATATATTTGGCATTGCAGAAGACCTGTATGTTGAGGGAATGGTATGATTTGCGGTTTGCGGTACTCATTGTTGGAGGGGGGTGAGAGGGCTACATGCGTACCATCTATTCAGCCAATGACATGGGGACAGTGGGCAATCTCCAGTTTGGTTTGCTGCAATGCCTGTTGTGTGGAGGGGAATGTGATGTGATGATGTAGCCTCTGTACCATTACATCCAGGAATGCATGGAAGAGCGCTACAGGCAACTCTGGGAGACCCCTCCGGCTGACGCTATCACCCCCTGGAAGCTCCCTGATGCCAGTAAGTGCAGCAAAAAGAGGACCTGCACATGTGGTGGTATGGTTTGGGTCCTGCGTGTGGGATGTTCAAGCATAGGTTTAAGCTCTGCAATCAAGTCCAGTATGGTAGCTGAGCCCAGCCTATACTTCTCATGGATCTCTTCCTCTCTCTGCTGGAACAGAGTGATACGCACTCTGAAGACCCGTACCTGTCGCCTTCTTCTCTGTGCTGCTGCTTGGATCTGCATCCTCCTGGCTATCACATATAGCTCTGCCATTGTGGAAAGCCATGTAGCACTGTGGGTCTGTTTAAATAGGTTGCACCTGGTTACCACCTGCTCAGCGTTGGTGGTAATAATCATGTGCAAAATTGCCAATTTTGTGAAATAGCTATTTGCACATTTTTCATACATAGATTTTGCGAATTTGCAATTTGCGATAACGCTATTTGCGATTATCACAAACAGCGTATTGGTATTTGCAAATTTGCAAATCATATTAGCAGATTGTGATCCTTGCAAAATAGGTATTTGCAAATTTTGCGAATAACTATTTTGCACTGCAAAAATCTGTTATACTTTGGAGGAGGCTATTTTGAGATCACAAACACTGTTTTTATTGCGAATCGCAGTGTTTGCCACCTCAAAATAGCTTGCTACATATGTTCCAAAGACCATTATCAATGGTTCCCAAGGTAATACATAAATCATTGCTCCCTCCTTTTCCTTTTTAAATTTTTGGCACTTTGGATAAGGCGCTTGAAATATGTACAGTGAGCTTTTAATCTTTGAACTGGATTCCTCGATGCATAGGATGCACTGTGGTTAGATGTGCAATATTGTTGTTTCTTTTACTCTGTGCATGCCCCGATCCTTGATTTGCTGATGCTTTTTTATGCATTATAGTCAGTTGTCTTATGCTTATCAAACTTCTGATTTTATAATTTTTTAAGTCATATTTGAAATGTGCTTTTTAACTTCTTAAAAATATATTTATTGTTATATATAATTCTGTTTTTTATGTAAACCTGTGATGTTTGCCTGTTTTGTCAACACCTATGATCTAAAGTGCTCGAAATAAAGCTCTTTGATGATGATGATGATACATTCTTTGCTTCTCTGGGAAGACCATATCCATAATTAGTTGTAGGAGAGTTATCTGTGCCATCAGCAGAGTTGCTGCTTTGGTGACTTCCCTGAAGCCACAGAGACTTTGCGGAGCAGGGCCATTTTGAATGCGACAGCTTGCCAAAGTTATTGGTTTTTCAATAAAGTCTCCAACTGGAAGTTTTTTACTGAGAAACAAAAAAAATTAATGGCCATGACACAGGACATTTTCTCCCAGCAAGTAGGTGTCACATTTCTTGTTTCCTGTTCGGAGCACCAGGCTTTCCCTATTAGTTCTGAAAGGAAAAATGGACATGCGTCCCCATAACCATCCCGGATAGCGTGGATATTCCTAAATATGTTGGTTTAAAGTCTCTCCCACCAGGGGCAGCTGAGACTTTGGCGGCTGAAACCTAGCACTTTTTTCCGACTCTAAAGGGAGTGGGGTACTCATAGGTGTGCCAAGGCTGGAGTACTGATGATTTGTGGCACTGCTCCTACACTGCTAAACGCTAACTGAGGTCTGAAGTTTGTGTTGACTGACTGTGCACCATTTTCCCAGCAAAGAGCTTGACTTTTTTTTACTCTCCACCATCTCTCATCTCCAGTACCATTTTTCTCCCTTCACCCGTGTAGCTTACATGCATCTTCCACTGCAACTATACAGAACAAACCCTCTGAGGTCAGCACATTGATCAGGGTTTATGAATCCATGTATTCCTTTATTTTATTTTTACACTTCCCTTGTGAATTATTTTTCCAGTAACCTATACAAACTGAAAATTCAGATGGGAAATTTCATCCCACTCTTCTAGCGGCAAGGGAAGCCCATGTTTACGACACAAGTGCTGTTAATGAAATCAGTGGTTGCTCTCCTGAATTTAGAGGAAAGGCCCTTTAAGACAAGGTGATTCTCGTCAAATGACCCTCTTCAAGTTTACTATTACCTTAGGCGGAACACCTTGGCAGCGTCAGAAGTTCTAGTATATTATGTTGCCCTTTTGTACAGACAACGTCTGGACAAGAAAGCCATTGATTTGATTTTTTTGCAACCTGGCAAAATTGAGCGCTCAACACTGCACATATATAACCTATACATCTGCCATCATAATTCCCTGTTATCTCAATACTGCAGTGAAGCTGTCGGGTCCCAGTGCTCTTCAGGATCTGGATGATGCTTAAATGGGTCCACCTCAAGATCTCCCCAAACTCTGTCGATATAACATCCAGAGCTTAGAGGTGATCAGGTGAGGGAAAAAGGGTAGGGAAGGTGCTGCTGGGGAATTGGGAAACCTCCAAGACAAGAAGCACACTATTACAAATATGTTAACAGTCTGACTACTCTTATATTGTCTCGCTAGGGTTGTTCCACGTACCATGAATAACTCGCTGTGAGAGCTTGTGATCCTGATCTCGGGTGGTCTCTCCTAACGTGGAACAACCTGGCCTGGTGCCCACAAAAACACAAGCACAGAAACGTATTACCAGCTCAACCAACGATACCACCCATAGACATCTATTCTCCAGTTCCAAATACATACCCAGTGTCATTCACCATGCAGCTGAAGAGAAAGGCCACCCCCACAGGAACAAACAAATCCACAGGATCAAGGCAGGAATCTCAAGGTATCACTGCTCTGTTGACTTCACAGAACAAGTCGTTCCCCTCAGAAGTTAGCACCAAAAAGCAACGGGTGAATAAGGCAAAATCATAAATTGTTCCATGGCAGTGTCTTGCGATCCGCCCCCAGAACACAGGACAAAAACGGAGTAAACAGTACCTCTGGTCTCCGAAGTTCCAACTGGAATCCCTAGTGTTCTGTGAGCACGGGATCCCCTTAACTCCGCAGACAGGGAAAATCTGCAAGGGTCTCCCGCACTCAAGGATTAGGTGTCGCTGTGCAGAAGGCAGAACCAAATATACACAAGGTCCCCTAGTAGGATCCAGCGGCCGCTGAATCCCCAAACAACAGATCCAGATGAGGTAAATGTTTCTCCACAGAGTGGAGTCCACCTTGTTCGCAGCCACGAACAAACCAACGTCTCACCCCTCCAGCGTCTCGCAGACGGGCGAGACGCGCATCCGATTAATCTCCGGGTGACAGAGACAAACCTTGGACCCACAGCAAGAGTCCGTGTCTTCGTCAAAAACAACAAGAAGAAGCTCCACAGAACTCCTGGGTGTAGCGGGCAGCTGCTCCGCTACGGTACAGATGACAAAATCTCATACTACCCGACTTCCGTGTATGAGTTCCCTATATAGATCCCGCCTACCTGCAACAGGGATTTCTGGGACTGGTAGTTCCGAATGTACTGGGTAGGCGCGGGACTGCCTCAGATCCTGACAGAAGCTTGCTGCCAAAACAGTTCCCCAACTATTCTGCACTGAAGCCTAAGCTGAGCAGCTGCACGTGGTGGCATTGACTGCTTAACTGGAAAGGATCTACTTGCTATTAAACTTATGCAGTAGAGTGCCATCTCTGGAATGAAAACGAGCCTGCCACCAAAGGCTGCTACTGTTTTTTACATGATGAGATCATTTGCAACAGTGAAGAGAGCATTGTTGCACCGTGAAAAATGCTGGCACATGTTGAGACAATGTAAAGTGATCACCTTTCAAGAGAAATTCATCTAGAAATATATAAACATTTAGGGCCAGATTCCATCCTCAGTTGGAAGGGCTCCGAACGTGATCCTGCCAGAAAAAGTACGAGCCGAACGTGTATTTCCCGACCGACCCATAAAGCTGTACGAGAGAGCAAGTACGATGTGAGAAACGTGAAATCGCCGACCGAATCGTTTATGGGTCCAAATCGCTCCGTATGGCTCATCCATAAGCAAGGCTAGCAGCAGAGTACAAAGTTCCCCAGAGATGGTGTGAATGTGTGGAGAGAGGGGTTGGTATTGTTAGTACCGTGACAGGAAGGGTTCCCTAGTCGGAACTTAGAGAGCCTCACACACCCAGAGTATTAGGTGTGGAACACACCCTTACTGGAGGGTATCCAGTGTCCTCATCGACTCACTGCCCCTCGACAGACCGGCGCTGCAATGTCTGCCGGAGTACCCACAGGTACTCTTTTGGCGGGGTTCTTTAGTTCCTTGCCAATGGTGGGTGTGAGTGAGGATAAAGAGAAGTGTAGTCAGTGCAAACGTGAGTGAAAGTTAAAAAGGGTAAAACAGTCCACAATGACTTTTATTAACGTGGCTGGTTCCCTGGTTAAAAGGGGTGAGAGGGGAACTAGAGACCGTAAAAGTGTACAGAACTCTAACTCAACCCCCTGGTGTGGTCAAAATGTTTCTCGCCAAACGGCGATTCGTCAGGACCTCAGTAAAGTACTACACAGAAAAACACATATGAACTAGATGCTCATTCACTATGCAGAAGGCAAATACAACCTCTCTCGGTCGGAGAAAAAGAGGGCCACGGGGTCCTGCTCTATTTAGACGACCTAGAGGTAGGGGGAAAAAAAGGGTTAACAAAGAAAGAACAGGTCAAGTCACATATAACATCAGTGACTTTATGCTCAAAAGGTATATCGTGACTATGGTGACAGATCTCCACATTGTGAGGGGTGAGGGGGGGGGGGTTGTGTGAAGGGAAAGCAATTGTACCAGTATTTGGTTGAAAAGTCCCTTCTAAATCTGACGCGGGTGAATCTCACATTGGAGGATGACCATCGTGCGTTTAAAACAGAACTGAGGAGTGAAGCCAAAAACTTTCAATACAACACCCAATCATAGGAAAAAGCGAGCATGTTCTTACCCTAGAGGAATTGGACAAGGCCTCGCAGCGTACTCCCGTGAGGCCAGCGCTATTAGGTTAGAGGAACCTGTGGGGTATGCAAGGGAGGTAAGGGTTGGCATGTGGTCCAGCAGTTTAAAGTGGGAGAAAGAATCAAGAAGTAAAGCACTGTCGGCTAGTAGGGAGAATGGCCTCCATGGTGACACCCCTAGATAGATGTGAAGTCACTGGCCAGAATGAATCTCGCAATGAATTAAAATGGGAGAGACTTGGAGGAGGGGTCCCCACTATATCTAACATAGGGTTAACATGAGTGTAATGCTAGGTTCACAACGCATAATCCAGTTTTCAACACAAGGTTGAGACCGGCACTATGGAGATAGGGGACTCCGTGTTGGAACCAGCATTCCGAATAAACGTGTATGTGAAGGAAGTCGGACCACCCATGTGTGGTGCTCACATGTTGCTTGAGCCGAGTACAGCCTTCTACTGGTGGAGTGTACCCGGGGGCATGGGGGGAGAGAGAGGGGGACAGAGAGATGAACCCACAAGAGGAGGAGGCAAATGGAATCCAAGGTACTGCCCTTTACTCTGTTCGTTAATTAGCCAACCTACTTGGGAGCTTGAAGCGGTACAGGCAGGGATCGGCATGGTGTGGAATTAGGTTAGTGCCCACTGCCTAACGGGGCAAAGGGAACTGGTGTTGAGCCTCGGGAGACTCGCAGTGGGTCCGATCAGAGCGATGGGAGCATTACCGTGTATAATTACTCGTGCTGCGCTCATGGCCACAACAAGGGCCTCGGGGGTTGCAAAACGAGCTTACCTTCATTGAAGCGCTGGAACGGCGGGACACCTACCCCTCACGCTCGCGGCACCTGGTCAGGGTGTGGAGCAGCTGGTGAGGGTTCCCACCGGTGTCCGCCATTATGAAGGTAGATGGCTTGTGACGTCGGAGCAGCAGCGGTAGTGGCGCGTCTGTCGCGCATAGTGCGCATGCGCAAAACTGATACACTAGCCCAGTACTGTGTCTACCTCCGGATGGCACGGAGTGGGGGCCATATTGGAAGGAGCGATAAAGAATAAGGGTGAGGTTTGCTTGGAAAGACTCCCCCTAGGTGGCGGGGGAATGGAAAAAGGGACGGGCGCCCATAAAGTGAATTCAAGTAGAGGACCAGGCAGACCGCCAGACTCCCCCTAGTTGGCGGGGGAATGGAAAAAGGGGCGGGCGCCCATAAAGTGAATTCAAGTAGAGGGCCAGGCAGACCGCCAACTTGCGTGTATCGCACGGGCTGCATGTACACTTGCCCAGTGCAGCAGTCTAGCCCTGTAACTGAAAACAGATGGTAGAGTGTGGTAGCCATCTCGGCGGGGGTGCTGATGTCAAGGGTGAGGTCTCCCTATAGTGGTGCCAGATCAGGTGATGTGGCAATATGGGTGAAGCGGGGCATGTGGGTTTCAAATTATAGGCAGGGCAGTGTGCCATTGCGTCACAGGGGTTATTTTGTTAGATTGATAGGAAGTCCCTCTAGTGGGCCGGAGGTTATGGCTCATGGGGTAGATCGCAAGGGTTGACCAGATCTTTAAAGGGGCCTGAGGTAGTGTTTGAATGATGCTAATGAGTTCGGTAGTGATGGGAATTGATGATCCTCTGACGGAGGGAATGGTTATGTCAGGCTGAGAATCGCAGTCAGTGTCTGAAAATAGCAGTCAGTGACTGAGTTGGGTTGTCAAGTGACCTAAAAGCGCTGGCCAAGGGTGTTTATCTAGGGGGGGGGGGGGGGGTTTGGGGTACGCCCCGGACATGCTAACGGGACGGAGTGGTTAAGTAAGGGGTCTTTTCTTGAGACGGTAGCCCAGGGGATAACGTCATTGAGCCCTATTGTATCTAGCTGGAGGCGGTGAACCCATCTCTGTTCAAGCCTAAATAAGGCTTGTTTGGTCATGCCTGGTTGGGACTCAAGCACTAGCCATTGGATGCTGTCAGCAGAGTGGTTGTGTAGTTGGTAATGTTCATACAATCTCGTGTGCGTCCTTGAGCATCGTATGTTGCTTTTGTGCTCCGTTATTCTGAGATTCACCTGTCTCATGGTCATCCCTACATAAAATTTGCCACACGGACAAATGAGAAGGTAGATACACTTAGAGCTGTTGCAATTAGTATGTCTATTCAATTTCCACATGAAAGACTCTGTTAGCTTGATCTCTTTGCACTGTTTGGTCTGGGGACAGACCGCACAGCCTCCACAGGGGAAGTGTCCAACAACAGGTGGGAGGTCCCACAGTGTCCGTTGTCCAGCACCGGGTTGTTTCTTAGGACGTGTATGTATCAGGGAGTCTTTTAGGTTAGCCGTACGTTTAAAAGCGAACCTATGCTTTGGTAAATCAGTTCCCCCTGAGTTGAGAATGTCCCAGTGCTTGTTCACTGTTTTTTTAATGAAGTTAGAGTTTCGGGTGAAACTTGTAACGCACGTTATTAGGTCATCACACTCTTTCTGATGTACTTCAAGGAGGGCCTCCCTATGGTTGTTAAGGGCTCTCTTGCTGGAGTCACGTATCAGTTTGGTGGGGTACCCTCTGTCAAGTAGTTTATGTTGTAAGGTTTTTGCTTCTTGCCTATAGTCATCCTTTGATGAGCAATTTCTACGAACCCTCAAGAATTGGCCAAAGGGAAGGTTTTCGAGCAGTGCTCTCGGGTGATGACTGTTGAACAAAAGGAGGCTGTTTCTGTCCGTCTCCTTACGGAACAGAGTGGTGCTCAGACCGGCTGGTCCCAGCCGTATTGTGAGGTCAAGGAAGGGCAGGGCTGTCTCTGACATGGTACCTGTAAATTTCAAATAGGGATTCTGTTGGTTGATCCAGGTACAGAACTGGTGGCAGCTCTCTCGGTCCCCCCTCCATAGTATCAAAATGTCGTCGATATAACGACGCCATAGTGTTAGATGTTGCCTGAAGGGGTTAGAGTCGGGGTAGATAATCTGGTTCTCAAAGGCCGCCATGTAAATACAGGCAATACTAGGAGCAAAAGTCGAACCCATTGAGGTCCCCCTGATTTGATGGTACATCTGTGACCCATTTTGGAAGAAGTTTTCCGTCAAGGCGATACTCGCGCAGGCCATGATGAATGATATTGGGGTAGGCGAGGACCATTCCTGCTGCATAAGAGCAGATTCTACGGCTTCTAGTGTGGCTGCTTGGGGAATGTTAGTGTATAAGGCTTCCACATCAAGCGTTAATAATAGGTCCACCTCTTCTCTACCTTCAATCGACTCTATGAGGCGCAGGACATGTCTTGTGTCTTGTAGGAAGGAGGGTATTTCCTTTACAATAGGTTGAAGGAATACGTCACAGAACTTTGACAATGGCTCTAGTAATGAGCCAATGCCCGAGACGATGGGTCTCCCTGGCACTGGGCTGGTCCCTTTATGAATTTTGGGCAGTGTGTAGAAATAGGGGACCATTGGGTCCGTCATCAGAAGGAACTCTGCCTCATGTTTCGAGATCCAGCCGTTAGCCTCGCCTTCAATGATAAGACTAGAGATGTCTGTGATAAGTCTGTTGGTTGGATCTGCTGGAAGGGGTCTGTAGTGGGTAGTGTTAGCTAGTTGGCGCTTACACTCTGTGTCATAATCGATGGCGTCTTGTATGACAGTTGCTCCCCCTTTATCAGCTTGTTTAATGACGATGGAAGTGTCATTACCCAGGGATAGGATTGCTTGTCTTTCGGCTCTGCTCAGGTTGTTGAAACTGCTGGAATTTGGTTTAGTCTCCAAGGACTTAAGTGCAGCCTTCTCAAATGTCAGCACCTCTGGGGGAACCATCCCATCTGTGGGGGTAAAAGTAGAGGGATTGCGTAGCCCTGTATCGGTCTTATCAGTGGATGGCTGCTCCTGAAAGTAAGCTCTAAGGCGAACTTTGCGAGAGAGTTGTTTAATCTCGCACATTTCTGTGAAGCTGTCCGGGGTAGGGGTAGGGATCCATAAGCAAACCACGCACTGCAATGGAGGCGATTTACAACCAAGCCAGTACAATGCACAATATGGACAGCTGGATCACGTCGAAGCCTCCTAGTCAGAAAAGCGCAGGGAACGGACTTTGGGGGTACGCGCGGACCCCCTTTCACCCATAGCCTTACGAGTCAATCACATGCATGCACAGTGCGGATGGCACAAACGCGTACCCACAACAGGGGGTGCCCTTTTCCGCAACATACCTTTTTTGTCAATGGGAGTATATGTAGGGAGTATATGTACGCATTGTACAACAGCCCCCATTGACTTTAATGGGGCTCCGAGCGACCCGTGTCCATAAGCGCATAATCGTATCATACTCTGGCACTCGGAGCCCCGGAGCTCAGTCAGAAATCCCTCCGGGTCTGAACTGGACGGAGGGTTTTCCGAACTGGATCGGAATTGGGACCTAAGTGTAAATACTTCCAAAGAGAAGGAGTAAGATTGATATTGCACATTAACCCTTAACATATGAAGAAATTATGTGATATATGTACATATATATGTAAATATATGAGAACTGATAAAGATCATATGCACGTAACTGGCAGCCGGGATCAGCAAGAAAGGACTAACTCAGTTACTTCATTGTGAGGACTCTTATTTGAGCCTCCCTCTAGTCTTTTCATAAAATCTGAAAACGTTCCTAAAGTTTCCAAAGATGTTACTTTCTGTTCTGCAGTTCCTATCCTTGAAAAAATACTGTTAATGCTTCCACCAATCATACAGACAATTATAGCCAATGTTAATCTAAATATGAAGCCCATGGAGCGGGAACCTTGTCACAGGACAAGTGATATTTGAAGGAAGCTGGGGCAAAATTAGGTAAACTTTGCAGTAGGGCATTGTGATTGTGTTGTGTCCGAGTATGGCAACAATAAAAGATATGTCAACTTTGAGGTGCCTAGATACCATTTGAACTTTATTGCAGCTGCAACATATGTGTTTGTACCCTATTCCTGAACATCATTTTTGCACTAGTTAGTCAGCGCAAATATCAATTCAAAATTGCACTGCACTAGTGGAATGTTACTGCAAGTCAAGTCAAGATAAACCTTATTCAGCTAGAAGCCATAAAAGAACACAGAACAAGACCACATATTTTAAAAATACATCTATACTACTATAATAAAGGAAGAACTTTCAGCCTTTGAGGCGGGTAAACTCGGGAACCACAGCGCCAATCCACACACCCGATACACGGTTGGAATCGTCAGGGTGTGTAGATGGTTATAGGATATATAAATAATAATTAAAAAAAACTTTATTTAAAAAATGTACTGTAAAAAAAAAAGTAGTCCCTCCGAAGTAGCGCCGGCCGCGACGTGCGTGCTCACGTCAGGAGCGCGGGGAGGAGCGGCGTCCAGGAGCGTGACGAGGAGCGGCGGACATGGCGCGGGGGAGGAGCAGTAACGTGAGGAGCAGCGCACAGGCCAGCAGTGTTGCGAGCAGCGGTGCGAGAAGCGGACAGGCTGGAGGAGCGGCGGCTGAGGTAAGGGAGCGGCGGACATGGCGCGGGGGAGGAGCGGTGACGTGAGGAGCAGCGGACAGGCCAGCGGCGGTGCGATCAGTGGACAGACGAGAGTAGCAGCGGCTGAGGTAAGGGGACCCATGTCGGGGCAGGCGAGGGTCGGGGCAGGCGGGGGTCGGGGCAGGCGGGGGACGGGCCGGGCGGGGGCCTGGGCTGCTGGACAATGTCAGGGCGGGCGGGGGTCGGGGAAGCCTGTTGCTCCCGGACAAGGTCGGGATGGGCTGCTAGTTTATAAATAAAACACAAATCGCTGATCCAAACAAAATCAAGAGTTTTCAATTAAATTCATAAAATGTTGTTACAAATAAAGACAAAACAACCACAAACAGCTTTTAATATTCATTTCCACTCCTAATGTGAAATGCTGATATTATAAAATTCAGTACGGCAAAGCAGACTTCAGGTGAACCTAGTGTCTGCACAAACAATATCCCTTCCTTTTACTGCCTTACATTGGCCTTGCGTAGAGCATAATTTAAAATGTTTCACATCTTTTGGGCCATATCTAAATGGTTATTTATGCAAAGCTCCAGATGCACTTTATTAAAACGAGGCTTATAATTTGGGTGAAATAAAAGGGAAAAATTGTAAAAATCAGACACACCCAAACAGTCAAAGGAAATCTTCATGTACTTAAGCCATGGTATTTGTTCTACCCCATCTAGTAGCAGGCAGTTGGAAATACTTAGGGCCCTATTTATGAGAAGTGATGCATCGCTGGGTGAAAGCAGCGATGCAACACTTCTCAGTGCGCGCTCCTTGTGACATAATGGATGAGTCATATTTACTGTATGACACACCATGTCGCAAGGAGTTACAGATACGTCAGTATTTCTGAAGTATCTCTAGGCGCAAAAGTGAGCATTGCTGGGGTGTTTCTGAAAATAGACACAACTCCAGCAATGTGTCCTTTCACATGGGTCAAGCCCAATGTGAAAGGGCCTGCCTGGCGTAAAATACTGACGTAATGGCATCCTAGAAGTGGCGCAATGAAATCTGATAGATTTCACTGCACCACTTCCACAAGGCTTTTTGTGGGGGACCGCCCACCCTGCATACATTATACCTTACTCAAGTATAATGTGATGCAGGGGTTTACAAAGTAAATAGGAGCCAACATGGCTAATTTTTTATGCCACCGGTGCATCAAAAAAGTGATGAACCAGTGGTGTAAAAGTGACGCAAGGCATCATAAATAAGGCCCATAATCCAGTTTCTTGTGATGACCACATTTTCATCCACAGTAATCGGGGTGCTAGCCCAATCGCATCTTTCAAGAACGAAATGCTAAGCTCTTCATGGCAAATTAAAAAGGAAGTGCTTCCCGGGACTGATAAAAGTCAACGCATAAATGTTACTTAATATAGGTCCGCGTGTCATCTTTAATGTGTGGTACACGAATATCGCGGACAAATTATCGACCGGTAAAAATGTTGTGTCCTAAATGTTGTTTACAAACATATCACCCCAATGAGTCAATAATAGGAAATCTGCCCCCAATGGAAGGATATTTTTATAAATGACATTTAGAACACAATATTTAGGTCATTAGATATGTTTGTCAACAATGCACTGACATACAGCCCATCCTAGCATGAAGTGGCCCAGGAGTGAAATTCTCGATTGCACGCTTGCGATGTTAGCAAAGAGAGAACGCACTCAATTTTACTGAAGATTCAAACAATAAGCTTACAACATATTAAACTTTCTAGGGTACAAAGAAAGGTGCAGACATTTTTTCTACATAAATGTCATGGTTTTACAATACGCGTGAATGCATCCAATTACCAAAATGTAAGCTGGATACACGTCTAGAAATAGATTTCTCTCTTCACTTGGAAAATGTGAGCCAATAAAGCAAGTAATTAATATATAGATGATCAATAAGGAATAAGCCACGTACACTTCAGTACCAACGAGCGCTAGAACTTTTGTTTGGTGTTTCCTCTTTTTTAATGACTAGGAAGAAGCTCTGTAGCTATGTTTTCTAATTACAAAGACTGCTATTGACATATTGCAGTTCTGGTCTCTACTGTATTCGATTCGCCATTAAAGACAGACAAAGGCCAGGGGTTTCACAGTTACTTATGCCTTTAAGTGGCAGACTAGTGCTGTGATCTGCTGTGCTGCACTTTGGGTGTATTGATTGGTCAGCTCGATGCTTTGTAAAGTGTTTCTAGCACATTTCAAGGATCTTGTTTATTGACCGAAGGGGAATGTGCTCCCACAGGAGACCCTTAACTCTCGTTCTTGTACAGTAAATCTGGAGGATTGCTTTGTGAATTCAGAAGCTTGCGCACCGAAAAGATTTCTTTGTAATTGTAGTGCAACAAATCCTCAAAAACACAAGGGAATGCTATAAAGCTTCTTTATTAAAAAGAAACAGAAAATAATTTGTACATACACATGTACATTGATCAGTGTCAAAAACAAAAGCGAATGTAACTGCTGAAGTGCAATTCTATGTCCGATAAAACATATATTTTATCAAGGATGAGTATAACTTGCATTTTGTAATTTTCCATCCTATAGTTCACTCCTACGTTGCCACATGTGAAGTTTGTGTGTGATTTTCAAAGTTTGAAAGAGTCACATCCATCAAAACTTCATTAAAATGATAAAGGCGTTCAAGAGCTGAAGTCTTTAGTGAGTAAAAGTTTTATTAAATTGTGGTAGGTCATTCTTTTTTATACCTTCACTATGAGTGGCCTTTGTTGCTACATTACACCAGAACAGGGCCAGATGTACAACCCTTTTTTGAGGTCGCAAACTGTAAATTTCCCGTTTGCAACCAATAAAAAGGGTTGTGATATGTACAAACCCTATTTTGCAAGTCGATAACCCATTACCGACTCACAAAATTGGGTTTGTGAGTTGGTATTAGGAAGGGGCGTGTCAAGGGTGTCCCTTCCTAATAGCAAAGTCTTACTGGTATGTGCAATTGTTTTAGGACCGCAAATGCGGTCGCAAAACAATCACAGTTACCACCTACTTAATGTAGGTGGCAAGGCAGTTGCAAACAGGAAGGGGTCCTTTGTCAATGTATGAGAAAATATAATTTAAGAGCAGGCAGTGGAAAATTAAAAGAAAACTTATTTTTTTCCTTTTAAACGCATCCCATTTTCCATTAAGGAAAAAACGGGTTGCATTTGAAAAAAAAAGTTGCTTTATTTGAAAAGCAAACACAGACATAGTGATCTACCTCATTAATATTAATGAAGTAGGTCTTTAGCGACCCCATTAGGAATAGCAAACGGTGGTCTGAGACACTGTGGTACATTCCATTTTGCGAGTTGCAAAACTTCGCAATTTGCGACTCGCAAAATGGAATAGTCATACATCTGGCCCTAAGTAGTTATTCTGTAGAATAATAAGTGCCATGGCACAAAGGTTTTGCTCCGAAATGGGTGGCTAGTAATATTGAATTTCTATTGAATTTCTGTATGCTGAATTCAAAGACAGGGTAGTCTTGATTCCATCCGATGCAATGTTTAATTTGAGCCGGTGGTTTCTGGTGCTCAGCACAGCACTTATTTGTCAACACCTACACTTCTGACAGCCTGCCACATGGTGGCGCTGTTGTCTGCTTTCAAGTGAGCACAGTCACAGTTGTTTACTATTTCAATATACATAAAACATGAATAATACCTGCCGCCCTAGCTATTCTTATATCTTTGGGATCTGGGAATACTTTGAATTGGCACTCTTGTAGAAGTGTTATAGTTCAAGTTCAAGTTTAACATTTGTATAGCGCACAACTCACCCAGGGGGTCTCAAGGCGCTTGAGGGAGGGGGGGGTACTTTACTTATCGAATATCCAAGTTTTTAGTTGCTTTCTGAAGGAGAGGTGGTTCTGTGTAAGGCGGAGGTGGGTGGGGAGAGAGTTCCAGGTTTTGGCCACTAAGTAGGAGAAGGATCTTCCCCCCATGGTGGATCTATGGATGCGCGGGATTGCGGCGAGGGATTGATTGGACTATCGTAGGTGGGGGTGTAAAAGGACAGGCGCGTGTTGAGGCATTCGGTTCCTAGGTCGTAGAGGGCTTTGTGTGCGTGGGTGAGGAGACAGAACGTTATTCTCTTGTTGACGGGGAGCCAGTGGAGGTCTTTCAGGTGACCGGAAATGTGAGCTTGGCGGGGGATGTCTAGTATGAGTCTGGCTGAGGTGTTTTGGATGCGTTGGAGTTTTTTCTGTAGTTTGGTTGTGGTTCCGGCGTAAAGGGTGTTTCCGTAATCCAGTCGGCTTGTGACCAGTGCGTGGGTGACCGTTTTCTTGTTTCGACGGGGATCCAACGGAAGATTTTTTTGAGCATGCGTAGGATGTTGAAGCATGATGAAGAGACGGCGTTGACTTGTCTGGTCATCGAGAGGGAGGAGTCTCGGATAAAACCCAGGTTGTGCGCGTGGTCCGTAGGTATGGGTGCGGTTCCCAGGGCCGGTGGCCACCATGAGTCGTCCCAGGCAGAGGGGGATGAGCCTAAGATGAGGACTTCTGTTTTGTCCGAATTCAGTTTTAAACAGCTGTTCTTCATCCACTCGGCTACATCTTTCATTCCTTCGTGTAAGTTGGTTTTGGCGGTGTTTGGGTCTTTGGTGAGGGAGAGGATTAGCTGGGTGTCGTCTGCGTAGGAGATGATGTTGAGGTTGTGTTGGTTCGTGATGGATACGAGGGGACTCATGTATACGTTGAAGAGGGTGGGACTGAGTGATGATCCTTGTGGTACGCCGCAGATGACTTCGGTGGCCTCTGATCTAAAAGGGGGGAGGCGGGCTCTCTTGGTTCTTCCGTCGAGGAACGAGATGATCCAGTCCAATGCTTTTCCTTGTATTCCAATGTTGCTGAGGCGTTGTATGAGGTGCTATGACAGACTGTGTCGAAGGCTGCGGAGAGGTCAAGTAGGATGAGGGCAACTGTTTCTCCGTTGTCCAGTAGTGTTGGAATGTCGTCTGTTGCTGCGATGAGGGCGGTCTCGGTGCTGTGTTTGGCTCGGAAGCCGGACTGTGAGGGGTCGAGGGATTTGTTGGATTCGAGGAAGGCGGTGAGCTGACTGTTGACGGCTTTCTCAATGACTTTGGCAGGGAATGGGAGGAGCGAGATGGGGCGGTTGTTCTTAAGTTCAGTGGGGTCTGCTGTGGGTTTCTTCAGAAGGGCGCTGAGTTCGGCATGTTTCCAGCTTTCCGGGAAGGTAGCGGAGTTGAGGGAGCAGTTGATGACGTCTCGGAGATGGGGAGCGATGATGGAGTCTGCTTTGTTGAAAATGTGGTGGGGACATGGGCCGGTTGGCGATCCTGAGTGGATGGAGTTCATCAGGCGGATGGTGTCTTCAGTGGTGATTGGGTTCCAGGCGCAAAGGTTGTTAGAGGGGGGTTTTGGTTCGGAGGTGGGTGGAGTGGACTGGTCTTCGGACTGGTTTTCAAAGCTGTTATGTATGTCGGCGATTTTGTTGTGGAAGAATGAGGCTAGGGAGTTTCAGAGGTCTTGGGAGGGAGTGATATCGTTGGTGCCGGCGGTGGGGTTTGTAAATTCTTTGACGATGTTGAATAGTACCTTGCTGTTGTGGGCGTTGTTGTCAAGTCGGTCCTTGAATGCTGATTTCTTGGTAGATCGGATCAGTTGGTGGTGTTTGCGGGTGGCATTCTTGAAGGTGATCAGGTTGTCAGTGGTTGGGTTTTTTCGCCAGGCTTTCTCGAGGGTGCGACAAAACTTCTTGGATTTCTTAAGGTCATCGTTGAACCAGGGGACTTTTTTGCTGCCTTGCATGATTTGATGGTTTTTCAAGGGTACTAGTTAGTTGGCGCTGTGGGCGATCCATTGTGTGAGGTTGGTGGCTGCTTGGTTTGGGTCCGCTGACTTGGCAGGAGGGTTTTGCTGAAGCGATGTGAAGAGCTGGTCGGTGGTAATTTTGTTCCAGTTTCTTCGAGGAATTGGTTGTGGGAGGTTGTGGGTCGAGGTCTTTTTGTAGTTGAAATGAACACAGCTGTGGTCCGTCCAATGGAGAGCTGTGGTGTGGTTGAAGGAGATATGCTTGATGGAGGTGTAGATTGGGTCGAGCGTGTGCCCGGCATAGTGGGTGGGGTTATCAACAAGTTGTTCGAGTCCGAGGTTGGCCAGGTTGTCCAGAAGGGTGGTGGTGTTGCTGTCGTTTTTCTTTTCCAGGTGGAAGTTGAGGTCTCCCAGTAGAATGTAGTCCTCGGAGGGGAGGGCGTGTGGGCTGATGAAGTCAGTGATGTCTTCGCTGAATTGTGTGTGGGGTCCAGGTGGCCTGTAGATGAGGGTGCCTCTGAGTGTGGTCTTGGGGTCGGTGTGGATCTGGAAGTGAAGGTGTTCGGCGGTAGCGAGGTTATCGTCTGAACTGGTCGTGATGCGGATGGTGTTCTTATGGACGATGGCGATTCCTCCTCCTGTTTGGTTGGTGCGGTCCTTTCGGATGATCTTGTAGCCGTCCGGGATGGCTATGGCCATGTCGGGCGCTGATGAGGCGTTCATCCAGGTTTCTGTGAGGAAGGCGACGTCCGGCTATGTAGTGTCGAGTAGGTTCCAAAGGTCAATGGCGTGTCTGTGGACCGAGCGGGTATTGAGCAGGATGCATTTCAGGTGGTTAGTGTTGGGGCTCTGTTTGGAGTTAGTGGATTTGGTGTGGGTCCTGATGCAGTCGAACTTGCAGGAGTGACAGGTGAAGGGTCCATGGGTGAGTCCTGGGGCGGCTTGGTAGCAATTAGGAGGTCGGCCGGGATTAAGGGCTGAGAGGGTTGTGGCGTCGTACGTTATGCGGGCGGAGTGGATTTTGCGGGGGCCAGGGGGTCTGGCACTGGGCGCGGTCCAGGCACGGACGGGCATAGACGGGCTTACCTTTGGCGCACCTTCGGCGCGCATGGGGCGTGACCGCTGCGCGTGAACGCTGCGCCCAAAAGCATCTGTCATATGTGGATAGTGGAGAGGGGAGGGGCGAGGGAGGAGCAGCTGGGAGGCAGGAGCGGGGTGGAGAGCCGGGCTGGGAGGCACAACAACAAACAGCAAAATAGCAGCAAGCCCAAAAGCGAAACAGGACGAGATTGGGGCACAACCTGGAATCGCTATTAAATGGGCAGTGGCACCGGTACAATCAGGCACAAATAGTTGAAGCAGGCAAAGCGAGCAGTGCACAGTTGTAAAATTAATGCAGAGCAGTCTATCAGTATAGCGCTACGATGTCGATATCATCAGGCACAATAATTAATTACAGTGAGCAGAGCGAGCAGTGCGCAATTCTAATAAAGGCAATGATTAGTCTTGCAGAAGCGCTACGATACCACTTCTATCAGCAGGGAGCAGCGTGAGGAGCGACCGCTTCTGAGCTAGGCAGCTAGGCAGTTGTGTTGGTACTGTCATTGACAGTGCTGGAAAGGGCAGTGTGTGGTACAAGGTGCAGTGGCTTCCTGACAAGGGCCCTTGCACGTATTGCAAATGAAGCACTGATGAATCTTCTTTACTCAACCAAGAGACACTCCCTTCCCCTTTATCTCGCTCTTGCAGATTACTGTTTTCTCCCTTTTTTCACATTTTCTTCATTTTTCTTTTCCTTCTTCTTTCCCTTTGTTTGTTTCCCCCTCTCTTGCTCCAGGTCAAAGTGCAATGAGGAGAAACAAGTGTCAGTCCCCAAAAATAAATGCCGGTAGCACCCACTGGCAACTACCAGCTCAAATCAAGCACTGAGCAGGCGATTAAAACTCTCGTAATATTCAGAAGTAAATATCAAGGATGTAAGAGCCACTCTGAGTCGGGTGTTTACCCTCCAGTCTAAGAAACTGTAGGGCTTGATTCCAGGCGACTGCACTTTGTAGCAAAGTAACCTTCACTTCCTATGAAGTCTAATAGCAGAAGTTCTTGTGTAGGGACAACAGAATCGTTCCACAGAAAGCTATTTGATACATTATTAGATTTGTAGCAAATTGTGCAGCAAGTCAGTCTTGCCAGTTTCCCGATGTCCCTGAAAGTTCCCTTGTAGTCTTGCCTTTTTAAATCTCGATAAACCCTTTACACTGCAATTAGGTGTTCCTCTTTTGGTGTACCATGAGAGGGAGACTGTCTATTAGTCTCTCAATGATACATTGTGTTAACTTAAGGGTTGAATGTCCTCTCACTTCCTGTGCACTAACTCTGGCTGGTGTGAGGATGATTATAGATTTTGGTGTGCACTAGGCGTTCCCAGGTTTGCTTTCTACTGTCACTCCTATGTAAATAAAGCCTGAATGTTTGCAACAAATAGAGGTCCCTTCTTGACGATTATTTTTGTATGTTTACTATGTTAACAAACATGAGCATAACATTTGCACAATTTGATCGTGATAATTTGAACATGTGCTCACCTTAAATGCTTGGGGAGCACTACTGCTGCACTTGTTTTAGAGTTACTTTTAGCAAACGCTTTTATTTTATTTTGTAAGAATGACTGTGCCACGATGTTGGACGAATCTTGCCACGACCACATTCCCCACTTCCTTGACTGGTATTCCCTTTGCAAGGCTATCCAGGAAGAAATACGCCAGGCTTCCCATTAGAGCAGCCCCATGAAAGATGTACATTGTCTTTTGGGTGGCAATGGATGTGCAATAAATTCAAATACATTGAAACTTCTCCGGAGAACTGTGCCACAACTTTAATGACTGTACTATTTGATTCCAAAGGATACATTAACTCTGGTAGGCACTGAGTCATTGACTCGTTGTCACCGTTGTACCTGCTTTGGCACCCTGCGAGCCTTGAGGAAATTTTTCCCTCTTTTGCCCAGGGTAGCCAAGGAGTCTGTTCTTCGAGCCCTGATTTTATCTCGGCTCGATTACGCTAATGCCTTATTCTGTGGCCTACCCGCGTATATGGTTCATCGGTTACAGGTGATTCAAAACGCTGCAGTACGCTTGCTTTTCTCTCTCCCCAGGAGGTCGAGTGTGCGGAGTCACCTACGAACTTTGCACTGGCTACCTGTACCGCATTGAATCTTGTTTAAAATTCTTGTGTTGGCATTTAGAGCAGTCCATGGTCAGGGACCGTCGTATTTGCAGAAACGGTTTTCATTTTATACTCCTAACCGTGCCCTTCGATCGGCCAATCAATGCCTACTGGCCACTCCCAAATTCAAATATGCTCGTTTGGGAGGCCAATCTATCTCAGTTAAGGCAGCTTCTGCTTGGAATGCTCTCCCCCTGTTCCTTAGAGCTGCGCCGACCATCACTGTTTTTAAGAAGGAACTCAAGACTCATCTGTTCAATGCCCCCCTCTAACAGCTCGTTTAGGCTCTGATCCAGCACTCTTGTTGTCCAATTACTCACCGCGCCAGGATACCCCGTGGTAATAGAGCGCGCTATAAAAGTTTTAATAAACATAAACATAAACATAAACTTGGACGTTTAAGACAGAGCTTCCCTGCGGCTATTTCATCACCTTTCAACATTGTCCTGAGTGGACACTGCTGTTGTTTTTTTTTCAGAATGTGGAGTGTAATGCTACCAGTTCCTTCCTCGTTAGGACTGCTTAAATAGGCAATCCAGCATGTAGTAGGTTGAGTTCCAATGTGATTGCACCTTCTGTACGAGAACCTTTACAGGTAGTTTATTAGCATGCTGAAGAATCCTCAACTGTTGACTTTGAATTAATGACTGAAATGAGTGCATATTCTTCAGCATGGGACCAGTATGTTGCTGACCACCTCTTCTTTTTAAAGACAGGGCTGTACAATTAGTTTGATGCAATGCACCAAATATAGGACTCTGAAATATCCAATCTCAGGCATGGCTTTCACTGTATTACTTTCATAGTTAGTGGCAAAAATCTAATTGTGAGACTAGTGGCTTTAAGCCATTCATGGAAATTGGTATTAAACTCTTTCAAGATGGTGGTAGCTATATGCAAATTCTCCATGCTGAACATCGCAATTGTTGCATGCTGCTCAATACCCTGAAGAGCATCATTCGCAGTGAGATCTGCAACTAGTCTTGGCCTAACTCCCTGAAAAGAAACCCAGGGCCAGATTCACAAGGGTAAACTTGGACGTTTGGTGTAAAGTTTACGGCTTTGGAAATTCACAAAGGGCATTTTTGAATACTATCTTTTTGTCTACACTCAGGGTGGACATCCGGCCCGAGTGCGGACATAACAATAGTACTCGTTAATGCCCTTTGCGAAATCACAAAGTTGCAAACTTGGACTTTTGGTCTAAGTTTACCTTTGTGAATTGGGACCTCAGTGTGCAGTGATGCACATGTAATCCATTACTTGACAAATGGTCCACATGTCCATTGTGAGGTCGGATGGACTAAATAAGCGCTCTGCTGCAAAGCATTGCCAACCAATTGCAGCACTTCATGATGCAGTGCTCACACAACCTCTCTGGCAAAATAGCTCTAGCCGGGAACTTTCCATTTTGGTAATACAGTCTGCATAAATTCTACAAAACCCACTCACTCCACAAAAGAAAAGAGGGAGGAGGTCAATGCTAACATTGCAGCCAACTACCCATTGTAGATAATTACTTTTTCATGGTTCTGGTGGTACAGTGACTCCTTGGTAAACATAGCCTTATTAATAGGCTGTAATAGGCTGTTTATCTTGTCTTCCTACTACCTCAAGCAACTTATGGGCAGCAGAAGCAGGTAGGCTTCCTGGGTGCTGTGGGGTGAGAGTTGCTGTATCCCGCTTTGCTTTGTGCCATGCAGAGATTGCTATGGGTGAGAACTAAATAATGTGCAGGAGGCTAAGACTGCTGTTTTGTCTGATGCTGCTGCTGGTATTCTCTTCTTCTTCCCCCTGACTGTCTTCTTCCATCACTTCAGCAGCTGGTTCTCTGCTTTCCACTAGCAGCTATGCCTTTAACATTCTCTTCCCACATGATTGTGTCTTACTTTTTGAAATGGGACAGTTGGCCTCCAGTACCATAGTGCCCACCTGCCTTACCATGATGAACTTTATTGTGGCAAGTGGAGTATATTGCAATGCTATCCTCATGTGAGCTAAGTGTAAAGAGTTTGAAACTGGGGAGGAGAATTTCCAGATTGTGCCAAAGCCTAAAGAATTGTTGTTGTTTGGTGTGCTGCAGCTGTCGTGGGATGGTGGTGGTAGTGGCAGCTTCAGGTTTCTTGAGTCTTGCAAATATGGAAGCTGGCGGTGTTGCTGGAACCAAAAGAATCTGAGCAGATTGAATAGGGGTGATCTGTACATCCTCTGTGCCATGCTCCACATTGATTATCAATGGCTTATCATCATCATTACCCCTTTCTTCACTTGCAAGGCTTTGCTTTGAGCAAGCTTCCTTTTCCCTTGCCTCTTGGAGTCAGCTGGGGCCAATCCATCTCCAGCTCATCAGAAGAAGGGCTTGGTGAAGATAGGGGAGACCTCTTTCTCCTCTTTGATAGAGATCATGCAGCTGATGGGGGAGGTCCACTCTTCTCAACAATATCTTGCTTAGCAAGAACCTCAAACTCCTGTCTGCTCCTACATCCAGAAGATCTGAGCTGAAAGCTGCTTTAGTTGTCCACTTTCCTGTAATGATGCGTATTGTGGCTGAGGCAATTCCAATTCAGAGTCATTGCTCTCCATAACTGCAGGTACAGCCGCGCTGAAAGACATGGCTTTAGGTTTTGATGGCAGTGCCATTGATACAAAAGTATCTGCACCCTGCTGCCTAGAAGAGGCTACAACAGGTTTGTCACTTTTCCCGAATTAGGATTAGGGCGTCATACCAGTGGTGGCACTGGCAGCCTACTTCTTCTCTTCTCCACTGGCCTCCATCTTGGCAGGAACCTCCTTCTTTGGAGGCATCTTATTAGCATTGGCAGCTAGCACTTAGGACTAGGAGCAGAAGCACTAAACAGTGAAGGACTCCATTGTCACTGTTAGCTAATTCCTTCTGGAACATCTATACCATGTGCGATGTCTTCTGTAGTACATGCAAGGAAAGCAACAAAACAATCTGTGAAATGTGGGTAGTTAGAAAATTCTAGCCAATGTAACACTAGCTAAGCTTTTATAATCATTATCCCAAATATTTAAAAGTGGTGTTTGCAAAAACATACACACACTATGTTTCAAATGAGAGTAACATTATACTGAAAAGGTTAGTTTGTGTCCCTTCGAAGGCATGGTGAGCACATTATAGGAGTCCGGAGATGCAGGCAGGGAGCAAAAATACATTGAATATTTTCTGATACCCCACCAGGCCCTAGGGCCCATGCTGACTCTATGGGAGGCAGGGGGTAGCAGGTAAATAAAAAAATGATTAAAAAAACAACAACATACTGTACTAGAAGAAGCCACAAGCATAAATAATACTTCCCAAGAAAAAGATTTAAAAAAATAATAATTGGCATAGGCCTTTTCTATTTTAAATGTGGAATACAAGGGTTGAAGCACACACTAGCAGAACAATATGGTGAAAGCTTCCTCATCCACTACATGGCTGCTGAAGAAAAAGGCATGGAGGACAAGGACAAATTAGCCACCAAATACACACATACAGTAACTGGCTCCACAAACTGGTGGTCTCTGATCAGACAGCAAAGAAGGAGGCATTAAGAACAAAGACAAAATGGCCACCGTGACCACACACACTTGCTACACAAAATGGCCACAGCCGTTTGGGCAGTAAAGAAAGTTCATGGAGATCAAAGAACACGGAGCAGCCTATGGCCTTTGCAAACACAAACACTGCCAAAATAAAATCAAACAAATCCAGCAAATATTTTCTGGTGGTCTATAATCGCCAATGGGGACTCTATCTGAGGTAGGGGAGGCAGGTGAAATTCCAATAAAATACATTAAATGATTGCTGGGACTCCACCAGGCCCTAGGGCCCATGAGGACTAAATACTATGCATGTGGCAGGCAAAATTCCCCCAAAATACTTTAAATAATTGCTTGTGCCTCACCAGGTCCAAGGCCCCATATGGACTCTATAGGTGGCAGGCATATGTAAAAAAAAGAATATTGAATAATTGCTGATGTCCCATCAAGCTCAAATGGCCCATGTGGACTCTATGGGAGTCAGGAGAGGCAGGCAGAAATAAAAATACTTTAAAAAATGTTGGTGCCTCCTCAGGGCCCATGCACACTCTATAGGAGGCAGAGACAGCAGGAACACATTTAAGCAAATACATTATATAATTGCTGGTACTCCAGCAGGCCCTAGGGCCAAATGGAGAATCTATGGGAAGCTGGGAGACGCAAGCAAAACTACAAATGATACATTGAATAATCGCTGGTGCCCCTCTAGGCTAAGGGGCACATATGGAATTTATGGGAGACAGACAAAAGATCTAAAACATAGTTTTAAATAAACAAGAACACACTGTATTATAATCAGCCACAAGCACAAATATATATATATTCACTGAAAAAACCATAGGTTTCACACCAGTTATAGTTAGCTGGAAATTTTACTGACATAAAACCATTGAAATTCCCACGTTACAGTTAGTTGGACTCACTATAACTTGCGCGTGCAATGCACTGCTGATGACGCCACATATTACATCACTCATGACATGAACAGTGACATCACTCATGACATCACTGATGACACCATCCAGTGAATGTGTGTCTTTCTGAAAAATAAATATTAGTGAGTAATGTTTAAATTTGTAAATATATGTATTAGTGTTTCACTTTGTGTATAAGTAGCTGCATGGGTTGCTGAGTAGCTACACGTGTATGTACATGGGTTATTGAATGTTTTTCTTAGTATCAGTATGAATGTCTATATGGTTTGATGGGGGTATTACTTAGCACATAGATGCATGATTGACTGACTCTCTGTTTGTATGTGTTTTGAAGACAGCATATGTACAGGACTGTATGGGTGAATGAGTTTGTATATGTGTATGTTACTGATTGAATGACTGTCTCACTAGTGTCTTTATCAGTAACTACATATGTTTTAATCTAGTATATGTGAATATTGATGTATATAAGTGAGTATATGTGAGAGTAAGAGTTTGTAGCAGTTCCTATTTAAATAAGTATGTGTTTCTATAAGGGATTGTTTTAAGAGAATAAATATGTTTAAATTTCAATAGAAGTAAGGTAGTAGTGTGTGTATAGCTCTGTATGCAAATAAATGGATGTTCAACAGTTTATTTGCATGTGTGAGTATGTGTGTGAGTAACTTTTGGAAGTTATAGTGAGTCCAACTAACTATAACGTGGGAATTTCAATGGTTTTATGTCAGTAAAATTTCCAGCTAACTATAACTGGTGTGAAACCTATGGTTTTTTCAGTGAATTTAATAGGGTTTTTAAATGCTAATTCCTAACTATAACTAATGTGAAACCTTTGCTTTTTTCAGTGAATTTCAAAGGTTTTTTAAATGCTAATTCCTCACTATAAGTCTCAGTTTATAAGTAAGACTGTTAGCGCTCTAGTTGTTCTTTAGAACACTCTGGGACATTCTGTCATTGAGCTATATTTGGGCTACATCTGGCTGATATTTGGGCTACATTTGTTTTTTTTGTCTCTGGTGGCCATCTTTGGGATACATTGGGCTACATTGGGCTACATTTGGGCTCTAACATATATATAGCCCAATGTAGCCCAATATATATTTCTTCAAAGTTAATTTTCGTAAAAACCACTTGAGCATATATCTTGAGACATAGCAAAGGCACATCGGGCTACCAGTCCCTACAATTTTGCCCAATTTTTTTTTTGTATATTGTTTTTTTTTTTTTTTTTGCCTTGGAGCGCTCCCGGTGCGCGCCCCGGTGAGCGCCCGTGAAAGCGTAATTATATGAAGCGCCCCGGGGCGCGCACCGGGGAGCGTCCCGTAAGCGCCAATATCGCAAACAAAAACATGATTGTGACGTATCGCGTAGCCGCGTCCGCGTGGTACGCACGGCAAAAGCGCACCCAGAAGCACTCGAGCGAATACGATCGTGCAACGTAGGCGTCTGACGCACTTACGCGATGCGCCCCGGGGCACGTAGCGTAAGCGCGTTGGGTCATGTGACCTGAAAATAACACTTTTCATTGGTTCATAACAGTTTTGGTTTCATAAAGATGAAGCCCCTGGTCATGTGACCTGAAAATAACACTTTTCATTGGTTCAATAAAATTTTTTTTTCAAAAGGATGAAAGACCACGCCTTTTTTCCTTATTCTGACTTCGTCCTTTGACTTAGGAAGACCTGTTTGTACCTCTCTGTACCTTTTTTTTTTTTTTTTAATTTTTAATTTTTAAAACCTTTATTCAAAAACAGTGCACACAGCTATTCAGCCTTACATCCCGGAGGCGAGGCAGCAAATTGGAACCAAAGAAACAAAGTGCAAAGAGCAGTACATCAGGACAAATGAAGGTTGATTTTCAAGTTTTATGTAACTAATACAGAAGAAAGGTAAAGAAAAGAGAGAAAGCGCCGAAACTGGCGCAAAGTTAGAGGCAATAGGATGTAAGGTACAGTGAGGCGTAGTGAGGGGGTCGAGAAGGTACAGTGAACACTGATGTGTCCAGCGGAATACAATACTGGAAATGGGGAGGGAGGGAAACACAGGATAACAACACAAAATTCAACAGTTGGAGCCAAAGGCTAAGGTGATAAATGCTCCTCCTGCGGTGCGGGTTCCGGAGGCACGCAGATGTCCCCTCTGTATTCATTCCAAGCTCCCCACATTTTCTGCCACTTTTTAGGTTTACCCCTGGCAACATACACAGTCTTTTCCCTGAACATGCACCAGTCCATATTGGCCTTCCACTGTACAACCTTCGGAGCCGCTGTGGCCCCCCACTTCTGTGCGATGTCCCGTTTAGCCACCATGTTACCAAGGGTCACCCATTGGGTCTGGGCCACGTTATGATCTGTCGGACCCCAGACGTTTAGAAGGCATCTCCTGGCTTCCACATGCACTACCACCCCAGTCACCTCGCTCATAATCGAGTGCACACGCTGCCAGTAGGAAGCTATGACAGGACACTCCCATAGAATGTGCATGAAGGTGGCGAGGGCGCCACAGCCGCGCCTGCAAAGGCCATCAACGGAGTAGCCCATGTGCACAAGTCTGGGACCAGTGACATAGACTCTGTGCAGGATTTTGAGCTGCACCAGCCGAAGGCGGGAGGAGATAGCAACCTCCTTAGGGGAGGACACCGCACTCTGCCAATCTTCGTCATCAATCTCTATCCCATCTCGCACCCACTGGTCCCTCACACCCAGGAGGAGATCTGTACGGACGTTGATGAGTTTCTTGTACGACAAGGAAATGGCACTGTCTGGCATGTGGCCGTCCAGCACCCTATCTTCCAAAGGAGAACTGTCAGGAATCGCCTCCCCCTCCGGCCTGGCGGAGAGCAATGCGTGTCTCAGCTGAGCATACCGGAAGAATTCCGTTTCACCCAGCTGAAACTCCGCTTGTAATTGTGCGAAGGTTTTAACCTCGCCACGTAGTAACATGTCCTCCACCTTGGAGATGCCAATTAGGTCCCATTTATCAAAGCCCTTGGTATGCCATAATCTGCCCAGGATGTCCGAATCGTACAGTGGGGTCGCCTTCGTCAGTCTATCCTTCCATCCCTGCGCCTTAGTAATCGCCCTCCAAATATGGACCGCGGTTTTCGTTGGACCAGACATCCGCCTGTCGAGTGACCTCGAGTAGAGAGCCCTGTGATACCTCCCTCCGCCCAATAGCCATCGATCCATAGCATACCCCGGGTTGTCCACCGGACCGTATAAGCCATGGTTAATGGCCGCCAACTGGGAGGCCCAGTAATACCTCCGCACATCGGGCAATGCTATCCCCCCATCGTACCACGGTAGCGTGAGCTTCGTGATAGCGATCCGAGGGCGGCCATCCCAAAGCAGGGCGCGTTGTAGACTCTTGATCTCGCCGAAGTATCGAGCTGGGACCGGGTCTTGAGTATTTTGCAGGGCATAGAGAAACCTGGGCAAGGACATCATTTTAAACAGCGCCGCGCGCCCAAGCAGGGAGAGCGGGAGTTTACGCCACCCCTCCACATCACGCCGAAGGCGGAGAAGAGGGGGAAGCAAGTTGTTGTCATAGCGCGCCTTGGGATTAGTGGAGATTTAAATCCCCAGATACTTGAAGCCCTGGTTCGCCACCTCTATGCTACAACCCCTCGGAAGGCGAGGCGTTCCCCCTTTCAGGACGTACAAGTATGACTTGGACCAGTTAATAACTAGGCCAGAGTACCGACCGAAATGCCTCAACACGTCACAAGCCACAATCAGGGATTTACAGGGGGAAGTGAGGTACAGCAGGATATCATCTGCGTACAGCGACACTCGGTCCTCGAAGTCGGGGGCCCATCTGATACCATGTAAGTCGGGGTGGCTGCGCAGCCAGGCCGCCAGCGGCTCAAGCGCAAGAGCAAACAGGAGGGGTGACAAAGGGCAACCCTGTCTGGTGCCCCTCTGAAGAACAAAGGGTGCGGAAACTCGGCCGTTGACAGCTATGTTAGCCAACGGTCCGGCATACAGAAGTTTGACCCACCCCACAAATCCCGGGCCAAAACCGAGCTTCGCCAACACTGCCCACAGGTAACTCCACTCGAGGGAGTCGAAAGCCATTGTGGCGTCCAACGACGCCAAGACAGCCAGCTCCTCGAGCGTATGGGCCCTGGCCAGGGCACCGTGGAGTCAACGCAAGTTAAGAGCAGTGTTGCGGTGTGGAATAAAGCCCGACTGGTCCGGATGCACTAAGTCACCGATGACGCCAATCAGACGGTTGACGAGCATTTTGGCTAGAATCTTAGGCTCCGCGTTCAAAAGAGAGATGGGGCGATACGATCGGCACAAATCTCTTGGCTTCCCTTCCTTATGGATAACCACGATGGTGGCCAACCTCTGGTCGGGGGGAAGCATGCCAGCCTCACGCGCCTCAAGGAACATATTTCGCAGGTGCGGGGAAACCACATCCGGCTTGATCTTATATAACTCCACCGGAATGCCATTAGGGCCAGGCGCCTTGCCAGATCTCAAGGAACAAATTGCGAGCGCCACCTCGTCCACAGATATATCCCTGTCCAGGTCGTCTCGATCTGCGTCCAACAGGCACGGGAGATCGATATTCGACAGTAAAGCACCCGAGTCGGCCTCAGACCGATCCGAGACGGAGGCATAAACGCCCTGGAAGTAATCGGAAAAGGACTCAGCAATGGCGCTCGGGTCAGTGACTAGCATCCCATCCTCCCCCAGTATCTCCGGAACAACACGGCTGGCCCTCTCTTTCTTATCGAGCCAGGCCAGCAACTTTCCCGCCTTGTCACCGACATCGTAGATCCGACCCTGCTGTTCTCTACCCAGGACAAGGGCAGCGTCTGTGGCGAGGTCACGATACTCCGACTGCTTGAGGGAGAGAGTATGCAGCAGGTCGGGCTCAGGGCCCGCCTCCAATCGGGAGTCCAACTCCATGATCTCCGCCTCAATACGCACCATGTCGGCGTCACTATTCCTACGGGCTTCCGCTATGAGAGTGAATGCCTCACCCCGCAAGACCGTTTTAAAAGCCTCCCACAAAGTGGCGGCCGATGTTACCGACCCCACGTTCTCGGTGAAGTAGCGTTCGATAGCCTTGGCCAGGAGACCACGAGTCTTGGGGTTTCGGAAGTACCACGGATTGACCACCACCGGTCGATCCGATACTACAATATTAAAGTCAAAGGAGACCCACAGCGGGGAGTGGTCCGAGATGCCCCTTGCCAAAAACCGGGCCTCAGAGACCGCCGGTACAAGAGCTGCCAAGGCAAGGACGTAATCTATCCTGGAGAGACTACCGTGAGCGCCAGAATGAAAGGAATATTGACTCTGGGTGGGATGTAAAAGTCTCCAGCAGTCGACCAACCCCATAGTGTCAAGGAAAGTGGGCAACCACATTTTCTCTGTACCTTTTTGATCTTTATAATGGCTTCAGTAGCAGCAGCAGCTGGTGAATCTGCACCACCACCACCACCACAACCACCAAGAGGACCACCACAAGATATCATTGGTGGTCAACAAGAGGAGGAAGAGGAGGAGGAAGAGGGGAGGAGAAGATGGGTTGAAGAACAAAATACCCCATACCAGCCAAGACCACACATTATATGGGATTTTTTTTCGATTCCACAGGGGAAGAAAAAAGTAAATACAGCCAAGGTGGCTTGCCTAATCTGTGGCATGGAACTTTCTAGGGGGAACCCTAATAAAAAATATTCATTTGGAAACAACACGATGATTCGCCACATGCAGCGCAAGCATCCAATAAACTATTATGCTGCAGAGATGAGGGAACTGGCCAGTAACCCTCCCCAATCCATAAGCACCACCACAAAAAGAAAGCAACCCACTCCGTTGGCACCAGAGGAAAGTGAGACGATGCCTTGCATTCAGGCACGATTTGCAGATTTCCGAATTATCTGTAAATATTGTGGGAAGACCATCTCCTACGGAGAACAGAGCGTAAAGCTCATCGTCCTTGCTGGGGACAACCACAAATGCCCCAATAAACTCTAATCATTTCTTTTCTTTTTCTTTGCTCCAGTTGAGCCATTTTCAATTCCCTGTTTTTTCGTTTCTCCCCATGAAAAATACAAAAACAAATATAAAAGTGTTCAGAAAACCCCCAAAAAGTTTAAAATGTTCAAAAAACAATAAAAAAAATATAAAACAACAAAAAGAAGAAAAAAAACAGTTCTTTTTAGAACTACGTCAAATTTTTAAAAAAAAGGCTACATTTTTTAAAAACTCTATTATTCATTTTTTCCCATGGGACGCTCCCCGGTCCGCTCCCCGGTGCGCCTACCGGGCGCTCCCCCCGCGCAAATCTAAAAAAAAAAATGTTTTTGCCCCGCTGGGCCCTTTTATGGCCCCCACATCAAACCTAGGGGGTCAGGGGGGTCTATCCCTGCCCCCTTATGGTCATTTCCCCCTTTGATTTTTCCACCTCTTATGTCTCGATTTTACAGAGACACAAGATGGCGGCCGCTCCGGACTGTTTCGAATGTTTACAGACACCCGAGAGCCAATCAGCTTTCTGTGCGCAAGTCGCGTGGCGCGCCCGGAGCGCTGCCATAGATATATATATATTTTTTTTAACCTAAATTACTCAAAAACCGCTGGAGCACATATCTTGAGACATAGCAAAGGGACATTGGGCTACCAGTCCCTACAATTTTGCCAAGTTTGGTGCAAATCCATTCAGCCGTTCGAGCTCTGGGAGGCAAATTTGAGGAAGTTTTCAGGCAGATTCGTCAACCGCCAGTAGGTAATATATATCTATATATATATATATATATATATATAAAATGTTTGACGTGGAAACACATTGGAGCAACAAGGTGCCACCAAGGACCGTCTTTGGTAAGGGCTTTTCATCCAACTTTGAAAATGGGTTGGATTGAAATTGATTGTATGCGAACAATATTAATAAATTATGGAAACTGAATTCCGCAGCAGTATGTATTAAGACACCGCCCATTGGAGGGTTTTTTAAATGGACATGTCACTCACGCACCACAAGCCCCATAATGCAACAGGCATATAAAGTCCATCTGGGGACCGTAAAAAAGAATGATTGAGGCAGTGGTTGCTGGCGGCGTGTTAGGTGTTGGCTCGCCTCTGAGGAAGTTCCAGTATGGAACGAAATGCATAAGGAAAAAGCCACATGCTGCGTAACAAAGAATAAAATGCTGCAAAGAGAAAAGTCAAGTGTGCGACTCGTCTTTCCTTCGCGTGGTGGAGTGTTGGGGAATAATTGACGGCTTGGTTCTGCCGTGGAGTACCGCACCACCCAAAGAGTGCCAAATGTTGCTACTGAACCGTTAACAAAAATGTTTGACGTGGAAACACATTGGAGCAATAAGGTGCCACCAAGGACCGTCTTTGGTAAGGGCTTTTCATCCAACTTTGAAAATGGGTTGGATTGAAATTGACTGTATGCAAATAATATTAATGAATTATGGAAACTGAATTCCGCAGCAGTATGTATTAAGACACCGCCCATTGGAGGTTTTTTTAAATGGACATGTCACTCACGCACCACAAGCCCCATAATGCAACAGGCATATAAAGTCCATCTGGGGACCGTAAAAAAGAATGATTGAGGCAGTGGTTGCTGGTGGCGTGTTAGGTGTTGGCTCGCCTCTGAGGAAGTTCCAGTATGGAACGAAATGCATAAGGAAAAAGCCACATGCTGCGTAACAAAGAATAAAATGCTGCAAAGAGAAAAGTCAAGTGTGCGACTCGTCTTTCCTTCGCGTGGAGGAGTGTTGGGGAATATATATATATATATATATTTTGCTGACAAGCTCGCGTTTCAGGCGCCATTAGCTGCATGCTGAAAAATGTACTCACGTGCCACGTGCCTCACACCCACGTGACTTCCACAGGTGAGAATGTCTTTAGGCATGCTGGAACCTGTAGTATGATAATTGCGAAGAGGTTTTACCCAAGTGGGTGCAGTTCAAAAACACAGTCTTTTTCTTTTCAAAAGTAAAATCCGAGTGGACTGAGATAAAAGCGCCGGTTCGTTTTCATTACCTCCCACTGCGCTTAAGGTCCGTGATTCAGTGACCTTCAGCTCCATATTTTTCATGGCAGGGCTTCCTTCTCGGCCAGGCTGCCGAGTTAAATTCCATCAAAAAAATGCCTTGCAGCAAGGAAACCCACGCAGAGAAGTGCTTAACAGCTTTAATTTCCAAACCAGCCGAGTTTCATTACATGTGCAAAAGTTCTTTTCCTGACGCGTTTCAGAGCCAGATGGCTCCTTCATCAGAGGATGACACTGCTTTTTGCTGACAAGCTCGCGTTTCAGGCGCCATTAGCTGCATGCTGAAAAATGTACTCACGTGCCACGTGCCTCACACCCACGTGACTTCCACAGGTGAGAATGTCTTTAGGCATGCTGGAACCTGTAGTATGATAATTGCGAAGAGGTTTTACCCAAGTGGGTGCAGTTCAAAAACACAGTCTTTTTTTTTTCAAAAGTAAAATCCGAGTGGACTGAGATGAAAGCGCCGGTTCATTTTCATTACCTCCCACTGCGCTTAAGGTCCGTGATTCAGTGACCTTCAGCTCCATATTTTTCATGGCAGGGCTTCCTTCTCGGCCAGGCTGCCGAGTTAAATTCCATCAAAAAAAAGCCTTGCAGCAAGGAAACCCACGCAGAGAAGTGCTTAACAGCTTTAATTTCCAAACCAGCCGAGTTTCATTACATGTGCAAAAGTTCTTTTCCTGACGCGTTTCAGAGCCAGATGGCTCCTTCATCAGAGGATGACACTGCTTTTTGCTGACAAGCTCGCGTTTCAGACGCCATTAGCTGCATGCTGAAAAATGTACTCACGTGCCACGTGCCTCACACCCACGTGACTTCCACAGGTGAGAATGTCTTTAGGCATGCTGGAACCTGTAGTATGATAATTGCGAAGAGGTTTTACCCAAGTGGGTGCAGTTCAAAAACACAGTCTTTTTCTTTTCAAAAGTAAAATCCGAGTGGACTGAGATGAAAGCGCCGGTTCGTTTTCATTACCTCCCACTGCGCTTAAGGTCCGTGATTCAGTGACCTTCAGCTCCATATTTTTCATGGCAGGGCTTCCTTCTCGGCCAGGCTGCCGAGTTAAATTCCATCAAAAAAATGCCTTGCAGCAAGGAAACCCACGCAGAGAAGTGCTTAACAGCTTTAATTTCCAAACCAGACGAGTTTCATTACATGTGCAAAAGTTCTTTTCCTGACGCGTTTCAGAGCCAGATGGCTCCTTCATCAGAGGATGACACTGCTTTTTGCTGACAAGCTCGCGTTTCAGGCGCCATTAGCTGCATGCTGAAAAATGTACTCACGTGCCACGTGCCTCACACCCACGTGACTTCCACAGGTGAGAATGTCTTTAGGCATGCTGGAACCTGTAGTATGATAATTGCGAAGAGGTTTTACCCAAGTGGGTGCAGTTCAAAAACACAGTCTTTTTCTTTTCAAAAGTAAAATCCGAGTGGACTGAGATGAAAGCGCCGGTTCGTTTTCATTACCTCCCACTGCGCTTAAGGTCCGTGATTCAGTGACCTTCAGCTCCATATTTTTCATGGCAGGGCTTCCTTCTCGGCCAGGCTGCCGAGTTAAATTCCATCAAAAAAATGCCTTGCAGCAAGGAAACCCACGCAGAGAAGTGCTTCACAGCTTTAATTTCCAAACCAGACGAGTTTCATTACATGTGCAAAAGTTATTTTCCTGACGCGTTTCAGAGCCAGATGGATCCTTCATCAGAGGATGACACTGCTTTTTGCTGACAAGCTCGCGTTTCAGGCGCCATTAGCTGCATGCTGAAAAATGTACTCACGTGCCACGTGCCTCACACCCACGTGACTTCCACAGGTGAGAATGTCTTTAGGCATGCTGGAACCTGTAGTATGATAATTGCGAAGAGGTTTTACCCAAGTGGGTGCAGTTCAAAAACACAGTCTTTTTCTTTTCAAAAGTAAAATCCGAGTGGACTGAGATGAAAGCGCCGGTTCGTTTTCATTACCTCCCACTGCGCTTAAGGTCCGTGATTCAGTGACCTTCAGCTCCGGTTCCAAAACGAACTCGGATGCAAGCGTGAGCGTTATACATGGGCAGCGGCCGTGCCATAGAGAATGCACCAGCCCGGTAACCTGGGGCCACTGGGGAGGACATCAGCCATCTCTGCCTTGTGGAATATCAGCCAAGGATTGAGGGGAGCTGTGAAAGGAAAGCAGGCCGATGGCCCCTGTACCTGTAATAAAGAGTTATGCTTGCAACTCTTTGCTGGTGTTCGAGTAATCCTCAAACTTCGGATGCAAGCGTGAGCGATATATATATATATATATATATATATATATATATATATATATATATATATATATATATATATATATATATATATATATATATATATCAGGGGGAAAAGAACAAATTAACAAAAATGTTTTAGGCCTCTTCTAGCGATGGTCCTAGGAAATGGCTTTTAAAAGTGCAACAAAGGGACTGAAAGATACACTGGTTGCCCAAAATGCTGGATGATATCTCATCCACTACATAGCCAATGAAGAAGAAAGCATGGAGGAAAAAGACGAAATGGCCACCAAAAACACACATACTAACTCTCTTCACAAAATAGTGGTCACCTCATGGCAAGCAAGGAAGGAGACATAGAGAACAAAGATAAACTGACCACCATTCGCCCCATACACATGCGTGCACACGCACACACACACACACACACGCACACACACTGGCTAAAAAAAAACCCCACCACTGCATGGCTGGCAAAGAAAAGGCATGGAGAACAAAAAATACATGAAAGACTATGGCACTGTGACACAACCACACTGGCAAAAAAAGTCAACTATCAAAAATAATACATCAAATAATTGCTAGTACCCCATCAGGGCTCATATGGAGACTATGAGAGGCAGACAAACTTTAAAATATATACATGAAATAATTACTGGTGCCCCACCAGGTGCTATGGCTACGGACTCCATGAAAGTCATTGGGCCAGATAAAAGAAAAATTGAAAATGATTAAAAAAATCAACAACACACTGTACTACAATCAGTCACAACCACAAATACATATATCAGGAAAAAAGAAAAAAAAATGAAAATGTGATAGACCTCTTCTATCAATGGTCCTTGAAAATAACTTTTAAAAGTGGAATGAATAGATTGAAACACACAATGACTGCACAAAATGCTGGAAACTACCTCATCCACCACATGGCCACTGAATAAGAAAGCATGGGGGACAAAGACAAAATGACTACCAAACGCATTCACATTAACTGGCTCCAAAAAATGATGGTTGCTGCATGGCTAGAATAGAAGGAGGCATAAAGAACAAAGACAAAATGGCCACTATGAACAGGCACACTGGCTACACGAAATGGCTACTTCCGCATGGCCAGCAAAGAAAGGGCATGGGGAACAAAGAAAACATGCCAGACTATGGCAAACAGACATACTGGCTACAAATGGGCCACTGCTGCAAGGCCCAGCTATGAAAGAGGCATTGAGAAAAAATAGAAAGTTTCTCTGTCCTGATAAAACACCTTTCCCCCTCAGAAAAAAACCATGTTTAAGCATTGCAGTAAAAGGATTGCAAACATGTTATTGGAAATGGGCACATGTAGACAACAAATTAAATAACCTTCTTTTTCCATTTAATCCGTCGCCATCCAAAACCCTATAAATGTTTTTCAAAATCATATAGCACAGCAGCAGTGAGAATGGGAAAGATATATCCAAAATACGCCCTAGTGCAGGGCAGACTTGGCCCCAAGCAGTAAAACAACATCACTATATTTTTTCTGACAAACACATACAAATTGAGAAAGAAATATATTTAACCCTAGGCCTCCACCTACCAAAGTGCAAACCTTTCCATTTCCCCACAAAAAAGTTAATGCCAGATGGGGCCCCTAATTCCAGATACTGGTGCATGACCTCCATCAAACCACAAACTTTATTCCAGAGTGCTGCATTGAACATACTTGTTTTCACCCAAAAACGTTTACATTTCAATGGTGTGGATGCAGCAGGGATTGCAGACAAAGAGAGAGAGTAATGCTTTCCCTCCAAAACCCTAATCAAAAGTGACCAAGGGCTGGGCAAGGCAGAGGCAGGAGTCTTTAGGACAGGAAAAGTGTTAGACTTGGCTTCAGCGGGTTTACCCCCTGATTTTTTGCTTTTTGGCCTCCTGTTTTTGACCCTGTTTGTGTTGCTTTTTGGACTCTGGGCACTTTACCACTGCTATTCAGTGCTAAAGTGCATATGGTCTCCAGGTAAATTATGTAAATGGATTAGCGTTTCGATGTTTGGCTTATTGGATTTTCTACTTAGGCCCTAGTATTGTGCACTGTGTGTACCAAGGGTCTGCACATCAAATGCTGCTAGTGGGCCTGCAACACCGATTGTGCCACCCACACAAGCAGCCTTTCAAAGGGTTTTCAGACCTGCCACTGCAGTTTCTGCACCCAGTTGTGACTGCTGTGTCGACTTGGCAAGTGCACTCACACGCCAGGCCCTAACCTTCCCTTTTCTTACATTTAAGACATATCTAAGTAGGCCGATGGTCTCCCTGTGGGCAGGGTGCACTTTATATGAAAGGTTCGACATGTTCTGGTGTGTGTGACATGTACTAATAGTAAAATACAATGTATTTAATTTTTCAATATTGAAGGGCTGTCTGTCCCATAGCAGCATAGAATGGGAGGTACTTTGTAACATCTCTCAAGTATTACTTCCCATTGGGACGAGATAGAGAAATGGAGTTTATTATGCCTGAACTCAGAATGTAAAGATGATTTTTTGGGGTATTTTTTTAAGTCCTCATTTGCCTTGGTTGACAAAAGATAAAAAACTTACTCTGTGTCTCACTTGGTATAGCAACGGCCAGAGATCTTTGTTTGAGACCAAGGATAGATCACTTTACACCTTTCTTCCACTTCTCCAACCGTAGATAGCTCAGCTTGACACAGCCACCTGTGGAGCTACTGCCAGAATAATCAAGCAATATGGTATTAAGGTCTAATCATTGGACTATACATGGGCAAATAATTTCTCACAGTTCTCATAGGGGAACCAAAACTCATTCTGCTTACTTTCAGATACCCTATGTAACTAGATAGTGTTTTTGACGGAAATCATCCATTTTGTTTTAGTAGTGAGGGGGTGGATTTTATCCAATTCTTACATATATATCTCTATGGGCAAGCAGTATCAGATAGAATGTCAGCTTTTTAGTGTTAGTTAACAAAATTCATGATTTTCTGGAATCCCAAAGTAAACAAGAATTTTGCTTCCTTGGAGCATCTCACCAAGTATTACAGAAACAGTATTACTCACATCTAACCAGAACCCTTGGACCTCAGGACACTCCAAAAACATGTGTGTCATCCCTGTTTCTTTGCCACACTTTGGACATCTTGGCGTAGCACCTTTTCCCAGTTTAGATAGTTTGAACATAGTCCAATAGACCCTGTGGAGACAGAAAAGGTGTTTCCGCCTTAAATTTGTCACAAGTTGAAGTCTCCATCTGATAGTTTCACTAAAAGCCAGTACCAGTTTGCCACTTCTTTTTTCCTGGTAACACTGCTAGTCATTAAAGATTCTGTTCATTTGAGAAACCCATGCCTGGACCAGCAGAGAGACTTCAACTCTTGATTTGAAAGTATTTAAATCTTGACAGCCGGATGTTAGCTATCTCTTGCCCATTACTCCAAGAGATCAGGATTCCGTCCTCTACCAATTGATCCCAGGTTGTTATTCCTGCTTCCCTTAATGGAAGAGCCAGGCTGTCTTTGGACCATTCTGGAGACCATGGGGAGTCCCAAATTGGTGACAATCCAATGTAATAGCTATGTTTTAGTTCTCTCCTGATTTTATGCCACGTGACTGCAAAATACTGCAAGGTTTTTTTTTTTGTTTTGTTTTTTTCCTTTCTGATCAAAGTTTAATGATTTTATGTATAAGTAAGTGACATGATTCGAACCAATAAAAAGAATATAATTTAGCCAAACGTTTTAATTTTGTTACACTAAATAAATTAGCCCAAAAGGCTTTCGGAGCCTAATTATCAATTAAAATTGTGTCCTTGGCAGAGCCAGAGTCCTTTTTGTACTTCTCTTATTAAACGTTCATCAAAAACTTTGCATATTTCCCAATATGTTTAAATGAACAATGACCAAGACAATAACAGATTTTCTAGCACCAAAATAAAGGTCTTCTGTCCTTAAACTCTATAGTAGATATACATTTAACTTTGAAAGCAGGACCTTAAGGAGACATTAAATGTACTGAGAATTTGTATGGTAATAGCAATATTGTAACAGACTTCAATTCAATTTGAAAAGGCATGATGTTTAGCTGACAGACTTGTACTTGATCCAAATATTTGACCCGCGCACTTCAAAGGGTGGTTCGTTGGCAAAAATATGGTTACCTAGCTCTTCTAGAGCAGGTTCTGGGTCTGTGGTGGCAAACTGTGCAGCTTCTTCAATCTCTTTTCTTACTTCAACATCAATTTCCTTTAGTTCATCGACGCTCGCAAGATTGTTATTTAACATTCGGTCTTTGAGCAGAGTTATAGGGTTGCTTTTACTTCTTACTTCTTGAATTTCTTCTCTTGTGCGATAACTGACTCCAGGGTCACTCATGCTGTGTCCATGGTAACGATATGTCTGCAGCTCCATGAAAATAGGACCCTTGCCAGACCTGCAGTGATCAGCAGCAAACTTTGTGGCCTCCCTGACACATAACACGCCCATACCAACAACTCTGAGACCTGGAATGTAGTCTCCTCTTTTGTAGTAGTCTGTGCTAGCTGCTGCCCTCTCCACCGACGTGCCCATTCCATATCTGTTATTTTCACAAATGAAAATGCATGGCAGTTTCCACAACGCAGCCATGCTATAGGTTTCAAAAATCTATCCCTGATTCGCTGCACCATCACTGTATAAGCTCACACATATCTCATTGTTGACAAAATATTTGCAGGCTAAGGCAATACCAGCTCCAAGAGAAACCTGAGCTCCGACAATGCAATTGCCACCATAGAAATGATTGGCATACATATGCATCGAGCCTCCTTTTCCTTTGGCACAACCTCCTTTCCGGCCTGTAAGCTCTGCTAGGATCTCTTTGACTGGTACCCCACAAGTGTAGTTATATCCGTGAGCCCGGTAGGCAGTTATCAAATGGTCTGTTGGTTTGATTGCAGCCTCGAATCCAACACAGCACGCTTCCTGACCATCATACAAGTGGCAAAAGCCACAAATAATCTTCTGCTTGTACAACTGGTCTGACTTCAGCTCCATTCAACGGATTGTCTGCATTACCTTGTAGTACTGTAGGCCCTCCTCCCTAGTCAGGACCGCTTGCAACGGAAGGCCTTCTTCCAGGCGGTGAAGGTCAACTTTCTAAATATCAAACGTGGCTTCACTAGCAAAGTCTGCATAGTTGCGCAATGCTACCACCACTCGGACTACAGGGTGTTGGGCTGGGCCCCTGAGCACTCGGGAGAGGACCGATAGCATCTTCTGCATGGAGTGCAACAGTAAGATAGCTGGAGCTTCGGACACAGACTTGTCAGCTCTCTGCCCTTTGGTTGTCCTCCGAGAAAACCCAAGAGCGTAGCCTGGAAGGCAAAATGCAACGCACTCTCGGAAACGGCAAGAAAGAACAGCATTACAAGTCATACTGCAAGGTATTAAGTCGCACTATTTTGGGGGTCCCCGAATTTATGTATAAAACCTAGCTCACCCCTCTTCCCACCGCATAGCATTGTCCTGAACATTACTCCAGTATCGGAACCATCCGGAACCATCCAGTGTACTGAATAACATCTTCCCTCCTTTTAAAAGAAAAGCCCAGTCATAATAGGGTAAATCCGGCAATCGTAAGCCTCCTTTATCATATCGCCATCTAAGCTTCTTCCATGCAATACGGACCCCTTTCGAGTAACCATGGGCAGTGAATTCCGCTCCACTCACAGAGTTTGCAGAGTTTCCCACACTCCGCGTTACACGGAGCTCGCGGCGTTCTGAAAAACTCTGCTTTGTCCAGCGGATCAGAGTTTTTTCCTCACTCGCGTTCAACAACGTCAAGTTGGTAAGCGCAAGAGAGGAAAATCCACCTCCCGATGAGATTTTTCCTTTTTTAGCGATCGCCAAGATCGCCAACATCAAGTTGGCAAGCACGAGTGTGGAAAATAAACCTCTAAGCAAGATTTTTCAACGCGGGAGGTCAGGTTTCTCATTGCTTGTTCACATTGAAAAAGCTGCTGCTTGAGTTAAAATCTACTTGAGCAGCAGAAAAGTAAGCTTGCGATGTGCATTGTGCTGTTTGCAATGATTGCACCATGCGGACAAACATCCGGCACTGTGCATCACCACAAATGTCATTTTTCTACTGTACTCCGCCGCTCGCAGAGCTCCGCATAGTGCGACTGAGTTTTTTTTGCATTTCGCGTAGCCTTACGTTGTGCAACTCCGCGAACTCCGCCCAGGGTTACTTTGAGGCTCAAATAAAGCTAGTGATTTTGGACTGCACTCTGTTAAGCCAATCTGCCTTCAAAATCATGGGGATATTCTGGAAAAAGAATGTGAGCTTAGTGAGAATTGTCATATTCAAAAGATTGACCCGACCTTAAATTGTCAAGGGGAGATGGGACCAGCTCAACAAAAGTCTCCCCACTTCCCTTCTGATTTTCTGAAAGTTGGTTTCCAGAATTTTCTCTATTTTATGAACAACTTTAATACCTAGGTATCTCATTTCCACTTTAATGCAATCCAGTTGAGAATTGATGTTTCAGGTCACTATGACCGTTTTACTCTCATCTGCCTTGTAGCCGGAGATGCGCCCAAACCGTGGTTTATCTGGTTTTAGTATCAGGGTGACAACAGCTTCATTCCAGGAGGGGGATCTCCCTACCACTCTTGAAAATAGCTTAAAAAATTGCTGTGCCTTTACCGGGGTCAGTTATTCCCCTAATTGTTTATATATCTCGGCAGGGAGACTGTCTGGACCTGACACTTTACCTGATTTCTCTGCTCTGATAGAGTTCCTAATTTCGCCTTCTGTTATATGGCTATTGATTGCTTCCTTTTGAACTTCGGAAACTGTACGGGGAACATCTTGACCCAATCATCCTTCCACCTCTCCTCCTGTTGTTGTTAAATCCTCCAAGTATACTTTCCCAAAATTGCTTAAAAAACGTCCTCTATGCCTCCCCTTGTCAGAATAGGATCTCAAGTAGCCCCACATTTTACTTCTTAAGTATTTTGCCTGGCAGTTCCTCACTTTCCATTCAAGTAGCTTACTGCGGCCTTCTCGATAGTTAAAATGGGCCTGTGTACCAGCTCGCCATTTTTGTTGTAGTCTTTCTTCAACTACCCCTGCAAGATCCATTCTAAGGGCCTGGATACAGACTTGCTGCCACCCTTGTTCTGACCCACTTCCTTGTATCTGCTGTTCCAACCGCTGAATTTTACTTTCAATATCAGACACCTCCGCACAACGTTGCTTACTTTTATAAGATTGGATGGACATTATTTTTTCCCTCAGAAAAGCCTTATATGCATCCAAACCCATTCCTATTGGTGAACTATTCATATTAACAAAAAACTCCTGAAATTGCAGCCCAAGTTTCTCTATGATATCATCATCCAATAATATGGTGTAATCCATAGTCCATCTCCTCTGCACTGTGATATTCGAGGGGGCCAGCGCTAAAGTTATGGCCGAATGGTCTGATGGATGTGATCCGACGTGACTAAGGTCTCGAACCTTGTCTACTATGTTTTGACTGATTAGAAATAGATCTATTCTTGATTGATGCCCATATTTTTTTAATATTAAAGGTGAAGCTCTTTAAGGCACCTTTTCTCTCTCTCCAGATGTCCCACCATCCTAATTGCTTGATAGAATATTTAATGTTGTATTCTATCAAGGATCGTGTCTTATTATAATCATGTTTTATTATATTCTACTTTACCAGAATTCCGACCTGTATGCTGACCAGTATGTTGTATAGTCTCCCCAGTCCCATTGGACTCAGGGAGTGCCTGATTTGTATACTGCAAGGACTCCAAAACCTTGTTTGCCTTGCAGCAGTGCCACGCAAGTGAGGAGCCTCCTGCTCCTACTCCTGTGCTGCCTCTGCCCAAATTCCCCCAGATGGAGCACTGGGCCACCGCCCTCCGACCCCTGCGAGCTCCTGAGCCGCTCAAGCCCAGCAAGAGTCTTGGGCGGACGGCCCGCAAGCTCCACTGAGGCTACTCGCCCGCTCAGGGCTGCGTAGAACCAGCCTGAAACAAAGAATAACGGTGGTGAGAGATGTACAGCAGGATTTTTGTTTTTGCCCGTGATGTTTTTTTATTTATGCACATAGACAGCATCAATCTAAGCGGCTTACCAGCGTTCTCGATTTTATAACCCCCGGCACCCTGAAAAATCTTGATTACAGTCTAGATAACATCACTTTTTGCATGCCTGCACCTTTGCCACAAATACATAGCAGATTCATAGTCCAGCAGGACTACATGAGAAAACAAAGTATCAAGATGATTTATATATTGTGTGTTTGAAAATACCACCTTCAGAAAGTGGGTATTTTCTTTTTTAGCCATCCTGTGTGCCTGTGTTGGGTTGTGTACTGACTTTGGAGTGACTGGAGCTGGGGATGTGCATTCAATGTAGACATTGATTGATTGATTGATTGATTGATTGATTGATTGATTAACAGCCACTGGGGGGTTGAGGTGTGTGTTCGGCCTTTCCTGGATGAGTCAGGGCTGGGCTGAATATACCAGGGCTGCATTAAGAGTAGTGGGAGGAGTTTCACTAGCAGCTGAAAGACCTGCTCTGAATTCAGAGTATTGGAAGGAGTTTCACTGGCATCTGAATAAGCCTTGTCTGCATTTAGAGTGGTGGGATGATATTTCCCTTGCACCTGAATATGCCCTTTCTCCCATGCACAATGCTGTCTCCACCTCCTGCCTGGAAGCTGGGCCAGAGAAGGCAGAACTGGTTTGGACTGAGCTGAGGGACGTTTGCCACAAGAGAACAAAGGGAAATGTGGTTTAAATATTAGGGTCCAGACCCCAGAACTTTAGATTACTGATGTCCCACCATCCTAATTGCTTGATGGAATTTTTAATGTTGTATTCTATCAAGAATCGTGTCTTATTATAATCATGTATTATTATATTCTACTTTTAGTGGAGGGGTCCAGGTTAACATCCAACACCACAATAAAATCCCCAGCCATAATAATGGGGTCAGAATAGTTTAAAAGTTCTGAAAGCAGATTGCCAAACAGGATAGGATCATCTAGATTAGGACCATAATAACCGACCACAGTATAGGATTGATTGTAGCATCTCAGCTTAACAATGACTCATCTACCAGCTTTGTCCACTCTACTATCCTCTAGTGTGATCTGGGGATTGTTTTTACCAAGAATGGCTACCCCTATTATAGTAAGTTGATGGACAGAGAATACAACCTTCTGCAGCCACTTCCACCATTTAAAATCCTCTCTCATCTCCTCGCTGGTCAAATGGGTCTCTTGAAGAATTATAATCTGGGCAGGGGCATCTTTTAAATATTGCAGAATGTTCTCCCTTCTATGCTTAACTCTAAGCCTGTTTACATTCCATGACAGGAATTCTATCTGAACATTCTGTCTGGCACTCATCTTTTACTACCGAGATTTGTTATCATGAGGGAACCGGAGTCCCAGTTTAGTCGATGAGGATACATTTATTTTTTTATTTTGTACGCATTGCTTCCACACCCGTGTACCTAAGCCCACCCATGACCCCCACACCCCCTTACTTGGAAAACCCTCCTCGCCCTTCTTCATGGCCTTAGCCTGAGGAGGTTCCCCAAAGTTGTGAGACAATAAACATAACTAAAGGTTTGTTCCGCTGAATTGATCTGTAGCTTTTAAACGATTTTCTATTATAAACAAAACAAGGAAACTGGCAAACAATATCAAAAGAAAAAAGAAAGAAAAAAGAGAGGGGAAAGTATAATGGGAAATACTCAAACAAAGTTGGAAAAGGGGCAAGAATAGGAGTATTCATATTGAGATATTCAACCCTCGCTAACTTGTCCCTGTATCTGATAGAGATTTAGGGAATTCCTCAGCCTCCTCTATCCTGCAAAAATTCTACATCTTGTTGTTATGCATTACCCACAGATTCACAGGAAATCTCAGCTGTGACGTAGTACCCAACTTTATAAAGTTAAAGGTTTCAATCAATTTACCTAGCTCCCACTGCTGGTTGGTCATAATCTGGGAGACATCGAAACCTATCTCAAAATTGATGCTCTCCACTGCTAGTACCTTCTTTTTTTAATCCCTTTGTAAGGATTTCCTCCTTAATTTTATAAGTATGGAAATTAACCCAGACCTTCCTTGGTTTTGTTTTATTTAGGTTTGCCCTAAATGGATCTCTATGGGCCCTCTGTATATCATTGATAAGGTCTTGTTCCATACAATCAGTGTGAGTTCTGACTTAATCTCTCCACAAAAGCCTTCACGTCATCCCCCTCCACCCCTTATGAAATGTTCAGTATACAGAGCTTGTTTCTTCTCTGATCGTTTTCTAGAGACTCCATTTTTTCTTTCAAAAGAATTTCATTCCCTTTTAAAAGCATGATCTCCTTTTTATTAGCTTCCGATTGAAGTGCTGGATCTTTCACTGAAGTCTCCAGATGCGAAGTTCTAGTGGCGAGATCATCCAACTTCCTTTTCAAGCTGTCACAGGCTGATCTGATCTCCCTTTAATTTGTCTCTGATATTTCAAATCTATTCCTAACCTCAGTGGTTAACAGCTGGATTAGGTCTGTGACTGATTGAAACTGTGTTTGGGGTTGCGGTTGGAATTGTGATTGAGCCATCCCCATTGAGCTCAACCCCCCCACATTCAAGAGATGTGGGCAGATCGCCATACGATATTAGCTCTGACTGTGAACTTTCTGGCTGTGGAGGTGAGGAATCCATATCTCAAGTGGAAAGTGAGTACCTTACCTTCTCCCACTCTGACTCAGCTGTGTTTGAGGTGCCTACATCTTGGGACTCAGGAATGCTTGCCAGTACCTGAAACCTATTCGGACTCATAATATTTTTGCCTTCCGGCAAAAGCAAACTATTCATTGATGAGGCTAGAGCTGGATTTTTCAGTATCAGGGTCTTCAGTACCAAGTTAAAAAAAGTCCCTAATGAGGGCGTAATTTTCAAGTTTGAAATCTGTGGCTCTCCTTTTTTTCCCCTCAGCTTCCTCCTAGGATTGATCCATCTCCTCTGGCTGCACCGTCCAACTTTGATGAAGCAGCGTTTGTCCTCGTTATGGCCTTCTGGGCTTTGACCTGCATGCCCCCCAGTGGGGTCTTTTGTCACCAGGCTTCTCAGCTGATATCTGCCCTGGGGAGCACTTTTTTCCAATACCCCCTCTCCAATGTCTAATACTTGAGAGGCCACTGTGTTTAGTTGGCCTGCTTCTTTTATATCTGAAATGTCTCCTTTCTTTTCATATGGTAAGGTTGCCTGTTCTCCAACACTAACACCACCTTTTCTACTTTCTTTACTTTTCAAGGACCCCCTGCAGCGCACCCCCTTTACCAGAATTCTGACCTGTATGCTGACCAGTATGTTGTATAGTCTCCCCAGCCCCATTGGACTCAGGGAGTGCCTGATTTGTATACTGCAAGGACTCCAAAACCGTGTTTGCCTTGCAGCAGCACCACTCAAGTAAGGAGCCTCCTGGTCCTACTCCTGTGCTGCCTCTGCCCAAATTCCCCCAGATGGAGCACTGGGCCACCGCCCTCTGGCCCTTGCGAGCTCCTGAGCCGCTCAAGCCCAGCAGGAGTCTTGGCCGGCCCGCAAGCTCCACTGAGGCTGCTCGCCCGCTCAGGGCTGCGTAGAACCAGCCTGAAACAATGAATAACGGGGGTGAGAGGTGTGTAGTAGGATTTTTGTTCATTTCTTTTTGCCTGTGATGTTTTTTTATTTATGCACTTCGACAGAGAAAAATCTTGATTACAGTCTAGATAACATCACTTATTGCATGCCTGCACCTTTGCCACAAATACGTAGCAGATTCATAGTCCAGCAGGACTACATGAGAAAACGAAGTATCAAGATGATTTTTATATTGTGTGTTTGAAAATACCACCTTCAGAAAGTGGTTATTTTCTTGTTTAGCCATCCTGTGGGCCTGTGTTGGGTTGTGGACTGACTTTGGAGTGACAGGAGCTGGGGATGTGCATTCAATGTAGACATTGATTGATTGATTGATTGATTGACAGCCACTGGGGGGTTGAGGTGTGTGTTCGGCCTTTCCTGGATGAGTCAAGGTTGGGCTGAATATACCAGGGCTGCATTAAGAGTAGTGGGAGGAGTTTCACTAGCAGCTGAAAGACCTGCTCCGAATTCAGAGTATTGGAAGGAGTTTCACTGGCATCTGAATAAGCCTCGTCTGCATTTAGAGTGGTGGGATGATATTTCCCTTGCACCTGAATAGGCCCTTTCTCCCTTGCACAATGCTGTCTCCACCTCCTGCCTGAAAGCTGGGCCAGAGAAGACAGAACTGGTTTGGAGTGAGCTGAGAGACGTTTGCCATAAGAGAACAAAGGGAAATGTGGTTTAAATATTAGGGCCCAGACCCCAGAACTTTAGATTACTGCTGAACTAAGGAACCTGCCAGGAAGAGGAGCTGGAAAAGCCATCTGGAGGAATTGCCACTTTGCTGCATGCTCTGCTGTGTTGGCCTGCTGCTTGCAGCTTTTGTCTTGAGCAAGTGAAGGACTGGATTGTACTTTTATGATCCTGCTGTTAGAGTTTTCTCCAAGGGCTTGAAGTAGAGCTTGCCTCCTGTTGGAAGTCTCAGAAAGACTCGTTTGGATCAAGGAAACTGCCAAGAAGAGCAGGAAGAACTTCCAGAAAGAGTACTGCCCCTTTTCTGTGTTGTTGCTTTGCTGTGTTGGCCTACAATTGCTGATTCTGCCTTGGGCAGTGAAAGGATTGGACTGAACTTTCTTAACTTGTTGCTAATTATCTCCAAGGGCTTGAAATAGAGCTTGCCTGTTGTTCATGAAGTCTCAGGGACAGCAAAGACTTCACTTACCTCTGTGTACCACCTCCGGAACTGTGGGATTCAGTTGCCACAGAGAGGGAAAGCAGCCAACACCATCCCTGGTCTCACAACGATGATGACCCCCACCACAATCGAGCTGCTGTTTGCACCCATAACTGCCCATAACTTTTAAAACTGTATGGAGGCGGTCGCCGGAAGGAATATCAAGAACTTCCTTAAGTTGAATGGGGAGAAGACGGAGGTCCTCATCTTTGGGGGCAAGAGTGAGATTTGGTCAATGGACTGGTGGCCTGCTGTTCTTGGTACCTGCCCCCTGCCGTCCCTTTTTGCACGCAATCTTGGGGTCATCCTGGATACCACTCTCTCGCTTCTCAAGCAGGTCAGTAGGACTGTGTCCACCTGCTGCAATGCTCTGAGGATCCTCAGGAAAATTATTCATTACCTCCCCCCCAATGCACGCAAACAAGTTGCAGTTGCGCTTATTGCATCTAGGCTAGACTATTGCAATGCGCTGTACTTGGGCATTGGCAATGGTCTGGTCCAGCGCCTTCAGACGGTACAGAATGCGGCTGCCCGATTTGTTGTTGGGGCTCCTAAATGCTCCTCTGGCATGGCTATCAGAATGAACCTGCATTGGCTTCCCATGCAGGCGAGGATTAATTTTAAGGCTCTTTGCCTTACACATCGTGCCCTTAATGAGTCTGGGCCTGAAGCCATTCGTGCTTTTGTGGCCTATTACATCCCCGGTAGAGCACTTCGCTCTTCCAGTAAAAATCTGCTGGCTGTTTCCCGAATATCTAAAGCTAGGTGGGGGGAAGGACCTTTCGTTTTCTCACACCCAGACTCTGGAATACGCTCCCTAGTGAGCTTAAGGGGATCTCTTCCCATACCCTGTTCCGCAAAGCCCTTAAGACCTGGCTATTTCAGAAAGCATATCTGTAACTTCTCCTCTTTTTACCATTCTCCAGCACCTTGATGCCTACGGGTTAAGTCACGCTTTACAAGTCCCTATCAATATTAATAATAATAATAATAATAATAATACCCCTACCTGTGGGCACCGCACTCTGCACCACCTCGTTTGAGTCTGCCGCCCTGACTTCACCGATGGCGTCACTGCCTGCTGACATCGACTCTCATGACCGCATGGCGGTTTTAAGGCACCATCCATAGGTCACACGATGCACCACACCATCCCACAACGCAGTGAGGTTCCGTGACGATTTGAACCCGTGTTTTCAATATTGTCGGAAATACATAATATTGGTATCAGCGAACCGCAAATGATCCATTTAGCATATCCTGGTGTTTTCGCTACGCTACGAGCAAGAGTACTCCTGTAACAAACACATTTCTGATCTACCCATGGCATCCATCTTAGATCATGGCAGCCATTTTGTGTTTCTTGCCCTCACATACGCAATAACCTCTGATCACTTCATTTCGATTAAGGACACGTAGCCTTAGCCGGAGATTCACCTCTCTAATGACACGTGCACCTTAGACCAGATCACGCTGTAGCTGCATGACTCGACAAAGGCTGCCTCCTCTGCCCGAGGCCAGTCCTGCTATACTGGTTCTCGTGTCCGTTGGCCTGATCACGATTAGGCGGCCGAAGCTGGTAGCCTTGCCCATTTACAACCCACAAACATCCCTTATCCTGCTTTTCTATCTTCTGCACCTGGCTCTGCTCCTTTCCTTCTGGGCCTTTATTAGGGGGAGGTAACGAAATTTACGATGAGGCGGTCCGGGTCCTGAATGAAAAGTTGACATGAGATTATGATGGAAAAGTGGGAACCCCTTATTCGTAATGTTGTATCATCAGATATTGTCGACGATTCCTGTACAACACCAAATATTTATTGTTTAGGACACAAAGGTTTGGGAATGTAGTAACATGTGAAGAATTTGCCCGAAGCCCAATTTTCAGTATATAAGGAGCAGCCCTCTTTGTACAAATCGAACAGGTTCCTAGATACTGCCCATGCGTAGTTTCTGTGACTTCTGTGTCCCTGCAGTAATAAACCTTTGGTCTTTGACGCCACCATCGAGAAGCCCGTGTTTCTGTTTATTCATGCACCAAGACAGGTGGAACTCCGGGGTCTTCGGGTGTTGTTCCCTGACACCTCTGGACGGAACCAAAAAGTCCAGAACTCCAATTGGCGCCCAACATGGGGCGACGTCATTCGGTACCGGTCCAAAAGCCTGAAGAGTTCGAGAAGCTTCGTGTGAAGATTCCTGAGGGAGGCGCCCCACTTCATCGATCCCGGCATATCGCAAAAGTGGCCCGAAGTTCTCTTCCACGAGGGTTCCTGTTCAGGACGGCTGCAGTGGGCCGTTGCCTTGACCGTCGCCCTGTCTTGGACCCGAGGTGCAGTCCTTAGTACGGCGAAACGTGACGGGTTTCTCCTTGGTGACGTCTTCAGTGCCTCAGTTAAGTAGTTAGTGGTTGCTAGTAGGTTGCTTCGTGAGGGTTGTTAAATCCTTTTTGGTTCTTGGTTTGGTTTGGTTTCGTAAGATTATCACTGGTTGTTCTGGTTACGATAATCTATTTGGTTTAGTTTGGGTATCGATACATCAGTTCGCTTTTGGTAGGCGTAAGTTCTTGGTTCAGGTGCACATATTTGTTTCTTGTTTGTTCGTTCTGTGTTCCGGATTGCAAAATGGTAAGTCGGAGAAATTGTATGTTGTCTTGTTTTGGTTGCAACAGTGATTCACGATTGGAGGACTCATGTCTGGTTCCTCCGATTGGGACTCCCTTGTATGATCTTTATTGTAAGCATGGTGTGGGTCCTATATCTTATAATGAGGTGTGGGTCCGCTACACGGAAAAGGACGGTGTCCTTAGTTGGCCACTGCATGGTAGTTTTGAACCCGAAATCCTTGATAATTTAGAAGCGAAATTGTTTAGGAAGAAAGCCCGGCCGGCAATGTTTGATTCTTTCCGTTACTGGCGAAAATAATCTAAACAGAGAGAGATTAAAAGGTTGAAGAAAGAACAGAAAGAGCAAGAAGAGTTGACTTTAGAACAAGCGGCTAAACAGCTGCAAGTTAACGAGTCTGAGAAGGCCATAGAGGTGGCCATTAGAGAGCATAATTTAGCAATTGACAAGTGCTATCCTGCCTTGCCATCGAAAACAACTAAGATACTAGAGGACCCCGAAAACGATCCTCTGTTGTCTTACTTGTTACGGTCACCTCCACCGTATGCACAAGGTGCTACGGCTCCACCTGTACCGAATGTTCAGTTACCGGTTGCTGGACAACCTGGTATTCCTGCTCCTGCCCCTCACAATCAAGCTCCTGTACCTCCTGTGGTCAATGTGAATGTTCCTACGGCACCTCCTCTTCCTGGGTTGCCGACTTCTTTACCTATACCTATGTCGCTTACACCTACTGTTCCACAAGCTATCTTCCTCGATACTCCTACTGTCCCGCTATCTATTCCAACTGCTACTGTGTTCTCTGCATCTGCCAGTATGTTGACTCCGCTCTCTGTTCGTCGAAGAATCACTGATTCTGTCTCTAGCATTCTGTCTCCCCTCTATAAAACTTTAATTAAGACTCCTACTTCTGACTCTGTACAAAGACGTAGTCAGCTTCCAAGTACTGAGGAACGGGGAATATTAGATTCCACGGCTCTCAGATGGATTTCGAAGAGTAGAAGATATAGCACGAGAGATGTACTAGATACATTTATGCAATGGAATGAACCAACGCAACGATATGTTTTTGACGAGATGTGTTCTCTTTTACGTGAGGAATTAGAAGAAGATGACTCTGAATCGAATTTAGAAGACTTAATTAAGGTTCAGAAAGAGTTTACTGCAGGAATGATAGTAGGTCAAAATATAAAAGAAGCGATGGAACTGATTTTAAGTTATAGAAATGATCCATCACTTCGTTCACTGAGAGATCTAGAGAAAGGTAGTACGAAGCAGACTCGCCAATATCCAATGAGGGAGGTTCCTCCAATTTGGCGCGACGCTGTACAAGCTGATGCTGTCAATGGTATTGTAGCCGCTCCGGCGCAATTCCAGAGGGTGTGGATACACATTCCGTGGAAGCGAGCCGAAGTGTTAGCAGTAAAGCAGGCCTTGCCGGACCCGCGAAAGAATCCTGCTGGATACTATAAGGAGTTAGCACAGACAGTTGAGGCTTGTGTGATGAATCTAGCGGACATTGACATGTTATTTGGCAATGTAGTTCCGCAACCAATTTGGGCTAAGATACGTAAAGAGAATCATCCAGTTGCCCTAGGTGGTGATTGGGCAGCTATCATTGCAGCGGATGGTCAGCAAATAGGTGGTTCCAAACCCGAACCTCTAATTGCTAATCTTCCAGGTAGGATAATAGACTTAATGAAGACTCTGATGCCCGCATTGCGCGTTAACTGGGACAAGTTGTCCGCATGCAGGCAAAAGAAAGACGAAAGTGTCTCCGACTTTTTCACGAGGTTCGAAGAGACTTTTGTAGATCATAGTGGTCAGGATATGAGCACAGAAGGAGGACAGAGACTGTTTGTCGATAAATTCGTACATAATTTGTTACCTGAACTATGCAATAAATTAAAAGATTCCGAGAGTGCGTGGGCTGTCTCTACAACTGCGCAAATACTTGCAACTGCACAGTATTATGAAAATAGGGATAAAGAGGAGAAAGAGAAATCACATAAGAAAACGAAAGATTTAAAGACTAAAGTTCTTTTGCAACAGGCGTATCCGCCTCGTATGAATCAGACTAATACGCAGCAAGGGTCATATCAAAGGACAGATTATAGTTCACCGAGACCTCAATATCAGTGGAACCAGTGTGCGTACTGTAAGAAAGAGGGTCACTACAAAAATGAATGTTCAGTCTTAGCGCAAAATAATGCAGCTGCAGCTCAGAGAGGTCGTGGTGGTTTTGTGCAGAATTCTAGAGGTCGAGGACGAGGTGCTATGCCTCCACAGACAAATGATCGCCCTTCTAATCACTTTGATCAACAAAATGGACAGTCTGCCCAGCAAAATAGATCTCAACAGTATCATGTTGAAGACTATTGTGAAAATGATGAGGGAATTCAGCAAAATGGGTACTAGGACAGCCATGGACAGAGAGAGGGAGTAGTATCAGTTCCAGTGGATCAGAGTGGGCCTTATGTCGCAGTAGCAACATCAGGTGTAGTCGAACCGTTTCTGTTGGATACTGGTGCAGCAAAAAGTTCTATCATTCATGCGAAACTCCCTGGCGCACCTTTGTCCGGCTCAACAAATGTTTCTGTAGGTTTTTCAGGCGCCCCTGTTTACAACCCCATATCTAGTCCTTTGTCTATTTCTGTTGGACCATGTCAATTGAAAGCACCCCTGATTTTGACGACAGGTTGTAATGAGAATCTGCTTGGTTTAGACTTATTAAAACGACTATATGCGACATTGTACTGTTCTCCGGAAGGAGTACAGCTTACATTGGGTAAAAGAATCACCTCTCCGATGTATTTGTCAATGGATGCACTCCCGCCAGAGCTGCGTTCACTCCCTGATACTCTTTGGGCGACTGGTCCTAACGATGTAGGCCTTTTAGAAATTCCACCATATGTAGTCACTTTGAAAGCAAATGTAAAATTTCCACGAATCCCTCAATACAAAATATCTAGTGAAGGTGAACGTGCACTTTTATTGATTGTACAAGATTTGATTAAGAAAGGTGTGGTTGAAGAAACTAGAGGAAATGTCTGTAACAGTCCTGTATTACCGATTTTGAAACGAACTGATCCTACAAAGCCTCCAGTGTATAGGTTTGTCATTGATCTCAGAGAAGTTAATAAGATTGTGGTCCCGCAGTTTCCTGTAGTTCCAGATATTACTGCCTTGTTAACATTAATTCCTGCTACAGCCACATGGTTTTCAGTCATCGACTTGAAAAATGCCTTTTTCAGCATTCCGATAGCCGAGGAAAGCAGAGATATTTTCGGCTTCTGTCTAGGAGGCCGAAGCTTCAGATTTAAACGCGCTCCACAAGGCTATTGTGAGAGCCCATCCATTTACAGTCAGGCATTAAAAAGTCAGTTAGATTCTTTTGTACTTCCTCAAGGTTCTGCTCTAGTACAGTATGTAGATGATCTTCTAGTGGCTGCCGATGACAAGGAAACTTGCAAAGCAGCTACGATTTCGTTATTGCATCATTTGTCCAAATTGAATCACAAGGTGTCACCTTCGAAAATGCAATACTGCTGCCAAGAAGTGACCTACCTAGGTCATCTCTTGTCAAAGGAGGGAAGGAAGTTGACCCCAGAGAGAATAAAAGCAATTACGCAAATGAGTGTTCCCCGCACGCAGAGAGAAGTGCGTGCCTTTTTAGGTATTACCTCTTACTGTAGGCAGTGGATCCCAAATTTTTCTCTTTTAGCAAAACCGTTGGTAGCTTTGACTGGGAAAAATGTTCCGAGTCCAGTGCCATGGTCTGATGAATGTCAGGAGAGTTTTTCTGAGTTACAAAAAGCATTGTGTTCAGCTCCTGTATTGGGCACACCTGATTACAGCAAGCCATTCACGCTCTATGTTCACGAGAGAGAAGGTTGCGCGTTGAGTGTTCTGACACAGAAATTTGGTGATAAACAACGCCCTTGTGCGTATTTTTCATCAACATTAGATCCGGTTGCTAGAGCGTTACCTAGTTGTTTGAGAGCTACAGCGGCAGCTGCGGCTTCCATTCGACAATCTGCTGGTTTGGTGATGAACAATATGCTAGTGGTCATGGTTCCTCATGCTGTGGATACACTCATGAATCGAACCAAGACGCAACACCTTACCAGTGCGAGATTATCTGGCTACGAGCTGACACTGCTAGCAAGTCATATTCAGATTAAAAGATGCAATGTATTGAATCCAGCAACATTGTTGCTGGCTAATCAAGAGTCGAGTGATTCCGAGCCCCATGATTGCTGTTTTAAAACTGAGGAAGAGACAAAAGGACGTATTGATTTAAAAGACACCCCATTGTCAGATCCAGATGGCACGTTGTATGTTGATGGGTCATGCTTTAAATTGGAGAATGGTGATGTGACTGCTGCCTATGCAGTAACGACTTTGAGTACGATTGTGGAGACTGCAAGAGTGAGTCAGAATTCTGCCCAAGCTGCGGAATTAATAGCTCTAACAAGAGCGTGTGTCTTAGCTAAGGGAAAGAGAGTGAATGTGTTCACAGATAGTCAGTACGCATTTGGCGTGGCCCATAGTTTTGGCCGGTTGTGGAAAGAAAGAGGTTTCATTACGTCCCATGGGACTAAGATTCAACATGGTCAGCTAGTTAACGACTTGTTGGAATCTCTAACCTTGCCGACTGAAGTTGCGATTGTAAAGTGCAGTGCTCATAAAGCAATCACGGATGATGTTGGTCGTGGGAATGCTTTTGCTGATGAAACCGCTAAACAGACAGCTAGAGATATGATGAGTAGAATGTATGTTGCTACGTCTGCAAGATGGATTTCTGAGTCTGGGATGTGTGAGGATACAGTGGAAAGTGTGAAAGAGATTCAGAAAGAGGCAACTGAGGAGGAAAAACGTGCATGGAAAGAAAGTACGGGCAAGTTGGATTCGAGTGGGTGTTGGATTGATTTGTCAGAACAACAGCGGTGGATGTTGCCTGATGCGTATGTGCTTGCAGTGGTGACAATGGCGCATGGAGTAGCGCATATAAGTTCTAAAGGAATCTGTAAAATGTTGGCTCCGGTCTGGAAGAATGATGGGATCAGTAAATGTGCATAGAGAGTGGTGAAAAATTGTATGGTATGCCTGATGCATAATCCTGGCAAGGGAACCCCAACTCCTGCTGGTCACTTCGCTCCTCCTTCCTGCCCCTTTGAAGTGATTCAGCTAGATTTCATACACATGGATCGCTGTAATAATCTAAAATACGTCCTGGTGGTAGTTTGTGCTTTTTCCAGATGGATCGAAGCATATCCACTAAAGGACAATACTGCCCTATCAACTGCCAAAATTCTTCTCAAAGAATATTTCCCTAGGTATGGAATGCCACGGATTGTATGGTCAGATAACGGAAGTGAGTTTATAGGGAAAGTTATGCAGAGTGTGTGTGCCGGTTTGGGCATTAAACAGAAATTTCACAGTGCAAACCATCCCCAGTCTGCTGGTTTAGTTGAGGGTTACAATGGCACCCTCAAACTAAAACTAGCTAAAATACAGGCATCCACGGGTTTATCCTGGCCAGACGCACTACCCTTGGCTTTGTTATCAACGAGAGCAACTGTACATTCTAGAGTAGGGCTTAGTCCTTACGAAATTGTTTTTGGCCGTCCGGCGAATGTTTGGGGAGTGCCTAGGCCAAAGGAGTTTTGTTCTCTAGAATATCCTATGTTGATCGATTACCTTTACGACTTGACTGCTAAATTGAGTCTTATTCACCAACAGGTTTTCGATGCATTGCCAAAGCCTCCGGAGAGTCCAGGGCATCAGCTGAAACCCGGTGACCACGTTGTGGTCCGAAATTTCGCGAGGACAAAGAACCTTCAGCCCAAGTTTGTCGGACCTTTCCAAGTGCTGCTTGCAACAAGAACTGCCGTTCGTGTGGCTGGACGTAAGCACTGGATACACGCAACTCATGTCAAACGTGTACCTTTGCCACTTCCTTACAACGACTGGGTGAAGAAGGGAATTGGTGCCTCTGAATGCGAGCAAACACCCAAGTTTATCCCTTTCAGCGATGCCGATTTGGTAACTGACACTCCGAACTCTGACTCTCCTCCTGAAAAGACTCCTTTGAACTCTGAACATTTGTCCTCTGCATCAGAAAAAACTCTGTCATCTGCGAACCTGAACACTGCAACAGCTACTAAGGATACATTATTTTCCGATCAAACAGTTCCTACAAAACTCAGATACAACTTACGACCTCGTAATATGGACAAATAAAGCAGGAAACTGCCTATTGTGATATTTTTGAAATTTTGAACTTTTGCCTTCAGCCAGGAAGTTTGCTATTGCTTTATTGTTTTTAAAAATTGCCTTGCCGCCTGGGTAGCCGTAGGGTCGTGGCTGTGTGCCTAGTTGAATCTGCGGGGGTCTGACACAAGGTCGATCTTTCTGTTTGTTCTGGGAACTCCCAGGGCTGATAGAGGCATTTTCATCTACGTACACATCATCAGTGGTCGCGAGCGGATTGTAGAAGATGGAGCTTCCTGCGCTGCAACGAGAAAATATGATTTATGTTCGCAGAAACAGACTTTACAGAATTCTTCACAGCAAATGCTTTTTGATACAATGTGCCATTACATTTTTGATTGTTTTGATAACGTTGGTGGGTGGAATCGTCTTTGGTATGAGTTTGATTTTTATGCCAGTAACTACAGTACCTCCCCTTGATCCTGCAACTTCTACTGTCTCTTCTATACACTCTTTTCACTCATTTCCTGAACATGAGCAAGCTCGACGCTCAGAATTTATCAATAACACTTTTGTACAGCTCTTGCACCAACACCAACTGGTAGTTAACACTACAGACTGCTGGGTGTGTGGCTTGATACCCCACACTATGGATAAAGGCATCCCCTACCTGGTTTTGCCTTTTAGCTATAATGGATCATTTCAGGCCCTTCAAACCATCTTTGCTTATGCCCTTGAAACCTATCCTCCACGTCCACCACGTTCCACTAAATATAACTCTGCCAACAAAGCTTTAGTCCAGGGAATTATTGACATGATCAAAGACGTCAATAATACTCCATCTTACCCTAGAGACGAATTGCGAGTATATTTGAGTTGGAATTCTTCAGAGTATCGCCTTAGTTTGGGAGAAAGCAAGCGTAAAAGCTCAACTCCAATCTGGGTCGTACCTCACCGAGGTCAGGTCTGTTTGCAAGGTAATGGGAGAAATCCGAGAGCTCAGCTAGGGAGGAGTGAGTGCGTAGAGACTTACGTGTTTCCGTCTAACTCTTCCCCTGCTTTCCTTACTGCTAGGGGTACCTACTTCATCTGTCAAGATAGAGCGTATACATGGTTGCCTGCTGACTTTTCAGGTTCATGTTATATTGCTCGATTGTTGCCTCCAACGTACACTGCTTCATCTGATTATCACAAGACCAGAGTAGCAAGAGGTGTCTTCAGCAAGGAAGATACCGCTGGTCAGGAAGCTGGAGACTTCTTCAAAGGTTTCCTTCCGTTCTGGGGGCCTATGGCCAATAGTAGAAACATACGTCAGCTAACACGGGTAGTTGAATCTACTATTACCGAAACTGCTGGTGCCCTTAGCAACTTGACAGCTGAGCTTCAGGCGGATAGACTCATGACGTTGCAGAACCGTATGGTTCTAGACGTAATACTTGCAGATCGAGGTGGGGTATGCAGAATGATCCAATCGAGCTGCTGTGTCTTTATTCCAAATAATGCTCCAACAGTCTATGAGGCGATCTCTAAACTACACAAGATTTCCGACTCTATACACGTAGACAAGGGAAATTGGTCCTTCAGGGAGTGGTTTTGGACTCTGATCTCAGCGTGGGGATGGAAGGTTCTGATGGTCATTGGTGTCATCTTAGTATTCCTATTCTCATGTTGCCTGATTATCCAGTGTGGTCCAGCTCTGTGTAGTCTCTGTGCTGCAACTTGTTTTAGGAGACCACCTGCGTTTGGAGAAAAGGCGCGAGAAAGGATGATGATACAACAGCATGTCACTGACCTGATGAGCATAGAATTAGACTCTGACATAGACTGAGTAATTGCCTATGTAAGGGCAAAAGGAGGGTCTGAGGTTCCGTGACGATTTGAACCCGTGTTTTCAATATTGTCGGAAATACATAATATTGGTATCAGCGAACCGCAAATGATCCATTTAGCCTATCCTGGTGTTTTCGCTACGCTACGAGCAAGAGTACTCCTGTAACAAACACATTTCTGATCTACCCATGGCATCCATCTTAGATCATGGCAGCCATTTTGTGTTTCTTGCCCTCACATACGCAATAACCTCTGATCACTTCATTTCGATTAAGGACACGTAGCCTTAGCCGGAGATTCACCTCTCTAATGACACGTGCACCTTAGACCAGATCACGCTGTAGCTGCATGACTCGACAAAGGCTGCCTCCTCTGCCCGAGGCCAGTCCTGCTATACTGGTTCTCTTGTCCGTTGGCCTGATCACGATTAGGCGGCCGAAGCTGGTAGCCTTGCCCATTTACAACCCACAAACATCCCTTATCCTGCTTTTCTATCTTCTGCACCTGGCTCTGCTCCTTTCCTTCTGGGCCTTTATTAGGGGGAGGTAACGAAATTTACGATGAGGCGGTCCGGGTCCTGAATGAAAAGTTGACATGAGATTATGATGGAAAAGTGGGAACCTCTTATTCGTAATGTTGTATCATCAGATATTGTCGACGATTCCTGTACAACACCAAATATTTATTGTTTAGGACACAAAGGTTTGGGAATGTAGTAACATGTGAAGAATTTGCCCGAAGCCCAATTTTCAGTATATAAGGAGCAGCCCTCTTTGTACAAATCGAACAGGTTCCTAGATACAGCCCATGCGTAGTTTCTGTGACTTCTGTGTCCCTGCAGTAATAAACCTTTGGTCTTTGACGCCACCATCGAGAAGCCCGTGTTTCTGTTTATTCATGCACCAAGACAGGTGGAACTCCGGGGTCTTCGGGTGTTGTTCCCTGACACCTCTGGACGGAACCAAAAAGTCCAGAACTCCAGCAGACTCGGCCGAACGTCCCCAACTCCCATCAACAGGCTCTGTCACTTGCACCGTAACCTGTCAGCACCACCACAATCACCGCCTCACTCCACACGGCAGCCCTAACAAAGAGTAAGTTGCTACTGTAAGTAGAAAATACCCCAACTGTCTGTTCAGGTAAAAATGTAACTCAAAAATGCATTTCAAGTTGATTTTTCAGCTGATTTGAGTACATCTATTTGAAACACTGCCACTCTACCGCCAGCATTAAAATGCATTCTTAAAAACGACCGCTGAAAGATCTGCTCCGTGCGTTGTTTCAGTGCATTTCTTGGACCTCTGGTTGGCGGTCTTGACAACGCTATTACAATGTGACGGCACCTTGTACGGTCGTATACTCCCATTTCTCTATGGAAGTTTGTACGGCCGCCCTAATGGGTGTTTCTGTTAATCCCTGCACCTGTGGCAGGCACCTCATGGTGCCTGCCACATGGTGCACGGATTAATAGGGGGCACCATAGCTGCCCCCTCAACCCCAAATCGGAGGCCGCTAGGGGAAGGGGATCCTGCTAGAGGTCTCCAAAGTCATTTTCGGACAGACTTTCCATGTCAGAAAACCCGATATAGAAAGCCTATCGGAAACTGCTTTCATAATCCTGACGACGGAAACACCATTTTAAAGGATTATGACGTGCCAACTCCATGAGCCCGTTGGAAGCCAGCCAGAATGACCAGCATTTTTCACTTTTGACTGACGTTGTCGTAACACAGTTGTCGAAAGTGAAACCTGTGATGTCGGTCAGAAACTTTCCGACCGACATCATTATTAACCCTGGGCGAAGCACTACGCTATGCTCGCGGAGTTTGTGAAGTTTGCGCAATTTCGCACTACGCGAGCTGCTCTTAGCACAGTGCGAACACGCGTCGTGCAGCGTAGCGTAGTGCAGCGCTCATTTTTTGCTTGTTCGCGTTCCTGAACGTCATGTTCGCGACCGCGAGCAAGCAAAATGACATCCCGGCGAGATTCTCAATGCGGGGAGGTAAGGTTTCTCATTGTGAGTGGTTGCGCATGCTCGCGACCGCTCTCAATGAGAAACTACCAGTTCGCGTTGAGAAAGCTGCCGCTCGTGTAATAATCTACTCGAGCAGCAGAAAACTACAGCTCGAACGTTGCAAGATGCCGTTTTCAATGATTGCACAGTGCCGGATGCTTGTCCGCACTGTGCAATCACTGAAAACGCATCTTGCACAGTGCGAACATGCTACTACGCAGCTCGCGTAGTGCTACGTGAAGTTCGTGTAGTGCGAAGTGCACTTTGCGTAGCTTCGCGTAGCGCTACTTCGTGAACTACGCCCCCCCTAATCATTATAGGGCCCTAAGTAGTAATAAGCTTGAATATTTCTTTAATTAAGTTCTTTCAAAACAACTGCTCTTTGGCAGCAGGAAATTCCTCAAAGGAAGCAAGGTCAGTGAGTTAAGAATCCACTTTCAATAATAATCCCTTGTATCTCTCAGTATTTGCACTGCCTAGGAGGCAAATAATACGTTGTACTGAATTTGAAAGTTCCGATGGGTCTATTGTAACAAAGTCATCCTTTGTATTTTGAGTTGGGTTTAATAGAACCCATTGTGTCTAATAATTTGTATTGACTGCCAACCTGGCTATGTCAATTCCTAGTTTTGGTCTTTCCCATATTTACTGAAGGTCAACAACCTTGGATGTATGACAGAAGTTAATAAGATTTGATGTGCTGAGATAGGACTTGGACTCTCCAACCATTATTTATTTCTAATAATTTTAACAAATGAACTTCATATTTTAGCATGAATATACTTCTCTAACTGAGAAATAGTTGACCAATCAGATGACATAGATTAATGAAGTAGAAAGGGCTCAAATAAACACTCCCCTGAACACAGATTCCCTAAGGTGAATGAAAACCTTCCTTTTCCTTTGGAAATGTGGACAGTCCTTTTATTTATATTTTTTGTTGGGGCCAAACAGCTTGAGGTGTAGATAACTTTTTATATCTAAATCCAATATGAGGTCTCAGGAACTACATCAGAGCCATAATCAAATTGGTACAATAAAGGATCCCATAAATGACGCTTCCTACAGTGTCCAGCTTAATCCGTTTTTAGAGGTTCTCTTGGATGACGGAGTGCCATAATCATCAGAGAATCTGCCAGAATCATATTTTTGATGCTCCCAGAGATACCTGCTGAGTTTGTGGAACTATTATTCCCTATTACAAAATGTTTTTTTTAATTTGCCTGATCCATGGTTTTACAGGGAACTTGAACAACATACAATATTTAAACACTTACTTGTTGGAATAAGTGATTTAGACCAGCTATCACTGGCAGGCAAGGTCTGGGCCAAATTAATAATATCTTTAACATTTCTGCTAACATCTTGACTCCATTGAGGCATTCTCAGCCGCCTTTATTGAATTGAGTGTATTTGTAGCTTTATAATGGTGTACCTGTAATATATATATTGATTGCAGCCACGGCCCGTATAGGGCGTTCCACTGGGTGGTGCCGTGGGGCAGGGGAGGGGCAGGGTGGGGGTTGTAAAATGCGGCAAATAGACGATTTCAGGTAAGTAACGAAAAAATAAATAAAACAAATTAATTTGCACGCGCTGCATCGCCAAATGCGATGCAGCGCGCACAACAAAATTTGTTTTATTTAATTACATCAGTTGCATAAAATCTTCAATAGAAGTTCCATCTTTATTCACCTGGTTGCATCTTCTGATTCTTGTCATCGTATTTGGTAGACATTTCTTGAGTTAAAATGGCCCGCTTGGAGGGCTGAGCTTTCTCGGTTGCATCTGATGTGGCATGAAACTTCTCCCTCTATTCCTCAAATTCACTGAAATCTATTTTCATTTCTGAAAGGCTCTCAAAACCTGGCTCTTATATAAATGAATATTCTTACTTCCCATTTATCTGCCTCAGCAAGATTCAGTAACAAGGTAGCTTCCATGCTTTGCATGTTTTTTCATCTTCATCGTCAACACATCAGATGTTTTGGGGGAGGGCAGGCGTTAACATATTTTATATAGAACAGCACAAGCTCCTTACTGAGTAACAATGCATTGCACACCTAGGGCCTGATTTACTAAGGGAACTGAAACTTTTGAGTAAGTTTACACTTCTGAGCAAGTTTACTACTTTTTGGTATTCGTAAACTCTGAGTGTAAGTTACTACCAATTAAAAAGTAGTAAGTCCATGACTAAACATGGCCAACCACTGGTACTGCAACTGGAGGTAGGGACGTAAAATACAAATCTTAATAATGTTATATTAAATACAAATATTTTAAACAGCTAAAAATATAACTAAATGTCAAATAAGGTTAGAAATATATCAAGAAAAGCACATATTTATGATTATTGAATTTTTAATTATTTTAATAACTCATTTTGAGATAAAACCCAATGCAACAATAAAGTATATTAAAAAAGAATACATTTAATTTTAATTAATTCCATAAAGCATTGATAATTATTAATGTACCTCAAAAATAGTTTTTCTTTAAATAGGAATTTACGTTTTCATGTACAACTCAGAACAAATATTTTTGTTTAACTTGCTATATTTCCATTAATTAAGGTTTTAATTCAGAATTAATAGTGCTGTAGCCTTTTTTAAGTTTTGATATAAATTTTAAATGAAATAAAGTTTTGTTATAAATTTTAAATAAATGCATAAGTGAAGTTACATTACTATTTCACAAAAATATTTTGAATATGTATTTTTGATTTAAATAAACTTTTAAAACATTTTTCCTATACTTTACTACTAGGAAAGCTCCACTCCGACCAGCCAGTCCCCTTCTGGTCAATTAGAGGGAAATTTATAAAATTGTATCTAACTCCCAAAAAAATATTAAAATGTGTTTATATTAAATAATAATGTAAATTATTTTTTATATATTTGCTTTAAATGTAGAACAATATACAGAAATGATAAAGCATGATTACATTAATTTTGAATTAAAGGTTTAATAATGGAAATATTGTGTATTATATACAATTATTTTTCTGAAGATTAAATTAGAAAAGTAAGTTGGCTCCCCGTCAACAAGAGGATAACCTTCAATCTCCTCATCCACACACACTAGGTGTAGAAATCAAAACTTCTTCTCAGGGGTCTCACTGATACTTAGTCCTTCAAAAGCTGAACAAAAGTTGGCACAGAAACTGCAATATCAAAATAAATATTTATTAAACTTACATGAGTTGAGACTATGTCACACAGGAGCCTTAGCAACTGAATGAGGCAGTCTGAAGAATGCAGAAACCTGGGGCTTTATATATGTTTTAGAGTTACTTAGTAGGCATAAATGCAAGTGGCAGTCCTGGCTCATGTGAACATACAAAAATGCCTAATATGGACATGCAAGTTCTACTTGCTCAACCAAGTGGGAGGAGGTAACAGTTTTCAGAAAGTAGTAAACACATTCCTATCTGAAACTAATCAGAAACAGCTGCAGACCCTACCGGGCATGTCTGGGGATGCGTTAAAGTGGAGGAGGCTAAATATATCCTGTTACTGGGCAGACTTCAGACGCAGCTAACAGGAAGGTAGGACAAAGCACATGGTGAGCACATTGCAGCACATGGCAGACAAGATGGCTGCCAGAAATACAAAATGGCTTCTGCTAACGCTAACCCATTGCTGCCAATTTACGACAGACAGCCGTTTTAGCATTAGCTGAAGTCATTCCCATGATCCAGTAGGAACATAGAAAACATGTGCTCATTAATTTTCATAGTTTTATCAATTTCCTAATTCATTGCTAGGTGAGCATTTTCCATTCTAAACATTTCATTAAGGGTAAGAGCAGGAATACAAAGAGAACGGGGCATTGGGTCATAATTAACATACAGACAGTAGGAGAAAGTAATGACCACTATTACAAACAAAATTATCATTTTTCACAACCCTAAGCAAAAGCAAATCCTAAAATCATCCAGTAAACACTATATACTCAGGTGAAACAGTGGCGATCCTTCAATGCTCTCAGGTTGAATAGGGATACTCTTCCACAGAGAATGAACTTTATTCTGCTTTTACTAAACAGAATACTACTCTAAAACAATGCCAGCAAAACAATAAGAATCAGTCTCCTAACACCCATTGTATGCAATCGCACGAAAACCGCTTGTGCAACCACAACTATGTTCGTTCAAAGCCTCTCTGGTAGGCTTCTATCATCCATCAAATCTGCTTCCATTGTTGCATTGGGCCTCTTGATTCAGGCTTTCCATGAAAATAGTGCTTCTCAGTATCCATTGGAGTGCCCTCCTGGCAAATACTCACAGCTCACTCGAAAGTCTCAATGTCTCAATGCAGTGCACCAGTATCTCTCCTCTGCGGTAGACACTACAGATAGTGTACTCTTCATTGATCATGGGCACAGATCATCTCGTGCAGACCCGGGTCTACGTTCTCAAGCTCCAACACTCATTATTCAGTGTCAGAGGACGCTCAGGCTGCTCTTTCATGGGCACCATAATGTAGTGCCCTTTTGCCAATCTTGGATCCTCCGGTGCACTGCCCTTCCGTTGGAGCAAAGGAAAAGGGGGGGTGTGTGGCCAAAACTCAGGCCAAGGGGCTCAAGGAACTGCACACTGTCAGAGGTTACCAGCACATGACAGGTAGCTTTTGCTCTTTTGCACTGAAACTCTGGTTCTGTGGCAAAACCAGATCCTCCTTCTTCTCTGATGTTCAACGCCTTCTGATGAAGCAAGCACAATGCTTTGAAGATACCATTGATGGCGTGCTGGCGATCGCTGTCCAGCCTTGCTACTTTCTGGGTGCTGGGACCGTAGGGCCAAGACCTCCGGCCCTCATCTGTAGCTGTCACTGATGGGAATTAGGCTTAAATCAGCGTTCTGCAGGTTATTATGACTTGATACCTTAGAACCTAATGACGTAGGAAATGTGACACAGTTGTTAGGTTCCTTCAATTTAGTACAAAAACAGTTCAATATATTTAACAAGGGGAATGCAAGCAGGTGGCATGCAATCTTCAAAGGAGTGGCCATGGGACTATTATGATCTAAAATACACTGTCATTCTCATAGAATACAGAGACGAAGGCAGTAGGCAAAACAGTGCCTCTAGCCCCTTCAATTGGGTTTCCATGTGAGAGCATATCCTCTACCATCTTAGGGTAGATAACTACATGAGAATTCTATATGAATGGATGTCCTCACACATAGTGATATCGTCTAATGGGGTAAACATTTTCTCTCAATGATTAAGTCTAAGTGTTCCTAAATTCCTTATCTAGAACACCTCAAAAGCATATCACATAATACAGATTATCAGGGACATGTAGATACCTCCCTTTTAATAATTGTGCATCAGGTGTACTATGCAATACAAAGGCAAATGATCAAAATGTGGAAACAAAAGACAAGAACTAGAGAGTCCTGTTATTTCCATTATTAAAACACATCTGGTCTATCAAAAAATTAAAGCAGCAGAAAAAAGAACTGAAAACCAAATTAGAATAGGCATCGAATTTGTCATATTCAAAAAATAAACATAAGGTATCTCCTATTGAGGTGGAAAACTTGTCTTACTATAATATTAAGTCAGTTAACCAGTCTATCACTACCCTGACAGTCAGACTGGAAAACATCGAAGTAGGCCTAAAGAAAATTCTTGAAAACCAGTCTGGTCATACCAAAGGGAATTATACATTATATGGGGGTCCCTGGTACATCACTGCAGTCTGGAAGTGTGAACCTGAACAATACACCAATTATAATAAATTGGCTGACTGGTGAAAGGAATACGGGAAAGGGAAATGTGAGTAGGACAGAGCTAAAATCCCCAATAACTAGGCACAATGCGACATCAATCAGGGGAGAAGTGGCAAAAGAAAAATCTATAGGAAGAACAAAAAAAAATACTCGGGTGATAGTCAAGTTTGTGACATAATACCAAGAGTATGGGTGATACACAAAAGTCAAAATAGTATACAAATGTTAACTCTACCGCTGGCCCCTACACCATATACGGTAATCTCAGCTAATGTTCCAGTTCCTTCTTCAAGGGAAAAAGAATAAAAAGTTTAGGTCAACTTTAGCAAGAGCCACAAATCTATAATGTCATCCTTAGGTCCAATCAAGGAAACATACATCTAGGGCTGCCTGTTCCTTGAGGGAAAGGGCAGTCATAGCTAACTGCAGGTGACACAATTTGTCCCTGTATATCTCTTTTATTTTTTTTCAATATTGTATAGCCAAATTTGACATACACTGGTGAAGTGTTTCCTGTCTTGTTCACAGCATGAAAATATCATATCTGTGAAATGTAGTATCAGAGCAAATTCACCCAACTGTTGTGCAGCGATATGCATTGTCATGAAAAATCCCTTCACAACACAGGGGAACTTGTAATAGTATCAAAAGCAATAACATAAAACAAAAACATGCATAAGATAAAAAACACACACACATGCCAAGCCATCAGATATACACGCTGTATATCAAGCACAAAAAGCAAAAACAAAGTACAATAACATATGTAAATAAGCGTTGACACACAACACCATTGCATGCACTTTATGCACTGTCAACCTGCAGCCCAAAACCCAATATTCTGGCCTGCTTAATTTGTCAGGCTTAAAATCGAAATTACACCAAAATTACTTTCTTTTACTTTCCTCACCCTCCTTTTGACAGCAGATCACCAGTTAGTGGAGATCGGCTGTCAAATACAACTTACTGTGTCGCTTCTGACACACAGGACCAGCAGGAACAATTCATAAAAGGATAAAATGCAAAAACATGAAAAAATGCACGAACATTACTTTTCAAAGAAGTCATAATAAAAAAAACACATCTTTTTTCAACATACTGCTGACACTGCACATAACACACACAATATCAACTGTAACCAACCATCTTTTTGTAAACATGTAAAACCACCTTAATTTTGATTGTCCAAAAATAAAACTCTTTCACCAACCCCCTTTAAGGCCCTGCTATTTTTGCAAGGCTGGTCAGAAATGCACTTCTCAGAGACAAAGCACTAACTTAATAGGCTGCAGATGTGGACGTGAAAGCCTCGCAATGTGCAAGCTTTAGTTTCTGTTTGTCAGAGAAGCTTTTCCAAGCAGTGATTTCTCCATCTGTTTTCACTTACTTCTAAACCCCACCTCACTGACCCTAAGGTCAAAATCTGCCTCGCACGCTCCGCGCTCCTCAGCCCCCCTCTCTCTTCCCTCACTCCGAAGCTGACAAAGACAAAAAGCCTTCCTAACTCTTTGTAACCTACAATAATCAACCCTATTTTAAAAAACACATGTTATATAAATTACATCTTTTAGGGGCTAAAATGTATTTATTCTTAGATTATTAAAACATTTACTGTGAATAATTCGCAGAATATAATAACATACCATACCAGCTTTAGAACAAATGTTTGCTACCACCTATGCAATGGTACTCATTTCATCAACCTCAAATGGATGAACGTCTCAGTAGGTTCAGCTAGAGTTAGAACCTTCAACCCGGATATTAAACATAAACCTCTGCACCGGGCACATTGGCTCACTGAGCTATGAAAAGCAACCTCAAATGGTAACAACCTGCAAATTTGTATTATACACAAATGTATGCATTTACTGAAGCCTGAGACACTTTAAAGCTATTGTAAATGGCAAGAATGCTGTTCAAATAGTTTATTTACCTCAATTTCGACTTTGATATCTGGGGCACTTAAAAATAAAGATCCTACAATTGCATTACTTATTAATCATCCTTAGAATGGTCTTTTTAGATTGCAGAGATTGGACATTAGAAATATCTCATGTAATTCCTTGGAAAAATGAGTTTTTACGCCTTTGCCAAGTGAAAATCCACATTCAAATGTCCTGATTATGCAGTAAAACACAACTTAAATTAAATTGTAATGCTAGGAGGTCATAGTATGAGTATTAAGCTTTATAAATATAAAAAAACGAATTAAGAAGCACTTATTTTTAATAATTATTTTTCATAATTAATAATTATTTTTACAAAACCCAATCTTTTTTGATAATTCCACATATAAAAGCAAGCTACATCCCTTGCCTATAATTTTTACACGCATTCATTTATGAGCCTAAGCACAGAAGCCTAAATTAAAACATGACAGATTTTCGCGCCACTTTTTTTAAAAGGACAATTATTATTTAGCAGCAGAACCAAGAATATGCTTACAAAAAATGCTTAAAGAGAGGAAAACCGCAATTGAAATGTCTTCCTGTGATACAAAATAATGAACCTTATTTTTGTAACTCTCTAAAACACTATTCTGAAATGCAAAGTTCCAACCGTGATTAACTAACGGCTAAGTCCTGGCTAAATAAACATTCCGATGTTATTCGTGGCCTTCAAAAAACAACATATGCTTCCTTAACGGCAGTAAGAGCCCTGCACAGTGTTGAAACCTGAGCATGGTGGCAGTCTTACTTAAAACAGACATTTCGAGTTTTAAAATGCGTGTGCAATAATGTACATTTGAATTTAGCAAAAAATCACTTTAGCTGAAGTGTTTGCCTGTTTAAATGTAATACAATGTATGTAAGTAAAAAAATGCTATAAGTTCGTTTTCCTACAAAATACACAATTTATTTTTGAGGCCTTTCATATTCCTAGTGAATGTGAATTTTATTTTTTTATTTTTAAAGCATTTAACAGTTTGTACATATGCATTTTTACTTAGTCTATAAATTAAATAGCAACATATAGCGATTTTAGCATGTGACATGGTAAATTGCTGGACTTTTATTTAATTTCTACTTAATATTAATTAATCTGACATTTTACTTAACAGACTGAAAAAATCAAAAAACCCACAAACACACATTGAGCTCATTTCAGACATAAACAGAAAGGTTTCAAACACTCAGGACACACAATACAGCGCTTTAGCCATTTGTTTCATAAATAGCGCCATCGCTATTCACTTACAGAAGTTACACTAATGGGAAAAACCACATAGACATTTAAACACACGTGTAACCCACAGATCAACACATAGGACTGAAACAAAGGACAGCCCACAGACTGTACTTAAACCAAACCATTTGTAAATACTAGTTGTAAGTCATATTTACAAGAAACACTTCTCAATAGTGTTCCAAAAGACTGCAAAAAACAGTCCAACAGACTGCTGTATGTCCAAGAAGCCAAAATACACTCAATTCACTAGTTTTGGCTGGCAGAACACCAAAAATTGCTCTGCATATCTCCATTCATAAAATTGCACAGAACAAAGGATCCTTATATGTATTATGTCCATATTTTAATTCCCTGGGGATACAAAATCACCAAGGAAGAAATATGTTTTTATACCTAAACCTATGTAGGTATTCCCTTAGGAGAGCTAGCTAATTTAATTCACATCTCCTTATGGTACCTTCCAAAAAGCAACACATTCTTTGATGTGAGCTTGAAAACAGGCATGCCAAAAATATTGAAGAATATACAATATTATACCCAAAGTAGTGCTTAAAGTACTCTTCGTACGTGCACCGTTCAAATTTCATACAAAGTAGAGAAAAATCTCCTCATTACCTGCCTACACAAATTGCAATTTGCATATTACACATACACATATGACTAGTCATCACATTCCAAATTGCCACAGCAAGCGTATTCTAAAACTGCCTTGCCACTCACAGGCTACAAAAGCTCACAGCAAGTACCGTAGAACGGTTCTTACCACTCCCAGAGCGCCCAGGTTCTAACTGCCAAGTTCTGAATGACCTAACGGTCTTTTTTTTTCAATACTCACGCCAAAAATTTTCTCAGTCAGGGGTGACATCATGTGGAGGATCAAAATCAGGAAGATCAGAAACACACTGGGCTGCAGAGACAAAGAATCCCCAGAATCTCCGTGCACAGAGTACATTCTTAGTAGAAACTTGTCTTGTCTTCCTCTGTAGATTTCTGTCTCCTGACAAGATCACTCCTTCAGATAGCCACCTCTCTGATGAGCTCCACGTTGGCGCGCCATTTGTAGAAATCAAAACTTCTTCTCAGGGGTCTCACTGATACTTAGTCCTTCGAAAGCTGAACAAAAGTTGACACAGAAACTGCAATATCAAAAGAAATACATGAGTTGAGACTACGTCACACAGGAGCCTTAGCAACTGAATGAGGCAGTCTGAAGAATGCAGAAACCTGGGGCTTTATAAATGTTTTAGAGTTACATAGTAAGCATAAATGCAAGGGGCTGTCCTGGCTCATGTGAACATACAAAAATGCCTAATATGGACATGCAAGTTCTACTGGCTCAACCAAGTTGGAGGAGCTAACAGTTTTCAGAACGTAGTAAACACATTCCTATCTGAAACTAATCAGTAACAGCTGCAGACCCTACCAGGCATGTCTGGGCATGCGTTAAAGTGGAGGAGGCTAAATATATCCTGTTACTGGGAAGACTTCAGGCGCAGCTAACAGGAAGGTAGGACAAAGCTTATGGTGAGCACATTGCAGCACATGGCAGACAAGATGGCTGCCAGAAATACAAAATGTCTTCTGCTAACGTTAACCCATTGCTGCCAATTTACTACAAAGGCCCTCCACAACGCTGGCCCAGCGTACCTCAACAGACGACTGAGCTTCTACGCCCCTACCCACAAGCTCCGCTCCGCCGGACTCGCCCTCGCAACTGTCCCCCTCATCCGAAGAACGATTACCGGCGGCAGATCCGTCTCCCACCTCGCCGCCAAGACCTGGAACACCCTCCCCACCAACTTACAGCAGACCCAAGACCTACTCACCTTCAGAAGACTCCTAAAGACCTGGCTCTTCGATCAGTAGCAGCAACCCCCCCCCCCCCCCCCAGCGCCTTGAGACCCTCACGGGTATGTAGCCCGCTTAATAAATGTCCTGATTGATTGACTGATTGCATTTAAAGGGCAAAAATATTTCTAATTTGCATTAATATTGATTGAAAATGATATATAGAGTACATGAAAATAAATGTAATTATTTTAAATGAAACATTGTTACATTATTTTTAAATTCAAAATAGTTTATTGAAATGTTTTATAATTATTCCATATTTACTATTTACATTTTTTAACATTAATTTGTATTTATTTTTATATTACCTATATCAAATATTCTAATGTAACATTTCCTTTTTATTAATTGATCAGCTTGACAAGTTATACAGGATTACATTTTCAATAAACTAAATCATGGCATTCAAAAATTACAGGTAGACGTACAATATAATACATCAACGAGCTACAAAAGAGAAGGGAACCAACACCGTAGGAGGGAATGAAAAAAAAAGCGAGGGAGAAAAATTATATTTCAAGATAATCCCCCCTGTCCCGTGGGGGCTAATAATTCACTCTGTACAATAAAAATGTCCTTACTGTTCAATTATTCAGCCATTGCGCAAAGGGAGCCCATATTTTTAATCCTTTCTCCCGCCTCTTCCTCCCCCCTCTTGAAAACATTTCCTATGGAGTTTTGTTTCAAATCCCTACCTATGGTATTTTCTTTGGGAGAGGCAATGCAGTACCAGTTGTTCACCACGGGAAGTACTGAACTTACTATGATTTTTTGATAGTAACTTAGGGGCATTACATTTGAATATTGTGAGATAAAATTGACAAAGAACAATTCATGGGGGATGCAGGAAAGCAAAAGTGTGTTGAAACTACATCAATATACCTCTGGGATACTGAAAGTGTATCAGTCAACTATTATGAAATCACTTAGTCCTACTCTGAAAATATAATAATGTTAAAGCAATTAGGGTAGCAATATATGGTGCAGAACTATGAGGATATACACAAGTTTGTAGTTTAACTAGTCTAGAAAACATATTTCTTAAATCCCTAGTTTTTTGCTTCAGAGTGCACCCCTTTTGCTATTATATCTGGATTTGTAGGTGAAACCCATATGTTTAAACTACAGTTGTACTGACATCTGGCACCCTGGTGAACTATAGTCTTATAGCTCTTCAACGGGTGATTAGATTAAATACTCATGGCTAAATGTCCTGGCTAAAACTTGTCAAAATATGGTTATACACACTGAGCTTGAAGGATCTTTGGTATATCCCAAGATAGGCCTCATTGGTAAGTATGGATCTTCTAAAAGAATAGAACTGGTTATGTGTAGCGGAAAGCGAACTAGTTAATTTCAGACACAGACTTCTCATTGATTTATTCTTAGAATCAAAATGTATTTCTAATTGTGAGCTATGTATGGACAATATTATGCCTCTATTGCAAAACAACGTTATGCTAAGTTTAGATTTGAGATTGTGTCGTTAAACAGCTAATGTAGTAAATAGTCCATTAGTTCCCCCCTGCCAGATAAATGCCCAGCTTCTAAGATCGAAAGGTTAGCTCATGCACATTTACTGTTTTACTGCCAAATTTGAGCACTCCCCCGCAGAAAGTGGATAATCCCAATTTCTTAGCAGCTAAAGGTTCTCCAGTATGTTTCTGCTCTTCTTGTATTAAGAGTTGATACAAGACCATTGATAACCTTTAGTCTGCCCAGATTTCTCACACCCATGTAGTATCCAAGAAGATGTATTGCGCTGTAGACAGATGATAGTATTTTAATCATTTTAACTATGTCAATTTGTTTTTTATGAATTTTTAAAATATATACATTTTATGTACATTTTGTGAAGGGATTGATTGTATCAATATATTTATATTTGTTTAATGGAGTCATACCTCGAAATAAAAACGTATTTTGATTGGTAGTAAATTACACTCAGAGTTTGTGAATATCAAAGAGTAGTAAAGTGATTCAAACGTGTAAATTACCTTTTTGAATCAGGCCCTTATTTTTTTTATTTTACAATAGAAACCATTAGAATACCAGAATCACTTAGTCAGGCAAATTCTAGTTTGCATTGCGGACATGTACAGCACGGTTGTATAGTCCAGTTCAGTATTAAGTACAATTCTTCTGTGAGACATCTAAGTGTTAGTAATAAGCTTCCAGAAAGCAGCCTGAAAGAGATGAATCCTTTCACCTTGTTAAACCATCCCTTTCAACTGTGAACATTTCATATCCGCTGATATGAATGAAACGTCTGAGAGAATAAAATTGAACACTGCACTACGGATAACACCACCTTCCCTCCTTTTAACTTTGAAACAGTTGAGTGCTAGGGATATTTTTTATATAGCCCTCTTTTGACTGTTGATTTCAAGCATGCTCAGTTCAGGCTCCCATCAGCCTCAATGTGTGTTAGAAAGTCTGCATAAAGTCGTAATCATAAGCTGAGTGAAAAAAAACGTTCTTTTTGTTATTGATTAAAGCAAATAGACCTTAAAATGTATTTTTAGCTGCATTCAGAACTTGCCATTAAAGACAATTTCTAGCCCCTGACAAAAAGACAAGTTTTTATATGGCATCAGGAGCACGTGAGATCGTTCACAACCTTTGTGTTCTGCTTTTCCTGCCAAAATATATAGCTGATATCACAGAGCAGCACTGGGAGCATGTATGATGTAGAAACTTCACCTTTTCTGCATAGTCATCCTGGATTTTTTGCTTTTTGTTGGACACCACATTTCTGCTGGCTTTAGAACTCTCTACACTTTACCCCTAGTAACCTGTAGTAAAGGGCCTGACCTACACCTTTAAAAATGGTTGAATTGGCATACTTCTAATTGGTATATTTAACTTGCGTATCAGTCCCTAGCATATGGTACAAAATTATCTCCAGTGCCCGGAAGTTAAATGCCACTTGTGGGCTGCAGCACCTATTCTGCCATCCACTATATTGGCAGTGCAAACAAGGTTTCAGTCCTACAGCTGTAACCTGACTGGCTAACTGTAACAGTGCAAATCATGCATTGCAACCTTTCAAAATAAAAAAGTTTTGACAAGTAAAATATTGCCTTTTAAATATTAATAGACCACCCCAGAAGAAGCCTTATAGCCCACAATATAGGGTGCATGATTTAGAAGTGAGAGATGCAGAAAATTAATGGTACCAAGTGCCTACAATGACAAGGCCCTAAAAGGCCTAGATGTTTTATGTAGAAAACCAGAGTGCAGATAAAACAATAACACTGTGTCTTGAGAATGGAACTGTAAGAAATTACTAGTTAAGGGGCAGGGAGCCACACACATGCAACAACCACAATCCCTGTCAGAGCGAACCACAAAAGTCACTAAATTAACCTGCGCTTAACCCTCTGGTAGCTTGTCACAAATCAGTCATGCTTAACTTAGGGACAAGGTGTAATGTATTTATGCAGCACACAAACTATAATAAAGGGAACACACCCCACAAGAAAAATTCCAAGCCAATTTGCAATAATAGAGTACATTGCCAAAAATAAAACGGTATAAAAACAAAAAAAATCAGTAGAACTGGAGAAATTAAATTTCAAACATTTTAAGTAGACATAGTGCCTAATAGCACTCACAGTCATCTGGTTGTGCTAGACCAATAGAAAGGTACAAGGCCTACTGCGATGGAGCCTGGGTCAGTTACAGGTCGCAGGTTAGTCCTGCTAAAAAAGGTTACCTTCTCAAAGTCCAATGCTAAGAGTCCAGTTTGCTATGGAGGAGGCTGCGAGGAGCATGGAGAGCATTGTATATGGCCGCTGCTGTAGCACGAAGAGCAGGCCAAATGGCATAGGCTGTTGTCGCTATACTACAAAGAGCCAGTCAGGTGTCACGGGCTGTCATTGCAGCAGCTTCACCTTGGTGGTCACTAGGATTATCATTGCTGTAGCGCAAAGTGCAGATCTCGCATTGCTGATTGTCAATGGCGGTAGTTGTTGCATGAAGAGTCAGGTTCACCTCAGCTACGCATTGGTGGTCGGTGCAGGTGGCAGAGTCTCAGTGTGAATGGACCCTTTCGCGGACATAAAGATCCCAAAACTTCAGGATCTCACATTTCCTTGCATAGGAATGCATTCTGTGTGCCAGCCAAGAGTCCATGGCCTGGGGCTGTCTTTTGAGGATCAGGGACTCATTCTAGCAGAGGCCAGCAGGGCTCAGGGAGGAACGGTTGCAGGTCCAGACAAGTCCAGTTGCAGCAAGTCAGCTGGGCAATTGCGGGGAGGCCTCTGGAGCCTGTTGTGTCCTGTTAGCTCACAACAGGAGGTCATCCAGCTGACCTTTGGAGTTACTCAAATTAGCCTCGAATGAAGAGATCCAGGCTGCCTCAAACAATAGGGCACTCTTCAGGAGAGCAAGGAAAGCTTCAAGCAGCAGGGCAATCCTCCGGTAGCAGCAGATCAGTCCTTTGGGGAACCAGGCAGGGCTCAAACAGCAGGACAGTCCTCTGGGGAACAATGCAAGCCTTCTTCTCTAGTGTCCACAGAGAGGAGTGTACTGAAGAGTCGTTCGGGAGGTCCAATATTTATTTCTCTTGCCAGCATTTGAAGTGGGGGTATACTACCCTGTATCGGGTTCTGAAAAGTTCTTCTCTTCCCCTGTCAAGGCTCCATGAGGTCTGGGATGACAAAGAATTAATTAGTGTAAGGATCCTGTATATGTGCAGGAGGCAAAGCCCTCTGAAATGTAAGTGGGTCAGGGCACAGCTCTGCAACAGCCATCGTCACAGGATGGCTCATCCTACCTACACCCAATCACTTTTGCCTTACTGTCTGGCAGAAATACACAAACAACAAAAGCAAAGCCATTTGTAGTCATGTCAACCAGGACATCGCAGTAGGTGCATAATTTTTAGGGCAAGAAAATGACAACTTTGTAAAATTGGCATTTTTATAATTGTGACTTAAAATCTGACTTTACCTTTGAAGAAGGTTTTAAATTACAATTCATTTTGAGCCCAAACGTGGCATCCCTATTTATTCCCAATATAATGTTAGCACAATGGAAGAGCTAAAGTAACCAGGACATGTAAAACATAGGGACACATGTCATACTTTGCAATACACACTGGCCTCTTGGACTTTAGGACCTACCTTAGGGTGACCTATATTTAAGGAAGATTTAGACCTGACTAACTGTTTTTTTCCATGTTGAATTGTCATTTTAAACTGTAGTAAGTTACTGAGATATGTTTTGCAATACTTCCTAGGTGGTTGCAGAATGAGGGGTGAAGGGTCAGTAGTAGCATTTAATTTGCAGGCCCAGGGTACATTCAATACCATATATTAGGGATTTAAAAGTACATTAAATGTGTCAATCATGTGTAGACCAGGTCTACCATTTTTTAGGGAAAGAGCACACACACTTTAGCACTTGTTATCGCTGGTAAATTGCACAGAGTTCTAATGACAATGAAAACAAATTCTAAAAACAAGAGGGGTGAGACAGCAAATGTCTGGTCAGACACAGGCCAGCTAGAAAAACATTTAACCTACTATTCTATTAATATTTATTAAATATTAAATGTAACTGTGAAGTCAGATGTTTTATACGTATTAAGGAAAGGTAACTGTTAGTGAGGTATCTGTTATTTCCCTGAAGTTCATGGATGCTAATTTACAATGGCCCTCCAGCTTCAGTCAGTGATTAGTCTTGCATAGGTATGAAAAGTCTCAGAGGGGGTAAACAATAGGCTGTACCGAATGGCCAGAGATGTGACTCCTCTGCACTCCACAAAATGTGCAGGATAGGGGCTGTGAGAATACTTTTGATAGCACAGTGTCAAATCCTGCTTGACAGGTTTGTGAGCCTTATCTAACATAGTCGAAAGAGAGAGAACAGGATGTCAAGACAATTCTTGTTGATCGCCTGTCTGGTTGCGTAAGAATCCAGCATTTTTCCTACCAAACTTCTGTCTCTGGGTTGTAGGTTTCCTCAAACTGGATTTTAGTGTTAGATGTGGAAGGACGCTAGGATTACCATAGTGAATTCACCACACACAAATCCCCATTGCTCACAGTCTAAGTTGAGTGTGACCGAAGACTTTTGCCATCTTGACAATAGTCTGATACATGGCAGTTTGGATCTGTTTGTAGCAGAGGACAGGAATTACTGATAACATGGGTAGGTTTGCCCTAGGAATTTGTACCCTATTGGTTAGGGTGTACTTAGGAGTTACTCCTACCACAAGCTCATGCTAGAAATAAATGTTGCACCTCCAGGGACACACTTCAGAACCCTTTCTGGACCTGCACAAGATCCAAAAAAGACTGGAATTACTCTCTGTTACATGAGGTTTTTTCTTGGAAGTATGCTGCTGCCCAGTGATAACTGCACCTAGATTGGACCCTGCTGTTGACCTCTGCCTGACACCCTATGAGTCTCTAATTGCCTCCCCTGACATCCACAAGGGCCTTGGAAATTTACTTTTGTGATTAATTGGGACTTGAAACACTAGGGGGTCTATTATGATGGTGGGCGTACTTTGTCCGCCCGCCATCGTATCGGCAAATGGGACCGCTCGCTATGTGTGCGGCGGTCCTGCATATCCAATTAGGATGCGCCCGCCACACTGGCGGGTGCATCCCGCATTTCTTTCATTGCAGCGGGCGGTGCTTTCAGCAGCACCCACCCCAATGTAAAAAAAGCATTTCTGCATTTGTATGCACAATGTGGCGGTGCCTGCCACGTTGTGCATGCAAATGCAGGAGGGGACCATAGGTACCCCCCATGTGCATCCCAACCCCCCAACACCCTGGGGCATGCAACGGGCCCCCACATGCAGACTGCGAATGCCTTTCGATGACAGCAACGCTGTCATGGAAAGGCACATTACACCCTGCATCTTGATATGGATGGGGGTGTCTTGCAGACACTGCCTCCATATCAATTCCCTTTTCCACCCAGTCACCTGTTTTACCTGTGGAAAACCGGCAGACAGTCTTTCCGTCCTCCGGGGTCCCGCCCACCATCCTAATTTGGAGGGGGAAATGGGAGGCGGGCGTTGAATAATGGCGGGCGGATTGCCACCACCATACGGGTAGAGGCAATCCGCCCGCCATTATAATAGACCCCTGAGTGAGAAGGTAGAATCTTTGACTAGAACACACCTGGCTGGTGTATCGGACCCATGCTCTGATGGGGTCAGCCTCAAATTGCTCCTAGGTCCTGGTCTACCGCAACCATTGACTATTGTTTGCACTTGTGCTTTTTGGGGATATTTCTATTTAAAACTATCAAAATAATATTTCCAGTTCCCCTTGGTGGACTTTTGTCATTTCGCATATTAAATTGTGTTTTCTAATTTGGTTTGGGATTTTTAGTGCCTTGCAGTTTGACTTTAATACTGTTTTGGTACTATATAAATACTCTATACATTTCCTTAAATTAACCCTATTTGCTCTGTGCCATGGCTACCAGGGGGTTGACCTCAGGGTATTTAGTGACTTTCAGGGTTCAACCTTGTTAATATCAGTGAATGTGATTTCAATGTACCTCATGACATATGCACACATAACTTCATCAATACCAGTACATGCAATGTCAATGTACGCCATAATCTATGCAACCATACAATGCCAATAGCAGTAAAAATGATGTTGATGCACGCTATGACAAATGTAAGCATAATAATGAGAATGTTGGTAAATATGATATCAATGAACGCTAATTTATATGTACACATACTAAAGAAAATGTATTCTCATCTCATCTTATGGGACTAGACTACACTGCTCAAAACTATGTCAGAGTTCTAACTCAGAGATCTTGCTGGTGTGCTTGGGCATTAACTTTAATGTAAATTAGATTGAATCTTGGCAGAACATCTGATCTTTCAGTGCAATTGAGTTCATTTATGAAGTCTCGCTTCTTAAACAGTACCCTGATAAATCATAATTATGGTGCTTGTTGTTTGGGATGAAGTTGGAGATGATCCACCTTCTTAGTTCATGGTAATGACTGGGCCAGGCATACTGCTGCCTTTCAGTATTGACTATGAAAGCAGCCTTTCAGGTCTCTGACTTCTTTACCACTGTTCTTTCTCTTTTTTTGTCCAATCTCATACTTTACAAATGTTCCTCCGAAGGTTTGCTTAAATGAGAGTATCACTTTGCTTAATCTATTTTTTTTATATAAATCTGCATAAAAATAGATTTTGCACTGTGATTAACATCTAAGGACGATTCTGTTTCTCTTCTACATTGACTGCCTCGGCACTTCCTATATGCAGGTGCAACGCGATGTTTGAATTAAACTTGCCTATAAGAAGAATTTTGAGTTACAAGTCTTTCATTCTGACCCCTTTTTTGAAACAAGAGTGTAAAGTCCAAAACAACGTAGTATTTTAAAGTTAAAGGGTTTATTAGAAAGGAATACAGGAGCAAGGTAGGACGCAGCCTACACAGATCTTCTTCCTCAGTAACTGCCCAGCTTTCCAGCAAGGAATACATAATCTTGCATGGAACGCACGAGGAAGAAGGTTGAAGGAAAACAATTCTAAAGGTAATGTAACAACATGACACATCTTTCTCATTAAGGAAAAAAAAGAAAAATCAACATATAATATCTTCTAACCATTTAGGTTTGGAACATACACGTTTCCTAGGAACAACATCATTAATGTCAAAATCAATAGGGTCAATATTATCAGATGTTACAACATTTCCACTAACAATTGGAACACACACATTTTCAGATTCTGGAGCAATACTCCTACCCGATGTTACAACAGGAGTACAAACATCTTCAATTACAGGTGTAGAACTTAAATTCACATTCTCAGATGTGGAGAATACATTTCTTGATTCCGAAGTTGTAACTGTTTCAGATGTAACAACACCACCTTGTTTCTCTGTCTCAATAGATTGGTCAACATCATCAATAGTCTTGAAAGAAGGTGAAGGAGACAAAACAATTAAGTCATTCTTTCCTCTATAAACTGCAATCCTCCTAATATTCCAATTGTTGCTGTCACTCGAAAGAACAGCATTTCGCAAAACTTTTTTAACCATCAAGGGTTCAAAAAATTGATATTCACCCTTGCGGACTTTCCATGTTTTTTTTAACTTTAACCCACATTCCAGCCTTGATATCCACTAAACCTGCACCAAACTTATTAGCAAATATGCGTTTGTATTGTATATGTTTTTCAAGAATGTTATTTTTAACTTTGTTCATGCAGATATCTAGACAAGGATTTTTGTGCAACCAATCTGGATTACCCTTAGTTCTGGCAGTGCGGCCTCTCATAATCTCAAAAGGAGACATTTTTAATGCATCCTGAATGTTTGTTCTATAAGTCCAATCCTTTTCAAACCTGCAATTTGAATGGCATTTTTTAGAACTTTATTCAATCTTTCACACATGCCATTACCACTAGGGTTGTATAAGGAAGTGGTTCTGTGAGTTACACCTACTCTCTCAAAATATGATTTAGCTAATTTAGACACAAATTGTACTCCATTATCGCTAATGATTTGAACTGGAAGACCCTCTTCAATAAAAACTTTGTCCATAAACTTTAAAATAGTGACGGAGTCAATTTTTTCTACAATGGAAATACTCAGCCATCTTGAAAAGATATCAATAATGTATATTATGTATTTGGGATTGACACCAATGGGACCCATGATGTCTATAGCAACTGTGTGCCACGGGCTATCAGGAATGATAGGTTCACACATGTCAGGTCTTAATATCTTAAGTGCTTTATCCAAGTTGGAACACACAACACACTCTCGCACAATCCATTCTGCATTGAGATCATCTCCTGGCCACCAGTACCATTTCTTGACATTCTGTTTGGTTTTCACTATACCACAATGGTCTGCATGAAACAATTGTAAAATAGAATTTTTTAATGATGTGGGGGGAATGGCTTTATCCCCACAAAAAATAGTGCCATCCAAAACAGATAACTCATTTCTTACCTCCCAGAATGATCTTAGGTTTGAAGTTACTCTAGATTTTTCTGGCCATCCCTTGCGAATGTAAGAAATAACAGATTCTAAATCAATTTCCTTCAAATACTCTTCATTCGGTTTCTTTTCCTCCACACAAAATGGGCTCTCATCATGAACAAGAGCGACTTGGAAAGAATCCCATTCATTCACATTGCATTCTTGTAGGTCTAAAGGCATGCGAGACAGAAAATCAGCTAACACATTACTTTTGCCAGGAACATATTCTATTTTATAAACAAAATCTTGTAAGCGTATAGAAATCCTGGCTTTCCTGGCTGAGGCTTTAATTAGCCCTTCAGTAGTAAAACGTTTGACAAGGGGCTTATGGTCAGATCTGACAATGCATTCCTTGCCCCACACAGAACTATGGAAATGTTCTACAGCCCAATCTACTGCTAAGGTGTCTTTCTCAATTACAGAGAATTTGTACTCAGGAGCGGAAAGTGCTCTAGACGCAAACGCTATTATACATTCTTTGCCAAATTTATCAACTTGAGAAAGTACACCTCCTCAATCATTTATTGCTTGCGTCTACTGTAATTATAGAACTATTATCCTTGTTAAAAGGACATAATACAGGGGCATGGATGATGGCCTCTTTGATGGTGTTGAATTCATTTTCCCACGCTTCAGACCATGCAAATCTAACATTCCTTTTAAGAAGTTGTCCAATGTTGTAAGCCTTGCTGGTAAAAACCCTCTACAAACTTGGCGTAAAATTCTACCATTCCTAAGAATGATCTAATTTCATCCTTATTGGAAGGTGAAGGAGCCTCTCTTATAGCATCCACTAATGTTGCTTTGGTAGCAACACCATCAGCATATAAAACGTGGCCAAGATATGTTACGGATTTCACACAAAATTGACATTTTGAGTGTTCTATAGTCAACCCCTTTTCTTCCAATGTACTTAAAACTTCTTCTAAAACAGCATCATGTTCAGTTCTATCTTTTCAATAAATAAGAATATCGTCCTGATAAAAATCTTACTTTGGGATGCTTGCCAAATAATTGATGCATAAGTCCTTGAAAAATGGCAGCAGCCGATGCCAAACCGAATGGCATTCTTTTAAATCGGAAGCACCCCATAGGTGTGATAAATGCAGTAAGGTGTTTACTCTCCTCATCAAGTAAGATTTGACGATATGGCGACGACAAATCAATATTAGAGAAAAATTTGGCAGCATTTACTAAAGATAACATTTCAGAAATTTTTGGTAAAGGAAACTTATCTATAACTATATTTTCATTTAGATAGCGAAGGTCAATACAAAGGCGAATTTTGCTATTAGAACGTCTGGCCACCACAATGGGAGAAATCCATTCAGAGGATTCAATTTGTTCTATGATGTCCTCATTAGCAAGTTGTTCCAATTCTTTTTCCACTTCACCGCAAATCAAAATGGGAATGTTTCTTGCTTTATAAATTTTAGGATTAGAATTGCTTTTTAAAACTATGCGGTGAACAAATCCTTTAAAACTGTCAATCTTACCACTGAAAACTTTAGGAAATTTGGATAACATTGAGTTTCCGATTTCATTACCATCATCAACAACAAGAACAGGATCTGAACTATTAGGATTTAGGAGAATGTTAGGATTCCCTTGATCTTTCCAACCAAGTACAGAAGGTCCATGTTTGGCAACATATAATTTTCCTGAGGATTATCTTCCTTTGAACCTAAAATTTAGGGGTCTAAAGCCAATAATGTCTATTTTTTCTCCAGAAAATCAGGAGTGTAAATTTTATTACCCAAATAACGTACACACTCAGAATTCCAGACATCTTCACTAACAATTGTATAGGGAGAACCTGAATCTACATATATATCAATAGAAACTCCCCCTATTGACATATTACAAATTGTGTTTTTTTAATTAGTTTGTCAGAAGAATCCTTAATGTTAAAGATTAATTGTTTTTTGTTATGGTCATCACTACAATCATCTTCAACAGAGCAGTGCATGATTTTTTAACAATACACTCATCATCACTTGAAGAAGAGTCATGGATAACTTTCACTTTCTTGTTTTTTTTTCCTATTACAAGCTCTAGAGTAATGCCAATCAAACCACAATTGGAACATTTTATTTAATGGCAGGGCACAATTTGTTATTAGCTAGGTGGGAATCACTACCACAACGGTAGCATTTTAACTCTTCACTTTTTTTAGAATCACAAGATTAATTTTTAGGTTGCAACTTTTGTTTAAAATGAGATTTGTATTGAACCTTAGAAACAACTTGTTCAAAAGCTTCTTTAATCTCATTCTAAATTGCCTTAGCACTTCGACCAGATAATTCAATCTTTCTGACAATCACTAAAACATCTTTAAGATCAGCATCTCCATTAATCCAAAGTCTGCCTTGGATCGCTGGATCACAAGCATGCATTACGACTTGGTCTCTTATAAATTGCTCCTAAAGATGATCAAATTTACAATCTTCAGCAATTTTCTTTAGCGTGGCAACATAAACATCAATAGTCTCACCTAGTTGGTTCCTATGGAAAAAATTGTATCTTGTAATACTTATGCATACTTTAGGAGAGAAATGGTTATCAAAATCTTTTAAGATATCAGAGAATACATTTGCATCACCCCACCAGTCATTTTTGTCATTTTGTCATAAATCTTTAAAACACCAGCACCAATCGAATGTAGAAAGAGTTTTTTCTTTCTTTCTGGTTTCCTTTTTCCATCTTCATCTACAGTTTCAATAAAGTTTAAGAAATAAGCTTTCCATTGTGGCCATTTCATGCAAGGTTCTGATCCTGTTGGCCAAAAGGCTTGTGGAGATTGAATTGAAAAGTTCTGAGTAGCCATAATGCGGCACAAAAGGTAGATGAAAAGTACTTTTATGGTTGGAAGTCAATTAAAACAAAATGCCACTGGAAATAGTGAAAAATGGTAGAATAGTCACAAAAGTTGAAGAAGGTGAAATCCTCTTTACAGAATATCAGAAAAAAAAGGTGGAGAAATTGCAAATAACCTCCTATTTGAAGAATCCTTTATGAAAGAAGTGAAAACGCTGTGGTAAATAGTAAGCAGACACTTACTTCAAATCCTTAGCGTAATTGAACTTAATCCTTCGTCAGCAAAAGGTTTTGCAATGTAACCATGGAGACAGGATATCTTAAAATGGCCGCCACGTAGCGTTCTCTGTCAATACGTATTTATTTATTTATTTCTGAGTTTGTATAGCGCCTGGTTACACTGTCAGTGTGTCCCCGCGCTGTCAGAAGAACTAGTTGCTCAGTCAGTAAGACAAAGGCGGGGCTATTCTTTAGGAAAGAGGAATGTTTTAAGTTTTCTGCGGAAGATGAGCTCCGATGTTTCCAATCTTAGGCTCAGGGGAAGAGAGTTCCATTTTTGTGCCGCCAGAGAACGAAAGGATCTCCCCCCCATTCTGGCTCTCTTGTGTCTGGGGACAGCGAGGAGGCCTGCTCCTAATGAGCGGAGTTGTCTGGTTGGCGTGTAGGGGCAGAGTAGGTTCCGAAGGAAGGCAGGGCCCTTGCCATGTACGATCCTGTGACCAATACATAGGACCTTGAAGTCGATCCTTTCATTGATCGGGAGCCAATGGAGTATTTGTAGAGATTTTTTTGAGGCGGCTCGTCTGGGCAGCCGGAGGACCAGGCGGGCTGCAGCATTCTGGATTGTCTGCAGTCGACGCCGACTAGTGGCGTTGGCGCCTAGATACAAGGCATTGCCATAGTCCAGTCTCGAAGTGACAAGAGCATGGACCAGGGTCTTCCTTGAGGATTCTGGGAGCAGGTCCAGGGTCTTACGGAGTTTCCGTAGAATAGAGAAGCACGTACCAGCTACCCGTCTGGTGTGGTAGTCGTAATTAAGTTTTGAGTCCACCCATACTCCGAGGTTCTTGACCTGATCACTGGGGGTAGGGAGAGGCCCCAGGGTCTGTGGCCACCAGGCTGACGACCAGACTGAGGGGGGTTTTCCTACAATTAGCACCTCAGTCTTGTCTCCGTTCAGACGGAGGCAGTTCTTCGCCATCCATCCAGCGAGCTCTTGGAGGCATGATGAGAAGTTCGAGGCGGCTTGTTCAGCAGGTTGGGTCAGAGCGACCACCAGCTGAGTGTCGTCTGCGTATGTCACTACTTCCACCCCATAGCGCTCCGCAGTGGTAGCCACGGGGGTGACATACAAATTGAAGAGGGTTGGACTCAGGCTTGATCCCTGAGGCACTCCTTGACCGAGGTCAAAGGTGTCAGAGCGTGCTCCTCCCTGCTCCACCGAGAAGCTACGGTTTGTAAGAAAAGATTCCAGCCATAACCAGGCCATGCCTGTCACCCCTCCTTTCTTCAGACAATGTAGCAGCGTATGATGTGCTACAGTGTCGAAGGCTGCGCTGAGATCCAGGAGAACTAATGCCGCCACGTGCCCGTCGTCCACGTGCTTCCTCAGTGCCTCAGTCGAAAAAAGGAGGGCTGATTCTGTGGAGTGGCGGGCCCGGAAGCCCGACTGGTTGGTATGCAGGAGGCCTCTAGACTCTATGTGTGCTGAGAGTTGTTGGTTGACCAGCTTTTCCGCCAGTTTCGAGAAGAAGGGTAGGAGCGAAATAGGGCGCAGATTGCTAAGCTGGGATGCACTGATATGGGGTTTTTTCTTAAGAGGCAATACGACTGCCTGTTTCCACCCGTGTGGGACCTTGCCAGTGTCAAAAGAGGTAGACAATATATGGCCCACATACGGTGCCAGAAGACTCATGGCGCTGGCCAGGAATTTGGCAGGGGCAGGATCGTGGGGGGAGCCTGATTTGATTCCTTTAGCAGTGGCTATCAATAGGTCCTCCGTCGGAACCTGGTATGCTGTAAGGCAGTCTTCGATCTTTGCCTTCCAAGTCGCTTCTTCTTGAGGGGGTAGAAGGTTGGAGCCAGTTCTGGCGTCATCAGGGAAACTGGTGTAGATGTCACGTACCTTTTTGTGAAAAAATTCCGCAATGACGTTACAAGATTGTACTGAGGTGTCGGCCTGCTCTACAGAGGGGGGAGGAGTAGTGATCTCTTTGTAGATCCTAAAGAGCTCCTTGGATGAGCAGTTTGCACTATCTATACGGTCAGCGTAGAAGGTCGCTTTGCTTTTCCTAATTTGGAAGTGGTATTTTTTTATGCTAGCTTTGTACACATCTCTTGCCTCTGGTAAGTAGTTCTTTCTCCAGGTGCGTTCAAGCCTCTTGCAGGCTGCCTTGGTTTCTCTAAGAGCTGTGCTGAACCAAGGTGCAGTTTTGGTTTGCCGCTCCGGGCCCTTATTGGCCCATGGGGCAGTGATGTTTAGGGCTTTAGTGATGTGTCCGTCCAGGGCCGTGCAAGCCTTGTCGACATCAACTCCTAAGTCTGTGGGGGAACCATTCAGTAGGAAGTGATATTCAAAAGAGTCCATGGAAAAACGGGCCCATTTCCTTTGTTGTTTATTAGCACTATGATGGGCTTGTTTGTAGTGAGTCTTAACTAGGAGGTGAAAGGGGACTAGGAAGTGGTCGGTCCACAGCAAAGGAATGGGAGGGTCCTGCTTCAGATCCTCCAAATTGCTAAAGATGGGGTCAAGTTGGTGCCCCTGTCGATGGGTCGGGAGGAAGGAGGCTGTTTCTAATTGTATGGTTTGCAGCTCTTGACGCAATTCTTGAGCAGCTGGGTTGTTGAGGTCTTCGAAGTGGAGATTAAGGTCACCTAATACAAGGAACTTCCTGTATCTCATGGCCGACGGGGTAGCGTTGTGAATGAGACTTTCCGCGAAGTTTCTGCTACCTCCCGGGGGTCTATAGATTAATAGGCCTTTGATAACCGTATTGTTGTCGATTTCGATGGAGAAAGCTCCAGTTTCGCTATCTTTTACATTAGCTGGTTCGAGGGTGCATGTCATATTCACTCTATAAATTATGGCAATGCCACCTCCCCTTCCCTTAGGTCTATCCTGCCTGCAAATTGCATAGCCAGGGGGAAGGGCCTCCCTGACTTCAGGGTCTGAGTCCTCGTCCAGCCAAGTTTCAGTGAGGCATAGTATGTCCCATTTGTTGTCTGTTATAAGGTCGAATACTTCTAGTTTGTGTTTTTTGAGAGATCGACAGTTAAGCAGTGCGCCACTGATTTTCCTACTGTGTCCTGGCAGGGCGTTGTCGGTGCTTGTTTTAGGTTGCTTATTGAGGGTGAAGCCACAGTGTTCACAGGGATTTGTAGGACTGTGTATACTGAGATCAATGCTGTGCTCACATACCTTAGAGTATTTGTTGCGGAGGTTGAGGAGCTCCTCTTTGTCGTATCGGTTATCTGGGAGGTGAGGACCAGGGGGTCTGGCCCCGCGCCCCGGACTGCCGCGGACGGGCGCAGACGGGCTTGCCTTAGGTGCGCCTTCGGCGTGCAAACGGCGCTCCCGCTGCGCTCGTCCGCTGCGCTTCCGGTGGCAACACATGATATGGGCAGGGGGGGCGTGGCCTTCAAAAGTGGGCGTGGCCTGTGGGTCGCCGGGGAGGCGTGCTAGGGGTCGTTGCAGCCGTCACGTAGGACGCTGTTTAAGAATGAGATCAGGTGGGTGAAGCTACACAGAATATAATACAAGTAACACTGATAAAAACAGAGTAAAAAGCTTTAAAATAGATCGTGTCTCCCGGCGTCTGCCTGCGGAGCTCTTAGCACTTCTGAAGGCGGCGCACAGCGCGCGCGCTTTTAAATGAAGTATCAGGGGGGGGCGTGGCCTTCAAAAGTGGGCGTGGCCTGTGGGTCGCCGGGGAGGCGTGCTAGGGGTCGTTACAGCCGTCACGTAGGACGCTGTTTAAGAATGAGATCAGGTGGGTGAAGCTACACAGAATATAATACAAGTAACACTGATAAAAACAGAGTAAAAAGCTTTAAAATAGATCGTGTCTCCCGGCGTCTGCCTGCGGAGCTCTTAGCACTTCTGAAGGCGGCGCACAGCGCGCGCGCTTTTAAATGAAGTATCAGGGGGGGGCGTGGCCTTCAAAAGTGGGCGTGGCCTGTGGGTCGCCGGGGAGGCGTGCTAGGGGTCGTTGCAGCCGTCACGTAGGACGCTGTTTAAGAATGAGATCAGGTGGGTGAAGCTACACAGAATATAATACAAGTAACACTGATAAAAACAGAGTAAAAAGCTTTAAAATAGATCGTGTCTCCCGGCGTCTGCCTGCGGAGCTCTTAGCACTTCTGAAGGCGGCGCACAGCGCGCGCGCTTTTAAATGAAGTATCAGGGGGGGGGCGTGGCCTTCAAAAGTGCTAGCGTGAGTGACGCGCTTGCATCGAACCTTCAGGGCGTCATAGGAGAGACCAGGATTGGAATTCAGCCGCCTCTATTAGTCACGCTCTATGAAAGATCAAGGTAATTACTTTTAAAATTATGCGGGCACAACAGATAGAAATGCTCTTGAACCAAAAAAAACAGATAAAGGAAAACAAATCTTTAAAACTGTGTATCAATAAGTCTCAAAGTTCTGTTTTTTCGGCACATAAAGATAGTAAAGTCTCTGTAATTCTTTTCAATTAAATAAAGGAATACTCACTTGAAGAATGCGATAAATCTTTCTTGTGGAGCAGCTCACGGCAAGTTAAAAGCACAAAATAGCCTTAGAATAAAGTACCGACACATGGAAGGTGGGCAATTGTTAAACTTGCTAATGGAGTTACCATTTGTTCCGTTTACGGATCTAACCATGACGATCCTGCAGTATTCGATTTCTTAGAAACAGAACTAGCTACATGGCGTGGACCGTTAATTTTCTGTGGTGACTTAAATATTTCACTACCCCCGGCATTTATAACTCAAGCACCGGAACAGAAATATATGGGTCGGAAACCGAGAGTATTTCGTGCTCTTAAGAGCTTAATATCCAGTATGGGATTGATTGATATATGGCTTTTTAATAAACCAAATGATCCTGGATATACATACTTTTCCCATCCACACCAAAAACATGTTCGGATAGATTATATCTTTACTTCCAGAGAATTAGCAAATCACTCTAACATAACCAAACCACCTAAGATAATTTCGGATCATAACTCATTAGTATTACTAACCATGTACGTTAATAATCCCACCCAAACGCATTCTTGGACTTTGGATAGGAAACTGCTATTTAATAATGAATATATTAATTACATTAAAACTTGGACCAATGAATTTTTCAATATGAATCGCTATAGTGCACCAAGAAACATTGTTTGGGATTCCTACAAAGCTGCATTAAGGGGTGAGACTATTAGCTATCAAAATAAAGCTCGAAAAATCCTGAAAGTGAATTTTGATCTGAAAATTGCTGCCTTAGCTAAAGCCGAGGAGGAACACACTGTTAAAATACTCCAAAAACAAGAAGCAGGGAATCTGTTGACCCAGATAGCAATATTAAAATCAGAATTAAACACCAGCCTCATCCAGAAAGCGGCCCAAACGTATCAAACACACAGACAGTTAATTTATGAAAGCGGAGAAAAAGTGGGTAGACACTTGGCTCTTTCTACACGTCAGAGAAATACAAGGAATAATATCCCCTCAATAGTTGAAAATGGACAGACCTTTACCCATGCGACAGATATCAACTATCAATTTCAAAGATATTATCAGAATTTATATACAGAAGATACTCCGGCTACCGAAAGGGATATAATAGACTATGTGGATAATCTTCTTATTAATACGGAGGCAACGAAGTTGTTAGATGATTCCAGCAAGGAAGATCTTGAAAAAGAAATTTCATTGGCAGAGGTGGAGGTTGCACTATCCTTATTATCTTCGGGCAAGGCAGCTGGTCCTGATAATATTCCAATTGATTTATATAAGATGCTTAGTCAACAGCTGTGCCCTATTTTACATGATTTATTCCTTGGTATTCAATATAATGGTGCCCCACCAACATCTTGGGATGAAGCTAAAATAATTGTTTTTCCGAAAAAGGGAAAGCCCCCCGAACAATTAACCTCATATCTTCCCATATCCCTGATTAATTCGGACTCTAAATTATATGCAAAAGTTATAGCGCTCAGACTCAGTGGGGTCGTTGAACGGCTTGTCTCCCCGTGGCAACAAGGCTTCATCCTGGGTAAAGGAACTACAGAACACACTCATCGAGCAATTGCCCTATTCGACGCCATGGTTGCCACGGGGGGTCAGATGTCGATGATCCTACTTGATGCTGAGAAAGCATTTGACCGCGTCTCATGGAATTTCCTGTGGGAAACGGTAAAACGAAATCATTTCGGCCCCAAATTTATTAAATCTATTAAGTCAATGTATCTTCAGCCCAAAGCAAAAATACTAGCGGCAGGACTACTTTCTGAAAATATTAATATTGCAAGGGGTACTAGGCAGGGTTGTCCTTGTTCACCCCTGCTTTTTGCTTTATATATTAACCCTCTCATTTTGAATCTATTAGAAATCAATATTATTAAACCGGTCATTAGCTGTCAATTCGAAACTAAAGTATTGGCGTATGCCGATGACATTGCGGTTATTACAACAGACCCGATTGAGGCTATACTTGAAATAGAAAAGCTCACTACTGAATTTGGACGCTGTTCGGGCTATTCACTTAACAAAGGAAAAACGATTATCTTGTGTACGGATAATAGTATCTGCACGGATCAACGTAGAGCCAGAAAGGCTACGTATTTGGGAGTTGTTATGTGCGCAGATACTAAATCACTATCTAAAGCTAATTTTGATCCATTACTGGCTAAGATTAAGAATGATTTTGAAAGAGTCAATAGTCTACATCTGTCAATTATAGGCAGAGCCAACTGTGATAAAATGAATACACTGCCCAGATGCTTGTATCTCTTTCGGGCTATTCCTTTAGCTATCGATCAGGAAACGTTAGAGGTGATTAATTCACTTATTTCTAAACTTATGTGGCAGAATGGTAAGATTCGGAGATCCTTGGCGCTACTATCATTGCCCTTGGATAGAGGTGGCCTGGCAATTCCCGATATTCCTTTGTATTACTGGGCAGCATTTTTAAAACAACTCACACCTATGATTAATGGTTATAATCCAGAAGGAGTTGAAAATATCCCCTCAATTTATGAACTGCTTATAGGTCAGGAGGCTAAGGGTTTACTTCTACGGAAAACTGAGGCAAGAAATTATAAGGCTTTCAAGGGTGAAGTTATAAATAGCGCATGGAGTGTTTGGAAGAAAGTGACTAAATATTTGCATATTGCCAGGATTAATCGATATACGCGTCTTTGGCGTTCAAATGCCATTGGGGGTAAGGAACTTAATGTGGTCCTAAAGAAATGGGAAAAGGTTGGAATAAGAACAATCAGTGACTTTTTAGTAAATAATTTTGACTCCACCTTTTTTGATTTAAAAGTTAAATTTAAGTTAACTAATGGAGACTTTTTGAGTTTCGCCCAGATATTCGCTAAATTAAAGGCCAAAGAGTCCTTAATCTCCCTATCTAAAGTTGAAATTTTGGATGTAATTCCCAGAACAAACACTAGGATTGGAACCCTATATAACATTCTTCTGTCTCTAAAACAGGATGATCTTGACAAAATTGAAAATAAATGGAACACAAAATTAAACAACCCTAATGTCGACATTGATAAAGTCTTGGATATGAGCCAGAAGTTATTTATGGCCAGCAACCTCAAAGCACAACTCTATAAAACTGTATTTGGCCTGTATTTTACTCCTGCCAAATTGTTTTCATGGGGGAAGCGGGAGAATGATTTATGTCCTAGATGTAATCAAGGACCTGCTTTGCTAACCCATATGTTTTATAATTGTCCTGATTTGATGGTAATCAAAAATATGATTGCAGCTTTTTGGGAAGAGGTATTCAATCACAAAATACCAGAATCAGAAACTCTATTTTTACTAGGACATGATTATTCTCTAAATTTAAATAAATCTGAAGAAAGATAAATTTTTATAGGTACGGCAGTATTAAGACTTATCTTATCAACCCGCTGGAAAGAAAGAGATCCTCCTAGCTTTCAGATGTGGCTAGCGCGCTTCCTAGCAGTTTATAGGTTTGAAACAGCTATTTTTGAAACAAGAGGAGCCAAAACAAGGGCTCGTGGGGAGGCACTTTGGCGTCCAATAACTAGATGGAAGGCAGGCATTATACCTAGCGGCATTGGTTGAGTCAAAAATTAATGTTTATATTCTACTTGTCTGAAATATCTATTGCTGTACTTATGTTGACCTTGTTTAACATACTGTTTCTTCTTTTGTTTGAGTAATGGCCCAATTTGTAGTACCTGCTGTATAGATAACATTTTATTCCTCTTCGTTATGGTCTGTTTTTCATTTTTTGTTTCTGCAGTAAAATTGCTCCTGTTTTTTGTTTTCCTGGTTATAAAAAAAAAAAGAAAAAAAAGAATAAGGTACCGACTAAAAAAGGCTCTAAAAAGGCTCAGAGATGAATCAATCCAAACGAGGTCTAGTAGAAATCGCGAAGAAAATTAAATTATCCAAAAAGTGAGTCCGGGAGTTTCCTGGTGTTCCATCACAACGTCGCCAAATTGTAAAGTCCAAAACAACGTAGTATTTTAAAGTTAAAGGGTTTATTAGAAAGGAACATAGGATCAAGGTAGGACACAGCCTACACAGGTCTTCTTCCTCAGTAACTGTCCAGCTGTCCAGCAAGGAATACAGAATCTTGCATGGAACACACGAGGAAGAAGAAGGTTGAAGGAAAACAATTCTAACGGGAATGAAACAACATGACTATGAGCAGGACGAGCACTGTACTTTATTAATGAAAGAAGCACACAGGCCAGGAAACATTTTTTCTGTATCATTCATTCTTTTTTGGGGGGGGGGTTCTGATTTACAATGGCTCCAATAACATCCTTCACCCACACCCACACCCGAGGGTCCAGTAACCAGACTTCTGAGCTGGAATGTCCCTCATGTCCTGATTTTTAACATACCATATCCCCAATGTTTCCTTTAACGCCACAATACGTTTCTTACTTTCAGATTCTGCACAAACATTACTCAATTATCCTGTTTCTAAGCCTTGTCTCAGTGAAAATATTATCTCAATCCATCCTCTTAAATATGAGATAAACCAAGGTCTTTGCACTTTACAAATTTCTTTTAAGTGTAAAAATGAAACATGTTTCATTGTGAAGAATGTTTTTGTGCCCAGTATTATAATGATCGATTTTAAAATGCCACATTGATTATTTGGGGTTGCAGTCTCTCGTGTTAAGAAATTCAGGAACGAGTAGCTTAGGGTGGCTTTAGCATCCGGTCATTTACATCTTTGCAGAAACAAAAATTTAAAACACTTTCTAAAACTTTTTCAGTTCAAAGTAAACAAAAGAAACGTTGAAAACTTACTGACAGTCAAACCAAAACCTGCTGTAGAATTAATAAAATTGAGTTCTATTTTTAGGTTTGGCTTGAGAGCACAGCTGTCTGCATGGTCTATTGCTCACATTCTTTCAAACAAATGAGTATTTCCTCACCTCATACCATTGGCTAGTTAGTGTATCATTAAATATTCCAACAACTGCTTCGAGTGGAATGCATAAGGGACTATTTGATGCCTGAAGATTAGACTCAGCTATCACTCTGCTTTTCAAACACAAATATTTATCTCTACTCCTATATGCGCTTTATACAGAAAGCAATGCTGTTTTCCAGCACTGACCAAGCCAACAGGGCATGCTTTCAACAGGCCATCTGGTGAATGATGTTATAGCATGTCTCAAATCCCTAGCAGACATATTCAAAGGAACATTCCAGAATGCCTATTCTTGGTGAATGATAGTGATGCAAAACTGGGTAAAGAGAATCCCTACCCCCTTTTATTGTGATAAACAACATATTTTAATGTAACTCATGAAAAAAAAACGTTTGTGAATGCCAGTGTTTAAGTGCATTGGCACATTAACCCCTTGGCCGCGGCGCTAATTCCACTGCAGTGCTCGGGGGTAAGCGCGGTGCCGCCATGCTTGTGACATAACCACGCCGTCATGAGCCACGGGCGAGCTGTGCTCATGACAGCGTGGTTCCGTTCCGTCACGACCCCACCCACACACTAATTCGCCCGCACAGGCAGGGAATCAGTGCCGCGGAGGCGGAGCGGCTGCAGCATGCCGGAACCACACCGTCATGAGCACGCACTGCCCGTGACTCATGGGGGCATGATTCCGTCATGAGCAGGAAAGGGGTTAAAGCCAAACCTGTTTTTGCTTGTATCATTTTCTTATCATGGACCATTTCTGTACTCGTGAGCAAGAGAGGAGAGTTCCCGAAACGCGTCGAGTTTGTTTGCCTTTTTGAAATGAAATAAATGCTGTTTTTTCCACGAAGAGGTGTTCGTGTGTTATCTGGGCAGCAAGGAGTGCAGATATTGGACTTGATTTATGGGCTCGCAAACCACACACGAACAGGCTTGGCGGCTGTCAGGCCATTTGGAATTTATATTTATATATATATATATACATATAATATATACATATATATATATATATATATATATATACATATATACATATATATATATATATATATATATATATATATATATATATATATATATATATATATATATATATATATATATATATATATATATTTTTTTTTTTTTTTTTTTTTTCAAGAAAGAGCGAACCTCCGTAGCCCAGCAGCTCGAATTCACCACAGCACAAACAGAATCCAGACGTTATATATATAGTTCTTGAGGTACAATAAAATGATTACACATTCTTGTAAAGCATGTAGATCTGGGCCTAGTCATGAACCATAAATACAACCATGTGATGAAGGGGTCAAAGGTGGCTCTTGACCTTGTGGAGAGCTAGTGTGGGCCAGTATGTATGTATTTGTCCAGATGTCTGGCGAAGCACGTGATCACTGCATGTGGTGTGCATGCCGTCTTCTGATTGGCTGAGTGTTTATAACTACATGTGCCATTTGACTTTGTGGTATTTTGGGAATGCCATAATTGGCCAAACTTATTTTATTGGGGCCAATCTCCTCTGACCTGTTTGTGGTGTAACTGCCAATCTGTGGGATCGGTCAGGGTTTTCCATGTTTGCGCGTTTGTCTTCGGGCCAAGTGTAACCCCATTTATGACCTATCAATCGATTTGCTTTGGTTTGGGTCGCAGGGCCTGTCTGACCATGTATCTCTGACTTGAGGTTGATGGGGAGATCATCTCAGGCGAATTGGATAGCAACAATACAAGTTCGTTATTATGTGTATATATAAATTAGCGGTCATTGATATCATATTTACCAACATTCTCATTATTATGTTTACATTTGTCATAGCGTGCATCAACATAATTTTTACTGCTATTGGCATTGCATGGGTGCATAGATTATGGCGTACATTGACATTGCATGTACTGGTATTGACCCAAAATAGGGTCGTACATCTGGCCCATTGTGATTAACAATATCTCAAAATCAGTTAGGTGTTAACTGAGAAAAACCTTAGAAAACAATCTCCTATGATTGTTTGAATCTAAAGATTCCAGCTAAGATGGGCTGATGAAGGGTTGCAACCTCCAACATAATAAGGGTTCAAAGTACTACGATTGAGGACTGGTGCGTATGTGAAAGAAACTGCATCATTCGATGTTGCAGGACAAACAACTTCCCTTTCTTTTTCTAGTATTTGTAATGATTTTATGAACATTCACTCCGTAAGGAAATGCCTCTTAGTGCATGATCACCCCTAAGGTTTTGGACTGATGTTGCTGGTTTTTGGACGCTAAGAGTGCTCTTAGTAAAACTAACCAAACCTCAGTGCTGGTGCTATGACTGCAAAATGTGAATGTTTAATTTACCTATATTGAATTGTCATAGGTTACCCTACTTATAATTCTCTAGAATATGGTGGTTAGCTTACTTATACTTACAGAAGAGGTGCACTCCAAGATTCAGTTGGCTGACTTCCTGTTACAGTTCCAGCGCCACAAAAGTTAAAAAAGTCACTTTGTTCCTTTGCTAAAGCCTAACTGATCAAAGCCACAGCTACCCAGGGTTGAGCTAGGGGTTTACAAACTAGCCTGAATGGACTAAAGATGGGTTTTTGGTTTATTACATAGTGCGATTGCAAATCCACACCATAGAACAAATCGCATTATCTCACATACTTGAAATGGAAACTCACTGGAGCATTCATGAATATCATGTCTTGTATTTTGCGTTTATAAAATATTCCTGTACTTCCATTTTCTAGTTAGTACAAAGTTTGTTTTCAGGAAAACTCCCAAATGAGAGGTAATGTCAGACAAATCTGACATTAACTCTTAGCCTTATAATTATTAATCCTTGTATATTTCCTCTCAGTCTCCCCTCATCTTTCTCCTTAGGGCTATTTGATTATTCAGCGAGTTTATCTACTGTTAAATCTGCAACTAAGCGCAATATTGTCTACTGTAACCATGTTGATCATACATTTTGAAAACCTAAAATGTGTTCTCACCTGTCTCCTTTGTTCCTATCACTTGACTTACTTTATTTCCCTCCATCATTATCTTTCTTCTGCCCCAAACAACCGGTCTATCCACATTTCCCTTGCGCTGGTGGTTCAATATACATAAGTGGACCCTTCTCCCAAAGATCACCTGGCACTGCAAATCTAGTGCTCTTCATTGACACCCTTGAATATATTAAGATGGAGGAGGCTGACAAAAAACCCTATTGCTTAACTTTTTGTTAACCAGGGAACAGATTATTGCAATTCCATTGATTGAACAGTGGTGCCATTCAGGCTGGAGGCTATGATTAGGTTGTACATAATGAGCTCTTCTAGCTTGACACTTATCTCAAGGACAAGGCAAGTATCTGCAAATTTTCCAGCAATTTGCATTCCTCATCCTTCTCTCTATCCTCTTCCTACTTAGTGATTGTTTCTAGTAAAGGTAAAGGCAATGGAAAAGGAGAAGGTAGAGAAGGACAGCTTCTGCAAAGCAAAATTATGCACAGAGGCTGTAGTGAGAAGGTCCAAGAAACAACTTCATGATTTACAGAAGCTCGTGATCTGTTCCTCATTCTTCTCTATCTACACGCATGCTTATTCCATCAGAGCAGGAGAAGGTGGGAGGGTTCTGGATGAGGATTCTCCCACACTTCTGTTAAATCATTGAGGACACATTACACACAGGTGTCTACATCACTGAAACACCCCTTGTGTGTAGTGGGACGTGGTATTTACGGTATTCAGAATATGCAGGAAAGAACAAGTGGCAATCCCAATACACACCCTGTGAACCTGGAGCAGTACATGTCTCACTTTATGCACAGTGAAAAACAATAGTGCTCATTGATACGGAGCAACTGATACCCTCTCTACCAATAAACACTCATGACATCATTATGTATTTTTATGATGTAGACACTTCTCAATAGGCCACTAAGAGGTTTGTTTTTTACCAAACTAGAGCAAGGATGTAGGGGTCCAAGCGAAGGGTCACCATTTTCCAAGAATGCACAAACTCCTTAGGTACTAGAGACTATTTGGCTAGCAAGTGTTACCAGTGTCATCAGGTGAAAAGGGTCTCGGTACAGATTATGTATGGCAGTCCCTGGAAACACCCCCCACAAAGAAGGCCCAGTGCTATGTTCTGTGATTCGGCTTTGTCCTATGGATTATTGTAAATTGCTTATGTCAGTGGTGTCCTTGCTCCCTGAATGTTTGATGGTGTGTCTCCTATACACTGTGTATGTCTGATTATGTTACGGTAATAGTAATAGTTATTAACCCCAGCATTAGCAAACATTTAATGAAATGTTACACTGGTGATAAGGAAATACAGAATTGAGGAGAGTTGCCAGCTGTAAAGAAGAAAGCATGGACTGTGCTTGCTAAGTTGTGTGTCCTGCAGGTAGCACACACTTTTGGGCACTAATATTGTCTGCAGATATATCGTCTGACATAAACATTGTGTCCTGAATATAATGTACAACAGTATCATCCCATTGGATGCAGATTTTCTATTATTAAATCCACTGGGTTGACATTATTGTAAACTAATCCTTTTCAGCAGTCGATAAAGACTTGCCATCTTGTCATCTGTTGAAGGTGCATGAACGTAAATGAAGAAATTATTAACAAAACACCTTTGAATTTCTAGAGACAATCAAAAGGTAGACTGTGGCTGTAGAAGAAGGTGAGCTGAAGAACTGAGTGTCATGACTTAATGAAATTGGTATTCTGGGTGGAGCCAGTCAAATGTTTTATTTATGCAGGCAAGTTTTTATAATTAGTAAATGTTTGTATTGTTTACCGATTGGAGGTGGGTTTGAACAAGAGAGATATCATGGAAACAATAAAACTATGCCCAAAAGATATTTTCTCATGGTATCAGTCTGCTGTAACTGTCTAGCATGGCCTTTGCATGTGAGATATGCCTTCACATTGAATTTTAATGTGATATACCCTCTCAGTACATTTAACCAAATGTTAGTGAATGGGAAACAACACTTACAACGCAACTTTTACAACGCACTACCCTTACAACTAAACTTTTACAACGCAACATCCATTACAACACATACCATTACAACGCAACCATTACAGCGAATGTCACTACAACGCATACCACTACAACGCATGTCATTACAACCCAGTCATTACAACGCATACCATTACAACGCATACCTACACTATCCAACACTTACCCTACTGTTGCACCCCCTGGAGTTAGAATAGTAATTTTTACCCCTGCACTATCCAATACTTACCCTACTGTTGCACCCCCTGGAGTTGGAATAGTAATTTTTACCCCTACACTATCCAATACTTACCCTAATGGTGCACCCCCTGGAGTTAGAATAGTAATTTTTACCCCTACACAATCCAATACTTACCATACATGCAATGTAATGGTATGCGTTGTAATGGTATGCGTTGTAAATGTAGTATGCGTTGTAGTTGAATGCGATGTAAAGGTAGTTTCAAAGAATTCGTTGTAATGGCATGCGTTGTAATGGAATGCGTTGTAATGGATGTTGCTGTGTAAAAAATGTGTTGTAAAGGTGTGCGTTGTAAAAGTATGCGTTGTAACGACATACATCCTTATTGAATGTCATATACCAAAATTGCAATTTCAGCCATCCTCTGCCCTGAGTTCAGACCTTATTCTTGTCCTGGGAGCCTCATTTCACTTTGATGCATCAACAAATTGTACAGATTATGCTATGTTTATATCAGTGTTAGCAATTTTTTATGTTTTACTATTCTTCTATTCAGAATGCTGCAGACACTGTAGAACATTCAGGATGTATGACATAACAACGCATGCTTTTACCACGCATGCCTTTACAACGCGGTTTTTACATCGCAAACCATTACAACACATAGCGCTTTGGGGTGCTGGAAGTTTAATTTACTATTCCAACACCATTCCCCGTGGACACTAGGGAAGGTGTTGGATAGTAAATTAAACGTATTCCCTATCCTAGAGCGCCCCCCAGCGCAATACGTTGTAATGGTTTGCGTTGTAAATACCGCGTTGTAAAGGCACTGCGTGGTAAAAGTTGCGTTGTAAAGGTTGTTCACCGAACATTCATCTTGCTTACTGTAGACTAGTGTGTTTAGAGATGGAATTAACGCTATATAAAAGTCTGATTTATGGCAGTGTGTCTGTCATCTGGCTGGAAATAAAGTATTACTTACGTTTGGTTAGGAGCTCTTGAAGCAAAAGAGAAGAAAACTGAAAAATCACTCCATAAAGTGTAAGGTGGGCAACAGAGTGGTGTTCCCCTGTCGCCACAATTTGAACCAAGACAGATGGGGCATATTATCAAGGGGGGTTATCTCCGCTTTTTTGGCTTTAAAAGCCAAGAAAGCGGAGATAAAATTATCTCCCTATTACCTAGCTGTCGCTAACACCAGTTAGTGACAGCTAGTAGGAGATAGCGACCATCTTGGGCCCCACTTTGCATGTCAGTGATATTTATCACTAATGACATGCAAAGTGGGTGTGCCAAGATGTTAGCGACTAGAAACAGTCGCTAACATCGCTATCTCCTATTACCAACATTTGGGGATATTCACGCTAAGCGCGAATATCTCCAAAAGCTAACACCTGCCCTGAGCAGTTCTTAGCCATGTTATCCAATGGGAGGTGGATAACATGGCTAAGAGCATTAGCTAAGTAATGCATGAATATCGCTGACTTTTCAGCGATATTCATGCAATGCGGCGATTTTTATCGCATTTGCGATAAACCTTGGTAATACCAAGGTTTATTTGCGGTAAAAATCGCCGCAGCTCAGCGGTAAATTTTTGTCTCTAACCAAGTAGTAGCGATAATTATCGCTATTGCTTGGTAATATGCCCCATTATTCCTCTAATAATTAATTATTGAAAGTGATACTATTTTATGCAGTTGGAGTTGACCTTTAATAGCGAGAAACTGTTGTGGAATGTTTCACAGTTGAAATATTCAAGTTATGAGCATCAGTTTAACTTTTTTACAGCCATGTTATGCTCCTTTAGATCCTCACTATGAGTGGTCTGTTTTTTGCCAGCGTTTCACACCCACGATCCCCTGATCCCAGAATTAACAATATCGGAGTCTATGGTTAATGGCGAAGGCAATCATTTGGGAGTCTAATATGTATACAAGGGAATCGGGAATAGCACATTTAATTCCACTGGTAAATCACTATATGCCCCTAGATTTACCTAGGCATTTTGTGCTTGAAGCGGTGTCCAGTGTACCATGATAGAACTGGAGATTTTCCACAGATTTCAGTATATTTTTCTTATTTCTATTTATTTATAAAGTTTTGTATAGCGTGGACATGATCCTATAGGGTATCAGAGCGCTTTACATTATAGGGTAGGTAGGATACAGATGTAAGTATAGAAAATCATCACATTTATGAGAGTAGCATAGTAAAGCTGGTGTCTATAGTTTCTCAATGTAGTGGTCAAAGAGAGCGTCTGAATAATAGACAGGTAAACAAACAAAACATAATGTATCTTAGGGCAGAAACTTGTTCATTAGAATTGTTTTCACTTTGTTTTTTAATGAAGAGGTAGTAGAAATTCGGGGGACATCCGATTGCAGAGAGTTTCATATACCCGAGAAGGCTCTATAGTTCATTGTCTTTTGGTGGAAAATTTCTTTTTGTACCGGTTATCAATCTGCCCGTAGCATGAAGGGAGGCTATATCTCATAATTCTGATAGTTGAAGTAATTCCTGCTACCGGCCTCATCTGAATTTCAGGCCATCCCCTTATATGGACTGTTGGAGATGCAGGTGAGAACATAAAATGTTGTCAAGTAAGCCAAGAAGTATAAAAACTATAAAATGATCAGAAAGTTCAAATAATTCCACACTAGCCAAAGATAGGACAGTAAGGAATTCCAGTTTCTTCCTTCCTGCACACAAAAAGCATGCTTCTGAATCACATAATTTGCATAGAATGGACCCTCAAATAATTCGAGATTGCAATCTTATAGAACAGCTCGGACAAAATGTTTAAGAACTCTTTTCTCGAAACTAGGATCCTGGATGCTAGAAAATTCTAGACCTACAAAAGCACCTCAAGACTAGAGGCTGTTGCCCAGACAACTAGCAGAAAAATCCTGTAGGAATATGATCACATTTCTTTATTTGCAATAGTAATCTGGCTGCAGTGTTTTGAATACTTTGAACTAAAAATCTGGATTCCCTGCCTAAAGTACAAGGAATTCAAAATATCTGGCCTGGAAAAAACAAGTGCGTTCATAAAGGAGACACAGAGTGGAAATCATAGATATAAAAGGAGCTTATCAGAGTTTAAGGTGACAATGTCTGAAAATCATCACAGTGAAATCAAGTTTTTTTTATGTGGGTGCTTTTTTGGGCTCTAGTTCACTGTCCACTATGTATTCTCTTTCTTTTCTGTGTGGGAGAGGAGCGAAGAATGTCGTCATACAATGTTTTGGTATTCTCTTGTGCATAATGAGATTAGAGTATTTTACATGTCATTAGCCTTTGTGGAGACTTTAAGTGTGAAGTGGTAAGTGCACATGTGAGTCACTGCACTAGCTGCCTGGGACGTTGTTGGATTTGGCTAGTATTGAGCCATCACAGTGGGTTTCCAACCTACTGTCAGTGTTTTTAACACTTAAGGTAGGATGTTCAAGTCTTTTCTGGTGGTTTTGTTGTGATGTTGTTTTACAGTAGTGAGACAGCTTTTTGTTGCTCTTGTCCACCTCACCATTTCAGTTTGTTAGGTAGTAGTCATTGGCTTAATGGATGTGAAAGTCAAAGTAGCTGGTAGATGGTTTCTCTAAGAGCAGTGTATTATATGCCATTTTGCTCCGGTGTACTTTGCTCGCAAGTTCAGCGGCTATGCGACTTGCCAGTCTGGCTGTTGGGCTGTATATCAGAACATGTTGGCATGTTTTGTGTTGTCCTGCTTGTGCACCACATTGTATGATCTGAATATGAATATAAAAGATGTTGTTGCTGGGTATGTTGGTGTGTGCTTTTTTCTGTCAAAAAGAAGTAGGTAGTATTCTAGTCTGTTGCCTGTTGTTTAGTGTTCTTTGAACTCATGTAAAGTAACACAACTTCTTGCATAGTAGTCATTACCAAGTTGTAAAGGTGTTTTGCACTGGAAAGGTGCTCTTTTCCTCAGTACAAATAGAGGCATATTTACAAGAGGTTATCACACCAGAACATCACTTTTTTGATGCTCTGATGGCGATAACCCCTTCACCCTATTTACAAGTTGGCATTAAGCCACTGAATGTGGCTTAATGCTGACTTGTAAATATTGCCCCTTTCAGGCAGCACTTAGCATAAAAGGGGCGGGCAATGGGTGTTGCATTGGGCTTTCCTGCACAACACCCAATACTTTTTGATGCTGCCCCCTATTTACAAGGCTTGCGTTAATATGGGGCATTGCCAGAAATAATAGCAGGGAACTCCTTGTATTTGCTGTTCCTATTTGTGCTGCATTCTGCAGCATACAAAGAAAGAGCAATAAGTCATTAGTGATTGTTAATGTGCAGGAATGTGTCCCTTCCTGCAGATGAACAATCATTAAATAATGATGAGATTCAACTTCTATGTATGCTGAATTCTTCAGCACACATAGAAGTTACAAATCGCCTTTTATGATTGTTTATGTGCAGGAAGGGGCACCCTTACACTATGGGACAATGTTGCCTGTGTTGGGTGCTAGGCAACTAAATTTAAGGCCAGTGCTAGTTTAAATGCAGGGGCTCATCCTATGTTTGTAAATACAGCACATGCCTGCGTTTTCAGAATGTTGGAGCATGGCGTGAACAATTGTGGTCTAACACAGTGCTCCACCATTCAAAATAATGTATGCACTGTCTTGCACCACTTTGCCTGAAAGGGGTGTTATTGAGGCATTACAAAGGCAGATCAGCACAAATGTCCATAGGTTTTTACCCACGGCCTGATATGTTAAGATAGTCACATTGGCCTTTGCTTCAAAAACTCAGGTGTCCTAAAAGCAAGCGTAAACAAGGAGCATTGCAAGGCAAGTGTGCTGCAGTGCACAGCAACTTCTAAAATGCAGAATCTGTCTGAGTTTGTACTGGCATAGGAATATCTACTAGAGTGTGCTTTCCATGCAAATGCTGTGCTAGAAAGCACATTCTCAATTAATTTTGACATCTTGTTTGGCCTTATTGAAAATTGCACAGGAATATGCCTAAAAACTGTACTCAATTATTTCAATTAACCTATTTATTGTGAAATTGTCACCCTTTTGCTTTGATTGCACAAAATTAGTTAATATCATAAATATATTTGAAGCCTGTGCAGTTCTGAAATGTGAAGTGTGCTAAATAATAAGTGTGCTCTTAGTACTTCTGGAAGGTGTTTTGTTCTGCCCTAGAGTCATGCTTATGTAGTATGTGTGCGGAGGCCTAGGTCTGCCTCTGGTACTGTGATGTCTTACAGGGGCACACAAATTGTCTCCTCATAATGGAGATATAGATGTTATCTATGCCCTTGGTATCTCACATATAGTGGTGGTGGCAGCAGAGTGTGATTAATGAGCCGACATTTTTCACTAAGTCTTTGAGAGTGTGGTCTACCGACCCCTCTCATGTAAAGTTCGGCTAGTATTTGAAACACAGATTCTGGCTATGACTTTCCATATACATGTTGAGTGTGTGTTTGTGCACTGAATATGTGATAAATACATGACAGTAGAACTCTATGTATGCTGAGAGTACTCGGACTAGTGAAATTCATTTTGTACACTTCAGGTTATCATGGCACAAGATACAGAGTGGATCCATCTTCTCAAGTGAGTGGAAGTGTATTGCTTGCATTTGTGTAATGATAGGTGTTAGAACCGGCTGTCTCTAGTTGGCAGAGGTATACACTTCTGACAAATAGGGACACACCTTTTCTAGTCAGGGCAAGGGGATCACACCCTTTGATAACCCCTGCTTACCCCCTTGGTAGCTTGGCAGAGCAGACAGGCTTATCTCAGAGGCTGTGCGTTAAGCATTTATGACCACATACAGTAATAAAGTGAATACACTACAAATGGACACCACACAGTAGTATTATAAAAATAAGTATTTTTATATAAGGCTTAGCACAAGACCAAATAACGACAAAAATATACACAATCTGTAGTTTCTTCTTTAGCACAAAGTCTTTTCGTATCAAAGCAACTCTTCTTCTTGGAAACACAGTTCTTAGCAACAAGGTAACCCACACGGGAGCTACCCGATGTCGAGGCAAAGTTAATCCTAAGGTTCGGCGTCGACCGCGAGGAGCGCTACGTCGAGCCCGGAGTCACACGGACCCCCAACAACACAGTACCTTGGAAAATGAAGCTCACGAGGATCAGCGGCGTCGAGCAATCCGGCGTCGTGTCTTCGTTGTCGATCAGGCCTCAGCAGACGTCGATGTCGATGATTCTGTTGCAAAGAGTGAGCAGCGCTCACGGCGTCGAGAGGGCACGAGGGCGATGCGATCAGCAGCGGTGCAGACACGAGGTCCCTTGGAGCTGGAGCCGAACTCACTACTCACTGGCGTTGCTGCTGGCGTCGATCGGGCCCGGCGGCCGGCGTCGAGGAAGCGGGACACTGGAGCCGTTACCCACTATGTCGAGCTGGATTCGGCGACGTCCGTCGGCGTCGATATTGCTGGATCTTTCAGAGGTGCTGGATTCACAGGTTCCAGCAAATAGCACTTTAAGCAGATGAAGTCCTTTAGCCCTGTGACTTCAGCAGGAGACTGGCACTCTTCCAGTCCTTGGAGATTTTCTTAGCAAGCGTGAGAGTACACACACAGTTCCTCTCTCCTGGTTCCTAGGCAAAAATAAAGAAGCACTGCAGGATTCCCCCCAGCACACTGGCAGAAGGGGTAGGCAAGTCCTCAGATCAGCAGGCCTCTTGTCCTTGGTTACAGGGTTCCTTGTCAGAAGTGATCTGATTTCTTAGTTCAGGGGTCCTTCTCTTATACCCCTTTTCAGCTTTGATCCCTTTGTCCATGCAGGGGAACTTCCCAACATCCTGGGTCTGTTGTGGGTGGAGCCAGGCAGAAGTACCTGGCCTATTCACTGGGCAGGGCTGGGTCCTCAAACGCCCAGCAGGAGGTGGAGCCAGCATTGTCACTGGCAGGAGCAGAGCTATCGGCCTCCTGGCAGGAGGTGGGGCTAGGATCGTCCATGGCAGGCACAGAGCCATCAGTCGCTTGGCAGGAGGTGGAGCCAGCATTGTATCTAGCAGGGCAGGCTATCAGCAACTACTCTCCCCCTACTCTCAACGCAAATGTCCCACTCATCCCACACTGACTCATCCAGACCTCTGGAGCCACCCAGCTCCTGTCACACACACGCAAGACCAGCAGAAACCAGAAATGGTTAGACAAGAAAATAGACACTTTCTAAAAGTGCTATTTTCAAACCCAGAGTCCAAAAACCAACCACGCCAACGGATGCGTAATTAAACCCCGAGTTCAAGGATACCAAACTCGACATTGCACCATGCTCCCCGAGCCAGCTAGGATCATAGCATTAATAACCTGGCGGCCCATTCTAACCAACGGAGAGCAGGTTACCTCGCAATAGTGAAGAACGAAGATGGCCGTAGTTCACTATTAGGACATGCCAACTTGGTCAGGCTTGTCCTACCTTATACTTACAACGCACCCTACACGTGGGCCTACCATAGGGGTGACTAACATGAAGTTAAGGGAAGGTTGGAGGGGCTGGCAAGTAGGTATACTTGCACAGTCTGCGTGACAGTACCCGACTGTACGTAGGTCTCGCAATGACCGACCCATAGACATTCTTTTACGAGGCCGCTCTTGTGGGTGGCACAACACGTGCTGCAAGCCCACGAGCGGCATTTGTATTTACAAGCCCCGGCACTCCTGGTGCACTAGACCAGGGACTGACAGTAAACCAAATAAGCCAAACATGGAATACAATCGATACATCAATTTAACATAGGGAGCACTTGCACTGTGGCACTGATCAGCAGTGGCACAGTGCCCAAAGCGTTATCCAGCAAAACATCGTAAAACAGTGGAGGCAAACAGAAAAAATGGAGGAGAGACTCAAGCCAATGATGTCAGGTCTAACATGTGTCCCCTACAGCTGAAATGTGGGGAGAACTACCCTTGACCTAGGGAGTCCTCTTCACTAAGGCGGAAAAATCTGGACAGACCATCAGCATTGGCGTGATCTGTACCAGGGCGGTGCTCCACCGTGAAGTCCATCCCCTGTAGGGAAATGGACCACCTCAACAGTTTCGGATTCTCACCCCTCATCTGCATCAACCATCTGAGGGGCCTGTGGTCTGTCTGAACCCGGAAGTGAGTCCCAAACAGGTAGGGTCTTAGCTTCTTCAGCGCCCAGACCACAGCAAATGCTTCTCTCTCTATCGCACTCCACCTCGTTTCCCTGGGAAGTAACCTCAGACTGATGAAGGCTAGAGGCAAGTCTCGGCCCTCTTCATTCACCTGAGCTAGAACAGCCCCCACGCCATGCTCTGAAGCGTCCGTCTGGACAATAAATTCTTTTGAAAAGTCGGGTGCCTGGAGTATAGGTGCTGTGCACATTGCAGTTTTCAGGGTGTCGAAGGCCGTTTGGCAGGCATCAGTCCAGATCACATTTCGTGGCTGCTTCCTTGAAGTCAGCGAAGTCAAGGGGTGCACAATGTTACCGTAATCCTTGACAAACCTCCTGTAATAACCTGTGAGTCCTAAGAAGGCTCTCACCTGCGTTTGGGTTTTGGGCGGCGCCCAAGCCAGGATGGTATCAATCTTGGGTTGCAGGGGGGCAACCTTGCCGCTCCCTACTTGGTGCCCCAAGTACACCACAGAACCCTGCCCAATCTGGCACTTACTGGCTTTGATTGTGAGGCCTGCTTGCGCAGGGCCAACAACACTTCCTGGAGGTGGCGCAAGTGTTCCTCCCAGCTGACGCTAAACACTGCGAGGTCGTCCAGGTAGGCGGCACTGAAATCCTCCAGTCCAGCCAAGACCTGGTTGACCAACCTCTGGAAGGTGGCAGGGGCATTCTTCATCCCAAAGGGCATCACCCAGAACTGGTATAGCCCATCTGGTGTGGAGAATGCGGACCTCTCTTTTGCCCCATCGGTCATGGCGATCTGCCAGTACCCAGACATCAAATCAAACATACTAAGGTACCGGGCAGCCCCCAACCGATCGATGAGCTCATCAGCTCTGGGGATGGGGTGCGCGTCAGTCTTCGTGACCGAATTGAGTCCTCGGTAATCCACGCAGAACGGAAGTTCTGGTGAAGCACCAGGCGCTGCAGCCTTTGGGACCAAGACCACTGGGCTGGCCCAAGGACTGTTAGAGGACTCAACCACCCCTAACGCAGACATTTTGGAGACCTCCTCCTTAATGTAAGCTCGGACCTTGTCAGTCACCCTGTAAGCCTTGTGCTTCACAGGAGGGCTGTCTCCGGTGTCAACATCATGGACACACCAATGAGTGACACCCGGAACCAAGGAAAACAGATCCGGGAATTGTCCCAACAGTTGGCGACAATCCTGTTTCTGCTCTAGGGTCAGTGTGTCAGAGAGGACCACACCATCCACTGACCCGTCTTGCTCTTTAGCACACAGGAGGTCAGGAAGAGGCTCACTCTCCTCCTCCATTCCAGCATCTGTAGCTAGGAGCATGCCCACTTCGGACCTTTCTAAGTGGGGCTTCAAACGGTTGACATGCAGGACCCGCAAGGGGTTCCTGGGAGATTTCAAGTCCACCAGGTAGGTGACATCGCTCTTCTTCTCCACAACCTTAAACGGTCCAGTCCACCTGTCCTTGAGCTCACAAGGTTCCACAGGGGACATGACCCAAACTTCCTGACCAGGCTGAAGCTCTACCAGAGTGGCATTCCGGTCGTACCAACGCTTCATCTCCTCCTGGCTGGCCTCCAGATTTGCCTGAGCAAGATCTCTGAAGCGCCGAGTCTGGTTCCTGAAGGCCAGCATGTAACTGTATACATCCTGGGGAGGTTTCCTGGGAGATTGCTCCCAGCCTTCCTTGACCAGACTCAAAGGCCCTCTTACCGGGGGCCCGTACAAAAGCTCAAAGGGGCTGAACCCTAGAGACTTCTGCGGCACCTCAGGGTAAGCAAACAACAGGTATGGCAAGAGGACGTCCCATTTCCGCCTCATTGGTTCTTCAAGACCCATGAACATGCCTTTAAGGGTACGGTTGAATCTTTCAACCAGCCCATTTCCTTGAGGGTGGTAAAGAGTGGTGAACTTGTAGGTTACCCCACACTCCTTCCACAGAGACTTCATATAGTTGGAAATGAAGTTGGTGCCCCGGTCTGACACCACCTCTCTGGGGAACCCCATCCGGGAGAAAAAACACCCATCAGTGCCCGTCCCACCAGGGGGGCCGTCACTGTTCGGAGAGGGATGGCTTCCGGGTACCGTGTGGCATGGTCCACCAAGACCAGGATGAACCTGTTGCCCAGGGCTGTCTTGGGGTCCAGGGGCCCAACAATGTCAATACCCACCCGGTCAAAGGGGGTACTGACCACTGGAAAAGGTTGGAGGGGAGCCTTCTGCTTCCTTCCGCTTTTCCCACTTGCTGGCAAGTGTGACAAGTCTTACAATGGATGTCTACATCCCTGCGCATCTGAGGCCAATAAAAATGGGTGACAAGCCTGTCATAGGTCTTATCCGGTCCCAGATGTCCAGCTAACGGAACGTCATGAGCCAAACCCAGTAGGAAGGCTCTAAAGCGCTGGGGTACCACCAGCACACGGGCAGACCGAGGCTCAGCAGCCTTAGGCTCGCTATACAGGAGGTCGTTCTCCCAGTACACAAAATGTGACCCTGAGTGATCACCTGAGGATTGGGCTGAGGCCTGCTGCCTCATACCCACAAGAGAAGGGCACACTTTCTGTTCGGCACAGAATTCCTCCCTGGAGGGACCACCATCCTGCTGCCAATGGGTCAGCTCAGGCAGGTCTCCCAGTTCGGCAATTTGTTCCCCTGTGGGCTCAATGGCATCCCCCTCAGGGTCTACCTCCTCCTGGACCACGGGAACTACGGGGGCCAGTTTCCCGCGCCTCCTGCCTCTTCTCTTCACAGCAGGGTCCTGGGCCGTACTTTCAGGCTCCGGGACCCCATCAACACCCTTACTTGCTGTCATCGATCGAGTGGTTGCACACACCCACTCTGGCACACCCAACATTCTCAAATGTGTTTCCCTCTCCACCTTAGCCCAAGGGGAGTCTTCTAAATCATTGCCCAGGAGACAATCGACAGGCATGGCGGGCCTAACAGCAACCTGAAGAGTACCTGAAACTCCCCCCCATTCAAAGGAAACTTGAGCTACCTCACACTCTTTCTGGGAGTTGTCAGCAGCTAACACGGGGTAGAATGCGTGGGGAACCACCTGCTCTCTGGATACCAAGTGACACTTGACAGCTGTCACACTCGCTCCGGTGTCTCTGAGAGCTTCCACTCTATGGCCATTAATGGTCACCCACTGCCTACATTTACTAATGTTACTAGGCAGAGGGGGTGGAGGGACCATTTGCATGTCTCCTAGCGAGACCAGGGACATTTCTGCGGGACCCCTCCCACCAGGGACAACCATCTCCTCCCCTCCCAGGGCTACACTCGCCAACTGACGGGGGGTGCATGCGGCGGTGCATTCGAATTCTTCATGGGACACTGGGGGTCATAATACCGGTGTCCCACCTGCCCACAAACGTAGCAGGTTAGGGGGCCCCTATGAACAGGTTCACCCATTGGGGCCCCTGGCTTCTTCTCAGGGGGAGGCTGGGAACCCTTCCCTTGGTTCCCTTGGGGATTACTTTGGGGCCCTTTCTGGGACTCCTTCTGTTTACCCTTGTCCCCCCCACTCTTCTGCTGGGGACCCTGCCCACCCTTGGCTGAGTCTCCCACTGGACCCTTGTAGACCCTGGTACTGACCCAGCGGTCCGCCTCCTCAGCAAGTTTTCTAGGGTTAGATATCTTGCTATCAATCAGGTGCTGGCGCAGCTCTGGAAAACAGTTATTGGACAAATGCTCCCAAGCAAACAAATCATAAAGAGCTTCGTAACTTTCCACTTTGCTGCCCTTCACCCAACCATCCATGGCTCTGCAAAAATAAGACACATATTCAACCCACGTCGTACCAGGCAACTTCTTACATTCTCTAAAAGCTTGTCTGTACTTCTCGGGGGTTAGGCCATACCGCAACATTAAAGCATCTTTCATATGAGCATACGACATCCTATCCTCAACAGGCATGTCTAACAGGGTATCTCTTCCCTCATTCACAAAGCGACCCCACAACCCCGCTCCCCAATCCTTCTCAGGGACCCGGTGGGCCAACAATGCTAACTCATACGCTTTAAACCACTGACCAATATCTTCGTTCCTATGATAATCTTTTATCACATCTTTCGGGAAATAAAACCTACTTTCCGCAGGCACAGATGGAATGCTGCCACCAGAGGGATTCAATTCTAACTTCTTAGCTTGGATGTCCAACTCCCTCAACTTGGTATCTCGCTCCAAAGCTAACTTCTCTCTCTCAAACTCCAACCTTTTGGTCTCCAAATCAGCTTCTCTCCTACCTCTTGCATTTTCTAATTCCAACTGCCCATTTATCTTTAGCCTTGCCATTTCCATGTTGTATGCACGCTCCTTCGCCCTTTCTTCTCGTTCTTCAGGGGAAAGACCTTTGGAGGAAACACTGCTTCCGGGAGAGGACTCAGGCCCATTCACTGGCGCCTCCTCATCCCCTTCCCCTGGCTGTACCACCACCACCGCGTCAGAGGGATCTCTGGACTCCAACCAGGCCTCCAAAGCTTTGCGATATTCCGTTTTGTTTTTGCAGCCCTTGGTAGGCACTTTCAACTGCTTACAAAAGGATTTCAGCTCCTCCACTTTGTAGACGTTTATCTTCGCTCTGTCGAACTCCTCCACAACAACAACAGGGGTAGTGACTCCGGTGTCACTCATGGTCAAAACTGGCAGTGTTCAAAAAATCAACCTTCCGAAAAGCGGAGAACCAAAAATGGAATCCTTCCAAGTAGATTGTGACTGCGCTATGGTCTGCCTTCACTATGTAGCGCACACTAATCACTGCACATGGGTCATAAATGCAAGGTTCAAATCCTCACCGCTGCGTCCAATGTTAGAACCGGCTGTCTCTAGTTGGCAGAGGTATACACTTCTGGCAAATAGGGACACACCTTTTCTAGTCAGGGCAAGGGGATCACACCCTTTGATAACCCCTGCTCACCCCCTTGGTAGCTTGGCAGAGCAGACAGGCTTATCTCAGAGGCTGTGCGTTAAGCATTTATGACCACATACAGTAATAAAGTGCATACACTACAAATGGACACGACACAGTAGTATTATAAAAATAAGTATTTTTATATAAGGCTTAGCACAAGACCAAATAACGACAAAAATATACACAATCTGAATAAATACTTTTGGAAGGGAAAATAATATTTCAAAGGTAGTTTCTTCTTTAGCACAAAGTCTTTTCGTATCAAAGCAACTCTTCTTCTTGGAAATACAGTTCTTAGCAACAAGGTAACCCACACGGGAGCTACCCGATGTCGAGGCAAAGTTAATCCAAAGGTTCGGCGTCAACCGCGAGGAGCGCTACGTCGAGCCCGGAGTCACACGGACCCCCAACAACACAGTACCTTGGAAAATGAAGCACACGATGATCAGCGGCGTCGAGCAATCCGGCGCCGTGTCTTCGGTGTCGATCAGGCCTCAGCAGACGTCGATGTCGATGATTCTGTTGCAAAGAGTGAGCAGCGCTCACGGCGTCGAGAGGGCACGAGGGCGATGCGATCAGCAGCGGTGCAGACACGAGGTCCCTTGGAGCTGGAGCCGAACTCACTACTCACTGGCGTTGCTGCTGGCGTCGATCGGGCCCGGCGGCCGGCGTCGAGGAAGCAGGACACTGGAGCCGTTACCCACTATGTCGAGCTGGATTCGGCACGTCCGTCGGCGTCGAGATTGCTGGATCTTTCAGAGGTGCTGGATTCACAGGTTCCAGCAAATAGCACTTTAAGCAGATGAAGTCCTTTAGCCCTGTGACTTCAGCAGGAGACTGGCACTCTTCCAGTCCTTGGAGATTTTCTTAGCAAGCGTGAGAGTACACACACAGTTCCTCTCTCCTGGTTCCTAGGCAAAAATAAAGAAGCACTGCAGGATTCCCCCCAGCAAACAGCACACTGGCAGAAGGGGTAGGCAAGTCCTCAGATCAGCAGGCCTCTTGTCCTTGGTTACAGGGTTCCTTGTCAGAAGTGATCTGATTTCTTAGTTCAGGGGTCCTTCTCTTATACCCCTTTTCGGCTTTGATCCCTTTGTCCATGCAGGGGAACTTCCCAACATCCTGGGTCTGTTGTGGGTGGAGCCAGGCAGAAGTACCTGGCCTATTCACTGGGCAGGGCTGGGTCCTCAGACGCCCAGCAGGAGGTGGAGCCAGCATTGTCACTGGCAGGAGCAGAGCTATCGGCCTCCTGGCAGGAGGTGGGGCTAGGATCGTCCATGGCAGGCACAGAGCCATCAGTCGCTTGGCAGGAGGTGGAGCCAGCATTGTATCAGGCAGGGCAGGCTATCAGCAACTTCTCTCCCCCTACTCTCAACGCAAATGTCCCACTCATCCCACACTGACTCATCCAGACCTCTGGAGCCACCCAGCTCCTGTCACACACACGCAAGACCAGCAGAAACCAGAAATGGTTAGACAAGAAAATAGACACTTTCTAAAAGTGCTATTTTCAAACCCAGAGTCCAAAAACCATCCACGCCAACGGATGCGTAATTAAACCCCGAGTTCAGGGATACCAAACTCGACATTGCACCATGCTCCCCGAGCCAGCTAGGATCATAGCATTAATAATTCCGGCGGCCCATTCTAACCAACGGAGAGCAGGTTACCTCGCAATAGTGAAGAACGAAGATGGCCGTAGTTTACTATTAGGACATGCCAACTTGGTCAGGCTTGTCCTACCTTATACTTACAACGCACCCTGCCCGTGGGCCTACCATAGGGGTGACTAACATGAAGTTAAGGGAAGGTTGGAGGGGCTGGAAAGTAGGTATACTTGCACAGTCCGCGTGACAGTACCCGACTGTACGTAGGTCTCGCAATGACCGACCCGCAGACATTCTTTTACGAGGCCGCTCTTGTGGGTGGCACAACACGTGCTGCAAGCCCACGAGCGGCATTTGTATTTACAAGCCCCGGCACTCCTGGTGCACTAGACTAGGGACTGACAGTAAACCAAATAAGCCAAACATGGAATACAATCGATACATCAATTTAACATAGGGAGCACTTGCACTGTGGCACTGATCAGCAGTGGCACAGTGCCCAAAGCATTATCCAGCAAAACATCGTAAAACAGTGGAGGCAAACAGAAAAAATGGAGGAGAGACTCAAGCCAATGATGTCAGGTCTAACAATAGGGTGGAGACCTAGATACTGAAGTTAAGGATAATGGAGATAGGACTTCCCTTTGAAATTCAATTAGGATCTTGTTAGCTAAGGGTTGCTGATCATTTCTCTCTGGGCACTACATTCTAGATTGGGACTGTCCCTTTGTCCATCCCTGTCCACTGATTCATAAAGGCTTGTGACACGTCATTGTGCCCTTTTTTGGATACTCTTGCTTGGAACCAGCATCATTGCATGTACTGTCCTAATCATGACCTTGCACAAAGACTATGTTGGAGAAACAGCCAGAAAATGACATTTGAAAGGGAAGCAAACCAAACTGGTTGTGAATCCTTAGGGAGTGGATCCACGTGCCCTGTCTGGAAAATGTGTATAAGTGTGGGGTCGGAATCATTCCACTTTGTTCCAGATCCAAGTTCTTCATGTTCTCCGGAACGGCTGAAACACTGCTATTTTACAAAGGCTGGTATCTGCATGACAGCCAGACTTGCAGAGTTGAGAGGAGATCACCTAAAGTCTGCACTTTCTACTGGAGGAGCTGAGGGTTTGCCTAAAGCTTAGAGACCTGCCAGCCTTGTAAGAGAGGTAAGGAGTGTTGCTTGTCATGGAGAAGAAGCGACTGTCCAGCAGGAGGTTTGCAATGTGTTTCTAGCTTGTGGAATACTCAAAGAGAGCAAGCGACTGTAAAGGAGCAAATCCAAGGGCAACCCATGTGCGGAAGAGGTCCACTGGCCTCCCTAAATGGATTTGGCTGTGAGTCCCATTAAGCATTCTTCAAGAATTCAGTGATGTGTGTGATTGACAGTCTCTTCTATTATTAGTCCCCTGGTCACCCCCAGTTCTGATGAGACCCTTACACTCATAGGGTTGAAATACCTTCGACATCCTTTCAGTCAGACCATTGTTTAAAACACTATGGGAGTTTTCCTTAATCTTACTGTATTCCTTCGTAGGTCCTATTGGATATGGCTATCTGTTAAATACCAAAGTATCTATATTACACATACAATTTTTCCCTTTTTGGTTATGGTGCTTTCACTTGGGGTTTTGTATACTTGTCATGAATTATGGGAATTTTGTTCATAAACCTTCATTTCCCTATTTAAAATACATTCAATTCGGATGAATTGATAGTAATTACTTCATACTGGCTCTTAACAATTTTTCTTTTTCAGATTGAATCTCAACAGTTATTTTCTGTCTCATGATATATATATATATGTATCTTTTGTGTATGAGTTCCATGTTAATGCCTGTTTAAACCTTGTGTTAATTTCAATGTTCACATGGACATTTGAGTCTCACTTTTTTCAGAAATATGTATCCTTTGTGTCACTTAATTCCTACTCAACTTTAAAGTAGTTGCACTTTGGTAGACACAAGTTTTTCTAATCTTCCATTTAACGGAGTGGGATAGAGTTTTAGTGGCTCAGGAAGGTATTTCCCCAAAAATGCATACGTATGATCCCTCGCATAGTGAGAGCCTCCGAATGAGTACTCTGAGACCCTATTGGGGAATATGCACATTAATAAAATAATTGCAAATAAATAAAATGTACTTAGGTTTGAGTGCAGCCATATAGTGAGCCGTTTCTAAGTATTTACAATGTTTATGGGGAGATAAGTAAATTGCCCAAGATTGCAAGACAGGTACCGAGCTTGGTAGGTGAACTATTGGGCTTGTTATTATCATTTTATTTTTTACTATTGTGGTGCACTGTAAAACTGAGGGCGTGGCTGGGCTGTGCAGGCCGCCGAGCAGGGAGAGGAGTGGAGAGCACATTATAAAGTGTGCATGACTTTTTGGCCAGCCGTCCTGGCCTGGCCAAATAGCCATGCGCACTTTGCATGTTCCTCACCATGCTGCATTGCACAGCCTGGTGAGGAACATGCCCAGGCTCCCAATCCCCATCTGAGCACCGAACCACGGTGCTCAGACCAAACACAATGCTGCATTTCAACATTGTGATTTGTTATGGGGAGAGAGCCTGGGTGCTTCCTGTTCCTGCGTGGGTCGTGGATGAAGAGGATGGATGAGAGCCAGCCGCAGGGAAGGGAAGTGGGTTTCTGTTTATTTTTCCCCCTTTTCTTTTTATTAACACTACCCCCCTCCCCCCCGGTCTGCCCCATCACTACTCCCCGATAGTCGCTGCTGGTCTTATGGATCCACGGTTTTGTTGTTGAAGGACTCTGCTTATATCCTGCCAGACTTCTGTCTCTGGGCTTACAGTGGCTGCCTCAAACTGTATATTAGTGTTAGATGGGATCACTGACATAATATAGAATGACAAAATATAGACTTACCAAAATATAGTCACCAAAATATAGAATGCCAAAATATCGAATTCCTATCTACAAACAGGTAAGTACAAAAATATTGAATCCAAAATATAGTCTGTAAAAAATATAGTCAGTCAAAATATCGAATTTTTTTAAATGTTTTAAAAGTAATTTAAAATAATGAAATAATAAATATAATTAACTAAAACCTACTTAAAAATACTCAAATAACCTTAAAATTAAGATATAATTAATTTAAGTTATTAATAAAAAATGTACAATATTTTACCGTAGGATAGCAGGAGGGTAACATTTAATATTACCACTCCAGTGAGTGCAACAGTAGGGAAAGCGTTGGATAGCGTAGGGGTAAAAAATACTATTCCCACTCCAGTGAGTGCAACAGTAGGGAAAGCGTTGGATAGCGTAAGGGTAAAAATTATTATTCCCACTCCAGAGAGTGCAACAGTAGGGAAAGCGTTGGATAGCGGGAGGGTAAAAAATACTATTCCCACTCCAGTGAGTGCAACAGTAGGGAAAGCGTTGGATAGCGTAGGGGTAAAAAATACTATTCCCACTCCGGAGAGTGCAACAGTAGGGAAGGCGTTGGATAGCATAGGGGTAAAAATTACTATTCCCACTCCAGAGAGTGCAACAGTAGGGAAAGCGTTGGATAGCATAAGGGTAAACATTACTATTCCCACTCCAGAGAGTGCATCAGTAGGGAAAGCGTTGGATAGCGGGAGGGTAAAAATTACTATTCCAACTCCAGAGCGTGCAACAGTAGGGAAAGCGTTGGATAGCGTAGGGGTAAGAATTACTATTCCCACTCCAGAGAGTGCAACAGTAGGGAAAGCGTTGGATATTGGAAGGGTATAAATTACTATTTCCACTCCAGAGAGTACAACAGTAGGGAAAGCATTGGATAGCGTAGGGGTAAAAATTACTATTCCCACTTCAGAGAGTGCAACAGTAGGGAAAGCGTTGGATAGCGTAGGGGTAAAAAATATTATTCCCACTCCAGAGAGTGCAACAGTAGGGAAAGCGTTGGATAGCGGGAGTGTGAAAATAACTATTCCAACTCCAGATAGTGCAACAGTAGGGAAAGCTTTGGATAGCGTAGGGGTAAAAAATACAATTCCCACTCCAGAGAGTGCAACAGTAGGGAAAGCGTTGGATAGCGGGAGGGTGAAAATTACTATTCCCACTCCAGTGAGTTTAACAGTAGGGAAAGTAATGATTTAATATATTATTAAAAATAAATTAAATATCAATACCAATAAAAGATTTATAGAAATTAATAACCAATTTAATATTATGTAATAATTAATTAGAAATACAACTACATATTAGTTATTAAAAATTAATAACCTATTCATAATTATTCAACAACAAATTAATTTTAAATAACAAAAACTAATTAATAATAAAAATTAATACCAATTAAAAATTAACAGTAAATTAATTATCAATACACAAAAAGTATTTTTAATATGTAATTAATTACAATTACATTACTTCCCACCCTATTCCCCTATAAACCCACATCCCACTACAGAAAATACATTAATACAATTATCATAATTATCAAATATTGAATTAATACAAAATAATTACCAATTAATAAAAATTAATTGCCAATTAATAGAAATTAATTACCAATTAAAAATTAATTAACAATAAATTTAAAATCAATACGAATAAATGAAAACACATATTTACTTTATTACAATTAAATTACTTCCCACCCTATTCCCCTATAAACCCACAACCCGCTACAGAAAATAAATTTAGAAAATTAACATAATTAACAATTAATCAATTAATACAAATTAATTGGCAATTAATAAAAATTAATTACCAATTACAAAATAACAATAAATTCAAAATGAATACCAATAAATAAATAAAAATATTTAATTAATTACAATTAAATTACTTCCCACCCTATTCCCCTATAAACCCACAACCCGCTACAGAAAATAAATTTAGAAAATTAACATAATTAACAATTAATCAATTAATACAAATTAATTGGCAATTAATAAAAATTAATTACCAATTACAAAATAACAATAAATTCAAAATGAATACCAATAAATAAATAAAAATATTTAATTAATTACAATTAAATTACTACCCACCCTATTCCCCTATAAACCCACAACCCGCTACAGAATTAAATTACGCAAAAATTAAATACCATAAAATTCATTACTTAAAATACATTAAACATACATTACAAAAATTAATATACACTTTTCACACATATACTAACATACAAAACACTTTAAAAAAATTGATAATATTAAAAAATCGATATATTTAATGCCTATATTGTATATTTCGATATTTTGACTTCTATATTTTGAAAATCGATATTACTTACCTTAAATTCGATATTTTTAACCACTATATTGTGTCCATTCGATATTTTGTCCATTCTATATTTTTACTTCGATATTATGTCCATTCTATATTTTGGAATAGATATTATGACTGTTTACCCAC